>NC_045776.1:72041012-72666012 GCF_008692025.1 Phocoena sinus | reverse complement strand
GTTAGAGGCCCGCGTACCGCAAAAAAAAAAAAAAAAAAATTCCTTTTATAGATTATGAACTAACTAATCCTCAGGAAAACAAAGATAATTATTCTGTAAAATAATAGCATATGTAAATTGGCCTTGCTTATAAAACTATTCAGAATGATGGCTTAATATTCACAAAGTGTCTTTATTAAGTTCCTTTTCAGGAATATGTAGCGTTTACATACGTTCAAAAAATCTGTCCTTCTTCCCACCAGGATAGAATTAGATAAATCAAGAATAAATCAGAACTTTCCTGGTGGCTCAGTGGTTAAGAATCCGCCTGCCAATGTAGGGGACACGCGTAGGAGCCCTGGTCCAGGAAGATCCCACATGCCACATAGCAACTAAGCCTGTGCGCCACAACTACTGAGCCTGCGCCCTGGAGCCTGCGAGCCACAACTACTGAAGCCCGCGCGCCTAGAGTCCGTGCTCCACAATAAGAGAGGCCACCGCAATGAGAAGACCGCGCACCGCAACGAAGAGTAGCCCCAGCTCGCCGCAACTAGAGAAAGCCCACGGGTAGCAACGAAGACCCAACGCAGCCAAAAATAAATAAATAAATTTAGTTTTTTTAAAAAAAGAATAAATCAAATGTATAAGTAAACTTGTATTCATGTCAGAAATCTCATCCAATTAGGTATGATAATCCCACGGTTAAGAATCAGACACAGGGAATTCCCTGGTGGTCCAGTGGGTAGGACTCATCCTTTCACTGCAGGGGGCACGGTTCCATCCCTGTTAGGGGAACTAAGATCCCGCATGCCGCGTGGCACGGCCAAAAAGGAAAAAAAGGATCAGACAGAAAAGGACAAATATTGTATGACTCCACTTATAAGAGGTCCCTAGAGCGGTCAAGTTCATAGAGATAGAAAGTAGAATAGAGATTACAGGGCTGGAGGGAGGGTAGAATGGGAGGTTATTGTTTAATGGGTATAGTTTCTGTTTTAGATGATAAAAAAAAGTTCTGGAAATAATGGTGATATTTACACAACATTGTGAATGTAATTAATGCCACTGACTTGTACACTTAAAATGGCAAAAGACAAAAAACCCTCCAAAACAAAACAAAAAAACAACCAAACAAAACACTTATGTCAGAAGCTCAGCCAAAACACTGGGGAAAGCCCCATCTTTTTCCCAAAATGGAACTGAATTAAATACTTCAAAAGATAGAACATAAACATCCGCTTGTTGGTAAATTAAAACACAAAAGAAATCAAGGACAGCTCTTCACATGGGGAAATGATGCTCAAAAGTCCCTCTTGGAAACTGATACCGTTGCAAGGCTTATGAAAGCCCAGAATTATAGATAGTCAAAGTAACACTTTTTGGTTTGTCATGAGCATGCACAAACTTGGGCATCTCTGAGATCAGTGATATTCGTACAGTTAAGATTTGGTGAATAGAACCCAGAGAAGCTCACTTACATGTTCCTTGGTCCCTGACCCCAGTAGATGAGTTGGTAAGAATCATAAAATAATTTTGAACCATGAAAGTGAACAACAACTCCTGTGATGTTACGTTTCCAGACAAAAATGAACTATCAACCATTTTAGCATCACGGGATTCTAGTTTTGTTTAACATACAATATGAACTCTTTGTGTCCTTAAGTATTGATCAACAAACACATCTTGTAACACTTAGCTAAATAAAAGTTCTCAAATAAAAGAAAACATCAAATTAATAATACTGAATCAGGGACTTTCCTGGTGGCACAGTGGTTAAGAATCCGCCTGCCAATGCAGGGGACACGGGTTCGAGCCCTGGTCAGGGAAGATCCCACATGCCGCGGAGCAACTAAGCCCATGCGCCACAACTACTGAGCCTGCGCCCTGGAGCCTGCGAGCCACAACTACTGAAGCCCGTGCGCCTAGAGCCCGTGCTCTGCAACAAGAGAAGCCACTGCAATGAGAAGCCCGCGCACCGCGACGAAGAGTAGCCCCCGCTCGTCTGCAACTAGAGAAAGCCTGGGCGCAGCAACAAAAAACCAACACAGCCAAAAATAAATAAATAAATAAATAATAATACTGAATCAGAAAACTGTTTCAAAAAACCATATGCAGACAAATTCTTGTCTTAGAGGCAGAAACTTCTGGGGGTTTTTTGTTTGCTTGTTTGTTTGTTTTGGGGCACATGGGGATCTTGGTTCCCTGACTAGGAATCAAACCTGTGCCTCCTGCAGTGGAAGCATGGAGTCTTAACTACTGGACCGCCAGGGAAGTCCCTTAGTGGCAGAGACTTGAACAAAGAAAGGGCTATAGAAGTAAAGCTGATACGTTGTTCTGCGGACATTACAATAAATGTGCAAGTCATATACAGGAAGAAAACACTTTGTACACTTAGACAGACAGACAAACAAAGCAAACAGATCATTTTGTTGAGTTCTAGCTCTCCAAATCCACAAAACCTTGGATCAATTCCTCTTAAGTGACTGACTGACCAAAAAAACCAATTTCATTCTTGGCTTCGGTGATGCTAACATCTGAAGATACATCACAACCTTGGTAGAAGTGATAATCATGTAAGAAAATGACTGCTTTTCCACCATAAACATACCAACTATAAACTAACTTTGGTAATATTCTGAGTTTTATCTTTAAATACTTTTTTTTTTCTTTTTGGACTGGACTGGTCTTTCTAAAATCTGACCCTTACCTTTTTTTTAAAAAATAAGAAAGCATCTTTTTTCTTTCTTTCTCATTTTTTGTTTGTTTCTGAGTCTTCCTTTCATAAGTTCAGATGACATGCTCATCTGGGTAGTTTGAAATATACCTGGTACCATGCAGACATCATATGTGAAATCTAAAAAGTAGCTGCTGTGGATGTACTCACTCAGTAATGATCATGAGACTCAGGAACTCAATCATTTGGAGGGGGAATTGGTGCAGTGTGGAATTAAACGAATTTTTCCGCTTGTTAGTCCTTACTCAGCTGAGATTAATGTCCAGAGAGCCCAGAGAAGTTGGCCTTAGCCAGCACTGGACTTTAGCTGGACCATTACAAGCACTCGTTCTTCGAAATACAGTACGTTCCTTATTTCTCTCCTTCCTCCTCTGTTTCTTTCTCCTCCCCCTCCTCTCCTTCCTCCTTCTTCATCTGCATCTTCTGCCAGGTTCACATTTTAAAAGGTGAGCCTTGGGCTTCCCTGGTGGCGCAGTGGTTGAGAGTCCGCCTGCCGATTCAGGGGACACGGGTTCGTGCCCCGGTCCGGGAAGATCCCACATGCCGCGGAGCGGCTGGGCCCGTGAGCCATAGCCGCTGAGCCTGCGCGTCCGGAGCCTGTGCTCCGCAACGGGAGAGGCCACAGCAGTGAGAGGCCCGGTACCGCAAAAAAAAAAAAAAAAAAAAGGTGAGCCTTCTCTCGCACCCCACCTCCATTGCCTCTTGGTGCAGTTTCCCGAGATGACAGATATGGTTCCTGCCTTTTTCTTCCCCTCCCTCCTCCATCTTCCGCTCCTGCCCCCAGCCTGGCAGCCTCCTCACCTCCAGGTACCAGTGTTTTACCAGCCGCAGGAGGCTCTTCAGCTTGGCGGGCCGGTGTTTCACGAAGTTTCTCTGCAGCTCGCTGAAGGATGGGGAGAAATGTCCAGGGGAACCGCAGGCCTTAATCAGACTCACATAGACCTCTGGGGAGGGATGAGCGTTGGGAACAGAAGGCCCTGAAGAGAGAGGAGGCGAAGGGGAGAGAGTGAGGGCTCAGGAAGCCCCAGGTTGCTGACTACTCCATGGGGGAGAGACTGGTAATTATTGGAGTATCTCTCCAGGGAGACCTGGGACCACATAGCTTAAGAGACTAACAGTTTGCCTTCTTGGTTGTCCTTCTGGAGAATCAAAAGTGAGTTTTCCAGAAACAGACTCACAGGCATAGAGAACAGACTTATGGTTACCAAAGGGGGAGGGTGGGTGGGGGAGGGATGGATTGGGAGTTTGGGATCAGTAGATGCAAACTATTATACATAGGATGGAGAAACAACAAAGTCCTACTGTACAGCACAGGGAACTAGATTCAATATGCTGTGATAAAACATAATGGTGTATATTATGGATAACTGACTCACTTTGCTGTACAGCAGAAATTAACACAACATTGTAAATCAACTAGACTTCAATAAAATACATTTTTTTAAAGTGGGTTTTCTATTCCTCAGGCTACTCAAGGACTATTGTCCTCTCTTGATGTGCCCAACACCCTCAGTTTCCCTTAATGTCTGTTTTGGATCTCTCAGCGATTTATATGAAGCTTCCATCACTATAGGGAAGGACTAATTCCATATAAGAAAGCTGGGCTCAGAGAGCACGTTTGCTGAAGGGTGGGGCGTACATCACTAACACTAATGCCTCCCACTGTCTCTTTCTGGCTCAGATGGGATCCCAATTCTGACACTTTCCCCATGGAGCAACTCCCAGCAGCCACTCTAGTTAAGAGGAGCCAGTGCACCAGATGAAAGCTGGATCATCTGAGCTTGTAGCTGATACCGTTACCAGTGCCATCGGTGCTCCTGGGAAGCAGCTCTCAGCCAATGGCCAGCAGAAGCTGGTGGATGAAACACTCAACCACCCACTTGGGAGACGTGCTCTGCACTTTTCCCAGAGCTCTGCAGGGCACAAGCCCAGCTGCTCAGCACGGTGACTAGTTCAACCTGCATCTTGTCGTGCTCCCCGCCTTCCATCTCACTCCCCTGCTTCCCCACCAGCATCTCCTGGGACTGCTTATCCTCACATCCCTGTCTCAGGCTCTGCTTCCGGGAAAGCACAGACAATGACAGGCCCCTGCCCCTGGGGTAAATGTTTCAGAAGCTCCCAGGGCTGCTCTTACTCCTTCCCCTCCATGGCTCTCACTTCCTCTCCAATCATATATTTATCTGCGTGATTCTTTGATAAATCTGTTTCCTAAGTTGAGCCACAGGACAGCCAGAGTTGAGTCAGTCCCAGGCACTGTGGTCACCCAGCACCCAGCACAGGACGTGGGTTGAATGGGTGAATACAGGTGTCTGCACGTGGTCACGAAGGAGAGGTGAGGAAGCTGCGGGTCCCCGGGGAGGGTGGTCGTGTGAGTCTGGTGGGCTTCCGCTTACCAAGGACCATGTAGGCCGGCACGATGGTGACAGTGATGGGCTCCGCAGTCTCCCAGGACTGGATGGTGAAGGCGACAGCAGAGTGGACTCCCTGGACCAGCCTCAGGTCCTGGAGCTGGAGGCTCAGGAGGTCCTGGCAATACCTGAGCTTTTTACATAGCAGGCTCAGAATGTCGTTGTGGTGCCTGGCCTCCTCCTGGAAGCTGTGGAAACCACTCAGGAGCATCACCAGCTCCACCTCTGAGCTGTCCCTGAGCACTGTGCCGTTCCCGAAGGAGCCCACCTGCAGAACACAAGAGTCCCGTCACCCCGAGGCCACTGCCTGGACCAGGCAATCCCTGATGCTCTTTTCACGGATGATCGCCACCGCCCTGAGGGATGGGCGGGGAGTATTTCCTTTTTTAAAAATTATTTATTTATTTATTTTGGGCTGCATTGGGTCTTCTTTGCTGCGTGCGCGGGCTTTCTCTAGCTGTGGTGAGCGGGGGCTACTCTTCATTGCGGTGCACGGGCTTCTCATTGCGGTGGCTTCTCTTGTTGCGGAGCACGGGCTCTAGGCGTGCTGGTTTCAGTAGTTGTGGCACGCAGGCTCAGTAGTTGTGGCTCGGTGCCTCTAGAGCGCAGGCTCAGTAGCTGTGGCGCACGGGCTTAGTTGCTCCGCAGCATGTGGGATCTTCCCTGACCAGAGATCGAACCCGTGTCCCCTGCATTGGCAGGCAGATTCTTAACTACTGTGCCACCAGGGAAGTCCGGGTGGGGAGTATTAACATCCCTTCTTTACAGGAGACAAAGCGGGGATGTGGAGAGGCAAGCCTCTCGTCCAGGGTCACACAGTGGGTGCTTCCAACCAGGCAGCCAGACTCCACAGCCCACGCTTCTTATTTACTCCACTGCCTCGCTTCCAAGACTCAGCCTTATCTGCAGAGTGATCCCCACTCCAAGGGAACAGTCATCCTCCACAGGGTGGTGGTTGGAGGATTCTGGCGGGGGCGGATGTCTGAATAATTTCATGACATTAAAAAGGGGGGCACAGGGACTCCGCCCCCCCCAATGCAGGGTGCCCAGGTTTGATCCCTGGTTGGGGAACTAGATCCTGCGTGCATGCCGCAGCTAAGAAGTCTGCATGCCAAATAAGATCCCGCCTGCGGCAACTCAGACCTGGCACAGCCTAAATTAATAAATAAATGAATAAATATCTAAAAAATAAAATAAAATAAAAATAAAAAGGGGGGAACAGGATTGCCTGGTGGATGAGAACCGCGGGCTGGGGAACGGGGCCGCCTGACCTTGACCTCGCCCCGTGCCCCTGTTTCTCAGTTGCATCATCCTCTGAACGCTGCTCATCTGGAACCTCAGAGTAATGACGGCACGTGAGTCACCGGCTGATTGGGAGGATTCGACAAGACAATGTGTGCCAAGGGCTTGCCGTGGTGCCTGGCACACAGGAAGTCAGCAATATATCTCTCTCCCTTCTCCTGCTCTACTCGACTTAGATCATCTCTTCTGCTGCCTGGAGTTCAGCTTCCCCATCTGAATTGAAGGAGCCTGAGCTGGATGATTCTGAAAGGGTCTTTTTGATGTTCTGAGATCCTAAACTTGCTCTCCAGCGCTGTGGCCTCCGGTATACAAAGTCTCCCAACTCTCTGGCCTTCTCTCTTTCTCACTCCAGGTCGGGAGGTGGAATTGCCAGGGATGCCTCAGACCTCAGGTCGGCTACCTCTGGTGGTGGGTGGAGTCAAGGAACATTGATGATGACCCAGCTGCCGCCAGTTGAGCCCTCGCTGTGCCTGGCACCACTGAAAGCCCTTTATACACACAATGTCTTTTAATCCTCACCCCCATTAACTGAGGTGGGGGGACTAGTATAATTATCCCCATTGTACACATGAGAAAAGGAAGGCAGTTGGGGGTTAATCAACTTGCCATGGGCTCACAGCCAGGACTGATAGTCACAGTCAGATAGAGGGTCAGAACACCAGGTGTGGTGGTTCTACCTCTTTCTTCCCTGTGACCCAAGTCTACGTGGCAGGCCCTGCTTCTGTGCAGGAGTCCGCCATCTTTTGTTTCCTCTTCCTTTCCCATTTTCTTTCTCCACCTGCGTTCGGACTCAGCATTTCTGCCCTGTGTGAGAGGGCTGGGAATGGCACTCTGGGTGCGGATGAAGAGCACATCCCGCTGAAGGCTGTGCCTGTGCTGCCCTTCCCACCTTTTCCAGTGGTAAGATACAGGCAGAGAGGGAAGAGCGTTCTAGAACAGGCTTCATGACTTGCTTCAGTCCAAACCTATTCAAACCCAAGGACAAGCATTCACTCTTATGGACCAGCACAGCTCACCAGATTTTCAGGGGTGGGGGGAGGGTTTAAAGCCCAAATAAAGTGTTAATTTCTCGTTGGCCAGGGGGCACAAGCCGCCCACACAGGGTGGGCAGGTAGCTCCCTCAGCATCCAAACTCCCTCTGTGGGGAAATGAAACCCACGGGGTCATTTGGAGGAAAGGTGCAGTTTCAATACACCCATACAAAGGGAGTAGAATCATAAGATTTATTACTTTCAAAAATAGATAACTGGGCTTCCCTGGTGGCGCAGTGGTTGAGAGTCCGCCTTCTGATGCAGGCGACACGGGTTCGTCCCCCGGTCCGGGAAGATCCTACGTGCCGCGGAGCGGCTGGGCCCATGAGCCATGGCCGCTGAGCCTGCACGTCCAGAGCCTGTGCTCCGCAACGGGAGAGGCCACAACAGTGACAGGCTCGCATACCACAAAAAAAAAAAAAAAGGAGAGAGAGATAACTGATGAGAACCTACTATATAGCACAGGGAACTCTACTCAATGCTCTGTGGTGACCTAAATGAGAAAGAAATCTAAAAAGGAGGGGTATATGTATACGTATAGCTGATTCACTTTGCTGTACAGCAGAGACTAACACAACATTGTAAAGCAGCTATACTCCAACCAAAATTAATTAAAAAAAATTTTTTTAATGATTTATTACTTACAGATCCCAGAAGCAAGGGGACACAGTGAGCCGGGGGAAGGGCAGTCTTCCACCCCAGGTCACAAGCCAGCAGGAGATAGAGCAGGGTAGCAAGCACCTAGTACTTACAAGGTGATTGGGGCAGAGGTTACTAACTTTTCACAGGCTTAACTCTAAGTGGTTTTTTTTAAACACCTTTATTGGAGTATAATTGCTTTACAATGGTGTGTTTCTGCTTTATAACAAAGTGAATCAGTTATACATATACATATGTTCCCATATCTCTTCCCTCTTGCATCTCCCTCCCTCCCACCCTCCCTATCCCACCCCTCTAGGTGGTCACAAAGCACCGAGCTGATCTCTCTGTGCTATGCGGCTGCTTCCCACTAGCTATCTATTTTACGTTTGGTAGTGTATATATCCCACTAGCTATCTATTTTACGTTTGGTAGTGTATATATGTCCATGCCACTCTCTCACTTTGTCACAGCTTACCCTTCCCCATCCCCATATCCTCAAGTCCATTCTCTAGTAGGTCTGTGTCTTTATTCCCATCTTACCCCTACGTTCTTCATGACCTCCTTTTTTTTTTATTTCTTAGATTCCATATATATGTGTTAGCATATGGTATTTGTGTTTCTCTTTTTGACTTACTTTACTCCGTATGACAGACTCTAGGTCCATCCACCTCGCTACAAATAACTCAATTTCGTTTCTTTTTATGGCTGAGTAATATTCCATTGTATATATGTGCCACATCTTCTTTATCCATTCACCTGTTGATGGACACTTAGGTTGCTTCCATGTCCTGGCTATTGTAAATAGAGCTGCAATGAACATTTTGGTACATTACTCATTTTGAATTATGGTTTTCTCAGGGTATATGCCCAGTAGTGGGATTGCTGGGTCGTATGGTAATTCTATCTGTAGTTTTTTAAGGAACCTCCATACTGTTCTCCATAGTGGCTGTATCAATTTACATTAAAAAAAAATTTTTTTAAACCCTCTTAGCTCTACATTTAAAAAAAGTTTTATTTATTTATGTTTTTTGGCCACACAGTGCGGCATGCAGAACTTCCCTGACCAGGGATCGAAACTGTGCCTGCTGCAGTGGAAGCTCAGAGTCTTAACCACTGGACCACCAGGGAAGCCCACTCAGTGGTTATATTAAAAGGTTCCACCAGGGAAGGCAAAGCAGGAACCTGTGGGGATACCCTAAACCTATCTAAAAGTCCAGACTCTGAACATTTGGTGTTAGTAGGGTCACCATACTGTAAAATGCCTAGGCAGCCACTCAGAAAAACAAAATCGTTTTCCTCAAAAGTTGTTTTCCTCATCACACCTTTCTAGTTTTGACCTTCTTGCATTATTATCCTAGCTAGGACAGGAGGTGACATGATGCAGCTGCAGGAAGGGCTTGGGGAAAAAAAGCTCAGTGAGGGCAGCCTGGAGTGGAGTAAGATAGATCCTGGTTGAAATCCCAGCTTCACTACTAGCTGTGCGACCTTGGGCAAGTACCTCACCTCTCTGAGCTTCCATTAAAAAAAATTTCCATTATCAGAAACTTTAAACAGAAAAATAGAAAGAGCATACAATGAACACTTATACATCCACCCAGATTCAACGAGTCTAAACTCTGCCGTATTTGCTTCAACTAAGCCACTTTAAAGTAAATTACAGACGCTAAGGACCATCGTCCCTAAGTACTTTAGCATTTGTGTCCAACAAAAGAGAACATTTTTTCCCATAACCACAAAACTATTTTGCCTCAAAGAAAAACAGTTCCCTGGGACTTCCCTGGTGGTCCGGTGGTAAAGAATCAACTTTCCAATGCAGGGAACTCGGGTTCAATCCCTGGTCAGGGAACGAAGATCCTTCATGCTGCAGGGCAACTAAGCCCGCGTGCCACACTACTGAGCTCCCACGCCTCAATGAGAGAGCCCGTGTGCCGCAAACTACAAAGCCCACACACCCTGGAGCCCACGCGCCACAACTAGAAAGAGAAAACCCGCACGCCACAACTAGAGAGAAGCCCGAGCCCGCACACTGCAACAAAAGATCCCGCATTGCCACAACTAAGACCTGACGCAGCCAAGAAAATAAATAAATAAAATAAATAAATATTTTTTAAAAATTCTCTTATATATATTATTTAACATTCTGGCCATATTGAAATTTCCCCAATTGTTCCCAAATTATATTTTACAGATGGTCCATTCACACCAAGATCCAATCAGAGACCTTGCATTGCATTTGGTCATTATGGATCTTAAACCACTGAGTTTCCATTCTGCTCATCTGTAAAATGGGAAAAGAATAGTACATACCTCACAGGGTACACAAATTAGACATAATACATGTTAAGGGGTTAGGCTAGTGCATCCAAAATGTACACTATTATTATTAGCTTCCTTACTGGACTTGCTCTGCTCAAGGCAGCAGTGCATTGGGATGGAGTGTCTTGAGATGTCAGTAGCATGGGCTAGAGATAATGAGGCAACAGGTCCTAGCATCCTCAGGGATGTAGACCCACAAGCTGCATTTTGCCCAGCCCTGGCCTGGGGATGGAGGGAACCAGTCTCACCTTGACCACCTTCAGCACCCCCAATTCCTGGTCCAGCCCATGCTCCCCTTGGAAGCTCTGCTCCCTCAGGAACTGCTCCACGGTCTGCACAGTCTCCAGCACCTCTTTTTTCCACTTCTGGCTGGGATGCAGGCAGTCAGCCACGAAGGAGTTCAGCCTGGAAGCTGGGGTGACAAACAGCTCCGGGGGCACTGCCATCTCTGTCTTGAGAGTACCACTGGTGGCTAGATATATACCCACACACCTACCCAGCTCCTGGCACACACACTCTTCTTTAAGGGGACTCCTCCTCAGCTGACCTCCAGCACCCTGTGGAATAAAGGACCAGAGTGGAGAGGAAACAAGGGTGTCTGGCTGACCAGGGGATCCTCTTCCTGGAGGCCGTTCACTGCAGCTGGGGTACTGAGGGACACTGGGTGAAACCACCCTCACAGGCGGGGCTTTTAGTCACCCTTTCTGCTGTAGGTTTCGTTTCTCACCTCTTAGTTTCCCTTTTACAACTTGGAAACTGAAACTGGCTTGAGGATGGCCCTGGGAAAGGCAACTCCCCCAGGAGATGGGAGTTGGATGGTATCCACCAATCCCATCCCCACAACCTTGTCACCCGAAACAGGCTCAGCAAGAGTAGTTACTCACTCGAGGTTGGGCTGAACAGTGGGAATTCTAGGGTTCCGCAGAACAAACTCTGGAATTCCAGTCTGCCCTTTGCCAGACTCGTAACCTCTCTGACCCTCACAGAAATAACCCTTAAAATGGGTTTAAGAATACTACCTACCCCATAGGTTGTGTGGATTAAGCGTGAGAACATTTAGCAGAGAAAACATTCAGTAAATGCAAGTATTGTTATTCCTTCACTGTACATCTAGTGAGTGCTGGCTGGGTGCCAGACATTGTGCTAAGAAGACAAGGTAAGATGTGGTTCCTGCCCCAGGGGCTCCCAGAGCAGTGGGGGAGACAGAGGAGACACAGAGAGTCCAGTGTCCTGTGTACTAGGAGAAAAGAGGGCACAGAAACCTGGTGGAAATTCAGGCAGAAGAGTTTCTTTGGGGTCACCTGTGGTGTCAGTGAACACCTGCTTGAGATGACTCTTAAAAGACTGGGAATGTGGCCAGGGGACAAAGGGCACAAGACAGGATAAGGCTGAGAAGTGTGAATCATCCTGGTATGTGCCAGGACTCGGCTGTCAGGTCCACCTCGGCTGTCAGGAGAGGTGAGAGCTGTGCCTGGACAGGTGGGCAGGGATTGAAACTCGGAATGCCATTCATTCAACAAACATTTGTTGAGTGCCCACTATGTGCCACGCAGGTGTCCTGGGGATACAGCAGTGAATAGGCAAAATCCTCGGACTGCAGAGGGCTTACACTCTAATGGTGGAGACAGATAATAAACAGGATAAATAAGTAACATTATAATAATTAAGACGGTGATAAGTGCTAATCAGGAAAATAAAGCAGGGAAAGAGGTTAAAAGGTACTGACTACGTGTGGGGGATGAGAAGTGGCAACGTTTAGGGGTTCAGTCTCAAAAAAGGTGGTTAGGGAAGGTCTGAAAAGGAGACATTTGAGCAAAGACATGAAGAAGGCAAAGAGTGAGCTGTATGTATGTCAGAGGGAAGAATGAGAGAAGGTAGGACTTCCCTGGTGGTCCAGTGGGTGAGGCTCCACTCTCCCAATGCAGGGGGTCCAGGTTCGATCCCTGATCGGGGAACTAGATCCCACATGCATGCCACAACTAAGAGTCTGTATGCGGCAACTAAGAAGTTCACACGCCCCAATGAAAGATCCTGTGTGCCGCAACTAAGACCTGGCTCAGCCAAAAATAAAAAAACATTTTAAAAAATTAAAAAAATAAAAATAAATTAAAAAGGAATGGGAGAAGGAACAGCAAGTGCAAAGGCCCTGTGGTGGCAGTATGCCTGGTGGGATTGAGGAATAGCAGTGTGACTGGAATGGAATGATCAAGGGGGGAGAGTGGGAGGGGATGAGGTTTGAGTACAAGGGTAGGGGGTAAATTGTGTAGGATCTTGAAGACCACTAAGACTTTGGCTTTTACTCTGATTGAAATGGGGAGCCACTGGGGAGTTCCAAGCAGAAGAGGGACATGGATGGACTTTCATTTTAAGAGTATCACACTGGCTGTTCATGGGAAGATTGGATTAAAAGCAGAGGGTGGGGAGTGGAGGTGAGAGCAGAAGCAGGAATTCAGTTCAGAAGCTACTACAACAGTCCAGGCAACAGATGTGGCGCCTTGGATCAGAATGGTAGCAGTGAAAGGTAGGGAGAAGTGGTATGATTCAACTTTCTTATTATGGAAAATTTCAAACATGAACAAAAGTAGAATAATACAATGAACCTCCATGTACCATCCCCCATCTTCAACAATTATCAACCTGTAGACAGTTTTTTAAATGTTTATTCAGGTCTTCTGCCCATTTTTATTTTTATTGGCCGCCCAGCACGCGGGATCTTAGTTCCCCAACCAGGGATTGAACCCATGCCCCCTGCAGTAGAAGCACAGAGTCCTAACCACTGGACCACCAGGGAAGTCCTGACCTACAGACAATCTTGTTTCAATGATATCTCCATCCACATCTCCCCTCCTGTATTATTTGGAAGTGAATCCCAGACATCATATCATTTCACCGGCTATATTTTGAGTATAAACAGGTCTTGCTAATGGATAGAGTGTGATGTGAGAGAACAGTTAGAGTCAAGGACCACTCTAAGGTTTTTGGCCTTAGCAACTAGAAGGATGGAATTGTCCTTAACTGAGAAGGGGAAGACTGGGCCAGGGCACAGTGTAGCATGAAGGTCGGGAGCTCAGCTTTGGAAGCAAACTTGAGTGTCTAGTGAGATCCAAGTTGGCTAGGGGGTTGCATATTTGAGTCTGGATTTCAGGGACGAAGTCTGGGGGTGAGATACAAATGACCAGCATAGACATATTTAAAGCCATGAGGCTGGATGAGATCACCAAGGGAGTGAGTATAGAGCAAGACAAGAAAAGGACCAACGACTGGGCCCTGAAACACTTAATAGTATTAAGTGATTGGGGAGAGGCAAGCATCTGGCAAACAAGACTGAGAAGGAGTAGCCAGGGAGGTGGAAGAAAAATCAGGCGTGTGTTTTGATAGCCAAGTGGAAACATTGTTCTAGGAAAGAGAAAGTGATCCACTGGGTCACATATCAGGTGAATCTGCGCTGACTTTGTCCTGAGGGCAGGTGGCAAATCAGAGGAGCGACCAGAGGTGAAATGACCATTCTGGAAAGACTGGTCTGGCTGCTTCTGTGGGGAGGATGGATTGCAGGGGGCAGGGGTAGATATGTAGGGAGAGGTGTCAGGACACTGTACAGTGATCCAGGTGAGAGGGAAGGTGACCCGGACTGAGCTGGAGAAGGGATGGGATTCTAGGTCTACCTTGGGGGAAGGGTGAACAGGAGTTGGTGACTATAGGTATGAGGTGAGGGAAAAGACAGGATGGCTATCAGCTCTCCAGCTTGGGTACCTGGGTAATGGATGGAGGGTACTATTAACAAAGGGAGGAAGATACAAGGAGGAGTGGGAAGTGGGGAGGTCTAGAAGGGTAGCTGCTTAAGCCAGAGAGCTTAAAAAAGTTGTCCACATTGCCTAATGCGTCCGATAAGTTCAGGAATATAGGTCTGAGAGGCACTCAAGAGGCTACTGGTGATCATTGCGGGTGAAATGTAAGGGACAGCTGGGAGCAGAAGCCAGATCTTAGGTGCGGGGTTGAAGAGTAAGTTGGGTGAGGAGGATGGAGACCAGGAGTGTAGATAACACTTACAAGAACTTTGTCGTGAAAGGGAGGAGAGAGACCAGGTGTTAGCTGAGGAAGTGGTGGGGTGGAGGGTGTTTGTTGTCTTAAATATCATTTGGGGGAAAAAAAAACACCCCTCAATCATGACACGTTTCAACTTAAACTTTCCAACTGGCTAACCCCAAACGGAAAGAATCATATTTTTAATTACATAAATTCTAAAAGTCTCCATATTTTCAAAGTTTGGTAGTGCCTGGTCCTTAAACAGTCCTATATTATAACAGTTTAAAGAGCAGTGGCAATTTCGCAAACCAAAGTCAAGAATAAAGTGAGATTCCAAACATTTGTCCTATGTTTATAATGACAGATAATGAGCTTCAAGGCAATATAAAAGTTATTCAGGGCTTCCCTGGTGGCGCAGTGGTTGAGAGTCCGCCTGCCGACGCAGGGGACACGGGTTCGTGCCCCAGTCCGGGAAGATCCCACATGCCGCGGAGCGGCTAGGCCCGCGAGCCATGGCCGCTGAGCCTGCGCGTCCGGAGCCTGTGCTCCGCAACGGGAGAGGCCACAACAGTGAGAGGTCCGCGTACCACAAAAAAAATAAAATAAATAAATAAATAAATAAACTACTGAAAGAAAAGAACTATCAACTCAGAATACTGATGTAGCCAAGATACCCTTAAAGATTGAAGGCAAAACAAAAATGAAAATAAAACAAAGGCTGATGAAGATGAAAGAAGACAAAAGAGTTAATTATCAGGTAGCTAGATATAAAATGATGGGAAAAGAACTTCTTCAGGCTGAAGTGAAATGACACAAGAGTTCCTAAAGTTGGAACATCTTCAGGAAGAAAGAAAGAGGCACAGAAGGGGTAGCATCTGGATAAATGAGATAGCTTAGTTTTCTCCTCTTAAATTCTTTTACTATAAGTATGAATTTTGAAGGAAAAAATTATACCATAATCTCAGAAGGTGAAGTTCAATTCATGCTGAGGTATTAATATGACAACTATAACATAAAGAACAAAGGGTAAGGAAATCTATATTGCTGTAAGAATTCTGTAATACATTTTACATTCGTCAAAGCAAAAATTGCACCCAAGGACTTCCCTGGTGGCTCAGTGGTTAAGAATCTGCCTGCTAGTGCAGGGGACACGGGTTCAAGCCCTGGTCCGGGAAGATCCCACATGCCGCAGAGCAACTAAGCCTGTGCGCCACAACTACAGAGCCCGCATCTCCCAACTGCTGAAGTCCACATCCCTAGAAGCCTGTGCTCTGCAAGGATAGAAGCCACTGTGGTGAGAAGCCTGCGTACTGCAAGGAAGAGTAGCCCCTGCTCTCCACAACTAGAGAAAGCCCAGGCACAGCAATGAAGACTCAGTGCAGCCAAAAATAAATAAGTTAATTAATTAATCTAAAAAATTGCACCCAAAAAAGTTAAATAGGGAAGGAAGATGATATTGAAGACTACAGTAATAAGGGAGAAAGGTCAGGACGCAGTCTGGGCTCAGCTTCACTGAAACAAAAGGCAGGAGAGTTTCTCAGTGCTGAGGTGGGGTTGATCTATGGGGTGCTTCCAGAGCATTGAGTTATTCCTGAGTTTGCAATTGTTTTTCTCTGTGATTAGGACATCTCTGTGTGCTATTTTGTACCCATCAAAGTTAGGCTCCTACTCTCCAACAGAGACTGGGAAATATATATGGTAGAATGAATGTAAAAGTCAAATGTAACCACTGTTTCTCAATAAAATGTTGGCATTTTATGTGTTTTGTACTTACTTTCTTTTGTTCATTTGAAGTTTGGAAATGTTTGAAGATACACAAGAATAATGATAAGTGTGGGCTTTACTTCTCAGGAAATCACAAATAATTCATATATAATCTTAATATTTCCCCTTCTCATTGTTGTACCACAACTCATATCAGTTTCCTTCATTTTATTCTTTGTATGAAGTACAGTCAAGTTTGCTTGCTACAGTTTCATGATTTTTTAAAACTCTGCACTTGTTTATTATTGCAATTTTTAAAAGTCCATCCCACGGTAAAATCTCTAGGTACAAAGAAACCCCACATGTGTTTTAAAGATAAACTTGTCTTTAGCAAAAAATAATCAGATTTTTTAAAATGAGGATCAGAGGAGACAATAAATAGAAACTAATTGGCCAAAACGGGTACTTTCTAAAACAGAAAACCTTGGCATTTATATATTCTGAAAGTGTTGACTTGAAACAAATAGACTACCCCCAAGCGGCAAGGGAAGGAGAATGCTTTTATAGAGGGGACAAAGAAGTTGGGAGGGCTCTAGTCAAGAGTTCACGGCTTTTCACTGGCTGAGTCTTGCCAGGAAGGAAGAGGAGTCTTTCTTCTTCCTATTGGGCTCTGCTATGGTCACAGGGCAAGACAGCTCCCCCTCTGGTCTCCCAGCTCTATGTAATTGAGGTTTCCCTTTATTAATTTTTTACACCATGGTCAAGCTTTGAAAACAAGCCTTGTCTTCTCTAGGCATCTTTGATGAATTAAACAATGGACAAAGTAACATACAGTACGTCTGTCTGGGTTATAAAATAAATATGAGTAGATAAATACCACTCATTTAATCAATGAATAAAATTACATTATTAATTCACAAATTTTTTTTCAGCTTAAAACAATAGCCAATTTTTATAGGAGATTATTTATCTTTTATACAGCAGGTTCCTATTAGCTATCTATTTTATACATATTAGTGTATATATGCCAATCCCAGTCTCCCAGTTCATCCCAGCACCACCACCACCATCCCCCCACCCCCCCCCCCCCCGCTTCCCCCTTGGTGTCCATACGTTTGTTCTCTACATCTGTGTCTCTATTTCTGCCCTACAAACCGGTTCATCAGAGCCATTTTTCTAGATTCCACATATATGCGTTAATATACAATATTTGTTTTTCTCTTTCACAATAGTCATTTATTATCACACAGTTCTGTAAGTCAGAAGTCTGTTCTGGCTAACCTGGGTTCCTTACTCAGGGTCTGGCGGTATGAGGCCAGCTGAGTTCTTTTATTGCTTTAAATGACACCTAGACGGCCAGGAGAGTGTGGGGAGGATGAAAATCAGGAGAAAATATAAAGTAAGTCAGATTGATTTCAAATTATTACATACAACTGTCTGTCAATCCAACGGTAATTGTTTGTTGTCTACTTTTTGCTGGATATCTTCGTATTTCATATCCAAAATCAAGACCACACACTCAGCTTTCTACTAAGTTTGTCTCATTAAAGAATTTTTAAGACCATACCAATCCAAATAAAAATGGTAACATATTCTACTAGAAATGCTTATAAATTATCGTGGGAGAGCAATACAAAGCAATATTTTGTCTTGGGACAAAAGGAACGGTTCCTAGAAGAAGGAACAGCTGATCCAGGCATTGGGTGCGGCGGAGTTTTGCCACGTCACTCAGGGTGAAAGGTCTCCAGGAAGAAGGAAGGCTGAACATTTACCTATGAATTTAAACTGCTGTAATTTTTTTTTTTTTTTTTTTTTACGGTACGTGGCCCTCCCACTGCTGTGGCCTCTCCCGCCGCGGAGCACAGGCTCCGGACGCGCAGGCTCAGCGGCCATGGCTCACGGGCCTAGCCGCATGCGGGATCTTCCCGGACCAGGGCACGAACCCGTGTTCCCTGCATCGGCAGGCGGACTCCCAACCACTGCGCCACCAGGGAAGCCCTAAACTGCTGTAATTTTTAATAATCTTGCGAGGAGCAGATTGTCAGGATATCCTATTTATCAAGAGACAGAAGTGTCTACAAAACTGAGCCGTCACAGGTTCAGATGGGTCCTTGCTTTCTGGTGAGCATTTCAGAAAGTAGAATCTAGGAGGCAGGAAACCTGGATCAGAGCACGGAAGAGACAAATCCTTTCATAGACTTCGACATAGCCCCACCTAGCGGGTAGCTGGGAGATGGCTGGAGCCTTTTACGGTTACCTCATTAATCAAATGTTAAATATGTCTGCAACTGTCACTCAAGAACTAAAGCCTCTCCAGGCTTTTTATATTTGAAGGGAAAAAGCCAAAATATGTGGGAAAAAAATTTTTATACTTATTCATTTTTGCTGCACCGGGTCTTAGCTGCGGCACGTGGGATCTTCAGTTGAGGCACGAAGGCGTCTTAGTTGCGGCATGCACGCGGGATCTAGTTCCCCCACCAGGGATCAAACCTGGGCCCCCTGAATTGGGAGCATGTAGTCTCACCCATTGGACCACGAGGGAAGTCCCTGTGGGAAAATGTTTAAAAACAACAACAAACTCTCAGATTTCGTTGAGGGTTCCGTAGCAAGGATATTTTTTAAACGTACAATTTAGGACCTTTCCATATTTTGAATCTCAAAAACATCTAAAATGAGTCATGATTTTTGATCCACCTACATTTTGAAATTTCACTGTGCAGTAAAACACGATGACAGTAATGACAGATTTCTTCTTTCTAGTTATTCATTGGCAATAAAATGAAAGTGGCTAGTCTATCTCATAGGATGGGAATTAAGCACGGCCAAATTCCATCTCACCTTCCCTTCTTACTACATGATTCCTTAGTAAATAGGTTGTGTGTCCATCAACCTGGACCCACATATTCTAAATAGTTGAGGTAAAGCCAGTGAGAGTTTAATCAGGTATTAGTGAGGTGCGAATATTAATCAGTAAAGCTGAGGGTTTTAGGTCTTAAGAAAATATTAGTGAAATTAAAATGAGTTTTACCTACCACTGAATAGAGATTAAGCATGAATTTTTTACTAATATACATACATATGCACATATATACATGTGTATATTAATGAAATATTAATAGTAATATTATTGAATTTAATAATAATATTTAATATTAATGAAATTAAATGTAAAGGTCTGATTTTATCTAAAAGCCAAGAAAAAATTATAATTGTTGGCCATAGGCAATGTTCTTGAGATTTATAAATACTCAAATACAAAATTTCTGAAAATGCAATTCATTTTGAAATTTTGGTTCAATGTTGAATAAAAACATTCGTGGTGACCTCTTAGTCATTAGTAAATCATAAATCAAAATATGATCAGATTAAAGAGGTGAGGCCTGTCGTGAATAGGGTGGGAAGAGGATGCTTCAATATAAAAAAGCCCCTTGTAGGTGACTCTCACTCCAGAACTGAGTCACTTTAAGTGACTTTAAGAAGGAGAATCTAGTAGAGGAGAGGTGAGTCTAATCTTACGTAATTTCTTTTTTACCTCTCAGTTTTCTACAAAAGGCAAATATGACAGCCAAATTTTGGGGAATGGAGTAATTTTTTTTTTTTTTCGGCCGCACTGCATGGCTCGTGGATCTTAGATCCCCAGACAGGGATTGAACCTGTGCCCTTGGCAGTGAAAGTGCGGAGTCCTAACCACTGGACAGCCAGGGAAGTCCCTGGAGTAACTTATTAATACAGTAAGTGTTGCCGAGGCCAGCTCAATCCCAGACCTAGTGTGTACACTTAGGGACCCTTGGGCCCTCTGCTCCAGGAGCTGTAGGCAGGACTAGGTTTCAACACCCAGGCTGGAGAGATGATTCTCTTTTTCCTTAATCAGATCCCGGATGGAGTCCTCTACCACATGGTGAATCGAGTTTCCCCCATTGACTGATTCAACCTCTCACCTGCTGCTGGGGATCTGAGCCACAGCCGAATCGGACCAGCTGGCGGGAGTTGGAGGATCTCTGAGTCTAGACCAGGATGTCCAGTAGAATGTAACCCACATATGTAATTATAAATTTTCTAGTAGCCACATTAAATAAAATAAAAGGAAACAAGTCAAAATAATTTTAGTCAGCAAAATGTTATCACTTCAACAGGTATTTACACTGACGACACAAACATTGTTTAAAAGATCTCAATGAGATAGTTGAAATTTGCTTTTTCTTATTCCGTCTTCAGAATCCATTGTGCATTTTTACACTCAGAGCACATCTCAGTTCAAATAAGCCGAATTTCAACCTGTGGTTGGCGGCTAGAGTACTGGACATTCCATGTCTAGTCCATTCACTAACTCAAGTCAAAGCTAAATGATGGATTGAGTCTTTCTTTCCTTTCCTTTTTTTTTCTTTAATGTAATGCATCTCTCCATCAATGCACTTAACTTTTTTTAAAAAATCAATTCATTTATTTATTTTTGGCTGTGTTGGGTCTTCGTTGCTGCACACGGGCTTTCTCTAGTTGCGGAGAGCGGGGGCTACTCTTGGTTGTAGTGCGCGGGCCTCTCATTGCCGTGGCTTCTCTCATTGCGGAGCACGGGCTCTAGGCGCGCAGGCTTCTATAGTTGTGGCATGCTGGCTCAGTAGAGGTGGCTCACAGGATCTAGAGAGCAGGCTCAGTAGTTGTGGCGCATGGGCTTAGTTGCTCCGGGGCATATGGGACCTTCCCTGACCAGGGTTCCAACCCGCGTCCCCTTCATTGGCAGGTGGATTCTTCACTACTGTGCCACCAGGGAAGTCCCTGGATTGTCTTTCATTCTAACTAGCACTCCAAATATCAGAAGTTCTGGGGCAAAGGTCAGTTATATTTATACTTATATTTACATTTTATGTCATTACCTAGCACAATGGATGGCACATATTAGGAACCTGATGTATCTATACAAGTAAAAAGGATAGAGCCCCAAGCACTAATGGTCATTCAACTCATGGAAACTCTAACAACTTGCTCATTTTTCCACAGACAGTGACTATGGCTAAACATTTTAAAGAAGAAAGTAGATGTCTCATCTGCCTAGGTTATCTTGAAAAGCCTACGTACCTAAAATGCAGATATGTCTGGTGCATCAATTCAACACAGAGGAAGCCCCATTGGAAGCGTTCATTGTGCCTGTTCTGCTCTGTGGTCGCTGAGAAGAATGAGACCAAGACAAATGGTCAGTTGAGGAACCTGGTGAGAGCCCCACCTGAGTAATGTTCTACAGTTTAACCCAAGGATGCTAAAGCTCCAAGGTGAGGCATCTGTCCTAACTACTGCAACCACTGCACCACCAGGGAAGCCCTCTCTAGCTTTTTTTAAAAACTTTTTTTTAACTTTTTATTTTATGGTGGAGTATAGCCGACTAACAATGTTGTGATAGCTTCAGGTGCACAGCAAAGTGGCTCAACCATACATATACATGTATCCATTCTCCCCCAGACGCCCCTTCCATCCAGCCTGCCACGTAACATTGAGCAGATTTCCCTGTGCTATATGGTAGGTCCTTGCTGGTTATCCGTTTTAAATATAGCAGCGTGTGCATGTTGATCCCAAATTCCCTAACTATCCCTCCATCCCACCCTTCCCCCCATAATGGTAAGTTCATTCTCTAAGTCTTCGAGTCTGTTTCTGTTTTGTAAATAAGTTCATTTGTATGAACATAGGGCTCTTGGGCACTTGAAACGTGTCTAGTGTGATGAAGGAACAAATGTTTAATTTGATTTAATTTAATTAATTTAAATATGAACAGGTACATCTGGCTGGTGGCTACCAGACTGGGCAGTGCAGCTCTAGAATCCAAAGAGGGGGAAGATGTGACCACCTGTCCCCTGCTTGCTCCTTGCAGAGTAGTTTACTAGCCTTTCCACCGCTGATCTGACCAGTGACATCTTTCAGTCTAGCAGTTTCATCTTTTTGTTTTGTAGGGAAAAATACTGATGCCTACAGGACTATCAAATTCTATTAAAATACAATCTATTCCACACAAGATTCATGATCCAAAAGGAAACTCAAACCCTACTTTGTCTCATTTTATATTGACTTGAAACAACTCCCTTGACTTGTTAAGGCTTCGGAAGAAACCCAGACCCTATTTCCTCTGGCAGGTTTGACAGGGACGTGAGTGGCGAAGTTCCTATCCCACTGCTGAGTTCCTCTTTCCCCACCTCGCAACGCATAACCTCCCCTTCATCCACCCAGGAAGGGAGCTCCTGACGCTCGGTCCCTGAGGGAGATCTCTGTCCAGTATTTCATGCCCAGAACACAGAAACTAGGCCTGGCATTAGTGACGGTTCTGATTTTCCACATGACAATGGCACTTGCTACTCCTGGCAACATTTTCTGAAGCAAAATATGAGATCTCAGTTGGTGAAAATTGGGGTGAATCTCTTCCTGGAGGCTCCCTTCTCAGATTCCTTCAGAACCGGGAGTGACATGTGGGTTCCCCCCGGGGCTCCTGCAAAAGCAAGGAACCCTGCCCCAGCACCATAGCCGAGATGGGGGAGGTTTAATGCTGAGACCGCCTGTAATCTAAAGGTTTGGGGGAAGAAGGGAAGAAGCAGGAATGAAACATCATTGGGGGAAATATCCATTTAATACTAAAGTATCTGAGGGATCAAGGGCTGGGGTTACTGCATCTCAGGTCCAGCAAGCATCCCACACAAAGAGGCTTAGGAACAAGGATTAAAATCATAATTGATGCCAAACTCAAAGGAGAATTTCAGTCTCTCCCAGGCAGCAGATGTGTGGGAGAAAGTGCAGAGGCTCTGGATCAAAGGCTCCAGACTGCCTCACCCAGTTCCCCACCCATGGGCTGTGCGACCCCCCATAATTCATCCACCTTCTCCAGCCTCTGTTTTCTCTTATGTGAAATAAGGACAATCATGGCTGCTTTTCATTCACCACCAATCAAACTGCCTGAAGACACTATAAAGGGCTCGACAGAGGTGAGAATTATTAATAGAAGTTGTTATTGACTCAATCACAGTGATTCTGAAACACACTTTTGTCCACTTGGAACCCTATGAACATTTGCCTAGCTGGTGATGGGATTTTTCCCCTGAGCTTATTGAGGTATTCCTGCCATACAAGAACTGCACACATTTTAAGTGTACAATCTGATACATTTTGAAACACATATAATCACATGAAACAGTAGCGATGGGATTTTTCGTTTAGAAGCTGACACTGGCAGTTGTCTTGCTGGAGGCAATCTAGGGAAACACACACACAGACACACACATGCGCACGTGCACACTCAGAATCACACCGCCCAGATCACACGGACAACAGCCCACTGCTATGCACACAACCTGTCACCACCTAAAGGCAATGAAACTGCTTCTTGAAAAACGGCCATGGTTCTTTGCCTGGGAAATCAGCTTCTTCCATCACATCCTCAGCCCTTGTTCCCAGCAGGAATTCAGAATCAGGGTGGCTCTCCAGATGAAAGCCAGCAAACAAAGCCCACCTTCTTTATCATCAGCATTTTTTCCCCAAGCAAATGACTGATTCCAGAATACGTACCATTTTCAGTTACCCCTGAGGCCACCTGCAATTACAGAAAAGAAAACACTATGAGTATCAGATTACGCTGTGTGTTGTTGACATGGACCTTTTATCCAATTGGTGACTTTAGAAAAACAGATGGGAAACTGTCCAGTCAAATGTCCCAAAAGATAGTATAGGAGACACTGGTGAAAATGGCACAAGCTTTTCCTGCACCATGAATCTTTCAAGTGCATATTGGCTGCCCCTTGCAAAATTCTTAATCCACTGAGGAAACATCTTTTTTTTTCTTTTTTTTGGCTGTGTCCGGTCTTCGTTGCTGCACCCTGGATCTTTGCTGAGGCATGAGGGATTTTTCACTGTGGCAGGCAGGCTCTTCTAGTTGAGGCGTGCAAGCTCAGTAGTTGTGGCACACAGGCTTAGTTGCCCCACGGCATGAGGGATCTTAGCTCCCTGACCAGGGGACCAGGGATCAAACCTGTGTCCCCTGCTTTGGAAGGCAGATTCTTTACCACTAGACCACAGGGAAGTCCCCTGAGGAAACATTTCTGATGAAGAAAGGTCCCTGCGTGATCTATAAGCTGATGCTGCATTACTGAATGGCTTCTTAAATCAGGGGTCACTGGGGAGAGACTCAACGCTCCCCGACAAGGCAACTATAAATCCCACCTTTAATGCACATGGTCAGATTTTCATAAGTGAATTCAACCGAATTAAAAAAGAAAGAAAGAAACCAAGAAAGCAGCACTTCTATCTCAGATGAAGAAGGGTGAGCTTACCTTGGCATTAAATGGACTCTCTTCCTCTGCCCTGTCCCTGGGCAGCTCCTCCACCAGGCCCTCGGGGAGAGCTGGAAGGACGCAGAGTGACTGTCAGTCATTGGTGATGCTGCTCAGGAATCACTCAGGGAGGTTTGCTTGATGTGGACCCAGGGCCAGAGTCTACGGCAGCGACTGGTTAACAAGCAAGGACTGGGCATTAAGGGCCACCCTCCTTGGTGGATGAAGGAAGGCAAAGGAGAGGAGCAGGAAAGAAATGAGAAGCAGGGTCCAGGCTAATAACAAAGCCATATACTGAGTTCTTATTTGTCGCTGTTCCAGGGTATGAAGCTCACACCATCTGACACCTGCAGAGCTTGCGGTGATAATATTATTGAATACACTAAAATACCCCCCTGATTCTTATGTGCTTGGGGCCAGAGGCTGAGGAGTGACCCCAGCACTGACAGATGCCGACCTGCATCGTCTACATGGAGCCTCACACCTCTCAGAAGCTGTGCACTGACCAGGAGCGCCAGGCTCCTAATGTGCGTTCACACTCAGGACTGTGCCCAAGCCGGCTGTTAAATGCACCTAGAGTGCCCTGGGCTCCGTGCCCACTGAGAACACCTCCTGATGGTGGGCAGTGTCTGGGACCCCGTAGATGTACACGGATGCTGCGAAGCTCCTGCCCTGAGATGAACGACCCCGTGGCTGAGTGACAAGTGCAGGTTAGCGGTCTAGAGCACCAGCCACATGCCCGGGCTCCCACGCTGGCTCTTCCACGTAGGAGCTCCTGAGCTTGGGTCAATCATCTCTGCACCTCAGTTTCTCTCCCAGGGGAGTGGAGATAGTAAACCAATGCCCAGGCACAGCTTTGGGGAGGGCTGAATGAGACAATGTACATAAAGTGCGTAGTGGTGCTAGGACTTTCTTTGAGAAAGGTGACGCTTGTGATTGTGATGTGTTAAGTGGGACATATCTACTGGGGAAACACGTATTTTTAACCGTACGTATTGCCTACACAATCACAATCACATCACACAGACCCACACACAGACAACCCTAAAGCCCCATGGGCACTGACCCACACCACCTCAAGGGAACACAGCTCCTCCCAGGGGCTGCAGACCATGGCCATAGTTCTCTACCTGGAAACTCGGTCCTTACCCCATACCCGTAATCCTCATCCCAGGAAGCTGGAAATAGGGTGACTTTCTAGACTAAAACCAGCAAGAAAGCCCCACCTCCCTTTCCTTCTAGATTTTTCCTCAGCAAGTGAGTGATTCTAAAATATGTACCCTTGGGCTTCCCTGGTGGCACAGTGATTAAGAATCTGCCTGCCAATGCAGGGGACACGGGTTCGAGCCCTGGTCCGGGAAGATCCCACATGCCGCAGAGCAACTAAACCCATGTGCCACAACTACTGAGCCTGCGCTCTAGAGCCCGTGAGCCAGAATTAGTGAGCCCACGTGCCACAACTACTGAAGCCCATTTGCCTAGAGCCTGTGCTCCGCAACAAGAGAAGCTACCGCAATGAGAAGCCCGCACACCGCAACAAAGAGTAGCCCCTGCTTGCTCCAACTAAAGAAAGCCCACACGCAGCAACAAAGACCCAACACAGCCAAAAGTTAATTAATTAATTAATTAAAAAACAACAACAAAAAAAAACACGTACCCTTTTCACTGGTTCTTGAGGCCAACTGCAAATACAGAAAAGACGACGCTATGAGGGTCAGATCATGCTGTATACTGCCTGCATAGTTCTTTTGTTCTCTTGGTGAGTCTAGAAAACCAAATGGGAAACAGCAGTTGACTCAAGGGAAACCAAAGCAAAACAGACCAAACCTCCTCACACCAAAAGGCACCGGCTTTTCCTGGAGAACATGTCACTAAAGTCCATTTTAGTTGGCAATTACATAATTCTTGTCCAAGGGGGAGAAATTGCTGCTGGTGGAAATGCTTGCTACCACAGTTCTGTAATTGACGCTACCATCTTTGAATGCCCTCCTGAATCACGTGTCAGTTGGTAAAAGACTCCTAAGTGACACTCTCCCCAGCATGGAAACTGTATATACCATCTATAATCTTCATTGTCAGATTTTAATACATGAATTCAATTGAACGTGAAATAAATGAACAAAGCAATGTAATGATCTCAGACAAAATCAAGCAACCCTACCTTGGTGTTAGATAGGTGTTAGAGGAGCTCCCTCTGTCATGAGGGAGCTCCTCCAATAGGCCCTCAGGGAGGTTTGGCTGACTTGGGCAAGGAGACAGGCTGCATGGATGTGGTTGGTAAACAAGCATGGACAGAGCTGCCGCAGGGCCACCTGCCTGGTGGACAAAGGAAGGCAAAGGAGAGGAGCAGAGAAGATGGGAAAGACACAGCCCTTGGCTTTTCAGCAGAAGGAAACCTGTATCACTGTGAAATATTCAATTTACAAAACTATATGCTATCATTCATGACAGAGTCCCATCACTCATCCTGCCCATTTTGAAGTCCAGTTAAATTACTGCTACATTTTTAACATCTTCCAAAAACCATTTCAGCCTCCATGGATCACATATGCTATTACCACATTTATCATCTGTTGTATAGAATTTTGCAAGTAATGAAAAGCAAACATTTATTGGGGGACTGGATTTAATTCCAAACAAAATATTCATTCACTAACATTTTGTCATAAATACAATCAGTTATAGAAGTTTTGAAAATACTGATATCCTACTATTTAAAAATGACCACAAATAATGGATGACATTTTTGCTTCCACTCTTCCTGTTCTGTACCATTTATGTGTATTCATTGGTTAGTGGCTGTCCATACTCATACTAGTCAGACAACTGTGGGAGTTTACTAATGAGTTCATCCTCCAACACGACCCCCACAGCAGGCAGCCATACCAGCATTCCTAGATCAGCTTGTGGGAGCTACAATGGGCAATAAGAACCTTGCACTCTAAATGCTGAGGATCTGCGTTCTGATTGTGGATTACTGCTTTCTTTAATGGAGGTGCAGACATAAAGGCAGGCCACTATTGTTTCAAACCCCACCAGCTGAGTGGCTTCCAGGGTATTTAAAGGGAAAGCATCTTTTTTTTTTCCTCTCTTTCATTTTTTCCTTTCCCTTTTTGGGGAAGCCAGATATTTAAAGATTAGGATATTCAAAAGTAATCATATGTATGGGAGAATTTAGAAAGTGACTGCACATTCCCAGAGAAAGACACAGCCTCAGAAAAGACCTGAGAAAACCTTAAGCTTATACCACAGAGTGATTCCAGCACAGAAACAACCTATAACAATTAAAACACACACACACACAAAACAGCCAACACTGCGGAAGAGAAAGAATCAGATTTCCATAGATACCATATTATAAGATTCAAATGTCCAGTATTCAACAAAAAAAGTACAAGGCATAAAAAGAAACAAAGTGTTTTTGGTTTTTTTTTGTTTTTGCAGTACGCGGGCCTCTCACTGTTGCGGCCTCTCCCGTCGCGGAGCACAGGCTCCGGACGCGCAGGCTCAGCGGCCATGGCTCACGGGCCTAGCCGCTCCGCGGCATGTGGGTCTTCCCGGACCGGGGCACGAACCTGTGTCCCTGCATCGGCAGGCGGACTCTCAACCACTGCGCCACCAGGGAAGCCCAACAAGAAAGTATTTGTCTAAAAAAAACCCGACAAAAACCATCCTCAAGGAATACAATATTGCAGATTTACTACACACTATCTTGAGATATTCAAAAAGCTGAACGGAGGCATGGGCAAAGTCAGGAAATTGATTATGCAATTAAACTAGATATCACAACAAAAAATATAGTAGGAAAATCCCCAAATACTTGTAGATTGAACAATACACTTCTAAATAAAACATGGGTCAAAAAAAGTCTCAAGGGGCTTCCCTGGTGGTGCAGTGGTTGAGAATCTGCCTGCCAATGCAGGGGACACGGGTTCGAGCCCTGGTCTGGGAGGATCCCACATGCCGCGGAGCAACTGGGACCATAAGCCACAAACTACTGAGCCTGTGCGTCTGGAGCCTGCGCTCTGCAACAGGAGAGGCCGCGACAGTGAGAGGCCCGCGCACCACCGTGAAGAGTGGCCCTCGCTCGCCGCAACTAGAGAAAGCCCTCGCACAGAAATGAAGACCCGACACACCCAAAAAAAAAATCTCAAGAGAAAATTGTAAAATATTTTGAACCAAATGAAATGCAAATACAGTTTGTCAAAATGTATGGAAACACTGCCCTAAGAGGGAAATTTATAGAATTAAATGCAACATAATGGAAAATAAGATATAAAATTAAGCTTCCATCTTAGAAAGCTAGACAAAGAAATATTATATAAAGTGAGCAAAGAAATAATAAAAATTATTGCAAAAATCACTGAAATTGAAAACAAAAAATCAAAAGAGAATATCAATGAAACCAAAGCTGGCTCTTTGCAAAGAACAATAAAATTCATGAACCTCTAGCTGGGCTAGCCATAAAATTTTAAAAAAAAGAAAAAAGAAGACACAAATTACAAATATGAGAAATGAAAGAGGGAGTGATCATTACTGAGCCTACGGACATTTAAAGGTTAACAAAGTAATATTTTGAACAACTCTATGCCCACAAATTTGGCAGCTTAAATGAACTAAACTAATTCCTTGAAAGACATAAACTACCAAAACCCACACAAGGAGAAATAGATAATCTGAATAGACCTATTTCTACTAAAGAAATTAAATCAATAATGAGTTATCTCCCCAAAATAAGAAAACACCAGGCCCTGATGATTTCACTGGTGAATTCTACCAAATTCTTACAAAGCAAACCATGCTTTTACTATATATTCCAGAAATCACGCTCTTATGTATTAATCCAATTAAGCTGAAAAATTATGTGCACACAAAAACCTGCACGGGACATTTTATGGAAGCTTTATTCATGATTGCTAAAACAAGATACCTTCAATGGGTGGATAGGTTTTTTATTTTAAATAATTTTGATACAACCACGCAATGAGTTATTATTCAATAATTTTAAAAAGAGGAGAAGAGCTATCAAGCCGTGGAAAAACATGGAAGAAACTTAAATGCATATTACAAAGTGAAAGAAGTCAGTCTGAAAAATCTACATGCTCTGTGATTCCGACTATTCTGGAAAAGGCAAAAATATAGAGACAGTACTGGAAAGGGGAGAGGGATTAATAGCTGAAACACAGGGACAGTGAAACTATTCTGTATGACACTGTAGTGGTGAATAAAGACATTATGCATTTGTCAAAAACTATAGAAACATATAACACAAAGAGTAAACCTTAATGTAAACTATGGACTTCAGTTAATAATTATATATCAATACTGGTTCATTAATAGTAACAGATACACCACACTAATGTAAGATGTTGATAATAGGAGAAACTAGGGTGGGGAATGGGAGTATATGAGAACTTTCTCTATTATCTGCTCATTTTCTATGTTAATCTAAAACTGTCCTAAATACTAAAATCTATTAATTAAAAAAATAATCTGAAAAAAAAAAATCTGGCTGCAATGTTTCATGGAAAGACCTACTTCTGCTAATGTTCAGCAATCAGCTAATACCCAAACATTAGCTAAGAACTTGTTTACTATTAAATGTAAACCAAACCTGAGTTGTAAATGCATCTTTACTTCTCTGGTCATAGCACAAATTACTGACTTAGTATATCTAAATTTTCACATATGGGAAAAAAAAAAGAATATGGCTTAGCATTTCTATACTTTTCTTTACATATAGTACACCGAATAAACTTCAATCATTATTCTTCAATCTACTTAATGACTTAATTTCCAAAGTACCTTCAATTGACTCATTTGTAGGGTGCACTTTGGGGTATGGCAGGATGCCCATTTTTCTGACCCACTTCTGGGGGTGAGGTGCATATCTTCTTGAATGAGGATCAAATTTTCTTTTTGTATCCATCAGGCCAGATTCTGGGAAATGCATTCACAACAAAGAGAGCGGCTGACATGTTGCTAGCAGAAGAGCACAGGAAAATTAGTGATAACTTATTCACAGTTCAAACTTTTGATCCCATTATTCACCAGCTGCTTAGCAGAGCCTCCTGAATCAAAGTTGGGCTTTAGGAAGATCTTGCAGTTTGCCGTGCACTTAGACAGACTGCATGGGCAAATACGTTTATTTAGATGGGGCAACATAGGAAGGCAGCACAGTATAGACTGAGAGCATGGGTGCTGGTGCCTGATCACCTGGGTTCAAATCCCACTAGAAGCTGCACGAACCTAGGAAGATTATGTACCCTTCTGTGCCTGAGTTCTCTGCACTGTCCTTAAACAGAACCTATAGCATCATAGTATGAGGCGTAAAATGATTAAATACAAGGAAAGATTAAGAAAGAGTACTTCAGAAGTCCTCTTTAAGTGTTTGATCATTAAATGTCTGGAAGAATAAGTTAGAATCTAGGTAGGGTTGCCTCCAGAGAGAGGACTTGGATGGCTATAGGACAGGGAAGGGTGGATGTTTACTTTTCATCCTTTACGTGGGAAGGGCACTTTACCGCTCATGGAGAATATCTGTTATCATCTCCTGTGATCCCCAGGTCAGCCCTGTGGAATGGGCAGTGCAGGAGCTGTAAAACCCACATTCTGTAGTTCACAGCACTGAAATTTAGAGATTTTAAGTGCCTCGTCCAGTCACATGATGCACAATGGAATTGGGACAGGAATGTATTTGGTTCCTTGAGGACAGAGATCCCTGAACCCCTAAGACTTCTAGATTGCGCCCTATACACAAATCAAGGGCTCCTCTCCCTCTTTTTTTTCAAAATACCCTGACCCAGGGTTTCTGTTGGAGAGAGTTGATGCCCTGGAGGAGATCCTGAGCTACAAGAAGGGCTTAAACCCTGACCCAGCCTCCTAACTCTAAGTTTCAACTCCTGACCCCAAACATGGCAGATTCCTCCAAACAGAGCCCCTCTGAAGGACAAGGGGAAGTATTACAACCATGTGTCCATCCTCCCCCAGCATCTTCCCACTGTCAGCTGTCTCACATTGAGCCTTCCTGATGACCAGTGTGGACTACCCTGAATGACCAGTGGTCTGTTTGGCCCCCAAGCTGGCTCGGAACTCAGGACATTCCAAACCAACTGTCACATGACAGCTCTGCCAAGAATTAACTTCCTTTCAACGGACCAACCCTGGATGAGCAGTTCATGTGACTTAACTGGGAAAGTGGGCATCTAGGCTGGTGCATTGGTAATTTAATGAATTGAGTCTGTGACCCTCAGTGTTTCACTGACTACTGATGTGAGCAACTGTCTGAGCAGCCTGGCTGGGGAGGAGCCCCGGCTGCACTGGCTCTGAGTGCACATCTTTTCTGCCCATCCTTCCTCACCAGAATCCAGGCCCTACAAGCTTCTCATCGTCCCTAGATCCTGCAGTAGCAGAGGACAGGCTCCCATCTCCTCCTAAAGGGACCCCTCCATAGCCCCACCCTAGAGACCCTACCCCAGGACTTTCTCTGAGGATGACCCAGGCCCTCCTAACCTCGGTCACCAAACGTTCATTCCACTAACCTGATGGCGTGATTGTCTCTTCTCTCCACTCTCCCAGGAAGCATCCAAACACCCAGTGATCCTTATGGAAATCCTGCCACGAAATCCCAGTTTCTTTCCTTTCTAAAAATCTCTGAATCTAGACTGCTAATAATTGGTATTGGATTTTGGCATCACCATTCAGAAGAGTTTGGCCTGTAATTCCCCTTTCCTGCAATGTCTATTGCTAAGATGGTATCAAAATTCTCCTGATCTGATAAAAACAGTATGGGTGTGGTTCCTCTAAATCTCTTCTCTAGAAGATTGTGTTCAAGACTGGCATTATTCCTATCTTAAATATTCGGAAGAATTCAGAGGAAGACACCAGGGCCAGAAGTTTGCTTTGTGAGAAAAATATTCTCGGTATTTTTTTTAATTTGATGGCTGCTTTACATATTATATGGTGCACAGATATTAAGTATACAGCTTGATGACTTCTTATAAATATAAATGTGTGTACTGCCAACATCCAAATCAATATAAAGAATTTCTGAAACACCTAGACAGCATTGTTTTTGCTATTTCCCAGTCAGCAACCCCCAAAAGGAACCCAATGTTCTGACTATGACCACTATATTTTATGTTTCTCTGCTTTCAACATCCAATAAATGGAAACACAAGTATGAACACCTTTGCATCTGGCTGAATATTATGTCTGAATAGTACTGTAATTCATCGACGTTGTTATGAGAAGCAAGAATTTACTCTGAATTGCTGTCTCAGTATATAACATTGTACGTATAAGCACAATAGTTCACTTCCTCTACGTCTTACATACCCTGTGTCGTTTCTCATGGTGGTTACTCAGAATGATGCAGGATGAATGATTCTGTACAGGCCTCCAGGTGGACATAAGCATGTCTCCTTCATGTGTCTGAGGGAGAGAAACCAGTCAAAAAAATATATAACATATCGTATGATTCCATTTATATGAAATGTCCAGATTAGGCAAATCCATAGACACAGAACATAGATTAGTGGTTGCCTGGAGCTAGGGAGAGAAGAGAATGTTTCTTGTTGATTGAAAGTGTTTAGTGACATGGGCTTCCCTGGTGGCGCAGTGGTTAAGAATCCACCTGCCAATGCAGGGGACACGGGTTCAAGGCCTGGTCCGGGAAGATCCTACATGCCGCGTAGCAACTAAGCCTGCGCCCCGCAACTACTGAAGCCCGCAACTCCTGAAGCCCTCAACTACTGAAGCCCGCGTGCCTAGAGCCCATGCTCTGCAACAAGAGAAGCCACCGCAATGAGAAGCCCGCAGCACAACAAAGAGCAGTCCCTGCTCTCTGCAACTAGAGAAAGCTCACGCACAGCAACGAAGACCCAACGCAGCCAAAAAAAAAAAATTAAAATAAATTAAAAAAAAAAAAGTGTTTAGTCCCAGATTCCAAATGGTTTATTAGTTTTAGGAGTTAGTTCCTGAGTCTTAACACAAACTTTGGAAGGTCATTTATGTTCCTTTATGTCCTAGCCAGGGACATAGTTCTCTGGAATAGAATTGTGACTCAGTGTCATCAAACAAACAAAAATAGATGCAACTTTCAAAGTGCTTGAAGCAGATGTACTCAAAATGATGGAGGGCAAAAGTTGCCAAGTCGATGGCTTTAAAATTAGAATGCTGATGAAGCTAAATTTCATCTTGTCTCAGGACACAGGAGCATAAAGATGATTCTGTTTGAGAAAAATGAAAAAGGCAACCTTGATTAACAATAAAAAGGACAAATGGTACAGGAGAGGACAGCTGCTTCCCTGCTCTAAATGTAGGTGAAAATATACATTTTGCAGCTGTATTTTAAATATATAACTTTCTTGGAAGCCAGTCTCTTGTCATTATTTGACACTCTACTTCTGCTGGGGTTTTACCATTTTGAAAATGCAATCTCAAGTGCCCAAGTAAGAAAAATGGTCTAAAAGGACATGAAGGTCATATGTGGAATTCCTGTTTCATGTCAACATGCACTGAAATGAATTAAGGACATGAGAGGGAGGAGGTGAGAGCAAAGATGGCTGGGTCCTACTTCAGCTAAAGGACAGGTCAACAATTGAGACAGTCACTCCCTTTGCTAAAATAATTGGGATACTTCTTGTTCAACTCAGGTTTCTGCAGGTCTACCGTGTCAGGATCCTTTGGGGTGAAAATCACAGCCACCTGACTCAACAAAGAAACTAAAGCAAAAAAAGAAAGAAAGGAGGGAAGGAAGGAAGGGAAGAAGGAAGAAAGAAGAAAGAAACTTACTGGGTCAAGTGACTGCAAAGTCTAGCCCAGGTGTCTTGGGGCTAGATGCTCAATGTCATCAGACTTCATTTCCATCTCTGCAGTCATCTCAGAGCTCCTTTCTTCTGTGTTGGTTTCATCGTCTCAGCGAATGGTAAAATACGCAGAACAATACCTAGGTCAACAATACCTTGACCCAGGTATTATTCTGTGCAGCATTGGGCCAAACACTTAACTAAGCTGTTTCCTCATTTATTTAGCCAACATTCATGGAACATAATATGCTACCCTTCTAGGCTATGAAACAACAGCGAGCAAGAACAAATCTCTGCCCTCATGGACCTTACATTCTAGGATGATAGCAGGTACCCAGTGCCAACTAAAAATTGTCTCTCGCCATCTGCCTCTACGAGGATGACGTCACTAGCCACTGCAGTCAATGACCTTCAACACACCCTGAAAGGAGTTCAGGGAAGAGATCAGGAATGTGGCACTCTGTGCTCTGGGAAAAACTGGCAGAACAGGCCTTCAGGTAGTTAGATCTTTTTCAGGAGAAGACTTTATGAGCCCAGTTTCTTGCATCTTAAATCTAGGAAAGCACTAAAATCATTGACAGAGACATCTGTTCCTCGTGACTAGCAGCAACCTTCTGCCAAAACGTGTGCTTGATTGCACCTATCCCCCTTCACTAAAATCATATATATAGCAACCTGCCCTCCCCCACCTCTTCAGAGCTGGTCCTCATTTTGCCACAAATAAAACTTAACTCACAACTCTCACCTTGTGATTTCTTTTTTCTCCAGTCAACATCACAAAATAACAAAATGTAGGTTAAATGGGTATGTAGGGTAAATGGGGAGAAGTTAAGAGGGGATGAAAGAGGCAAAAGAGTAGGGAGTGTATATATCGAGGGAGCGGAAGGGCTGCAATTTCAGAAAAAGATGTCCAGGTAAACACTCCCTGAGAAGGTGGCATTCGTAAGATAGGAATACAGTGTCTATTTCTCAGGCCTGTGGTGAAGATTTAGTAAGAAAATACACGGATTTGTAAAATACCTTCGATAGGTCCAAAATGGACCTAAGAAACCTCTCTGGAAAGAGGCCCGCCTAGAACTCTAAGAAAGAGGGAAACTTTGTTCAGGACGGAACTGGGATCGAGGTGGACGTTGCCGGGACGGAACGGTGATCCCCCTGAAAATTGGCCCGGGCGGAAACGTTGGTCTTGGAGGAACGTGGATCCGGGAGGAAGCTTGGTGAGGGCCTAACTCTGGCCGGGACGTACAGTTACCCTGGCAACGACGCGCGCCCGGTGCGACGGAAGGCGGTGCGCGAGAGGTAACCGGGGCGGGGCTTCCGACGGAAGTGGGTCGCTCTCCACTGCTGGGTAGGGAAGATGTTGCGTCTGGGTTGGCGGTGGATTTGCCTCGGTCTGTGCAGCCTCCTGCTGGGTCAGGCGGAGGCCCCGAGCCCCGTGGAGCCGCCGGAGCGGAGCCGGCCGTATGCGGTGCTGCGTGGGCAGAACCTGGGTGAGCGGCCGTGGGCGAGCGGGCGGCGGGGTCGGGTCTGAGCTTTTGCAGTTCCAGGCAGCCGGAGCTTCGCACGCGCGGGTGGACGGCGGGGGCCGTGTGGGGGCAGGCGGTGCAGGTGCGACCCTCTCTCTCCGAAGGCCTGGGACAGAGGCCTGAGCTGCGGTTCAGCGGAAGGCCTGGTCCTTGGTGGGCTTGATACATGCTGGTTGCATGAATGACCCGGGTCACAATCTGGGTCCCCTCCTCTATGGCTGTGTGGGCCCAAGCTAGGCAATACGGCGCATGATATGTACCCCATCCCCTCTTCTTTTCTAATGGAACTAATAGTCATAGTCATAATGATAACTGGCATTTGTCGAGCATTTCCTGTATACCGTGTTGTACTAAGCATTTTGTGTACGTGAGTTTATTTCAGCCTCACAGTAAGTTAATCAGAAAGGTACGGTTTTCAGCCCTGTTTACAGATAAGGGAAGTGAAACTCAGAGAGGTGAAGTTCTTTGTCCAAGGTTACACAGCTAGGAAGTGGTGGAGGCCAGTAGGAGAACCTAAGTTTTGTGGGGCTTGAAGCATACCTTTTGGGAGGATGTCATCAGCATGCACATATATATACACACATATACATACATACGTACATGGCTTTGGAAGGGGCCCTGGAGCTTAAAGCTTGGCAAACTTCACAATAACTCTGAATCTTGTTCTGCCAAAGTCCTTTCTTTGCGCTGAACGTCATTGGTATGTCTGTATATCTGCAAAGCTGCTACATAGTATTGTTTCTGGATTACCTTGACTCTCCATGAACTCATTGTCTGTCATGTATTGACCACTTACTGTGTCCGTAGCACTCTGCTAAGTGGTTTCTATACATTATCCTGCTTAATCCTTCAGAACAGGATTTCTCAGCCTAGGTACTACTGACATACTGGACCAGATGATTCTTTGTTAGGGGGTGGGGAACATACTATTGTGAGCACACACTGTTGTGAGCACTGTAAGATGTTTAACAGTGTCCCCAGCCTTTATCCACTAGATGCCAGTAGCACACCCCACTCCCGGTCCAGATAATCAAAATGTCTCTCGACATTTGCCAAATGGATTTTGCCACTGGGGCAAAATCCCGCTGGTTGAAAACAGTACTATTCAAAGTGTGGTGGCAGAGCAGTGAAGTCTGCAAACTATTTGTTATCTGCAAAGAGATGTCTTACAGCAATTGAGATTGTTTAGAAATTTAACGGTTTGACATTGTTGCAACATCCAAGCAACTCGAAACCACTTCTAGGTCCCTAACCTGGAATGCTTTCTAGGTAGAGGGAGCTGCTAATTAGTCATACACAGTAGGGCTAGGTAGTGGCCTGGGACAGACTAAAAGTTACAAAAACTAGTCCTTTACCACAGCTTTGTTTGAGAAACACTGCCCTAGACCATTCTGTGCAGTGGGTATTTTTATCTCCATTTTTGAAGAAGAGGAAACAGACACAGAGAGACTGTAACTTCTGTAAGGTCACGTAGCCTATAAGTGTAGACAGGAACCCAGACAGTCTAACCCCAAACCCTGCGTTCTTGACCACTGTACTGCACTGCCTGTCTTGGCGGTAATAATGGCTTTCATTTATCATGCACTTATTATCTGTCCGGCACTGTGTTGAGCGCTTTTCATATAAAATATGAAAAAATTTTTGAGCTCTAAAATGAGATTTATTTGAATAAGATACAGTTGACAGATAAAACAGTAATGATGTGGATATGCTTTTCTAATTTTCCAATGTTTTGGTTGGTTGACAAACAAATGTCACAGAAGTATTCCAAGTAAGAGTTGGAACTGCCAGGAATATTGTAGAAAAAATGTTCACATGCAGTGAAAAGCTGGATCAAATGTCTTTTGGGACCCTTCCAAGGCTAAGATTTTCGGATTCTTTTAGAATACGCTGGCCACTTTAATTATTATACTTAAAACAATAGATTCCATGTGACAGTGTTAACTCAATCTTTAAAAAAAATGCAGTATTAGAATAGTTCCAAAACACTACAAAAACATTTCACTTGAAATTCACTATTTTAATGACATTGATATTTAGGCCTTGTGAGATGGGTTTCATTTGCCCCATGTTATAGGGTAGAGAATGAGGCTCGAAAAGGGGAAGTGACCATAAGGAAGGACCTAAGTAGTCTTAACCGTTCTGCCAGGGCCTGCCATTCAGGCAACTAAAGGGAGGGAGAAAAGATAATGATAAAGAGTGGGAGATCAAGGCCCAAAAGTATAGCTATTCCAGTGGATATCGTGTACCTAACAACTCTTGGTTTTAAGCTCACTTTTTGTATTTTTTAAGAAGACTTCCATTCTCCAATTCTAGTCCCCTGCATTCCTGCTTTGGAGGTTTTTGTTTTTGTTTTGTTTTTTTTAGAGCCTTTCCAAAACGCAAAAAAATTGGTTTAAATGGAATAAGACAGCTTTAGGTCCAATTGTAGTCAGAGCCATAGAAACTCATGGAATTCTGAACTTTAAAAATTCGGGCAGGGGCTTCCCTCGTGGCATAGTGGTTGAGAGTCCGCCTGCCGATGCAGGGGACACTGGTTCGTGTCCTGGTCTGGGAAGATCCCACATGCCGTGGAGCGGCTGGGCCCGTGGGCCATGGCCGCTGAGCCTGTGCGTCCGGAGCCTGTGCTCCGCAACAGGAGAGGCCACAACAGTGAGAGGCCCTCGTACTGAAAAAAAAAAAAAAATTAGGGCAGGGACTTCCCTGGTGGCACAGTGGGTAAGAATCCACATGCCAATGCAGGGGACACGGGTTCGATCCCTGGTCTGGGAAGATCCCACATGCCGTGGAGCAACTAAGCAACTTATTTATTAAAATAAATAAGTTTGTTAAAAAAAAAATTAGGGCAGGTATTTAGGTAACAAGGGCTATTTTGAGATATGACATCTAACTCATGTAAGTCATGTTTAACAGAGACCTTTTTATTTTATTTTTGGCTCCATCGGGTCTTCGTTGCTGCGTGCAGGTTTTCTCTAGTTGTGGCGGGCAGGGGCTACTCTTCATTTCGGTGCGTGGGCTTCTCATCGTGGTGGCTTCTCTTGTTGAGGAGGCTCTAGGCACGTGGGCTTCAGTAGTTGCAGCACATAGGCTCAGTAGTTGTGGCATGCAGGCCCTAGAGTGCACTGGCTTAGTTGCCTTGCGGCACATGAGATCTTAGTTCCCTGACCGGGGATTGAATTCGCGTCCCCTGCATTGGAAGGCGGATTCTTAACCACTGGACCACCAGGGAAGTCCCAGAGGGATCTTATTTCCCGACTAAATCAGATCATGTCACTCTTTGCCTACAACCCTGTCTTTAAACTTAGAATAAAATCCATGTTTCCTTCATGGTCTACAAGGCTCTGCATGAACTGGCTCCAGCCTTCCTCTCTGGCTTCATTCCCCGCCTTTCTTCCTTCACTCCTTCCTCACAGCCACACTCGCCTCCTTCCTGTTCATTGACTTTCTGGCTTGTTCTGGCCTCAGGTGCTTTCATTAGCTGATCCTTGGACATGCAGATCTCCACATGGCCGGCTCCGTCTTCCCATTAAGGCCCCGGTTTGTCCCCTCCTCACTTGCTTCCTCCATCACCACTCCCAGCACTCTCACATTACCGTCTTCCTCATGGCACTTAAAAGCTGTGTGAAATGCTGTCATTTACGTTCTCTCCTCACGTGCATGGCGACACGCCCAGAGAGGGTCTGTCATGGCTGCTTCCCCCACACCTGGCACAGTGCCTGGCACCAAGTGGCATTTGGCAAATCGTTGTCAGTGGACAACTTACAGAACCTGAAGCTGCCGTTAGGAGGTAACCTGTTTTCCTTTTGCAGTGTTGATGGGAACTATTTTCAGCATCCTGCTGGTGACCGTGATCCTTATGGCATTTTGCGTCTACAAGCCCATTCGGCGCCGGTGATGGCCAAGCCAGCCCTCCCACGAGCCTTTGGGAGCAGAATAAGTCGTGTTGCACATGGGTCAGTGGAGAAGGTGGAATCAGAACTTAACTGCTTGGAAACGATCATCGGTCTGGACAGTTGGTAAATGCTGAATGATTTAGAAAAAACATCTAGCCATTATCTTATCCTAACACTGTAATGCAAGTATTTGGCCACTTAAGCCTGCTTCTCAGTGTTTCTTTTTATATCTGGCTGTACCTGTTGAAAGTAAGACCTGAAGCTCCAAGGTTCAGTGTAAAGTTGGAATGTTCACGAGAAAGAAAACATGACTTTGTGAGTGATGTAAAATCCACACTGGAAAGGAATAATCATTAATGCTTGAAAATATTAAGAAGAGTAAGACTTAACATGTAGACATTCCCTGCTTAAGGACCATTTGGTCACAATGGGTTAAGAATCCCAAATGTTTTTAATTATCCCGAGTTGGCCTAGATGCCCCGTTTGCAAAGCAATGTCAGCTGTGGGGAACACAGGCTGCCACTCCTCACTCTGCACGGAGCTCTGCACTCAGACGCCCCCACTGAAGTTGGGGTCACACCAGCTAGGCCTGTGACCATGGGCACCCTTGGGCTGGGAGGCACTGGGGGTGGCCGGAAGTGTTAGCACTTGGCCCATCTGAAAAAGAATTGGTCCCATTCAAACACGTTTATCTCCTTGTCCTGCACTTAAAAGTCTTCCCAGCCCTTGGCCTAGAAGTCAGGGCAGCTTTTCTGATTCGGAATCTAAAAGAGACTCAGCAGGACCTCTTTTCCGCCCTGGGTGGGGAGGGGCTACAGAAGTGTGTGTTCACCGTGGCGGGTGGGTGTGTGTTTACATAGTTTAATTTCAACTTTGAAAATGCTGCTATTCACTTGCACTGTTGGTGAACTGGAATTTTCCCCCATGGAAATACTTTCCTACATACAGTATTTATTTTATTTTAAGGGTGCTGCGTTTAACTTTGTTGTTAAATTGTTTATCTTGTTTGTGCTCCATTCAAGCACAGCACTGATTTTTTTTTTTTAACAACCGGCACTTAATGTGAAATAACTGATGTGGGATACAGTAACTGACAAGGATTTTGTTTGTAACCCTAACACTGAGTCACTGAAACGTGCTTTTGAGCAAAATGTCCATTAAAACTAAAGTAAAATCTTATGTGCTGTTTTATTCCTAGTAATTATTTTCCAAGCATTTAAAATGCAGGTAGGGGTGTGTGTGCGTGTGCGCACACACTTGAATCTGATTTAATCTCTTGAGGCACTGAAGTGGAATTTTAAATTAATATGTGAAATAACACTACTGCCCCAAGGCAAACTATTGATTATTTCAGAAAACTGACTGTAAGTAATCTCTCAGGCTGGGTCAGGGGCCAGAAGACCTGGATTCTTGTCCCAGCTCCAGTTATAAACAGGCTTAACTTCTCTAGAGCTTCAGTTTTCTCATCTGTGAAACAGTGATATACACACTTTATCTTTCTTTATTATAGTGAGGATCAAATGATGTGAAAAGTAACACAGATGGAGGTGGGGTCACCACAGTTGGCCTGTGCCTTGGAAGCCCGTGTTTATTGACCGGAGGGAGGAATGACTGGGATTCTGAGACTCTGGCACGGACAGAGTTAAGTCCCAGGAGCCCACATCCCCGCCTCATCTGGGATGCCATGTTTTGATATCTGCCTAAAAACTTACTGCCATTTTTAGAATTTTAAAAGGAAACGGTAAAAACTTGTCAGGCCCATAAACCTTGTGACCTGCCGTTTGCCCAGTAATCACCAGCCAGGTAACTGGATCATGTTCAGTTTTCTGAAACAATAGTTATTCCACATACAGATCCAAAACCCAGCCTGCATCATCATCCCCGTGTTACCGTCTGTTAAGTATGAGATTTCAGTCAAAAGTAGGACAAAGAATAACCTTTGTAGAAAAAGGCTTATTTCAGAGAAATGAGTAAAGATGACAACATCAATTCCAGGAGCGAGAGAGCAATAAACTGAAAACTTTTATGCACCAGAGGTTTACCAATTGCTATTTTCAAGTGGAATTATTCTCCTGATCTTCATCTTCAGGAGTGCAGAGGGGCAGTGGCTGAACCCTAGTTTTCCTAAACTGAACTGTAACAAGTCCCCTAACAAACACATCTGACTAATTTACACCAATCATAAAAACAAGTTATTTTAGCAAACACTATCTTAACTTTCTTTTAAGTTGAGATTAAGAAGTCTGCAGGTGCTGCTTGAGAGTAGGGGCTTGGAGTCTTATTAGTGGATTACAGTTTTTCCCACAGGATCTCAATCTTATAGCCACACTCATTTCTAGACATGGGCCTAGCTTGGACTTTGAACTCCATCATTCATGGCACTGCAGCCATTTGAAGTTGCTATAGTCCAACTCATCATCTTTGACGTCATCTGTGTTCAGGAGGAAACTGGGACCAAGCTGGTGGTTATGGTCTCTTTCCTGTCATTATGTAGAGCAGACTTTGCCCTGACGCCTCTTATCCAGCATGGTGTGATGAGCTTGTTTGTGTATCTTCGGAACTTTGTTACCCAGTCAGCCCTCTGTATACCACATCCGTGGATTCACCCAACCACAGATTAAAAATATTTGGGGGAAAAAACATTCCAGAAGGTTCTGAAAAGCAAAACTTGAATTTGCCTCACACCAGCAACTATTTACATTAGCATTTACATTGTATTTATGTCTATTTATATAATTTACATTGTATCAGGTATGTGATCTAGAGATGATTTAAAATATTCAGGAGGATACAGTAAGTTATATGCAAATACCATGCCACTTTATAAGGGACTTGAGCATCCACAGGGTTTTGGTATCCATGGGGCATCCCGGAAACACGCCTCTGCAGACAGTGAGGGAGGACTGTACTTAATTCCCAGCACTGTCTTACGTGTGGAAGTTGCTCGATGAAAGTTTACTGCTGGTAATGGTCCACCCAAGCTTTAATAAACCCTGAAGATAAAGTTAGAAACTGTTAGTTTAATGAAATAAGCCGTAGGTATGGCTTGTCTTGACCTAAGAAGAGTTAGCAGTTTTCACAATGCTCAAAATATTGCTTACTTTCCGCTCACCCCACCCCACCCCAAAAAGCAAAGCAGATCCTTCACAACTTCTGGAAATACCAAGGCCTCATTTCCGGAACCCAAACCTTTTTTACTGGTCACTGCCTTTTTTGTTTTATTACCAACATATTCAGGTGTACGGCAAGTCCAGGAGGCTGAATCATCACCTGAACTTCCAAGAAAGGAGAGAGCAGATTTACTGAGATGAGAGAGATCTAATGTTGGCTTGGCTTCCAGCACTCCACAAGAGACAGTCCCTCTCCAGGGCTGCAGAGGTACTCAGAGCGGCCCAATGCTGGCTTTGGAGTTTCCATTTGAAAGGACTAGCGTGCGGGCGTGTGTGGACCGTGTGACTTGGGCAGGACACTGAGAGGACTGTGCCACCTTTGTCACGCACAAGCGAGGACTGGGAGGAATTCTAATGTTCCGGTGACATACATAACAGGAAGGGACAAGAAAAACGTGAAGAGAAAAAAAGACTCAAAGGCTGTCTAGAATATTGTACGAGCACCCTCTAAGGAAGCAGTCTTTATTTGTATTTTAAGAGTGAACACATATCATCGAAAACTGCTGTGACAGTGACACAAAGTTCAGTCCCTTGTTAACTGACCTCCTGGGGAGAAAGTCAAAGACATGGGGAAGCAGAACAATGGAATGCAAACAGAGATTACCTCTGTTCACCTTAGTGAGTAAACGATGGGGCCTAACTGCAGCCATTCCCAAGACGTATATTGGCTCAAGGTAAACGCCAAGTAAACAAAATGCTAACTGTGTATCTGAAACAAACATGATGCTGCATATACTGGCCTCGTGTGCAGAGAAGGAATTTTGGTCAGACCATGAAAGGAAAGGCAGATGGTCATATGGAATCAAAAGCACAATTCTTTGGGAACGTTTCATTGGCAACGCTAACTGTATATACAGCCGTTAAATGGAGCGGTAGTTCCCGTTTCCCTTCCGGTCCCCAAAGCAGCGCAACAGACAGGAAATGGACGCAAAACAGAGGAGGAGGATATTGTTACTAGGTGATTTCAGTGCAGCCTGTAGGAATGAATCCATGGGCCGGGCTGGAGTGAGGGTGCCCTCGGCCATATTCCCCAGGTTCTCTATGTTGTGCGGTGGTTATTTACAGAAGAGTTAGACAAAATAGTTAACTACTAAGGGTATCCAAAAAAGGCCTGAGAAAATCTGGTTTAAATGTATAACCTTGTATTGCTACTGATGGGAGCAGTCGTTTTTATATCTTTTAAAAATAATAAAAAGATTCTGTTAAAAAATACATTCATCTAGAAAGATGTTGATTTGAACTCTAAAAAGTAACGTAGAATCATCATTTTCCCTTTTGAATACAGAGCCACTGAGTTCCGTTTGTAGCTCCCTTTCTAGTTTCAAGCCCACCCCTTCCTCTCAGGTGCGCCCAGGGCACGTAGTGAGGTCTTCCTAGGCCTCTGCATGGAGACCCTTCACCAGAGAAGGCCTGGAACACACCCCTGGTTTGGTGATCCTTTGGTCAGCCTGCCCACTTCAGTAACAAGCCTCGGGCTCTCCTAGCAGCTCCTTCAGGGCCAGGATTAGCTGCCTTGGATTTAGCCTGGAGGATCCTGCTCTCCAAGGAACTGCCTTTACAAATTCAAATCAGATCCCTCAAAGTGGAGTGAGGTGGTTTGAAACCATTAGTAATTTTTAAGGCTAAGGCAACATCTGTTGGCATCTGTATATCTTAATTTGATGCAAATAGTTAACCCTAAAATAAAATAGATCCTGTACTTATCTCCTCTCTAGCTGGGTGTGGAAGGAGTGGAATAAGGTGGGGACGGAGTAGAACAGTGACAGTGCCCTAGAAACCCTGTAGAAAGGTAAAAATAGAAAAGCAGAAGGGCACAAATGATCCATTTCTTTGGTGAACTGTACAGAAGTGTCTCCCAAGTTCTCATACACCACACTCTGCAAAGGCTGCTGCTCTCGTATATAAAAGCACCCTGACTCCGCAAGAACTTGTTTTGTTATCACTCCTTGATAAAAATTAATGTACAAACCTGCGGGGTGGGATTGGGGATTGGGTTTTTATCTAAAGCTGGTAGTAAAAACATGACCTGCAAGCCAGTACAGCTATGGAAAGTGAGGACGCTCTCCTCCCCTCAAGCCTGGAGATGGGGCCGCTGGCCGCCAGCCCGTTCACCGGGGAGCGTCGCGGGTGGCCCCGGGGGGCCCTGGCCCCGCACCTCTGTGGAAAGCAGGGTCCGATGCTGCATCGTGTGAGGCGCAGTCCCTGGGCCCGTGTGCGGACAGAGCCTCCGGGCGGGAGGCAGGAAGGACTACTTCTCGGTGAGCGACAGCTGTAAGACCTGCTGCAGCTCCGCCTCCTCCTCCCGCAGCCGCAGCTCGTGCTCCTCCAGCTCTTTGGCCGAGAGCTCCATGGCCAGCTGCAGGTCGCTGTCAAAACGGCTGGTCTCACGGAAGGCGCCGGGGCACAGGCCTTCAGAGCCGGAGGGGAGGCTCTCCTGGACAGCCCTGCGTGAGAACGACATGGGGCAGAGAAACTTTTAACATCGTCATCGTGGCAGCAGCAGCAGCAGCAGCCATATTTCTTAACTGCGGACCCAGTGTGCGCCGAGCCCGGCGCTTCCTATCCCCTCTTGTACATGATGCCATCGATCCCATGTAACTCTGGTGGTGTAGGTGCTGGATGCAGGTACATACCTGCCCGAGATCACCCAGCCACTAAGTGATGGGGCTAGGAATTGAACCTGGATCTATTTTAAAGCAAAACCCAACTTCAACAGGTTTTCATATGTGCCCAGACTACAGGAAAATGCTTTGTAAAATGAATCTTTCCAGTTTAACCCCTTTTAAAACGGATAATCTGGGAATTCCCTGGCGGTCCAGTGGTTAGGACTCCAAGCTTTCATTGCTGAGGGCACAGGTTCGATCCTTGGTCTGGGAAGTAAGGTCCCACAAGCCACGTGGTGCAGCCAAAAAAAAAAGAATAATAATAATCTAATCATCTCTGTAGCCCTTCCCCAAAGTGGCACCATCCTTAACATTGTATAAACTTCCCACTGACAGCACCTAGACCCTCTGTGATCATACGTTCTTCGCAGAAGATCAGACCGATCAGAAAACATTTACTGGGTGCCTTTCTGCCCACGGCAATGGTTAGTGAACTGGTCAGCAATTCTATCACCAGTTCCTGGAAGCTCAGCCCCCAAGAGTTCAGAGCTGCTTTTATGAGGAATTGACCCAAGAGGAAGCAAGAAAGCCGACATTGTATCAAGTCTCTCTTGCCAGGCCCGCTGTCGAGTGTCCTAAGCGCCTGTGCCAACCTCGGGTCAATCATCAAGAGTCACATCAGTCACCTCTCATCCTGGGCGTCACAGGTATGCGCCTGGCCAGTCCCTCCACTAGAAGCTGGTCCTGAAAGCTCCTAGGAAAGACATGTGACAGACACAGATACCCCTTAGAAGGAATAAACTGTTGTACTGATAACAAAAGGAAAGCAGCAAGAACAAGATTAAGAATATTTACAAGTCCATTATCCACAAAGCTGTGTGAAAAATTAATAGAGACTGGGGTTATCTCTAAAATGACACCCAAATGTCAGCTAGTATATGGTCCACTACCCTGCTTGATTTGATATCAAGTATGAGAAGGTGGTAGCTGTCAATCTATTAAAAACAACTCAACCTCAGGCAAAGTTTCAATGAATAAAGCAGATAATTCTTCTAGAGCAAGACTGGAATACATAACTCATTATTTGTCATCTTTGGCTACTCCTCTTCTCAAAATTTATGGCCGACAAGGTTTAAGTAGCTATTGGGGAAAAAAATAAGCTCACTTATAACAGGAAAAGGAAACGCATACTGGATTGACAGTGACGGCTAGGAGAGGGAAGCCTCTCTCAAGGGGAACATGCCAGCCCTGGGGTCTGGCCCTTGGCCCAGCAGCCTCAGAAAACAGAATGGCTCTAAAAACGGGTCCATGGGAGGCGGGGCTCATGTTACCCAAGCTGAGACTTCAGAAAAACACAGGATGCCAAAAACCTCAGCTGGGGGGACACTGGAGTGTGGGTACCGTTCTCAAAGCTTAGCGGCCCCATGACGGCAAGGCGCTGGGGCTGTTTCATTAAAGAACTCCCAGCACCTGGCACAGAGTCTGGCACAAAGCAGGCACTGTGCAAACATCTGCCGAATGAACGATGGAAGGACAGAAGAAACCAATGAACAAACAAATGGACAACAGGAGCCCAGGACCACACCAAAGGGCAGTGGAGGGAGAAGCAGATCCCACTCTAGTAGAGCAGGAAGCCACAGAGGGAGGGGACAGAGGAGTTACTATCCTCAAGCCCTGGATGGTCCTAGGAAAGTGAGGCCTTGAGGAAGAACCACATAGGAAGACAAGAGGCAACTGTTCTCAGGCTGGTCTGTTCTCTCCTTAGTGCTCAAGAGTTTGAGTTTGAGATTATGCCCCTTACCACAGAATGAAACATCTGAGTAAAAAACAATTTTAACAACGAATCAACCATCCTTTTCATCACACACTTATTGAGCAACCACAATGCAATGACTGGTCTTCATTGGGGAGGAAGTTGGGATTAAAATCCACATACCTTTGTATGAGACTACTGACACATAGATAACATTCTAGGGAAAATATGATGGCGTAAACTAGCAAGAATTTACTGTTTCACCACTGAGAAGTTATATAGCACGCTCCGAAAGATAGAAGATCATTAGCTACATCAGTGAGTATAAGAAAAAGACAAGTCTGTCAGGCTCTATCCTGTGAATGATGCTGACTGGGGCTATACAGATGGTCTCATAAGCTTTTATAAAAGACCAGGTACATAAAATATAAAATAACCCATGTAAATACCATGAATATGCCAAACTTGTCATTTAGAGTAAGTCTGTCAGGTTAGCCAAAGACTGAGGCCAAACTGAGGCCAAGCTTCCAAGCCCCACCATTTATTCTGATAAATGCACCTGGCTTCTTCTGGACTCCAGTAAGCTCTGCTGGATGGCAAACTGCATTATCTCGTAATCTTCATCCTGCAAATACACGTTTCTGCCGTTGTCTTGAACGTGGTAAGATTCAGGAATTTCAAACACAGATTGGTCAACCTCAAAGTTTGTGAGAGTGGAGGCTGAGACACAAAAGGTGACAGTACAGTGCCTGAGTGAGTAAAATAAATTTCCACTTCAACTTTTTATAAAACTTTTTTTTAATTAAAAAATGAAAAAATTAAAATGATTAAAATCAAGGTTGGCTACTATGTAAGAGAGATTTCAAGGAAGAATAATCTTGACAGAGAAAAGTACTGGAATACTGTTTTTTTCTTTTTGCCTTCACTTTTTTTTAGTAATAAAATGCATAGTCACACAAAAAATATACAGAAGACTGTAAAATGAAAAGTGAAGATCTCCCTCCCTACACCCTGTCTCCTATTTCCAAATTCCAGAGGTAACCAGTGTTTACTTGTGGGTCCTTTGAGGAATGTGATGTGTATATATCACACAATCACACCAATGTGGGTTTTTTTCCTTTTTTACTATGAAATATAGTAAATATATGAAAGAAGATATATCTGTAATCTTAAAATAAAAATGATAATAATAAAACAAAGGCCTATATATCCCTCAACTGGCCTAAGACACAGAACACTATTTTACCACAATAAAAATTAAAAAAAAAAATCAATTACATTTCGATATACTAGCAATGAGTTAACTGGAAAATAAAATTACGAAGTAAGTCCATTTACAATAGCATCCAAAATCTGAATTGGATTGATGGCAAAGGAGCCTGAGGAAATTTTGGGGGGTGATGGAAATCTTCTGTATCTTGCCTGTGGTAGGGGTTACGTGGGTGTATACATTTGCCAAAAGGCACTGAACCGTTACATTTAAAACGGGAGTATTTTATTACATACACGTTACACCTCAATAAAGTTGTTTTTTAAGAACAGGCTGTCTTTTTAATTCGAGTGGGGTCATACATATTCTGCAAGCTTTTTTTCACTTAATTGAAACTAAACCTAAAATTTTCTTTCATTCAAGACAGAGATCTATTCATAAGATACTCTAATTTCAAACTGAATAATTACTATAATGACTAAATGTATGAGTTTTTTTTAATCACATAATCCCACTTTTTTTTTTTTTTTACCTGAATCAGATGGGGTCCCTTCCACATTTTGAGATACAGTTTCTTCAGCAGTGCTACAGCCATTAACATTTCCAAATGTAATCCGTGCATTTAAGACATGAAACAAGGGAATTTCTAATAAAATAAAAGCTTTTATAAATAAACTTTACTGAGAAGAATAACAGCCAGCATTTACTGAGTGCTTACTATGCTGGTACCATGCCAAGTACTTTTTATAAGTATGATTTCATTTAATCATCATAACCACCCTTCCCAATATACAGATGGGAAAACTGAGATTCAGAGAGGTTAAGCGACTTCTCCTAGATCACAGTAAGTGATCGAGCCAGGATTCAAGTGGATACAGGATACAGGAGCCAGGATACAACTATCCAAAATGTAAATTCCTCACAAGTAATATGTATTATATGTGGTATCACGCAGACTAATTCAAGCCCAGAAACATATTAACGTATCAAAGGATCTTAGTGTCAATTGTCTTCCTCAAATAATAAGTTTAATTTGAAGTTTCACTTAAGTAAGGCTTCATATTAAAACAATGCATGTGTCACATTTTTATGCCTTTTTCATCTGTCAGCACCATCTGTAAACAGAACTGATGGCTGGGGAGGGATCTCCTAATGTTAATATGCAAAATGAACTAAGAATCATGACACTTCTTTTTTTTTTTTTTTTTTTTGCGGTACGCGGGCCTCTCACCGTTGTGGCCTCTCATGTTGCAGAGCACAGGGTCGCAGGCTCAGCGGCCATGGCTCACGGGCCCAGCCGCTCCGCGGCATGTGGGATCTTCCCAGACCGGGGCACGAACCCGCGTCCCCTGCATTGGCAGGCAGACTCTCAAGCACTGCGCCACCAGGGAAGCCCATGACACTTCTTTAAACCAAATTAAACTAGAGGATAACTCTGCCCTCCTCCATTAAGTCTACTGTCTGCTTCTTTTGCCTCAGATGCTCCAATTCCCTGAAGCACACTCTGTCTCCCACAAAAACGGGCAGAACCTATGGGCGCTCCTGTGGTTTATTGAACGGTACCTATTTTGACAGGAAATCCAGGTGGGAATTCCAGTTTGATGAAGTCTCTCAGTCGGGCAAAATGCGCACTAGTTCGGGCCATCAGGTCAATGATGGGGATGACCTGCTCCACGAGAGACAGAGGAAACTCCTCACACATCCACAGCATTGCTTTAAACCTGCCGGATTGGATGAGAAAAGACTGAGGCCATCTCCCTCAGACAGGGAGAATGCGTTACTTCTATGCAGTAGGCTAGACAACGTCAGCTTCCTTATGCCCCACGCCCCAGCCTTCCCAGTCACCTTACCTCCCCTACGTCTAAGCTGGGAAGGGATTAGAGCCACAAAGAACTCGCATCACCCTGAAATCGGGCAAGCAGGAGAAATGACCTGCGCTACAGCCTTAATCGATAGCAAGCAGGAAGAATTGGTAGCTGGTAGAAACCATTTCATTTGATCAGCTGAAGCTTGTTGGCAGTTAAAAAAATAAATAAGGAATTCTTATATCCAATCTGTATTCCATCTGGAGAAGGTCGAATAATAAGATGGGCAATCTACTGTTACCTTTCATCAGATAAAGTAATTTTTGTTTTGGGGTTTTTTGTTTTTTTTTTTTGCAGGATGTAGGACCTTAGTTCCCAGACCAGGGATCAAACCTGTGCCCCCTGCAGTGTAAGGGTCTTAACCACAGGACCGCCAGGGAAGTTCCAGTAATTTGAAATTATTTTTAAAGGAAGGGAACAGAGGAAGGACCGAACATGACACTGGAAAACAGCACGACTTCTGAAACAATCAAGAATCCGTTGACAACGGCTGCTGAGTCTCTCTTACTTTTGTGTTCTAATCGTCAGCTCTTTCGGCCTTCCGATGTCTCTGTCCTTCAGATCAAACTCTTCGTTGAAGTACTCATCAGGTGTGATGGCTGTGGGGTTGTTGGCGGTGGCACACTCTGTGGTGAGGTCCTGCCGAGCCAGAACTCAGGGGAGTCAGAAATGCCAAATGATGCTGACAAGTGGAGGCCTAGGGCACCTAGCCTCTGAGGTGGACATGTTAACCAGCTACAGAGCAGGAAGTTCTAGTCATTAACTTTTTTTTATTAAGTTAACTGCACAGAACAAGAAAATTGACAAACAGATTACCAAACTACATGACCAAGTCTAATGGATTTCTCCATTTCAAATCATTTCTCCACTCTCCTTTTATCTCCTGATTATAGAAAGGAAAAAGAGCGACAGACATAAATATCTGAAAGCACATGGGATCTGGAAGATTTGGAGTTCAGGTTCCAGCTCTGTCCTTCTTTAGCCTGTGGCGTTGGAAAGGTAATTTCACTTTTCTGACCCACAGTGACCTCCACGGCAGCAATTGCATATGGTTATTGTGAGGACTGAGAAAGAAAGTGTTTGTTCAGGTGCTCTATTAAAATATAAAGTCCTGAATCCTTTTTTCAGTTCCATTTTACAGAGAGGGCGTAGTTTAAAACAGGAGAGAAAGCACCTGATTTCTATCATCACTACCTGCCTCTAAAATCTTTATTTTCAAAGACTCACTCATCTTATTCTCTTCCAAAAGAATATCTCAGATTCCAGATGGGGAGTACTTTTTAGCCTGTTCAAATCAAGTGGTCTGCTCAGGATTCAGTAAATGCCACCACAAGCGGAGAAAAGTCATCTCCTGTTAAACCGTGCTGGAAGCTCACACTTCGACTTACCCCTTGAGCACCAAATTGGTGTTCCACAGTCCCCAGCAAAGACTCCAGTGGGTTCCTGTCCGCTACAGAGGAGGGAAAAGTTGAATGTCGAATATTATACCTTAATTATGATTACAGAAAAAGATTCTCATCCTACCTTCATGTTTCTCCATCATGCATTAGGAAATCCATCTATGGACAGGCCAATAAAATCATCCCCAATAGCCATCAGCTAACTTATCCTTTTTTGTTTTCGTTTTTTAAAAAATATTTATTTATTTATTTATGGCTGCGTTGAGTCTTTGTTGCTGCGTGCAGGCTTTCTCTAGTTGTGGTGAGCGGGGGCTCCTCTCCATTGCAGTGCACGGGCTTCTCATTGGGGTGGCTTCTCTTGTTGTGGACCTTGGGCTCTAGGCACACAGGCTTCAGTAGTTGTGGCATGCTGGCTCAGCAGTTGTGGCTCACAGGCTTTAGAGCACAGGCTCAGTAGTTGTGGCACACGGGCTTAGTTCCTCCGCGGCATGTGGGATCTTCCCAGACCAGGGATCAAACCCGTGTCCCCTGCATTGGCAGGCAGATTCTTAATCACTGCGCCACCAGGGAAGCCCCTAACTTACTTTTTCTAGGACACTTTTTATTAGGATCTCTAAGCTAGATGAACAATAGTTATAAGAATTCAATCAGAATAGTAGAAAAAGTTTGGATTTAGGAACGAGCCAGATCTGGATTCTAACTGCACCTTGGCTGGTCGGAGGCCTCAGCTTCCTTAACTGTCAAACTGGACGAATGGGAACGGTAGAGGCGGTGTGAGTTAACAATGGCCACATGCTCACCGCACGCTGCAAGCCCCAGTCTCTAGGTTTACGTGTAATAGCTCATCTGATCCTCCCGATGACTCTAAGGCAGGTCTGGCAGCACTCATTTCACTGCTGAGGAGACCAAGGCACAGCAGGTAGGTACTTCACACGGCCCCGAACCGGCCTCGCGCCAGCTGGGATATGGCAGCCATGTATTGGCTATGTTTTGGCTCAGAGCCCAAGTTCTGTCCAAATCTTTCATCGTGATAGTTTGGACTAAATCACTCATTCCAGTGATAAATATTCTCCAATATCCTTATCTACTTTTTCAACCGAATCCAACAATTGTCCTGCATAACACATAAACAAGCCCTGTGAATGGCTTTAATTACAGCCCTGTGGAGCCAACCACAGGGGAGAACCTCCAAGAATGAGTCAGACTAAGGAAAATTTTATAAAAAGGAAATTTGGATTGGCATGACCTAATCACATTAACCCCCGAATTTAAAAGAGGCAACAAAGACTTCCTCTAGACTAAAAAAAAAAAAAAAGAGGGGGGAGAAGGGGGACGTCCTTGGTGGCGCAGTGGTTAAGAATCCACCTGCCAATGCAGGGGACACGGGTTTGAGCCCTGGTCCGGGAAGATCCCACATGCCGCGGAGCAACTAAGCCTGTGCGCCACAACTACTGAGCCTGCACTCTAGAGCCCACGAGCCATGGCTACTGAGCCCATGTGCCACAACTACTGAAGCCCGCGCGCCTACAGCCCGTGCTCTGCAACAAGAGAAGCCACCGCAATGAGGAGCCCGCGCGCAGCAATGAAGAGTAACCCCCCGCTCACTGCAACTAGAGAAAGCCCGCACACAGCGACAAAGACCCAACGCAGCCAAATAAATAAGTAAAATAAATAAATTTATTTTTAAAAGAAAGAGAGAAGGGAAGAGATTACCTTTGTATCTCTTTTTTTCTTCCTCAGTCAGATGTTCTGTCCGTATTTTGGTTATCACACTCACATTGTTCACTGTATAAACCTTGAGAGAGATGTGTGAAAGGAAACAGTGACACGGGGAATCAAAACTCAACAAATAAGCATAGCAAGAGCAAGAATGCTGAAGCCAAAACAAAACAAAACCCAGCAAAATAAAAATGAGAAATGGTTAACATTCATCAGAACCCTTCAGAGAAAATACACAGCTACCAACTTAGAAATGCATCAGCAGCTACTTTGCATCTCTGACATTTTTAATTACCCCTGAGTAGTTAACGGTGACAGGCTGCACTTTCCAACTTGCCCTTCTTGTTGCTAAACACTCTCAAAGAAGGCCCTGCAATTTAGGCCTCCCAGCTGGATTTCTACTAAGGGGCCCAAACCTGCATCGTGTACTTGGACTGATTTGTGGTAATCTTATACTCAGACCGACTTAGACAGCCATCGGACAGAAGGAAAAAGGAAGGAACACAAGGTTCTCTACACTGGTAAGATTTAGAGAAAACCAGCAAGCCACTATTTAAAAGGTATTCCGTATATTGACCTCAAATTATTTTAACTGCCAGGGTCAATGCTCTGTTTTCAAGGTTGATTGAAGAATACTGGGGTCCGGAAAATCAAACATCACAGTTCACAGAGAATTAACTATACGCCAAAACGTGGATTCCCAACGTCTAAAGATTCAGGAAACACACCCAGCACTGGAAGGACTATTTCTAAGTACATCTCACTGAGCGTGATGTAAGCTTTCTTTGCTCAGAGGTCACCAGAGGACCCTGCAGCTGCTGGCAGCACCATTGTGAGCCATCAATCCCCGCTGCACTGCAGGGCTAACGAGAGGCCAGGAAACAGCTTTCCAGCTGACACAGTGCCAGATGACTCGAGCAACTGTCGTCTCCACGATGACAACTATCTTCTAAATTCACTGACATCAGGTAAGTGGGCTGGAAGCCTACTGGTTACAATTAGGCTGACTAAAAATATTGGGAGAGTCATAAAAGCTACTTTACAATATATATTTTTTAAACCCACTCAGGTGATTAAAATAAGATGAACAAGCATGTTAAATCTAGTCCTTTCTTTTTCTTTTTTTTTTTTTTAAAGAATTAAAGGAATTGTCACTCCCACCAGGACAACTGGTACCTGGACTCATTTCTCTACAACATAGTTTCTCTTTGCCATAACTAGAGACCTCCTTGGGACATGCTATTCCATTTTCTGAAAGTCAAATAAGATAAATCCAAGGAGGAGACACATTAGACAGAACTTATTCCCCAGAGCACCTCCATGGCACAGATGCATGACAAAATCTGAACAGACTCCTCATTTGCATAGAAGCTAAATAGCTATGTTAAATCTTATTTTAAGAGTTTCCTTTTACCTTTGCTTCGTAACCATTAACAACTTCTGCTTTATCTGTCCTCCAGCCCCAGAATCCGGATTTAGTTCTGATAAAAAGTGAACACCACAAATTTCCACATGTACAATATGCCATTCAGATTTATCCCTGCAGCCTTTATAGGTTTCTTCCCCCAGCTTAAGTTAGTGAAGGACACTTGGAAATTAGGGTCCTACTGTCCACAGAAGGATGTTATTAACGACAGATGGCTCAAGCATCCCCCACCCCCTCCCACAGTTATTAATCAATTTGCCTCACCCCCGGCAAGAGAAAGCCTCCATTCTTGGCTTCTTTACGAAAGCTGCCGGCAGAGGCAACAAAGGTGGTGACATTTATTGGACAGCTGTCCCCAAGAAGTGAGTGCAGATGACCAGCGTCCAAGGGCTCGCCACTCTGGGCCAGAGCATTCATCTGAGTCATCCCAGCCGTGGGCACCGATAGAGTCAGTGGCTCTATCCCCATAAGCAGCAGTATCTCAATCCAGGAATTCTTAGAACAGTGAGGCACAGACCATCCTGCTCCTGGGAGGACATGGGTGAGGCAGGAACTCATCACTGTGGAGAGCTGCTTGCAGAAGCCATTAGTGCCTGCGGAAAGGCTTGGGAGTTCGCGCGCGTTATCAGGTTTGGTGCAGCGGGGGAAAAGAATATCAAAAGCAGTTTTTCAGCCCAGCCATTGAGTCCAGCTCTGTGGAACTGCTTTTAAAGCAGCCCAGCACTTCAGCAGCAGCTGTAGCATTGGTAAAGTGCCCGAACACCCAGTTACTCAACTCAATATACTCCTGGAAAAAAAATGCATTTAGGAGCCAAATGCGGCCAAGAGGCTCTGATTCTTTTTCAAAGCAGCTCACCCTGGGAAATGCTCCCACTCCCGGGGGAGCCCTGCCCAGACTGCCCCTTTGTCTAGGACGTCACATCCCAGCTCCGCTGTGACTGTTGCACTTGGGCCTGTGTCGGGCAACTGCCTGCCTCCTGCTCCAACCCCGGGGTGAAGCAGGACACTGCGCAGGAAGCTCCAGAACGGTGGCCGGGAGGCGGTTATCTACATGTTGTGTTTCCAAACAGTTTGCTTTTCTTCTAATGAGATTTGGTAAATGCAATTAGTCCAGACAGGGTATGCGGAGTTTTATGTGTGCATTACAGTCCATCAGAGAAAGGAGGGACCAGAGCTTACTTTACTATTCGTTATCCACAGTTAGCACAATGTGACCGATGGAGGGAAAGAGAGGACGCCTAAAAGGATGATACCACATGCTAGCTATCTCCAATTTACATTCCAGAAACAAATTTAGGGACCGCACCTGCCTCATTAATGAACCTTAGTCCCCTTTTAGTCGGCGATCAATGAAAATCAAGATATTCCTTTGGGTGAACAGTTCAATCCTCAGTTCCTGTCTTTCACTAAGAACTTGGTATCTTGGCACAGGAAATCATCGCTTTCTGGCACTCGGACTGAAGGATGACTAGGTCTGCTCCACTTCGTCCTTCGTGGATGCTGAGAAATCAGAGCCGCACTTTCTCCCTGGGAACTGCCACACTCCTCACTCAGCCACATCTGCTCTACCTGCAATCCTGGCTGCTCCATTTCCTTCCCCACATCCACTCTCTGACAGCTTAGTTATTAAACTCAACATCTACATCCTATTTTAAAACCAAGATTCTAATAAATCCTTGGCTCCTTGATTAACTGTACATGCAGAGGCATCTGATAATGATAGGAGAAAACCCAGCTTCCTCTTTTGCCATTTTCACCTCTGCCCGTCTCCACTGAGACCACCATGCCAAAGGCCACTTAGCACATGCTGGGACTCGGAGGCTGCCACACAATGTGGAGAAAGGCTCTGAGGGTGGCAGGGAATGCTCTGTTTAAGGTGGGCAGAGCAGAACCTTTCAGAGGAGAGACAAATCCAAACTGCAACCAGAGGGTATATATCCGCAGGCTCAAAATTCACTCGGACAAAAGTATTACTTTGCAAACATCAAGCTCAGAGTAAGATTAGGAGAAAGAAAGGGGTGAAGAAGACTGTCGTAACAGGCCCACATCTTCCAAATTTAATCAGCTGGACACTAGCTCACACCTCGGGTAAGAACCAGGCAAGCACACTTTTTCTAGCAGCAAACCTCACCCTCAAGAGGGGCCCAAGCCCTTGCTTGAACCACGAGAAGCTCACTGAGCACCTATTTCATTCCAAGCACCACCGAAACCAGCAGGTGCCTTCTAGAAATTCTCTCTCAGCAACTCTCTGATGCTTGCAAAATGAGGGTTAGCCTGAACCATCTGAAAACCCCGGGACCACAGGAATACAAAATGTAACTCAGTACAAATGGAAGGGGGGCTGTCTACCCTCCGCTGGGTAACAGCCAGTAACCATCACAATTCTCTGTAAATTACACTTCAGAGCAAACAATGACGCTACAACTCTGCTGCTAAACTAGGGGGAACGGTGGCTCCTCTCATGACATCTGAGATTTCATCTCGAGATTGCCTTTTTTCTTTTCAGCTGAGGAAAACAGGAACCTGAAGATGAGGCCGCTTGCTCAGAGCTGCACAGTTAGCAGCCCTGCCGAGGGTGCCAGGTTCCTCCAGCCCTCGGCTCCCCCGTCTTCCAGCTTTATGAGCAGAGCCCTAGGCTGGCGTGCCCTCCCGGCCTGCAGAGGCAAATGCTGAAGCCTGGAGATGTTTTCCCGAGACCCTTCCAGGTAGAGCCACGGTCAGTCCCTAAACCTTGCTGTCCCTGGAAGACAGCGGCTGTCACCTGGTGAGGCCGGCTCGAGGAGGCTGGCGACAGGGGACTGACCCTGCCTCAGGGGGTGTCACTCCCAAAGCAGCAGCATACCTGGCATTTTCTCTTCTGCTACCAACAAATACCCTAATTCCACAGCTTGATCTAAATTAGGGGAAAGGGGCACTTAAACCTTATGTTTGATTAAACCGAAGACTCTCAGTTTTATTAATAAATTTTATACTGGAAACAAAGAAGAAAAAGAAAAGATAGAACAGTCAGTATATTCATTAAGAGAAAAGAAAGCCTAAATCCAGAAGAATAGTGTCCATGTCAGCTCAGGCTACGTCCGCTGCTTTGGTTTACAGAGAGCTGGATGTGACATCCTAGGCAAACACTCAGGGCTCTTACAGAATCCCTCAGTTCGGTGTGTTCTACGGTAGAAGCACTCAGGCCAACAGCTATGACAGCCTCCACCCCCTTACAAAGGCCCTCCCCGCCTCGGCTCTGCCCACAGGCAGAGGCCCAGAAATGGTGTTCTCACCTGGGTTAACCGAGGCACAGACCTCCCCAGAGGTTTCTCCAGATAAAGTCTGGAATAAAACTGAAACCCCTCCAGACTCTTGCTCTAAACTATTAGGCCTCATGGGGAAGCAGGAGGTGGATGAGGGGGAGAACCACATTGAATTGTATGATAAGTGTGTATTTGACTGACTAATATCAGTATAACCACACTCAGTACTGGACCCATTCTACCTCGGAAACTCAAAGCTCCATGATTTGGGACTAGGGAGTCTTGTGGATTGCCAAACACAGAAATAAAATTCAAGTAAAATCCATCAGAAAAGGGCCCATAAAAGAACATGAAGACATTTCTCCAAGACTTAACCAATGTGCCATAAAAATGATACATGGTGGAGGATGTCAGCTGTGGTTTGTTTGGTTAGAGCAGAGATCAACTTTAAAACCCACTAGTGTTTCTTACACCATATTAGAAAAATCCCAATCCACCCATACTTTCCAATTAATATATACGTGGCACTAAAGATAGCAGTAAAGGGATTAGACGTGAAAATGCAGAACCTAAATCCATACCTTTCAAAAGCAATGTTTTTAGTATCAAGGCTGGTGTTAATGACTGGGCTTGTGAGCCGCCTCTCAACCTCCCTGCCTTTTGGCTTCATCAAGTCCAGAGTGAGGCGCTCCATTTCCTGGGAAAGGTCAAAGTGTTCAGTGGTGACCACTTTGTCATCGTGGTTGACTTCCATTAACTCTGCCCAGTTGTCTGCTCACGGAAAGAAGGGCATAACTAAGCACAGCGTAAGTAAGATGCAAAACCCAAGAAGCTCTGTATGTTAAACTGCATCATCTTTCAAACACACCCCATCCCCCCCCACCCCCTGGTGCTATCTGATAAAACCTAAAGACTATTGATTATCGATTACCTATTTGCCCAGGAATGATCTGGCCAACTTTCCATAACTCAGAGGAGGCTCTGGGCCATCTTCCCCAAAGATGCAGACTTTTTAAATAACTTGTATTTTTTGTTAGCAACACATTTCATCTGTGTACTACTTCTTTAAGTATATGATTACCTAATTAATATAAATTATTTATGCACAATACTGGGTTAGCCACACCATTTCTCACCCTCCATTAGGGGACCATGCCTGATTATGGAGGCAATATAAAGAGACACAAGACAGAGTCTTGCACTCAGAGGTTTAGGAACATCATACGTCAAGAGGGTAACAGTGCTGGGTGGTAAATGGTATGTGCAAGAGAACTATCCAGATAAGAAATAAGATACAGGAATTGAGAGTTGAATAACTAATAAGAATAACGGCAACAACAACAAAACATGCCCCAGAGACAGGCACGGAAAAGGCACATAAGTGTGAATACATTTTGATGGTTAAAAAATCACTCAGAACTTAGGAAGAGCAGTGATTACTAAAACAGAACCACTCACCTTCTCCCTTAAAGATAAAACTCCGCCTCCCTCTTATCCAGCTCATGTTCTCAAATCCCAGCAATGTGATATCCACACGCAGTTTGGCACCACTTTTCCAAATGCGACAGACATCATTCGGGCATATTCTGGAAACCAAGGGCACTGGAGAAGAGAAGTGTACTACTGAGAAAAGCCCGAGGGCCAAGCAGAACAGCCAGGCCCCAGAAATCAGGATTCTGACTTTAATGAAAGGACAGGAGTGGCAAGATGGCGTCGGTCATACAGAACTGGGCTTGACTCCCACACTTACAATACAAGGAGTCATTCTTAAAATATAAAAATGGACTTTCTGTTCTACAGCTGTTTATAAAACTGCAGATCTATGTCTTGTCCAGAGAAAACGCTAAATCAATTTCCCAAGAGTATTCTCAATCCCGAATGAACCCCTCTCACTGACTACCATCAGGGCTAGAGTGCATCCATCTGGCTGTCCTTATCCACATATGCTACACTCGCCATCTGGCTGAGGCCCCCCTATACTGTCAGGCCCACCATTCAAGATATCAAATGTCTAAAATATGCTACTTTTTTAACAAAAACTGAGATCAGAGTGGTTATTTGCATTAAAAAGAACTCAGTTTCACAGAAGAAGCTGAAGTTCTGTTCTTTCACATACTTTTTACTTCATTTAAATGTTTTATTATAAATATGACTTCTTGCCTGAAAGGGAAGTCTGGAAGTGAAAACAGCTGAAAATCTGGGAGTTAGAAACTGTCATTAACTGATCTACAAGAAACAGAAGTAGAACATCTAGGAAAATTACTGTCAGTCAATTTGCCTTACATAAGATTTTGGAGAAATACATCCATTTTGTTAAAAACAAGCTATTCCAATATTCATCTCATCTTCTTCCTTAGAAAAACAAGTTTAGGACTTCCCTGGTGGCGCATTGGTTAAGAATCCACCTGCCAGTGCAGGGGACACGGGTTCGAGCCCTGGTCCGGGACGATCCCACATGCTACAGAGCAACTAAGCCTGTGCACCACAACTACTGAGCCTGTGCTCTAGAGCCCACGAGCCACAACTACTGAAGCCCGCGTGCCTAGAGTCCATGCTCCACAACAAGAAAAGCCACCGCAATGAGAAGCCCGTGCACCACAACGAAGAGCAGCCCCCACTCGCCGCAACTAGAGAAAGCCCGTGCGCAGCAACGAAGACCCAACACAGCCAAAAATAAATAAATAATTAATTTTTTAAAAAAAGAAAAGAGAAACAAGTTTAAAAGGATCGCGTTGAACTCCACAAGGAGATGAGTAACTGATTTATGATAAACCTTACTAAGATTTTAGCCATTTAAAGTGAGATATTAAAAAACGAATAATATAGGGCTTCCCCGGTGGCGCAGTGGTTGAGGGTCTGCCTGCCGATGCAGGGGACACGGGTTCGTGCCCCGGTCTGGGAGGATCCCACATGCCATGGGGCGGCTGGGCCCGTGGGCCATGGCCGCTGAGCCTGCGCGTCCGGAGCCTGTGCTCTGCAGCGGGAGAGGCCGCAGCAGTGAGAGGCCCGCGTACCACAAAAAAAAAAAACAAAAAAAAAAACAAATAATATAGATAAATGTCAGCGATAACTGATAAAAGGAAGAGACAAAATTGTCTATATATTGTACTGATGAATGCTTGGGAGAAAAAGTCTTATGCACGTGGTAAAAGTTTGGAAGGAACACACCTAAAGCATCAACAACAGTTGTGTTTATGTGGGACTGTGGGTGACTGTCTTCCCTTACTCTCATCTATTCATTTTCTAGATTAAAAAAAATACATATAACTTTTATAAAAAGTTATATAAGCCTATATTCAAGCTAAATAAATTTCAAGCCCACAGCCACTCACCCCAGCTGGTGAATTCCCACTTCATCTGCACGTAGAAATCTGGAGCCTGAAGGACAAAGGTTTAAAATAAATTACCCCTTACAGCGGAAACTAACACAACATTGTAAATCAACTATACTCCAATTAAAATTAATTTTTAAAAAATAAAATAAAAAATGAAATAAATTACCCTTGGTACCATTAACTAAACACAAACACAGTAAGGTTTACTAGGGGTGTTTAAAAGGGAGAGCGAGAAAGAACAGAGAAGAAGAAACATAAATCGCAAACCCATCACACTAAATCCTTATTTTATGTTCAGGCTGTTATTTTATCTTAATATAAAATATGTCTAGACAGTTAATAAAGTTAACTGCAAGTGACAAGGTTGGAGGGAGATAAAGTCAAAGTTGATTTAGGGGCTCAACCGTGTTCCTAACAGTAATGGCCCATGAGCCAGGAGGATGGGCTCAAGCACCACCACACGATATGGGTCACAGGCTGGTCTAAGCAGAGAAGAGGGAGCACGGACCCCATCTGTTCTACGGGGAACTTGACTGTGAAAGGCTTTGTGTGCTGGGAAGTGCTTGGTGTTTATCGGACCACTCTGAAACCAAGAGGCTGCAAGACATCACTGCCCCCAGAAAGTTGAGTTTTCCCTCCAGAAGACTTTTGCCCCACTTTCCTCTTAAAGTTTTAGGATTTGGCTTTTTGAGGTTTCACACCACCACAGCAGGCCTGTTTAGGATGATTTTCTGACCTACCATGAATTCCTACAGAAGGTTCTTGGAGAGCTACTTAAGAAATCCAACAGTTAGCATGAAGGAAGAAAAATGCCAGAAATTCCAGGTGTTTTTCTGCTCAAGAAAAACCAGATTCCAATGATGGGTGAAGACACTCCGAGGGGCAATGGATAAGAAATGTGGACACGTAACAAGGAGACACTGTTGAAAGACAAGCCGTCATGCATGGCCTCTGGTGCCACCAAGCACCATGTTATTTGTGGGCTGTCTATAACCTCCAGCAGAGAATACCACTCAGTGCAGTTCACTGCTATGGATCAATACGGGTAAAAAACAGAAAGTCTTTTATACTGAATTTTTTAAGTGTGGGTGACTCCATGTTAAATAAGTCATTTTCTGCTTTGTCAAATGGACAAATGATGTTTTTAGTTCCTCCTACAGTGAGTTAGATAAGAAAACAAATCTATGTGATCTTTATGCACTCAAACACACATCTATTTTAAAAACAATGGATACAACAATTTCATACTTCATGGACGGTTTTTTTTGTAGTATGTGTAAAATGAATGTCTTAGGCAGGATTTAGCTTGTGTCACAGCAATTTTTAAGAGGAGTGCTCAGATAACAAGCAGTGATTGTCTCACAGCAAAGTTATTCCTTTTCTCAACAGAATTGTTAATTTTTCTCAAGAAATGTGGAAAGCCGATTTATCTAGCAAATATCTTTGGAAATACTTGGGGAGCTCACTTCTGTGTTTAAACTGAGAATAAACAACATGAAAATTGAACCGCTGGTACTTTCTCGTCTCCTGCTGCCTCGGGAATATTGCATATAGTTAACCAATAAGACAGTTATTGCAAGTGACAAAGGTTATCTGAAGAATGGTAACCACCATCCAAAACAATCCAAGAACCTAGAAGTAAAGTCTTTTAAGAAAATTCTCTGTCACAGAGCCCATACATCATTCACAAGAGAGAGAAACTGCCCCAAAGCCAATAACTATAAATAAATTAAGGGAATGGATTAGAAGTCACAAAATACAAATGGCTAAAAGTGACAGGGGTGTCAAGAAGAGCTGCACACAGACTTCTGAGCCTCAGCAGGCCCTGAAAATCCCCATAAAGTCACAATGTTCATTACAATTTCCCCAAGATGACCTGAGCTCGGGATGCTACTTGTAAGAAAACAGGCAGCTAGACAAATTAATTGCTTGATGTCCATTTGTCTTTAGTTCTAATTTTTAAGTAACACTTAAAAGAGTAAGTCTTAATGACCCGGAAACGTAATTTGTGAAAGACTTCATACATTTAACAAGTTGGAAAAGCAAGGAATAATGCATTTGGTATTCAATACATCGTATTCATGACTCATAAAACTCTTTAGGAAGGCGCACAAGGATGTCAAACTGTGTCTGCAGCTGCTGTGTCAGCATTTAACTCCAATGATGGCACTGTCAATTTTTATGGCTACCTCGAGAATTTTCTGGAGCAGCTCGGGAACTCCCTCGAGGGCCATGGATGTGTTGTGGAAGTCCCGATGCTGAAGGACTGTGTACACCATCTCGGGATCACCAGTGCTCACAGCCTCGTGCAAAACTGGAAGGCACAAAAGTGAAATTTGACCCCCCTGTATTCTCACACTTTCTGACAAATTCCAAAGCCACTATGAAAAGTATCTAACTGGATCAAAGGCCAATATTCTCTTCAAAGTGGGACCCAGGCTGCAGCCCCCCCTGATCGTTATGACCATGACTACTTACTTCTAGCCCTTACCTGACTGAGAAGAGAAGAGAACATAGCACTCTTAGCCTCTTGAGCAAACCCTACCATCGTTCCCTTTCCCCGCTTTCTTACCACTGGCTCTGAAATACTGACAGTGTCTTCAGAGCTGGCTTTCACTGTGTGATCACATAACTGTGGAGATGGGCAGGTAGGGTTTGTGTTGTGTATATCCTTGCTCAGTCAACTCAAAATTACTCTGAGAGTAATTTTGAGAGTATGAGAGTGTGCAAAACAAGTGAAGTGCCAGGATTTCACTGGAAAATACTACTACTTTCAGCTATAATTTTTTTGATTTTGTCTATCCTCATGGACTCGCTAGAGTTACCACCACATTCCTCAGGGGAAATCCGGCCTCTACACTCATGTCCGATGCACATAGAGCCACTTTCTGGATAAGGAGTCACCCTCTACCCAGGGCTCTTGGCCCAGGACATAATTCGGACCACTGTGCTGCAGACAAGCCAGCAGCATCCGAGGCTCTCATCTTCTCGCCCAGCCCCAGGTTCCAAGAGAGAAAGAGTCTTAAGATAAAGATGACTTGGGACAATAAGGATTGAAACTGGCCTTTGTTCAGAAAGAGAAAACAAAATGAAAGGCTTTAAATTATTTTACAAGTATACTTGCCTGTCCATCCCTCGCGATTTTCTTTTGTAACGTCTGCTTTATGTCGGAGCAAGACTCTAGCAGATTCCAAATGTCCCAAAGAAACAGCAAGATGCAATAAGGTTCGACCTCGCGGATCCAGAGCCTCCACATTCTGTAAAGTAAACACTGGCATTTATATAATTGGATATATTACATAAAAACGTGGAAAGGAGTTTGAGAGATAATATTCAGTATAAAAATTTAAAATAGGAGGGTCGGGGCTTCCCTGGTGGAGCAGTGGTTGACAGTCCGCCTGCCGATGCAGGGGATATGGGTTCGTGCGCCGGTCCGGGAAGATCCCACATGCCGCAGAGCGGCTGGGCCCGTGAGCCATGGCCACTGGGCCTGCGCGCCCGGAGCCTGTGCTCCGCAACGGGAGAGGCAACGGGAGAGACCACAGCAGTGAGAGGCCCGCATACCGCAAAAAAAACAAACAAACAAACAAATAAATAAATAAATAAAATAGGAGGGTCTGGGAGAACCCTGTTGACATAGCGTCACACAGAAGGGATTTGGTGTGTTCACAGTGGTGGCAGTAGAATCTCTCTGACACATCTGGGCCAAAAAGCATCTGGGCTACTGAGACAGGACTCCCCATTCTCCTGCAAAAGTAAGCCCAGGAGGCTTGAGACAGTACCCTCAATGTGCTGTGGATGGTAAATGTCATTTAATCCTAAGACAGTTCAGAATTAAATATGAGAAAGATGAAATACACCAAATCCACAGTATTCATTTTTGTGTTAACTTTAGTAGTATTCTGTGTAATATGGCATTTTCAATGTTTGTAAGATTTGGATAATGTATTAGAGAATATGACAAATTAGCCTGTGATTCTAATGTAAGATATACCATTGAATAATTGATTTTGGACTCGTATTAGAGATTTTTACTAGTGTGCAAATAATATTAAAAAAGAGGAGGACTGGTTCAAGATAGCAGAGTAGAAGGATGTGTGCTCACTCCCTCTTGCGAGAGCACCGGAATCACAACTAACTGCTGAACAATCATCGACAGGAGGACACTGGAACTCACCAAAAAAGAAACCCCACATCCAGAGACAAAGGAGAAGCCACAATGAGATGGTAGGAGGGGCACAATCACGATAAAATCAAATCCCATAACCACTGGGTGGGTAACGCAAAACTTGGAGAACACTTATACCACAGAAGTCCACCCACTGGAGTGAAGGTTCTGAGTCCCATGTCAGGCTTCCCAATCTGGGGGTCTGGCAACTGGAGGAGGAATTCCTAGAGAATCAGACTTTGAAGGCTAGCAGGATTTGACTGCAGGACTTCAACAGGACTGCAGGAAACAGAGACTCCACTCTTGGAGGGCACATACAAAGTAGTGTGAGCAGTGGGACCCAGGGGAAGGAGCACTGACCCCATAGGAGACTAAATCAGACCTACCTGCTAGTGTTGGAGGGTCTCCTGCAAAGGCGGGACAGAGGTGGCTGTGGCTCACCATGGGGACAAGGACACTGGCAGCAAAAGTTCTGGGAAGTACTCCTTGGCGTGAGCCCTCCCAGAGTCCACCACTAGCCCCAGCAAAGAGCCCAGTAGGCTCCAGTGCTGGGTTGCCTCAGGCCAAACAACCAACATGAGGGAACTCAGCCCCACCCATCAGCAGACAAGCAGATTAAAGTTTTACTGAGCTCTGCCCACCAGGGCAACACCCAGCTCCACCCACCACCAGTCCCTCTGATCAGGAACCTTGTACAAGCCTCTTAGATAGCCTCATCCACCAGAGGGCAGACAGCAGAAGCAAGAAGAACTACAATTCTGCAGCCTGTGGAAGGAAAACCACATTCACAGAAAGACAGACAAAATGAAAAGGCAGAGGACTTTGTACCAGATGAAGGAACAAGATAAAACCCCAGAAAAACAACTAAATGAAGTGGAGATAGGCAACCTTCCAGAGAAAGAACTCAGAATAATGATAGTGAAGATGATCCAGGACCTTGGAAAAAGAATGGAGGCAAAGATCGAGAAGATGCAAGAAATGTTTAACAAAGACCTAGAAGAATTAAAGAACAAACACTAAAGAACAAACAAACAGAGATGAACAATCCAATAACTGAAATGAAAAATACACCAGAAGGAATCAATAGCAGAATAAATGAGGCAGAAGAACGGATAAGTGACCTGGAAGACAGAATGGTGGAATTCACTGCTGCAGAACAGAATGGAGAAAAAAGATTGAAAAGAAATGAAGACAGCCTAAGAGACCTCTGTGATAACATTAAACGCAACAACATTCGCATTATAGGGGTCCCAGGAGGAGAAGTGAGAGAGAAAGGACCCGAGAAAATATTTGAAGAGATTATAGTCGAAAACTTCCCTAACATGGGAGAGGAAATAGCCACCCAAGTCCAGGAAGCGCAGAGTCCCATACAGGATAAACCCAAGGAGAGACATGCTGAGACACATAGTAATCAAACTGACAAAAATTAAAGACAAAGAAAATTATTGAAAGCAACAAGGGAAAAATGACAAATAACATACAAGGGAACTCCCATAAGGTTAACAGCTGATTTCTCAGCAGAAACGCTACAAGTCAGAAGGGAGTGGCATGATATATTTGAAGTGATGAAAGGGAAGACACTACAACCAAGATTACTCTAGCCGGCAAGGATCTCATTCAGATTCAACAGAGAAATCAAAAGCCTTACAGACAAGCAAAAGCTAAGAGAATTCAGCACCACCAAACCAGCTCTACAGCAAACGCTAAAGGAACTTCTCTAAGTGGGAAACACAAGAAAGGAAAAGGACCTACAAAAACAAACCCAAAACAATTAAGAAAATGGTAATAGGAATATACATATTGATAATTACCTTAAACGTGAATGGATTAAAATGCTCCAACCAAAAGACACAGGCTTACTGAATGGATACAAAAACAAGACCCACATATATGCTGTCTACAAGAGACCCACTTCAGACCTAGGGACACATACAGACTGAAAGTGAGAGGATGGAAAAACATATTCCATGCAAATGGAAATCAAAAGAAAGCTGGAGTAGCAATACTCGTATCAGATAAAATAGACTTTAAAGAATGTTACAAGAGACAAGGAAGGACACTACATAATGATCAGGGATCAATCCAAGAAGATATAACAATTATACATATATATGCACCCAACACAGGAGCACCTCAATACATAAGGCAACTAACAGCTATAAAAGAGGAAATTGACAGTAACACAATAATAGTGGGGAACTTAACACCTCACTTACACAATGGACAGATCATACAGACAGAAAATTAATAAAGAAACACAAGCTTTAAATGACACAACAGACCAGATAGAATTAATTGATATTTATAGGAAATTCCACCCAAAAACAACAAATTACACTTTCTTCTCAAGTGCGCACAGAACATTCTCCAGGATTGATCACATTTCGGGTCACAAATCAAGCCTCGGTAAATTTAAGAAAATTGAAAGCATATCAAGCATCTTTTCCGACCACAATGCTATGAGATTAAAATACATCACAGGGAAAAAAATGTAAAAACACAAACACATGGAGGCTAAACAATACGTTACTAAATAACCAAGAGATCACTGAAGAAATCAAAGAGGAAATAAAAAAATACCTAGAGACAAATTACAACAAAACACCATGATCCAAACCTGTGGGATGCAACAAAAGCAGTTCTAAGTGGGAAGGTTTATAGCAATACAAGCCTACCTGAAGAAACAAGAAAATCTCAAATAAACAATCTAAAACTTACACCTAAAGGAATTAGAGAAAGAAGAACAAACAAAACCCAAAGTTAGCAGAAGGAAAGAAATCATAAAGATCACAGCAGAAATAAATGAAATACAAACAAAGAAAACAACAGCAAATATCAATAAAACTAAAAGCTGGTTCTTTGAGAAGATAAACAAAACTGATAAACCTTTAGCCAGACTCATCAAGAAAAAGAGGGAGAGAACTCGTATCAATAAAGTAAGAAATGAAAAAGGAGAAGTTACAACAGACACTGCAGAAATACAAAGCATCATAAGGGACTACTACAAGCAACTCTATGCCAATAAAATGGACAACCTGGAAGAAATGGACAAATTCTTAGAAAGGTATAAACTTCCAAGACTGAAACAGGAAGAAACAGAAAATATGAACAGACCAATCACAAGGAATGAAATTGAAACTGTGATTAAAAATCTTCCAACAAACAAAAGTCCAGGACCAGTTGGCTTCCCAGGTGAATTCTATCAAACATTTAGAGAAGAGGTAACACCCATCCTTCTCAAACTCTTCCAAAAAACTGCAGAGGAAGGAACACTCCCAAACTCATTCTATGAGGCCACCATCACCCTGATACCAAAACCAAAGATACTACAAAAAAAGAAAATTACAGACCAATATCACTGATGAATGTAGATGCAAAAATCCTCAACAAAATACTAGCAAACAAAATCCAACAACACATTAAAAGGATCATACACCATGATCAAGTGGGATTTATCCCAGGGATACAAGGATTCTTCAATATATGCAAATCAATCAATGTGACACACCATATTAACAAAGTGAAGAAGAAAAACCATATGATCATCTCAATAGATGCAGAAAAAGCTTTTGACAAAACTCAACACCGATTTATGATAAAAACTCTCCAGAAAGTGGGCATAGAGGGAACCTACCTCAACATAATAAAGGCCATATACGACAAACCCACAGCAAACATCATTTTCAATGGTGAAAAACTGAAAGCATTTCCTCTAAGATCAGGAACAAGACAAGGATGTCCACTCTCACCACTATTATTCAACATAGTTTGGGAAGTCCTAGCCATGGCAATCAGAGAAGAAAAAGAAATAAAAGGAATACAAATTGGAAAAGAAGAAGTAAAACTGTCACTGTTTGCAGATGACATGATACTATACATAGAGAATTATAAAGATGCAACCAGAAAACTACTAGGCTAATCAATGAATTTGGTAAAGTTGCAGGATACAAAATTAATGCACAGAAATCTCTTTCATTCCTATATACTAACAATGAAAGGTCAGAAAGAGAAATTAAGGAAACAATCCCATTCACCATTGCAATAAAAAGAATAAAATACCTAGGAATAGGGCTTCCCTGGTGGTGCAGTGGTTCAGAGTCCGCCTGCTGATGCAGGGGACACGGGTTCGTGCCCCGGTCCGGGAAGATCCCACATGCCGCGGAGTGGCTGGGCCCATGAGCCATGGCCGCTGAGCCTGCACGTCCAGAGCCTGTGCTCCACAACAGGAGATGCCACAACAGTGAGAGGCCCGCGTACCGCAAAAAAAAAAAAACAAAAAAAAAAAACCTAGGAATAAACCTACCTAAGGAGGTAAAAGACCTGTACTCAGGGCTTCCCTGGTGGCACAGTGATTAAGAATCCACCTGCCAATGCAGGGGACACGGGTTCAAACCCTGGTCCGGGAAGATCCCACATGCTGCAGAGCAACTAAGCCCGTACACCACAACTACTGAGCCTGCACTCTAGAGCCTGCGTGCCACAACTACTGAGCCCGCGTGCCACAACTACTGAAGCCCGCACGCCTAGAGCCCATGCCCTGCAACAAGAGAAGCCGCCACAATGAGAAGCCTGCACACCACAACGAAGAGTAGCCCCTGCTCGACGCAACTAAAGAAAGCCCACGCACAGCAATGAAGACCCAACACGGCCATAAATAAATAAATAAATAAGAAAATCTTTACTCAGAAAACTATAAAACACTGATGAAAGAAATCAAAGATGACACAAACAGATGGAGAGATATACCATGTTCTTGGATTTCAAGAATCAATATTGTGAAAATGACTAAACTACCCAAAGCAATCTACAGATTCAATGCAATCCCTATCAAATTACCAGTGGCATTTTTTACAGAGCTAGAACAAAAAATCTTAAAACTTGTATGGAGACACAAAAGACCCCGAATAGCCAAAGCAGTCTTGATGGAAAAAAATGGAGCTGGAGGAATCAGACTCCCTGACCTCAGACTATACTACAAAGCTACAGTAATCAAGACAATATGGTACTGGCACAAAAACAGAAATACAGATCAATGGAACAGGATAGAAAGCCGAGATAAACCCACGCACCTATGGTCAACTAATCTATGACAAAGGACACAAGGATATACAATGGAGAAAAGACAGTCTCTTCAGTAAGTGGTGCTGGGAAAACTAGACAGCTACATGTAAAAGAATGAAATAAGAACACTCCCTAACACCATACACAAAAATACACACAAAATCCATACACAAAATGGATTAGAGACCTAAATGTAAGACCAGACACTATAAAACTCTTAGAGGAAAACATAGGAAGAACACTCTTTGACATAAATTACAGCAAGGTTTTTTTTGATCCACCTCCTAGAGTAATGGAAATAAAAACAAAAATAAACAAATGGGACCTAAAGAAATTTAAAAGCTTTTGCAAAGCAAAGGAAACTACAAACAAGACAAAAAGACAACTCTCAAAATGGGAGAAAATATTTGCCAATGAATCAACAAAGGATTAATTTCCAAAATATATAAACAGCTCATGCAGCTCAATATTAAAAAAAATAACCCAATCAAAAATGGGCAAGGGAAGCTTCCTTGGTGGCACAGTGGTTAAGAATGTGCCTGCCAATGCAGGGGACACGGGTTCAAGCCCTGGTCCAGGAAGATCCCATATGCCATGGAGTAACTAAGCCCACGTACCACAACTACTGAGCCTGTGCTCCAGAGCCAGTGAGCCATGACTCCTGAAGCCTGGGCACCCGGAGCCCATGCTCTGCAACAAGAGAAGCCATCGTAATGAGAAGCCTGCACACCGCAACGAAGAGTAGCCCCCGCTCACTGCAACTAGAGAAAGACTGTGCACAGCAACAAAGACCCAACGCAGCCAAAAATAAATAAATAAAGTAAATAATAATTAGGGAAAAAAATGGGCAGAAGACCAAAATAGACATCTCTCCAAAGAAGACATACAGATGGCCAAGAAGCACATGAAAAGCTGCTCAACATCACTATCAGAGAAATGCAAATCAAAACTACAATGAGGTATCACCTCACACCAGTTAGAATGGGCATCATCAGAAAATCTACAAACAACAAATGCTGGAGAGGGTGTGGAGAAAAGGGATCCCTCTTGCACTGTTGGTGGAAATGTAAATTGATATAGCCACTATGGAGAACAGTATGGAGGTTCCTTAAAAAACTAAAAATAGAATTACCATATGACCCAGCAATCCCACTACTGGGCATATACCCAGAGAAAACCATAATTCAAAAAGACACATGCACGCCAATGTTCACTGCAGCACTATTTACAATAACCAGGTCATGGCAGCAACCTAAATGCCCATCGACAAAAGAATGAATAAAGAAGATGTGGTACATATATACAATGGAATATTACTCAGCCATAAAAAGGAACGAAACTGGGTCATTTGTAGAGACATGGATGGATCTAGAGACTGTCATACAGAGTGAAGTAAGTCAGAAAGAGAAAAACAAATATCGTATATTAATGCATATATGTGGAACCTAGAAGAATGGTACAGATGAACCAGTTTGCAGGGCAGAAATAGTGACACAGATGTAGAGAACAAACGTATGGACACCAAGGAGAGAAAATGGCAGGGGGATGGTGGTGGTGGTGGTGGGATGAATTGGGAGATTGGGACTGCCATATATACACTAATATGTATAAAATAGATAATAAGAATCTGCTATATGAAAAAATAAAATTCAAAAAAAATTAAAAATAGTATATGCACATCATGACAGCACTATATGGGAAAATGAATGCTTGCAAGTGCAAGACTGAAACATGACTCTGGGAGCTATACATAAAGATGACAGTTACTAAGTTCCTTTTTCTATAAAGTTAAGTGCCTCATAAACACTGGCTATAGGCCTCAGATCACTGAACACAACCTTAAGCACGAATGGCATTGAACACAACAGCACTCAAATTAAGTCTAAATAAGGCTAAGGGCTTTCATGGAAATGCAACCACCCTATGATGCGGAACATGGGGGATTTCTCCAGCACATCTCAGCATTCAAGTCAAGAACAGGAAGTGCAGGACTTTAATCAAAACCGAAAGTACAGGGCTTCCCTGGTGGCGCAGTGGTTGAGAGTCCGCCTGCCGATACAGGGGACACGGGTTCGTGCCCTGATCTGGGAAGATCCCACATGCCGCGGCGTGGCTGGGCCCGTGAGCCATGGCCGCTGAGCCTGCGTGTCCGGAGCCTGTGCTCCGCAACGGGAGAGGCCACAACAGCGAGAGGCCCGCGTACCGCAAAAAAAAAAAAAAAAAAAAAAAAAAACAACCGAAAGTACAAAAGATAATTTGAGTTAGAATAAAATTACATTCTCTAGCCGGATTCCCACCAAAACACCACTCTCATTATTGTGTGTTGAGTGCCCTGAAGTAGCAGCACCAACGGGTTCCACAGACAACCAGCATGATCCACCAGGCATGTGTGTGGACATATTTGCAGATAAATGTCCATTTGGCTTTGACTCTTCATTCCTATTTTGGCCCTCCTCCTGGCAGCTGCGCTGGGTCTCCAGAGCTCAGTCTGAACAACTGGGTGCTGCCTTCCAAAGACGGCTCTGGATGTTCTTCCAAGGACACAAGAAACTGCCATGGGGCCTTTGGAATATAAAAACTTTTACGTGCCATGATACTGCTGAGAAAATGTGCTTTATGTTGATTTGAGATGCTAGTTGTTGTGCAGCCTCCAGAGGTATCCAGAACAAGCCACTATCAGCCACAGGAAAGGAAGGTAAGCCGGACTGTGGGTAAGCAGCTACTGAGCTTCCCTGTTTTGCTAATTGTATCGTGGCTATTGTGGAGTGAAGACAGGAACTGCTACTGAGGAAAAATAGAAGTGGTCGAAGACATTCTGCTAAGTGAACATGTGTCCTCCTGGACCAACCCCAGGCCTCAGCGTTCTCTCAGGTGCTGAAATGCCAACAAGTATCCTGGAACGGGGCCCACACCACCTCCTGGGATTCCCTGACTTTTCCCAAGGGGACGGCCTGTCTATCTCACCAAAGCGTCCAAAGGGCAGGATCCGAGTCTCCTATTTCTTAGCTTCTGCCACCGTAGACTCTAATTTGCATTAAATCATCGTTCTTTAAAAAAAGTAATATGGCTTTAAACTATTAACTAAGCTGAAGTTTACTAGGAAAGAAAGAATTAGCAAATTCATCATTTTCTTTCATGTCTCTTACAGATACTGTTTTCTTTCTTTTTTTTTTTTTTTTTTGCGGTACGCGGGCCTCTCACTGTTGTGGCCTCTGCCGCTGCGGAGCACAGGCTCCGGACGCGCAGGCTCAGTGGCCATGGCTCACGGGCCTAGCTGCTCCGCGGCATGTGGGATCTTCCCGGACCGGGGCATGAACCTGTGTCCCTGGCATCGGCAGGCGGACTCTCAACCACTGCGCCACCAGGGAAGCCCCAGATACTGTTTTCTTACTCAACAAGTTCAGTGTACTACATGAAAAGTGCTAGGGTTAGCATACTGCCCGACACAGGAGACGCTTAACAATATTTACCACACAAAAGGGGAAACTCTACTTACTTTAATTCATACCCCAGAACAAAACTAACATCTCGGACTAAGCTCCTGGGCAACCATTAAGATACAACGTATAAAATGAAAGCCAAATATATTTTGTTGACATTCTTCTGTTTTGGACCACAGGGAAAACTGTATGTCGGAGCCACACAGCTGCACACTTTGCATGGCTAACTGTTCAGAGCCTCCTGTGCCTCTCCTCATTTGAAAGGAGAGAAGGAAGGAAGAATAATATAATATATTACAGTGACAGTGTGATTTAAAACAATGGATGAATAACAATTAGAGTGGAAAAAAAGGATAGAAAATCAATAGAGAAAAATCAACAAAACCAAAAGTTGGCTCTTGGAAAATATCAACAAAATTGACAAAATTTCAGCTAGACTGACGAAGGAAAAAAAAAGAGAGAAGACTAAAGTTACCAAAATCAGGAATGTAAAAGGGGACATTACTAACAACTCTACAGAAATTAGAAGTATTATAAATGAATGCTATGAACAACCGTATGCCAACAAATTAGAATTTAGATGAAATGCACATACTCCTAGACAGCCACAAACTAGCAAAACTGACTTAGGAAAAAATAGAAAACCTGAAAAAAATTTATAACAAGAAAAGAGATTGAATCAGTAATTTTAAAACTTCCCAGGAAAAAAACCTCAGGCCTAGATGGCTTCACTGGTGAATTCTACCAAATGTTCAATAAATTAATACCAATTCTTCACAAACCCAAAAAAACAGAAGAGGAAGGAAAACTTCCCAATTCATTTTATAGGCCCAGTATTATCCTGATGATGAACACGTCACCAAAAAGAAAACCACAGACCAGTATCTCTTGTGAATATAGGTACAAAAATCCTCAACAATATTCTAGCAAAGTAAATTCAGCAACATATAAAAAGGGCTATTGTACACCATGACCAAGTGAGTTTATCCCACAAATGCCAAGGGTGGCTTAACATCTGACGATCAATTAATGTAACACAGCATATCAATAGAATAAAATAAAATAAAAAACACATGACCATCTCGATACATGAGTGCTGTGGTCTGAAGGTGAAGTGTCCACCCAAACTTTGTATGTTGAAATACTAACCTCTAAAGATGATGGTATTAGGAAGTGGGGCCTTTGGGAAGTGCTTAGATCATGAGAGTGAAGCCCTCATGAATGGAATTAGTGCCTTTATAAAAGAGGCTCCAGAGAGCTTGCTAACCACCTTCTACCATGTTAGGACACAGTGAGAATGCACCTGCTATGAACCAGGAGGAGAGCCCTCAGCAGCCACCACACCAAACCTGCTGGCACCATGATCTTGGACTTCAAGGCTCCAGAACTATAAGAAATAAATTTCTATTGTTTATAAACTATCCTATGATATTTGTTACCGCAGCTCAAACGGACTAAGACAATGCAGAAAAAGCATTTCACAAAATCCCACACCCCTTCATGATAAAAAAACACTCAACAAACTAGGAATGGAAGGGAACTTCCTCAAACAGCATCCACCTGTGAAAACCCCACAGCTAATATCATATTTAATGGTGAAAGACTGGATGCTTTCCTCCTAAGATAGGAACAAGACAAGAAAGTTCTCTTTCATCACTTCTATTCAGCATTGTACTAGAGGTTCTAACCAAGGCAATAAGGCAAGAAAAATAAATAAAAGGCATCCAGATTGGAAAGGAAGACATAAAACTATCTCTACTCACAGACAACATGATCTCATATATAGAAAATCCTAAGAAATCTACTTAAAAACTATTAGAACTAATGATTTCTGCAAGGCTGCAGGATATGAGAGCAATACAGAAAAATCAATTGTATATCTATACACTCGTAGCAACTCAAAAATGAAACTTTAAAAATTCCTTTTACAGGGCTTCCCTGGTGGTGCAGTGGTTAAGAATCCGCCTGCCAAAAAAAAAAAAAAAAAAGAATCCGCCTGCCAATGCAGGAGACACGGGTTCGAGCCCTCATCCAGGAAGATCCCACATGCCTCAGAGCAACTAACCCTGTGGGCCACAACTACTGAGCCTGCATGCTTAGAGCCCATGCTCTGCAACAAGAGAAGCCCGCACACTGCAACAAAGAGTAGCCCCCACTCGCTGCAACTAGAGAAAGCCTGCACGCAGCAAAGAAGACCAATTGCAGCCAAAAATGAATGAATGAATGAATTACTTTTTTAAAATTCCTTTTACAACAGCATTGAAAAGAATAAAACATTTGGGAATAAGCAACAAAAGAAGTATAAACCTTACACTCCGAAAACCATAAAGCATTGTTGAAAGAAATTAAGATCTAAATAAATGGAAAAGCATCCCATGTTCATGGTTCCGAAGACTTAATATTTTAACATGTCAAAACTCCCTAAACTGAGCTACAGAGTCAATGCAATCTCTATCAAAATTCCAGCTGACTTTCTGCAGAAACAAACAAGCTTATACTAACATTCATAGGAAATGCAAGGAACCCAGAATAGCCAAAACCATCTTGAAACAAAGAGTAAAATTTGAGGATTCACACTTCCCAATTTCAAAACTTACTACACAAAGCTATAGCAATCAAGACAGTGTGGTACTGGTCAAAGGACAGACATATAAATCAATGGAATACAATCTAGAGTCCAGAAATAAACTTATACATTTATGGTCAATTGATTTTCAACAAGGGCACCAAAGTAACTCAACGGGGAGAGAATAATCTTTTCAACAAATGGTACTTGAACAACTAGATATCCACATGCAAAAGAATGAAGTACTGTATATACCATATGCAAAAATTAGCTCAAAGTTGATCAAAAACCTAAATGTAAGAGCTAAAACACTAAAACTCTTAGGAGAAAACATAGGATTATATCTTTGCGAACTTGTGTTAACCAAAACCTTCTCAGATACAACACCAAATGCATAAGAGACAAAAGAAAATGCAGATAAACTACACTCCATCTAAACTGAAAACTGCTGTACTTCAAATGACATAAAGAAAGTAAAAAGACAACCTAAAGAATGGAAGAAAATATTTGCAAGTCATATGCTTAATAAGGGGCTAGTATCCGGAAAATATGAAGAACTCTAACTACTCAAGAATAAAAAGACAAATAATCCAGTTTTAAAATGGGCAAAGGATTTAAATAGACATTTCTTCAAAGAAGATATGCCAATGCCCAATAAGCACATGAAAGATGCTCAACATAACTAATCATTAGGGTAATGCAACACAAGACCACAAAGTGATAATACCTCACCCCCATTAGGATGGCTACAATCAAAAAGACAGACAATAACAAGTGTTGACAAGGATGTGGAGAAACTAGAACCCTCATACACTGCTGGTGGCAATGTAAAATGGTGCAGTCAATTTAAAAAGGAGTTGGCAGTTCCTCCAAAAGTTAAACATAGAATTACTATAAGACCCAGCAATTCCACTTGCAGGTGTTTACCCAAAAAAAATAAAAACATACAACCACACAAAAACTTGCACACAGATATGCATAGCAGCATTATTCATAATGGCCCAAAGGTGGGAAAAAACAAATGTCCATCAACTGACAAATGAATAAACAAAATGTACTCTATACATACAATGGAATATTATTCAGCCATTAAAAGGAATGAAGTACTAATACCTCCACAACATGGATGAACCTTGAAAACATCATGTTAGGTTAAAGAAGCCAAACACAAAAGGCCACATATTGTATGACTGCATTTACATGAAATGTCCAGAATAAGCAAATCTGTACAGATAGCAAGCAGCTTAATGGTTGTCTGGGGCTGAAGGTGTTGGGGGGAAATAGGAAATGACAGCTAATGGGCGTGGGGTTTCTTTTTGGGGTGATGAAAATGTTCTGGAATGTGACAGTGGTGACAGTCACACAACTCTGAATATACTAAAAAACAGTGAATAATATACTTTAATGGGTGAATTGCATAAGTGAATTATATCTCAATAAAGATGTTTGAAAACCAACATATGTATGTGTTTTATGTAAGACATAAAACTAATCTACCCTCTATCTATATGCTGTTTGACGAGTTGCTTAATTTCTCTTGAGCTTCAGTTTGCTCCCTTGTAAAACAGGATTAAAAAAAAACAATAAAACCCCACCTACCTTACAAAGTTCTTACAAGGGCAAAGGCACAAGCCTAACCCACACAGAAAGCACTTCGAAGAGCCAGCACTTATTATCATACACCTACATTACATAGTTTCATATAAGCCGTCACTTTCTCCCTAAAAGGGATTTGTTCAAACTTCCTTAGTTAATAGTGGAGCTTAGGGTCTTCAACTAATAATGTTAGCTTAGTGAGCAAGAGCTTTCAGAATTTAACTGGAATTCACTGTCGAAGCTGAGCATGTAAGTTTTTCCTTTAAGTTTCTTCAGTCATGAGCCATACCAAATTAAAAATCCCCACCCTCTTAACTATCATCGTGCCCCGAAAGAAGAAAAGGAATGAGATTTCTACACGTCTCCTTATGTGATAATGTAAGCCCACCGACTTTTCTTGTCCAAGCCCTCTTTGCCAGCCCGCTGTTCTCCAGCCGCAGTCAAGGCGCAGCTGAGTGCGGGCTGCAGAGCCAGACAACCGGGCCCACTTCCGGACCCCTCACTAGCCTTGGGTGGATTACTCAACCCCTCTGAGCCTTGGTCCCTAGCGCACAGCCAGAGCTTCCGAAACTCTCACAGGGGCCTCCTGGGGAGGCCTCAGGTAAGAGGCTGCTAAGCAGCCCTCCATTCGCTTGAGAGAGTCAACCACCCTCATTCCTGTGCACTCTCAGACCGCCTTGGTCCTCTGCAGCTATGGCCTGAGCTGGTTCTCCCACTCCTAGTCGGGGGTCGGGGTCAGGAAGCCATACAAGCCTGGTTCCTAAGGTGAGCCTGAGCCTCTGAGGGCTGAGGAGGAGCAGCTGAGAGGAGGCTCCAGGCTCTTCCCCTTGGATGCAAGGCTGTGGCTCACAGCGGGCCTCTAGCCAACAGGCACTGGCTTGAACGTGTGCCCAGTGGCCTCACCCAGCCTAGCCCCTGGCTGGGATGAGAACCCCAGGGTGGTTCCCTGGTCAGGCTCCGGGCACTGCTGCTGCTAGAACATCCTCTTCCTCTTGCCCAGATTTTGAGCTTTCACTGCTGGCTCCCTAACAGGGGGCTGGCCCTGGAGTCAGGCATCATCTGCCACCCTCCTCTCCACTGGATCCCAGGGCTTTCTCTCCCCTGCTAAGGTGCACTGACTGACCTTTGCATTTGTCCCCGTAAATTTTCCTTCATTCTTCCAGCATCAGCAGGAAGGCCAAAAGATGTTTAACAGACCTCTTTGGCTAAGTGACAAATGACATAACCATAACACAAATCATTTCAACTGTACCAATCAACTTCAAGGCCCTGCTGAATATTAAAGGCAGTAGAGCTGATGGGTTAAGAGGCACTTAATAAAGTGCCTCTGCTGAGTAAACATTGAAAGCGTGAAACAATCTCATCACTGGCAAAGTTACACAAGCAGTGAACTCCAGCTATTAGCAAGACGGTGGCACTGGGGCTGACTCACTCACACTCAGAAACACGTGCTTATCCTCTTCATCTGGATAAACTCGATTCTTTCTGTGCCACTGTTCCTAGAACAAAATAAAATTCTTATAGCTACCAGTGTGCCTGCTTCACGTCTCACTCGTGGGATGGAAGGAATGAAGGAACAGACAGCAGAAAATTACTGGCAAACAAAGCCTCAAGTGAAACAGCTGGTTTTATTGCTGCGGTGATAAGAATTTTTTTGTTTTTAATTATGCAACCAATACGTGTTCTTTGTAGAAAAATTGGAACATACATAAAAGAAGCTACATTCCCAGGATGATTATAATAATAGCAGCAGCAAGTATGGTAAATGTACTGCTCCCATTTACTAAGTGCCTTCGCTTTCTGATCTGTTCTCTGCTTCATTCTCCAGAATCCTGAAATGGAGGCACTTTCACTGAAAGAAGTAAAGCGGAAGGGTTAAGAATACAGGATTAAAGCAGACTGTGACTTTCTGGGTTGACATCCTGGGTTCGACTACTGGGTAAGCAGGTGACTGAACCTCTCCACCTCTGTTTCCTCATCTGTGAAATGGGAATCACAATAGCACTCACCCCAGGGGACTGATGTGAGAATTAAATCTAAAACTTCACATAAAACATTTCAGCACGGTGCCTGGCAAAACAGCAAAATACCGCGTTTTGACAGGTGATGAACCAATTCGGCAAGGGTAAATTAAGCACCCAAGCTCACAATCTAACCTGCGATAGCACTGGCTATTAACCTAACTGCCTCCAAGGCACAGGTGTAGGCAACTGTTTCGTAATTAACAGAGGATCTCGATAAATATGAAAGCAGCAAAATATTCCCTGCCTTGTACTTTAAAGACATCAATTATCAACTTCTTGACCCTGAAGCAGTTACATAATTTGCAGGACCCAGCGAAAAATCAAAATGCAAGGCCCCTTAATCAAAAAAAAAAATTTAGACCTTCAAGACGATAACTGCAGAGCATTAAACCAAGCACAAGGGACTTCCCTGCCTGGTGGTCCAGTGGTTAAGACTCCACGCTTCCACTGCAGGGGGCACGGGTTCGATCCCTGGTCGGAGAACTAAGATCCCGCATGCCGCACAGCACAGCCAAAAAAAAAAAAACCACCAAGCACCAGCCACTTCTGAGCACAAGGCCCTGTGCAACTGCCAGGTCGCACACCCTTGAAGCCAGCCCCATGTCCACCCCTTCAACGGCCAAGTTTCAGGATCGAAACTGGATTGCATGCTCATGACAATCAAGCTTCCACGGTCAAGATGTTCTTTCTGAATACACTTCAACTATCCCTTCCCCAGAGAAAACAGGATACTGTGGAATGATCTACAGTGATAAGCAATAACAAAGCCAAAACCAAATAATTAGCAAAGATGAATATTCTCTCCCGACCTCCTTGCCAGTCAAAGGCATTAAGGATCAATTTACTCCGGGACAACCTGCTGCAAACTTATAATTCTCTAATCGCGAATGTCCTTAACGTTTTTCAAGGTAAGAGGCACAGCGAACTTTCGATGAACATGTCTATCACAGCTTGCAGGAAAAAGAAATAATTCAACCATGCCACATTGTAGATTATAAACCAAGACTTGGTCTTATCGAACAAGTTTTTCTATAAAGAAAGACTGCGCTTCATTTAAACTCTTTTCCTCACTCCAATGAACAGAAAGCCTGCTGCTTTCAGAAATCAGTATTGAACGTGTGTGTGGTTTAAGGACAATGATGAACCTCTCTATCAAATAGGATTTTAGTTTTGTGACTTTCCTTGTACTTTATCTCAATATTTTGTAAGAAGCTGGGCGGCCCCGATACCAAGGAAGTGCAGAAGCAAGACGTAGCAGAACTAAAAACAAGACTGTCTGGTCATTTTTAAAGTGTCCAAGGTGAGACTGAAATCTGAGAGCAAAATCATGGAGGATTCTCTCTGAGCCACGTTTAGTAAAAAAAAACGGAATTAAATCTTCAGGTATACCGCAATGCCTAATGGTGAATCATTTACTCTTGGGGCATGATCTAATTAACAGCAATGACTCTTACAACGAAAGTTTATTCTGTCGGGACAGAGAATTTAAATGAAAAAAGAGCAACTTTTGACTTCCAGTGGGTGCTCAACAGACTTAAAAGGGAGATGTCAAGGTACAAGAACACACTTAGTAACCGTTCATCACATGGGGGGATGCTGACCTTGCTCAATTATTGCCAACCATAAGAAAACCAATGCCCCTTTTCCTCTAAAATTTCTTGACAATTACAGCATCAAATTGGAGCCACTCAAACACCAGAACTTTAGCACACTGTATAAAATGAAGTCAACCAGAACAATTATACCAAATAATTACAAATCCTCATCCTAACTGCTAAGTCTGTTAGTTTGTAACTTGAGGATACCAATACCTCCCAGAATTGCTGGGATGCCTTTAAGGCAGGGTTTCTCAAGCAAAATGCTACTGACATTTTGGGACAGATAAATCTTAGTTGGGGAGGGGGGTGTCTTACGCATTTGTGCATTATAGGATATTGAGCAGCTTCCCTGGCCTCTACCCATTAGATTCCAGTAACACCCACTCCCCACTTGTAACAACCAAAAATGTCCCCATTAATTACTTGATGTGTGGGATGAAGGATGAAATCACTTCCAACTGAGAACCACTGCTTTATACAGATGGGAATAAATAAAAGGTAAGGAATCAAAGCACTTTAAAATAGGAAGTGATTTTAAGGATGCTGTGCACCAGTGATTCTCAAACTTGACCTATTGATAATAGTCAAGTACAAGATTTGCCCACAGGGGTATCAACACCCTCATTCTACAAATAAGTGGACGTGGGCCAGAAAAGGAAAATGCCTTGCCCAAGGTCACAGGGCAAGTTAGAACCTGGACTCCAAACCCAACCAAGCCCTTCCTTACAAAACGTATGGGTGGGGTGAGAGGTGTGTGTTGCTCATACATTTTGGGGAGAGGCAGGCCTAATTGGTTAAGACGGTGCGCTCTGGAGCCAGCTGGCCAGAGTTAAAAATCCTGATTTGGTATTTATTAGGTGAGGGACCTTGTGTAAGGCACATAACCTCTGAGAGCCTCAGTTTCCTTCTCTGTCAAATTTAACGATAGTACCTACCTCCTAGGGTTGTTGGAAAGGCTGAGAGAGATAATATATATAAAACCTCGACACAGGGCCTGGAACACATTAAACACTCAATACATGTTATTATTATTATTATTATTGTCCCACGACTGCAGAGTGGAAGGGGTCTGCAGGGCCCCGAGGGCAGAGGGCTGGAGATGGGCTCAGGGAGGCGATGCGACCCCCGACTCCCCCCTCCTCTCGCCGGGGGCGGACCCCCGCCTCGCCCCTCACCTGGCCCTGCAGCTCCTTCTCCAGCTGCCGGTAGTCGTTGTTCCAGACCAGGACGTGTAAAGGGAAGTGGCCGCTAGCGTCGCAGGCAGAGGACATGGCGAGGAGGCCGCAGCCGGGCCCTCACCGCCCGCTTGCCAAGTCTCAGCACCGGCAGGGTCTCTGGCGCCCGCCCGGCGGCCGGCGAGCGAGAGAACCAGGGGAGCCAGGGAGGGGCGCGGTACGAGGCAAGGGGGACTAGCTAGCCAGGTGAGGGGCACGCGCGGGAGGTCGGCGGTCGCGGGCTGGGTCGGGGACGGGGTCGGCCGCGCCTACCCCGCGCCCCGCCGCGCTCCCGCCTGCGCTGACAGCTCCCGAACCGACTTCTGCGGGCAGAACTGCCCCAAACAGGGAAGTGCGGGGAGCGAACCACCGCGCGCCGTGGCGGGGGGGAGGAGAGGACAACCACCTGGTCCGGGGTCCGCCTAACCCCACCCACCTGAAGTCCACATCTGGAAACACAGTAATGCCCAAAACAGAGCTAAAACTCTCTTCTTTAGCCCAGAATCTCTACATGGAAAACTCGGTCTACCCTTCATCACCCCCTTTCCCCCTGCTCCAGCTTTCTCATATGGTTCGGTCCACAACTGGGCCTCTTCCACCGGCTCTGTGGTCACGGGGTGACAACAGACGCCTGGACCAAACCATTCTAGTTACTGACTCCCTAGCCTTTTTGGACCTGGGCATATGCTTCCACGATTGGTCAGGAGCCATTTTGGAAGTGGGCAGCACCAAACAATTTTCACGGGGGAATTATAAACTCTAGAGAAGTGGCATCAAATAGTTGCACAATAAGAGGATGGTTCTATCTCAGGATTTCTCAACTTCGGCACATTTTGAACCACGTAATTTTTTTTTTTTTGCTATTCTGGTAGCTCTGATTCTTTTTAATTTATTTATTTTTTACTTTTATTTATTTTGATTTTTTTATACAATTTTAAAAAGTTGCTTTCCGGGGCTTCCCTGGTGGCACAGTGGTTAAGAATCCACCTGCCAATGCAGAGGACACGGGTTCAATCCCTGGTCTGGGAAGATCCCACATGCCGCGGAGCAACTAAGCCCGTGTGCCACAACTACTGAGCCTGTGCTCTAGAGCCCGCGAGCCACAACTACTGAAGCCCGCACGCCTAGAGCCCGTGCTCCACAATGAGAAGCCACTGCAATGAGAAGCCTGCGCACTGCAACGAAGAGTAGCCCCCACTCGCCACAACTAGAGAAAGCCTGCACGCAGCAGCGAAGACCCAACACAGCCAAAAATAAATAAATAAATATATTTTTAAAGTTGCTTTCCATTTACAGTTTTTACTAAATATTGGCTATATTCCCAGTGTTGTACAATACATCCTTGAGTCTATCTTACACCCAATAGTTTGTGCCTCCTCCCCTACCCTTATATTACCCCTCTCCCCAGTGTTAACCACTAGTTTGCTCTCTATATCTGTGAATCTGCTTCTTTTTTGTTATATTTACAACTTTGTTGTATTTTTTAGATTCCACGTATAAGTGATATCATACAGTATTTATCTTTCTCTGTCTGACTTATTTCACTTAGCATAATGACCTCCAAGTCCATCCATGTTGCTGCAAATGGCAAAATTTCATTCTTTTTTTTAATGCCTGAGTGGTATTCCATTGTTGAATACTACATAAAGGGAACATACCTCAACATAATAAAGGCCATATATGACAAACCTACAGCTAACATCATACTCAATGGTGAAAAGCTGAAAGCATTTCCTCTGAAATCAGGAACAAGATAAGGATGCCCACTCTCACCACTTTTATACAACATAGTTTTGGAAGTCCTAGCCACAGCAATCAGAGAAGAAAAAGAAATAAAAGGAACCCAAATTGGAAAGGAAGATGTGAACCACATAATTCTTTACGTGGGACTTGTCCTGTGCTTTGTAGGATGTTGAGCAGCATCCCTGGCCATTCTATCCACTGGATGCCAGTAACACTACCCCCAAAATGTCTCCAGACATTGCCAAATGCCCCCCGGAGGACAAAAATCCATCCCCCACCCCCCCACTGAGAAGCACTGTTCTACCTGAACCCCAAACTGGGTTATGATTCAAAGTTACCTAAGGTGGTGGTTTATTCCACATATGAATGTCATCTATTTTTGAAGCTAGCCATTTGAATTTGGGGTTATGGCCAAAAGGACTAATAGATAATACTTAGACTTGACCACAGTCAGCCACTATTAAGTTCATTCTTTGGGTTTCAATCTAAGACACTATAACTCCTTGACTCAATGAAGAACCAAGTCAACTTACAGCTACTCACCAGCCTGAGCTTTCTGCACAGCTGTCTACAACTAGACCACATAACTGGGCAAAGTTATTTAATGCATCTTGGAAGCATACCCTCTGCCTTCCCTGCTTGTGCACATCCAGCTTTTCAGATGCCTGCAACCACAGCTGTTCAAGAATCCTGGCCTAGGGCTTCCCTGGTGGCGCAGTGGTTGGGAGTCCGCCTGCCGATGCAGGGGACACAGGTTCGTGCCCCGGTCCGGGAAGATCCCACATGTCGCAGAGCAGCTGGGCCCGGGAGCCATGGCCGCTGAGCCTGCGCATCTGGAGCCTGCGCATCTGGAGCCTGTGCTCCGCAACGGGAGAGGCCACAACAGTGAGAGGCCCACTTAAAACAAAAAATAAAAAAAAAAAAAATAAAAAAAAAAAAAAAAAAAAAAGAATCCTGGCCTAATCCATTCTCCACATGTGTTGAGTCCAGAAGATTTGTTAGTCTGCAAACCAAAACAGGGTGCAGGAGCATCAGGATGGAACCCAGAGGCTCTAACTGTGGAATGTGTGGGAATTATGTGGTTATGCCCATACCACACATTTATAAAAATGGAGAGATGAACCAAAGACCAGTGCTTCTGAGACCTCTTCCAGGACTTCTCTCCTTTCAGAAGCCTTGTGCAATTTAATTTTCTTTCTCTTCATCATCCTATGTTTATTGAACATTTCTCTTAATTCATTAGTCGGAAAACTCCACGATAACTGCTCACCAGAGTACCTAATGTTAAAACAGTACCTGGCCCACAATAGGCATGGAATATTTGCTGAAGGGAGACCATGGTTGTGTTTACATATAATGCATACAATATTCATTAGCATTAGGATCACATCTCTGCTCTTCTTCCACTGCTTAAACTCATCTCATTGTGTTTATCTCACACCATCCTGTGAGTTAGATTATCTATTCTTATCCTCAAGACAAAAAAAAAAAGCTGTGATTAGAAAATAATAGTAATATCAAATTCCAGGGCTTCCCTGGTGGCGCATTGGTTAAGAATCCGCCTGCCAATGCAGGGGACACGGGTTCGAGCCCTGGTCTGGGAAGATCCCACACGCCGCGGAGCAACTAAGCCCATGCGCCAACACTGCTTAGCCTGTGCTCTGGAGCCCGCGAGCCACAACTACTGAGCCTGCTAAACCACAACTACTGAAGCCCGCATGCCTAGAGTCCATGCTCCACAATAAGAGAAGCCACCGTAATGAGAAGCCTGTGCACCGCAAGGAAGAGTAGCCCCCGCTCACCGCAACTGGACAAAGCCCGTGCGCAGCAACAAAGACCCAACTCAGCCAAAAAACAAATTTTTTTTATAATAATAATAGGAGCTACTATTATTGAGGGCTTACTATGGGGCAGGCACACCACACTCTTCTGTAAATTATCCCATTTGTCCTTAGCCAGACAGTAAATATTTAGCTTTGCACGTCATATATGTTTTGTTGAATATTCTTCATCCTATCCCTTCTCTCCTTTTTCTTCTTTACAACCCTTTAAAAATGTAAAAATCATTTTTAAGTAACAGGCTATACAAAAGCAAATCATGGCCTACGGGTAGATACACATTATCTCCATTTTGCAGATGAGATTAAAACTGCAGCGTAAGGAAACATCTAACATATTCCTATTTTACTTATTGTAGATCTAGTGCAGCTGAAAGTAAGCACCATAAAGACAGGAAATTTCGTCTTCTTGGCCCACTGCTCCTTCTCCAGTGCCTGGAGCAGTGTGTGGAACATAGTAGATGCTCAATAAATATTTGCTGAATAAAGGAATGCATAAATAAGTGAACTTGGCCAAAGTTATGCTAGATGACTTGACTACCGATAGCCTCAGGAAGGTTGCGGCTGCATACCTCTAGTCACTAGATTTTGCTGCTTCCCCTGATATTAATCAGCGCTGGGAAGAAGCGAATCTCTTCCAGAGAGGGAGACACCAAATCAAGGAAATTTGGAAGTAGGACAGAAGACACCTGCCCTCACTCAAGATGGCGACAAGGCAGCGTGCCCTTTCCGGTCACATGACTTGCCCGTCGCCGAAGGGCGCCTCCCCGCGCGTGCGTGCTGCGCCGCGGCTGTGAGGCGCTGAGGGGAGAGGCACCGAAGCCAGCACCACCGTGGGGACCCGTTAGAGCGGAAGCGCCGCCGCCGCCGCCGCCTTCGCTGTCCCCGGCCACTAGGTTCCCGGCAGGTGGGAGGCGGGAGCCATGTCGAAGCGGCTCCGGAGCAGCGAGGTGTGCGCTGACTGCAGCGGGCCGGGTGAGTCGCACCAGCCGGGCCCGCTCCCTTCATCTCTCCTGGCCGGGACTCCTGTCCCGGGGCCGCCCCCTCGGGCCGGGCGGGTCCCGGCTGTCGAGCTCTGCACGCTATGTCTGGGGTCGGGACGAGGAGGAATCTCGGCGGCCTTGGGGCGGGACCGTCCCGGGCCTGTCTGAGCCGGAGCGGGCAGGGGGTCGCCGCCCTCCCGTCCCTTCCTTCCCTCTCGTCCCCTCTGTCCCAGGCCGGGCGGTGAAACGGCGGGGTCGGGCCCGCTTTCCCAACAGGAAGGGGCTTGGGCAATCTACAGGAAGGCCAGTTACAGAAGTGAAATCCGAGCGTCCTCCCGGCTGCGGCCCCCAGAGGCTGCAGGTGTCAGCCCCCTCCCCACAGCTACCCAGACTCCCAACCCCAGGAGGGGGCCCTGGGGCCCTGCCCGGAGTGGGTGACATTCGCCGCTTCCCTCCACTGAGACTCGCCAGAGGACCCCCATGGATGAGTTCCCCGCTCCTGACATCCCTACTCCCACTCCACCGCGGAGAATCTCCAGGATGTCGGCGACTTGCAAATGCGACCGGCACTTAGGAGGCAATGCCGGTTTCAAGTTGTGAGATCTGAACGAGCTGAGTTCAAACTAGATTTTGCCTCTGGGTGACCTTGGGCTAGTGACTTCATTTGGCCGAGTCTTGATTTCCTCATTTTTCCGATGAGGATAATTGGGAGTACAGTGCTCAGGGGTAGGGAAGATTCCATGAATATTCTTAGAATCATCTCATTTAAGGCGGTTTTTTTCCTTTTTTTCTTTTTTGTACTGTGTACAGAACCTTTACAGTCCCTTAAAGCTATAGTTGAATTTCTAAATCATACATTAATTACACCTTACAAAACAACCACACACCAAATCACGGGCAAGTGTACCCATTTGTGCCTTCAGGCAGTATAGGCATATGGGAGCATTGAAAGGCCAAAACCATTCCTCCCATGCATAGTTTTCAGATTTAGAGTTCAGATCCATCTTAGCGGTTGGAACTGGGTTGACGGGTCTCTATGCTGTTTTCAGTGTTTGGATTTATCTGCTTTGAATTTGAAGTTGTAAGATGGCTTCTTTGGCACAATAGCATCCAATAAACGATCTTAACGAAATGAGCACCAGTGTTTTTGCAACTTTTCGGAGCTTCATCTTGTCATATGGAAGTGGAGACTGATTTTAAATAGTATTGTGATAACTCAAACCTTATGTGGTTATTTCACGGCCTGTATACTGTGAGTGGGGTTACCAGTTTCCTTTGAAGATAGGGAGATGGGTGGAGGAGTTTAAAAAGAAGTGTTTCAGAAACCAAGTTAGTGTGTTATATGAGCTCCATTGTATTCTCTAAAAATGTTATTTGTTCCACTTCCTTATTTTCTTGCCTGTTTTCAGTTGAACTTTCTGTGATGTTTGATTCACATGAATTTAGATTCAAACTTCCTGTTGAAATGCATTTTCTTTGCTTCTCAGTGGATGGTATGGGGCAAAGGAAAACTGCATCTCCATTGCCACACTAAATACTCAACTAAATAATAAATGCAGTCTTGCACTTCTCCGGCGTTTTGTGCATTTCAGAACATTTTCTCTTCCATTGTTATCTTTTTAGTTGTTGTCTCATGCCTCATCTACAGAGACTTGAGTCACTTCCTTCCTGTTTTGAATATAATTAGGCTACCTTGAAATGTTCTGAACTTGAGCAGCTGGGAATTTGTGCTGCCTTTTCTGCAAAGCCCTAGTAAAAGAGTTACCTTTAGGGTTGGGGATCCCTTTGAGATTCTTTTTTTTTTTTAATTAATTTATTTATTTTGGGCTGTATTGGGTCTTCGTTGCTGCATGCGGGCTTTCTCTAGTTGCAGTGAGCGGGGGCTACTCTTCATTGCGGTGCTCGGGCTTCTCATTGCAATGGCTTCTCTTGTGCGAGCATGGGCCCTAGGGGCGCTGGCTTCAGTAGTTTCGGCACGTGGGCTCAGTAGTTGTGGTTCGTGGGCTCTAGAGCGCAGGCTCAGTAGTTGTGGCGCACAGGCTTAGTTCCTCCGTGGCATGTGGGATCTTCCCAGACCAGGGATCGAACCTGTGTCCCCTGCATTGACAGGTAGATTCTTAACCTCTGTGCCACCAGGGAAGTGACCCTTTTGAGATTCTGATGAATGCCCAGGCCTTCTTTCCAGAAAATGCACACATGCTTAACTCTTTCATACAGAATTTATGTTAAGATTTCTCAGAGGGGTTATAGACATTTCTGAAGCCCATTGGTTGTGTTCCTAGAACCCAGGTTAAGAAGCCCTGGAATAAAACATTCAGATAAACTGGAAGGGGTTCACCCACTCTCAGTCGTACAAACTCGATTTGGATTTTACTGTGTTGTTAACATTCTGATGTTCTCTCCATGGGATCCTGATTCACGATGTTAAGGTGATTAATATAGAACCTTGCTTAGTGTGTGTTAAATCCTTGTTGTCTTGTTCCTGTTAAATTTCCTCCAAGAAGATTGTGAATACTCTGAATGATACGTGAAAAGCAAAGGTAATATTCAAAACGAACAGTCTTTTTGTATGTGTGTCATTAGTCATAGTACCATACTGCAAAAAGCAAAGTTGTTATGTATCTTTGCAGGGATCCTTCATCTTGGTGTTTCCAAACTTTGCTTTTTAGAATGGCTTAGTAGTACTGACATAGTTGTACTTCATTGAATAATTTTGTTTCTGTTTTATTTCATGGCAAACATTTGACTAACTATGATCAAATCTTAGTATTCAATAAATAGTTTACCTTTTTTTTTTAAAGTGAATCTAGTTCATATCCTACTCTGAGTTCAACTGCCTGAAAACTCCACTGAGATTTTTCACTGTAGTAAGACAGTGTTCTTGTGAAACATTCAATGTTTCATGTATTAGCAAACAAAAACTTTCTCTAGTGGCCATGAATTTCAGTGGGCTCTTGAAAATATTTGAATGGTACTTAAAATAATTTGGAAATATTACTATATGCAAGGAACTTCACTTACTCTTTATATCCTCACCACCCTAAGATGTGGTGTTCTTCCCATTTGATCCATGATGAGGACCCTCAGAGAAATAACTTGCCTGAGATCATTATGCAAGAAGTGGCAGAGTTGAGGTTCAAACCCTGGACTGCTTATCTCTAGAGCCAGCCCTCTTAACCACTACACTCTTTGACTCCCAGTTTGTCTTTGATTGAAATCCCATAACTTTTCATTATATGGTTGGAAGGGGTTTGAATAAACTGTTAGAAATGGTAAAGATGGTGTACATGCATTTTAGAGATTTTTGTGGGCATTGAAGAATTTTTAAATATACCCCTTAAGCCAGGCAGCTTGAGCGGCACCCATTGTCACCCCATTGTGAGTCTGACGAAATGTAGAAGGTCTGTCTTTATTTTGAGTTTCTAAATATTCAGTTTACTTTCCCAGTGTGAGTTATTCTTACTGCTTACCAAGTGTGAATTATTCTTGTTTCAAAGGATGTCTGATGAAGCTCTGTGGGACTTCACAGGAAAAAATGTGTTGTGCACACACCAGAAGTATTACTCCCTTGTATTTTACATCTTTGCTTCTGTGAAGCCGCTGTTTTTACAGCTTCTGTCCTTTGAGATCAGTGGCGAGATCGGACTCAACAGTTTATTTAAAATACCTAATGGGTATGATAGCACATTTCCTAGCACACAGGAGGTCAGGTTTCCCAGTCTGTGTTCAGAACCATAGCAGCTGAGCAGTTGTATAGTTGTGTCACTTGCAGCTTTCTGCTAAGCCCAGTGGCATGTAGATGTGTAGCAGTTGTAGGGTAGCTGTCTTTTCACCACTCACTTCACATAATGCTGTGTGGATTGTTCACTGGCACAGTTATGTTATCTTGCTACTGGTGGAGATGGATTCGAAATGATTCAGGTGAATCCTCTCAGTTTGCTTCTCTTACGTTGATTGAAAGAGCACACATCTGAGATGGTAGATCTCATTAGGGTATCAGACAAACTCGCCAGCTTGATATGTTGCCTAGCATACTAAAACAACAGAAATGTCTTGTTTTTCTGAAAAACCAAACCGCAGTCGTCTTTTGCCATCTGGCGGAATAGCAACCACCTGGTATCCTTGCCACTGATTTCATTCTCCTTTCCAGATCCTTCCTGGGCATCAGTAAATAGGGGAACTTTTATATGTGACGAGTGCTGCAGTGTCCATCGGAGTCTAGGGCGCCATATCTCTCAAGTAAGGCATCTTAAACACACACCATGGCCTCCAACATTGCTTCAGGTAAAGAATAAGAATTCTGCTCATGGTTTGTAATTTAAGTTTTTAGGGCTCACTGTTTTAGCACTAAAATTATACTTCTTAAATCTTACAAAAATGTTTGACTCATAATTGAGCAGAGGTGCCATGCTTATTGATGCTATATATAATTATTGAATTAATATTTAAGATTTTTTTCCCTCCTAATGTAAATCTTGTCCCAAAATCTGAACTATAGGTAGACAGTCATTAGAATTTCCTGCTAATGTTTCATTGCTGACTTTCTAGAATGTCACCAGAAATTGTTCTTAAACCGTCTGTCTTTCCCACATACCGTGATGAATGTTTCTGAAAGTGACTGCCTTAGAAACTTTTCATGAAGTTGTCCGCTTTGATAGAAGCATGGACTGGGATTCCTCAGAAATTTCTGAAACATCTGATTTAAGTTCTCTTAAAGTTCTTGTAACCTGTTAGAGACAATTAAGTTCTGTTTTGATTGAATGCCTAACACCCTGCTAAGTGTTCAGGGGGCCTTTTGTTTTCTTTGGGGGTCCATTGTCATGTCACCGGTACTTCTCTCTCGGGGTACACATTCTTCGAGTTATGTTGGAACTCAGACTTACGCATGTGTTTCGCCTTCATTTGTTTTGAGTACATATTTTACTAAATCTGTGCCAGCTGCACAACATGTCCTTAAAACTTGCCTATGTGTACCAAAGGATCAGAACAAGTGAGTGTGGATCTTTGATGTGACAATATCTTCACGGACGTAAAAAACAGATGGGGCCATGTCAGGAGTCATGCTTTGAAATGAAATTGGGAGACATGGTTTATTAATAACTTTTGCTCAGAAGTTTCTAACAGCTCATTCTCATGTGAAAATGGATGTTTACTGCTGTCAGATTATACAGAGTACTCATTATATTATAGGATCTGAATAAAGTTCAGAGATGAGTAGTTTAAAATGCCAGATTTGACCCTAAAACAATTCCCAGAGTATGGCACGTGAACCACCAGTGGTACTCAAGGTAGATGTAGGTAATACTCAAATATTTATTGAAATGGTTGCCTAAAACTGTAACTAGCACATCAAATTATAATTGCTAGTGAAAGTTTTAGAAAGTGATTTAAAGAAAAATGTTAAGAACCTTGAAAACAGAATTTGGATGCTCAGGCTTGGGAAATACTGTCCTAAAGTGTCAAAGTACTCTTTCTTCATCATCTATGAGAAAATGTAATCGAACCCATTTAAGTACCTGCTGGTCAAACCTGAATCCTGCGTGCAGGTTCATCTTTCTCATTCTAAAACAGAAGATAATGACGTGTGTGATATCCCAGTCATGCTAGTGTTTGTAATAGGGCTTTGTTTTCCCAGTTCAGTCACTGATTCCCACTGGATGTTTGCAGAAAGAAATTTAAATATGATTTTATGCTGCTTGGTTTTAGATGGTTGAAACCTTGTATAATAATGGTGCTAATTCTATATGGGAGCATTCTTTGCTGGACCCTGCCTCTCTTATCAGTGGAAGACGCAAAGCTAATCCACAGGATAAAGTACAGTGAGTGAAATGTTTATAAATACTCTTATTTCTTCGTAACCCCTGGGGCCCGCTGAAAGGAGTGCAGCTGTTTTTGACCAGCCCCTACAGGGGCAGCACGGGAGGTGGTCACCCAGTTTTGCATTGACCTGTTTGCTATTAGGAATGCAGAACAAAGCCAAGCATGGGACCATCTCTTTTGCATGGTTACCCAGCACAATTCAGTGGTTTCTCCGGTTTAAGACTAAGGCTTGGTGGCTTTTGATGTAATCACATTTGAGCTTTGGCACTCAAACAGTAGGCAGCCAGACCAGAAATCTTGGTTCTGGGCTCCAGTCTGCCTGATGCCTCACTTATAAGATGGGATGAAGAGCTGCTTCCTCGCAAGGTTGCTAGGAAGAAAATTACACAGAGCAGAAAAATGCTATAAAAAGCAGGTATTCTGCAGTCCTGGCCATTATAATGACTAATGTATGTTTTCAGACTTCAGGCCTGACAACACACTGCTGAAACTTACTTCAGTATTGTTCATTCTGTTCTTGAGTGGGGGATGTGGGTCACTTCCTCTTCTTTTTACAGTCTGAAGAATGGGGAATGTCATAGCTGAACTGCAAGTGAACTGTTTTCTTTTTTGTTTTCGAACCAGTCCTAATAAAGCAGAATTCATCAGAGCAAAGTATCAGATGTTAGCATTTGTCCACCGCTTGCCCTGCCGGGATGACGATAGTGTGACTGCCAAAGATCTTAGTAAGGTGGGTCACACCTTTTAAAATCCCTAAAATTGCTGGATGAAGCAGCATATCGGCTGATTTGAAAAAACTTAGAAAGAAAAGAAAAACAAAAGCTCCTTTCTGTACACTAAATAATTAGTAACAGCTTTTTTTGCAGTTGGTTTCTTCTTTCATCTTACTTCAAATGGCAAGCATTCATGTTAGTGGAGGTATAAGGAGCAGAGGAACAAATAAGTATCCAGAAAACTATTTGTGTTTTTCAGATATGGTTCTAAAATTGTATTTCTGTAAGTTTTTGTTTAGCTTTGAAATAAGAGCCATCTCAGAGTTTGCTTCTAGGGGGGACTAGAAGGTTTGTGGGACTTCTGCAGGCTTCTAGGTTGCATGCTGAGTGGGATCTTCAGGAAGCAGGGTGTGACTCGAAGCTGTAGTACACGGGATGGTTTATTAAACTTGCAAAATGAGTAGATGGTTTTCTTTATGTGGGGCTTTACATGTTTTTGAGAGATGCCACGAAAATACAGATCCTTATTTTCAAAGCACTGCTTTCGGCAAATGCTCACACAGATCGTAGGCACTCATAATTTTAAACTTTGCATGGAAATGTATATGATTGTTACTTCCATTTATTAATAAGACTTGGTATGTGTTTTTTACTGCAATTTAAAAAAATATAATTAAAAAATAAGACTTGGATACAGATGTTAGTGTAGATTTCTCCATTGCTATGATAAGAGTTATTGCATTTTGGACAATTCTAGGTTAGACTTGAAGGAAGGCAGCTCTTCTGAATGTATAAGGGCACTTCTGTAGTGGTACAGAATTTGGTATAGCACAGGCCTATTTCCCACCCTGAAAGACTTCATTAAATCATTGTATACAAGGCCAAGAACAGTGTTGAGGAGAGGGTATGATATAAGGCAGAATCCTGTGACTTGCACGGTATAGGATATGAAGCTCTAAAGCCCTAGGTTCAATAATAACAACAAATAACAACATCAACAATAATAATAGCAGCTGTATTCTTTGAGCATTTCCTATGTACCAGGCTCCATGCTTTGTTATATCATTGAGTCCTTATAGTAACCCTGTGAATAGGTGGCATTATTATCACCATTTTAGAGATAAGGAAACTGAGGTTCAGACTGCTAAAGAACTTCCTCAAGTTCACACAGCTTGAGGGGTGTATGGTTTGAAATTCAGACTTCAGAGCCATGCTCAGCCACCTCTTCACACTCCCTCTCACTCAAGGTCTGGTTGTGCCACTTAGATCATGCATTTGGTCAGGTCAGCCTTCCCAGCCCTAGTTTCCTGTCAGGAAAATGGGCCTGACCCTGCCTTAGAGCCCGGGGATGGTTGTGACCAGCAAGGGAGAGACTGCTTCATCCACCTTACTGAGCTAAATAAAGATGATGTAGTACTACTATAATGTGTATTAAAATAGTCTGCCAGCTGCTCTGCTACGACATTCTTTACATTTTTAACAAATATTCTTTCTTGTGTGTGTATTTTTCAGCAACTCCATTCAAGCGTGAGAACAGGGAATCTTGAAACCTGTTTGAGGCTATTATCATTAGGAGCACAAGCCAACTTTTTTCACCCTGTAAGAAAGCATGAATTGATTCAGATATTAAATTGAAACGAAATGGGTTGCATTCGTTTAGCCTTTCGTTTATTTAATTTTGCTTCTTTTTGTATACTTTTTATTAATGATTCTTAGGAGAAAGGAAACACCCCACTCCATGTTGCCTCTAAAGCAGGGCAGATTTTACAGGCGGAATTATTGGCAGTATATGGAGCAGACCCAGGCACACAGGATGCGAGTGGGAAAACTCCTGTTGATTATGCAAGGTAAGAGGCTAGATTCTTGTCACCTCTCTCTGTTTGGGATTATTTCTGTTGTGTATGATTCATTGTTAAGTGGCTAAATTGTGTATGATTAACATTTAACCCCTTCAGAGGTTTGCATGCTATTATTTTGCAGATGAAGGTATTTCAAACGCATATGATCTTAGAGCCAGCTAAAGTCAGGGAGGGTAGAACCATTAACCATTGTGCTTAGCTTCCAGTCTTTCATTTCTTTTTATCCTTTAAACGCAGTGGTATTTGAGCCATAGTTGTACAGATCAAGTATGAAGAATTGCAGAACCCACTCCTCAGTTTTTTAATAGTTTTATTCATTGCTTGAACTTAGAAACAAATCTATATGGATAGATATGTGGTTAAACAAGTATAGTAAAATGTTAATTGCAGGATTTAGGTAGTGGACATCTGGGTGCTTGCTATAAAATTCTTTAACTTTTTGTTTCAAAATTTTGGCTGTGAAGTGCTGGAAAATAAATAAATACATCCATAGATTAGGCTTGAATATCATTTAAATGATAGAAGATGGATCATCTTTCCTTCTTTTTCCAAATTAACTTTTTCCAAATTAACTGCAAAGAATTATACTCTGCAGAGGATAAAATGACAAGTGACAACTTGAAAATGGCAAGTGAAATGGACTCTGCCCTCCTAGAATTTATTCTCTCAGGGAGGAGGAGGTTCATAAATGCATGTAAGAGTTAAATGAGGCATGATAATGTAGAACTCATTACCAAAATTGATACATATATAGGATTTCTTCACTGTGGCCCAGATCATTAAGAAATGTCTTTAGTTGGTCTTTGAAGAGTAGATTGGATTTGGGTGTGTGAAGATGAGCTAAGGTGTTCCAGGTGAGAAGAAGGGCGTGGGTCAAGTTCAGGAAGAAGGGATGGACAGGGATGTTCGGCACAGCAGGAGACCTGATTGGATAGAGCAGAGTGTGTCTGGGAATAAGAGCTAAGGTACTGAGGAATACAGTATTTCATCAGGTCTAACGCGCTACTGTTTATATGGGTCATCATTATTTCATATACCATTAAAAAGGAAAAGACTCAACCAATTAAATGATGATGTACTATCAACTGTAGGATACTTCCTGATTTCACAGATGTTAAAAAATGAGAAAAAAAGATGTGCATCACAGAAATCAAAGATGTGTGGGTAGCTTGGAGAATATTTTTGTAGTACGTCGTATGTGGGAAGAGAAACTGGCAGAAACTGACTTCATATTTTAAGGGGAACAGAGCCCTCAGTAAATGATAATTATCACTTATCTTGGAATTTCCTCTTGTACCTTGCACATAATAGTCTCTCAGGGTAATGATTTATTTATATGCCTTGTTACTTAAAGGATTTCAAGCAGCTTAAATATTTGTTTCAAAGGCAAAATTAATATTTTCTGTGATGGAAATTAAAGACAAGGAGGTGTGAGCTATGCATTAGGTTGGTCTGTCTCTCCCTGAATCAAAGACCTTGAAGTGGTTACTGAACTCTAATCCAGAAGTCAGGCTGGCTGCATGAGAAGCATCTAGGGGAAGGACCTTTTTCAAAATATTAATGTCCACACTGCTCCTGTTTTTATTGATTCAGAATTTCCAAGGGTGGGTCCTGGACATCTGTATATTTTTTTAAGCATGCTAGTTAATTTTTGAGAACCTCTACCCTTGACCATTTATTAATTTTATTTTCTACCTCATTAGATGAAGTTATTCTTTGTCCCTCTCATAAGTCCTTGAATTCCTTATTAAGTACTCTGTCTTATAAATTAATAAAGGAAAGGCGATAGTTGAGATTGTGAAAACAGTTTTTATAAAGGTGGGAATCGAAGTAGACTTGACAGTTTACCTCACACAAAAAGGTTGATTATTCTAAAAAGTCACGTTTGATAAATGACTCAGGTATCTCAGGGGACGTCTCTGTACTTTTCTATTCTAGCTCCAGTGGCCAGCGAGCAATATAAATGGTACTTTGTTTTCTCTTGGTAGGCAAGGAGGGCACCATGAGCTGGCAGAACGCCTCGTAGAAATACAGTATGAGCTGACTGACAGACTAGCCTTCTATCTGTGTGGCAGGAAACCAGGTGAGTTGAAAGGACAGCAGCCTCTCCACACCTCCAGCCAGTCAGTCTCTGGAAAAACAAATTGGGACACTATCATTTATGATCTCTGCTTTAATGTATCCTTGAGAAAATTGCAAATAAGGATTTCTATTTGCAATGAAAGCTACAGCATTTTTTGTTATATGTGAAATATGTAACATCGGTCAAATCTTGAATTTTAGTTTTTAAAATTTTAGCTCTACAGTAGTGACTGTTTCAGGAATCAAAGAGCATAATTGAACCCAAACTGAACGTGCACAACGGTTCTTGTGATTAATGGGAGTAGGAATGGAAGAGCAAAGGATTAACTTTTGTAGTTATTTGCAGAATTCTGCTATCTAAGGAATGGGAAAAAGTAAAAAAGTGAACTTTACCATTAACCAGCTTTGCTCATGAGGTAGAACTGGGGTCAGCAAACTGTGGTCCATGGGCCAGATAAGCCTATCACCTGTTTTTTTTCAAATAAAGTTTTATTGCAAGATAACCATGCCCATTCATTTACATATTATCTACGACTGCTTTCACACTACAGCAGCAGAGTTAAGTAGGTTGAGTAGTTGCAACAGAGACCATACGGCCACAAAGCCCAGAATATTTACAATCAGGCCCTTTGCAGAAAAAGTTTGCCAACCCTTGATATAGAATATCCACATACGTGTATACAGTGGTTCTCCACCCTGGTTGTACAACAGAGTTAAGAGCCCTTGGTGTGGTTCCAGTTCCCAGTGAGATGGAATAAGCACACCCCCCACCCTGTCTCTCCTGCTGAACACAGTTATAAACTATGGACCAAATACATGGAGTAGCTATCTGAGGACTGCAGCAGGTAGATTAGGGAACTCAAAGTACCATCAAGCTGGTGGTGAGTGTCCCCTTTATTTTGCTTCTGATATGGCATCCAGGACAGCCTAAAACCTGGAACTGCATAGCAGGTGCAAAGAAGCCTTCTCTGTGTGGTCTGAGGAGCAGGAAGTGGGATTCCTACAGGACAAAGAATAGGGGAATTCCCCTGGGTTTTTTTTCTCTTCCTTTTTTCCCCACCCTAGTCCCTAGGCAATCCTATGGCTTCAGAAGTGGCAACAGCAGTGGCAGCACAGGTGCCTAAATCTCTGACCAAGAGCCTGAGGGAATCCTGATTGCTTTTGTTTTTCTCTTTATTCTCTCACCACTTGGCCCCGGAGACAGAACTCACCTCACCTGTCAGGTACCTGCTAGAACAAAATATTAACATTCTCCATAGAGTTTAAGGAAGATTCAGAGTCTCCACGATGTAATATGCAAAATGTCAGGGATACCACCCATAATTACTCCACATGTGAAGAACCAGGAAAATCCCAAAGACTTGCACGGAAAAAGGTAGTTAACAGATGCCAACCCTAGATGACTCAGATGTTGGAATTATCAGATAAAGATTTTAAAACAGATAGTAACATCATGCTCTAAGAAGTAAGTGTGAACGTTCTTGAAACAAATCTAATATAGACAGTCTCCACAGAGAAATAGAAGATATAGAAAAGAACAGAACAGAAATGTTAGAATTAAAAAATCCAATAACTAAAATTTTAAAACTCACTGGTTGGGCTTAATAGCAGATGGAGATGGCAAAGAAAAGAGTGCATTGAAAATAGATCACTAGAAATAATCCAGTTTGAGCAACAGAGAGAAAAAAAGAGTAGGAGGAAAAGAAACCAAGCAGAGCCTTAGGGACCTATGGGACAAAATCAAAACATTTGTATCATCACACTCCCAGAAGGAGATCATAAAGAATGTGATGCAGGGGCTTCCCTGGTAGCGCAGTGGTTCAGAGTCCGCCTGCCGATGCAGGGGACACGGGTTCGTGCCCCGGTCCGGGAAGATCCCACGTGCCGCAGAGCGGCTGCACCCGTGAGCCATGGCCGCTGAGTCTGCGCGTCCGGAGCCTGTGCTCCACAACGGGAGAGGCCCGTGTACCGCGAAAAAAAAAAAAAAAAAATGTGATGCAGAAAAAAATACTTGAAGAAATATGGCTAAAAACTCTAAATTTGGCAAAAGAAGTAAGCTTACAATTCAAGAGTCTCCGAGAACTCCAAACGAATAAACTCAAAAGAAATCATCACTCAGACACATCAAAATCGAACAGCTAAAAATCGAAGAAAGAAAATGTCTTGAAAGCAGCCGAGGAAAAAAATGACATACCATGCAAAGGAACAATTATTTGTATGATTGTGGATTTCTCATCAGAAACCATGGAGATGGAAAGGAAGTAGAACAATTTTTTTTTTTTTTTTGCCACACCACGGGGCATGCGGAACTTCCCCGACCAGGGATCAAATGTGCACCCCCTGCAGTGGAAGTGGGAGTCTTAAGCACTGGACCACTAGGGAAGCCCCAGCAGAACAATATTTTTTAAGTGCTGAAAGAAAAGAACTGTCAACCTACAACTCTATTTCCAGTGAAAATAACCTTCAGGAATGAAGAAAAAATAAAGACTTTCTTATTTCATAAATTTATTTTTTTTTGGCTGTATTGGGTCTTTGTTGCTGCACATGGGCTTTTCTGTAGTTGCGGCGAGCGGGGGCTACTCTTTGTTGTGGTGTGCGGACTTCTCGTTGCAGTGGCTCCTCTTGTTGCGGAGCATGGGCTCTAGGTGCACGGGCTTCAGTAGTTGTGGCACACGGGCTCAGTAGTTGTGGCTCGTGGGCTCTAGAGCGTAGGCTTAGTAGTTGTGGTGCACGGGCTTAGTTGTTCCACGGCATGTGGGATCTTCCCAGACCAGAGCTCGAACCCGTGTCCCCTGCATTGGCAGGCGGATTCTTAACCACTGTGCCACCAGGAAATTCCCGAAAAAATACTTTTTTTTTTTTTGGACATCAGCTCAGCTTTATTTATTTATTTATTTATTTATTTATTTATTTATCTTTGGCTGTGTTGGGTCTTCGTTTCTGTGCGAGGGCTTTCTCTAGTTGCAGTAAGTGGGGGACACTCTTCATCGCGGTGCGCGGGCCTCTCACTATCGTGGCCTCTCTTGTTGCGTAGCACAGGCTCCAGATGCGCAGGCTCAGTAGTTGTGGCTCACGGGCCTAGTTGCTCCGCAGCATGTGGGATACTCCCAGACCAGGGCTCGAACCCTTGTCCCCTGCATTGGCAGGCAGACTCTCAACCACTGCGCCACCAGGGAAGCCCCTAAAGACATTTTAAGATGAAAGAAAATAAGAGAATTAGTTGCTCTAACAGAAATACTAAAGAAAGTTCTTTGGGTTGAAGGGAATTGATACCAGAGGGAATCTTGGAGCTTTAGAAATGAAAGAAGAACAGAAATAATAAGTATCTGGATAAGTACAATAGGCTGTGTTTTCTTCTTAAGTTTTCTAAAATGTGTATGACAGTTTAAAGCAAAAGTTATAGTATTGTATAGTGGGGTTTTCAGCATATGTCAGTGTAATGCATTTGACAATTATAACATAAAAGGGAGAGGGTAAAAGAAATATGGAGGTAAATTTTTGCATTCTTCTTAAAATGGTAAAATACTACTTCTAAGTAGATTGTAAAAAGTTATGTATAGTTTAATCCCTAGCACTGAAAAAAGACTATACAGTGATATATGGTCAGAAACTCTAGAGATAAATTAAAATGGAATGTTAAAAATTACCCAAATAATCAAAAGATGTTTTGATTCAAAATATTCAAAAAAAGAGAGGAAAGGGGAGAGAGAGGAACAAACAACTGAGGTTCAAATAGAAACTAAATAATAAATCATAGACTTAAATCCAAATGTAACGATAATTACATTAAATGTTAATGATCTAAACACCAATTAAAAGCAGAGATTGTCAGAATGGATTAAAAATAAGAAAACAAGCCCTAACTGTATGCTGTGTCCAAGAAACCCCCTTTAAATATAATGGTATAGGTAAGTTAAAAAGCAAAAAGGGGTAAAAAGATATACCATGCCAACACTAGGTAAAAGAAAGCTGGAGGGGGGCTTCCCTGGTGGCGCAGTGGTTGAGAGTCCGCCTGCTGATGCAGGGGACACGAGTTCTTGCCCCGGTCCGGGAAGATCCCACATGCCGGAGAGCGGCTGGGCCCGTGAGCCATGGCCGCTGAGCCTGTGCGTCCGGAGCCTGTGCTCTGCAACGGGAGAGGCCACGACAGTGAGAGGCCCGTGTAACGCAAAAAAAAAAAAAGCAAGCTAGAGTGGCTATATTAATATCAAGCAAAGTAGACTTCAGAGCAAAGGAAATTAGCAGGGATAGAGAGGGACACAACGTGATAAAAGGGTCAACTCACTAAAAAAACATAACAATTCTAAATGGGTACACACCCAGCAATAGAGCTGCAAAATATAGGAAGCAAACTTTGATAGAACTGAAAGGAGAAAAGGTCAAATCCACAATTATTGTTGGAGACTCAACAGTCTTCGTTTAGTTAATAGATAGAACTAGAGGTAGAAAATCAGCAAGGATATTGAACTGAAACCATCAACCAACTGCATCTGGTTGACATTTATAGCATCCTCTCCCTAACAACATCAGAACATATGTTCCTTTCGAGTACACAGTCAAACATTCCAAGATAGACCATATTCTGGGTCATAAAACAAACCTTAGCAAGTCTAAAATAATTAAAATCCTAGAAAGTATATTCTCTGACCATAATGGAATTAAGCTAGAAATAAATAATCAAAATATAAGTGGAAAATACCCAAATGCTTGGAAATTAAACAGCATACTTCTAAATAATCCATGGGTCTAAGAGGAAGTCTTCAGGGAAATTAGAAAATATTTTCGGATGAACAAAAATGAAAAGACAGCAAATCAAAATTTGTGGGATGGAGCTAAAGCAAGGCTTACAGGAAATTTTATAGCATTAAATTATTATGCTAGAAAAGAAGAAAGGTCTCAAATCCTAATTTAAGCTTCCCAACCCTCAAGAAACTAGAAAAAGATGAGCAAAATAAACCCAAAGCAAGCAGAAGTTAAGAAATAATAAAAAGTAGAAATCAATGAAATTGAGAAAGGAGAACAGTAGAGAGAAATCAATTAAACCAAAAGCTGATTCTTTGTAGAGATTAATGAAATTGGTAAATGTCTAGACATACTGACAAAGAAAAAAGGAAAGAATACACGTAGGAGGATGTCACTAAAAAACCCACAGGGCTTCCCTGGTGGCGCAGTGGTTGAGGGTCCGCCTGCCGATGCAGGAGACACGGGTTCATGGCCCGGTCCGGGAAGATCCCACATGCCGCAGAGTGGCTGGGCCCATAAGCCATGGCTGCTGAGCCTGCGTGTCTGGAGCCTGTGCTCCGCAACGGGAGAGGCCACAGCAGTAAGAGGCCCGTGTACCACAAAAAAAAAAAAAAAAAAAAAAAAAACAACAAAAAAACCCACAGACATTAAAGGGTAATGCAAAATATAAATAACTGTACATATAAATTGGACAACTTAGATAAAATGAACCAATTCTTTGAAAGCCACAAACTACCAACACCTATCCAAGAAGAAAGAGATAATGTAAATATATAATCCTACATTTTAAAGAACTTGAATTTGTACTTAAAAACATTCCATTAAAGAAAACCCTAGCCCAGATGATGGCACTAGTAAATACTATGAACCAGCTGAAGTGGTATTGCCATACAGCAATACAGTCAGTGTGGCTTATGACTCACATGGCTTGCTAGCTTTGCAGTTATAATTCTTTACAGATATTTTTAAGTATTTTATATTATTATACTATATTTTATATTATATTATTACATTATTAAGTATTTTAAGTATTCGGAATTCACATTTCAATTTTTGCCCATAAAATGAGACTATCCTACCAAACATTCGAAGAAGAAATAACATCCGTTTTATGTGATATTTTTTAGAAAATAGAAAGGTAGGGGGGACTTGAGGACATGGGCAGGGGGAAGGGTAAGCTGGGACGAAGTGAGAGAGAGGCATGGACATATATACACTACCAAATGTAAAATAGATAGCTAATGGGAAGCAGCCACATAGCACAGGGAGATCAGCTCGGTGCTTTGTGTCCACCTAGTGGGGTGAGATAGGGAGGGTGGGAGGAGACGCAAGAGGGAGGAGATACGGGGATATATGTATATGTATAACTGATTCACTTTGTTATAAAGCAGAAACTAGGGCACCATTGTAAAGCAATTATACTCCAGTAAAGATGTTAAAAAAAAAAAACAGTAAAAAAAAAAAGGTAGGGGGAAATGGTTCTCAAGTCGTTTCATGAGGCCAGCATTACCCCAATACCAAACCCAGCAAAGATGGCACCAAAAAATATCCCTCACTAACAGGGACACCAAAATTCTCAACAAATTATAAGCAGATTGAATCCAACAATATGTAAAAAGGAAAATGTAATATACCAAGTGGGGTTTCCAGATATATGACTGATATTTGAAAATATTTGAAAATCAGTTAATGTGATTCATCACATTAACAGACTAAAAAAAGAAAGCTGTACAATCTTACCTGTTGATGCAGAAAAAGCATTTAATAAAATTCAGCATCCCTTTGTGATTAAAGAAAAAGAAAAACCTTAGCAAACTAGGAATAGAAGGGACTTCCTTAATCCGATAAAGAGTATCTATTGAAAAGCCACAGTTAACATCATCCTTAATGATGAGAGATTGAATGCTTTTGCCTGAAAATCAGAAACAAGGCTAGGATGTCCACTGTCACCACTTCTATTCAACATTGCACTGGAAATCCTAATCAGTGCCATAAGGCAAGAAAACCAAATAAAAGGCACACTGATTAAAAAGGAAGAAATACAACTGCCTGTATTCATAATGAAATGATTTCCATGTAGAAAATCCCAAGGAATCTATAATAAAGTTTCTAGAACTAATGAATGAGTTTAGCAAGGTTGCAGGATGCAAGATGAACAACCCAAAATGAATCATATTTCTGTAGACTAACAGTGGGCAATTAGAACCTGAAACTAGAAAAATAATAACACTTATAATAGCTTCAAAGTAAATACTTAGGTATAAATCTAACAAAATATATGTGGAATCTATATGCCAAAAATTACAAAATGCTGATGAAGGAAATCAAGGAAAGCCTGAAAAAGGGTTTCTACTATGTTTATGGATTGAAATACTCAATATAGTTAACATGACGATTCTCCACAAATTAATTTGTAAATTTAATGCAATTAAAGGATTTGCTTATTGACATGGACATCCTGGTTCTAAATTTTACATGGAAAAACAAAGGAACTAGAATAGCCAAGACAGTTTTGCAAAAGAACAGTAGTAACATAGGAGGAATCACACCACCGAATTTTAAGACTTGCTGTAAAGCTCTGCTGTACTCAAGACAGTGGTTATGGTGAAGAGGTGGACATACAGATCAATGAAACTGTATAGAGAATCCAGAAATAGACGCACACAAATACATTCAATTGACTTTTTTTTTTCTTTCTTTTTTTTTGCGGTACACGGGCCTCTCACTGCTGTGGCCTCTCCCGTTGTGCAGCACAGGCTCCGGAGGCACAGCCTTAGCAGCCATGGCTCATGGGCCCAGCCACTACGCGGCATGTGGGATCTTCCCGAACCGGGGCACGAACCCGTGTCCCCTGCATCGGCAGGCAGACCCTCAACCACTGCGCCACCAGGGAAGCCCCATTCAATTGACTTTTGACAAAAGTTGCAAAGGCAGTTCAATTAAGAAAGGACAGTACAGTATATGGTGTTGGAACAACTGAATATCCATGTGCAGAAAAATGAGCTTCAACCTAAACCTCACATCTTGTATAAAAACTGAGGGGACTTTCCTGATAGTCCAGTGGTAAAGAATCCGCCTTCCAATGCAGGGGACATGGGTTCGATCCCTGGTCAGGGAACTAGGTTCCTACATGCCAGGGCAGGTAAGCCCGCATACCACAACTACTGAGCGCGCATGCCTCAACTAGAGAGCTCGTGTGCCACAAACTACAGAGCCCACACGCTCTGGAACCCGCACACCACAACTACAGAGCCCATGTGCCCTGGAACCTGTGCGCCACAACTGGAGAAGAGAAAACCCGCACACCACAACTAGAGAGAAGCCCACATGCTGCAACAAAAGATCCCGCATGTCTTAACAAAGATCCTGCGTGCCGCAACTAAGACTCGATGCAGCCAATAAATAAACAAACATAAAATATTTTTTAAAAAACTAACTGAAAATGGATCATAGATGTAAATGTAAAACCTAAAACTTTAATACTTCTAGAAGAAAACAGAAAATCTTAGTGGTCTTGGATTATATAAAGTACTTAAATGTAACACCAAAAGCACAATCCGTAGAAGAAAATATTGATAAGCTGGCCTTTGTCAAAATTTTAAGCTTTTTTTCTGCAAAAACTATAGTTAAGGGCTTTCCTGGTGGCGTAGTGGTTGAGAGTCCGCCTGCCGATGCAGGGGACACGGGTTCGTGCCCTGGTCCGGGAAGATCCCACATGCTGCGGAGTGGCTGGGCCCGTGAGCCATGGCCGCTGAGCCTGCGCATCCAGAGCCTGTGTTCCGCAATGGGAGAGGCCACAACAGTGAGAGGCCCACATACCGCAAAAACAAAAACAAAAACAAAAAACCCAGTGTGATACCACTAAGTACCTATTAGAATGACCAAAATAAAACAAAACTCAAAACAACACTAGTGCTGGGGAAGGTGTGGAACAATGGTAACTCTCATACGTTGCAGTTAGAAAAGTGATATAGAGCTACCCTGGAAAAAAGTCTAGCAGTTTCTTACCAAGTTAAACATGCATTTACCTATAACCCAGAAGTCCTAGGTATTTATGCAAGAGAAGTAAAGACTTATGTTTACACAAAAACCTGTATGTGAATGCTCATAGTGGCTTTACTCATTGACACATGATCATTGTCCTCCACAAGCTTGATTAGGACTCAGTCAGCATTATAGGAGACAGAGCACGTGCCTGGACCTGCCCAGACCACCTGGGCCAGCCCTGACTGTTTTATGCTAATTGATTAATTTGAAGGTAAGCCACTAAAGCTCAAGGAAGCCCCACCATCCCACATGGGAGAGCAGATGGAAGCCTGCTCCAAGCTACTTCAGCTCCCTAAATGTCCTTTCCATGGCTGAAGATCATTAGTTATACTGGGGACAGACAGCGTAAGGATTAGGGTGAGCATTGGCTTTCCACTTAATGACGTTGGGACCTTTGTATCAGAAGAAAATAAGGAAATGATCCTTGCTACTGGCCAGATTTTGAGAAGTTGTAGTCAATCTGGCAACTTCTGTTTCTCCCACATAGATCATAATTATGGGAAGATACTAATTGCAAAACATAAATTGAGAAAATAATGATGGTATTCCTTTACAGATCTTATCAATATTTATATGAACAAAACTTTGACTTGGTTTCTGTTTCAGATCACAAAAATGGACAGCACTTTATAATACCTCAAATGGCAGACAGGTAAGGCCATTGAAATACCAATCAATATTATCTGTCACTAGTATTTCCTTGGTTGTATAGTGTTTAAGTGTATTATATTTTGTGTTTAACAAAGCCCATACATTTTTCTCTTTTATGGCTATGCAATTTGGAAATAAGATGGCTGTAAGTAAACCACCATATAAAACTTAAGTTTGAAAAAGCACAAGTAAGAAATTTGCTAATCCAATTGGAGTTAGAGATACTGTCACAGTTTTAGCTAGTTGTGACAGTATATTGTGTCTCTGGATATATCACAGAATATTTCTATGTTATAAGAGTGTAGCCTTTGTCTATGACAGGGATCAGCAAATTTTGTTGTTCTTAAGGGCTAGATAGTAAGTATTTTAGGCTTTTTGGGCCATACAGCCTCTGCCACAACTACTCAACTTTACCAGTTGTAAATGAAAGCATCCATGGACACTATGTAAATGAAGGGCATGTCTGTTCCAATAAAATTTTATTTCTGGATACTAAAATTTGAATTTCATATAATTTTCACATATTATGAAGTATCATTTGTTGGGGTTTTTTTTCCAACCACTTAAAAATGTAAAAACTATGCTTAGCTCATAGGCCGAACAAAATGTGGGTTATAATCTGTTGCCCCTGGTCTATAAGGTCAGATGAGTTCACGGCTGCAGAAATGAACTTTAAACCCTGATTTAGCCAATAAACTTTGCATAAGTACTGGCAAGAGTTTATGAAATGGTTAATTGCTATTCCATATGTAATCTTACCATTCTGTTTTTTAACATTCTGCCCTTTTTGTATTTTCCTCTGCATGCTTTTTTTAACACTTTAAAAATTACGACTTCTCACATAAAGGGCCTGGGGACTAACCTGGCAATAATTTTGCCTTTTGGCTAGTAGGTGATTATTTTTCGGTTTACCACTTTGCATGATTATGGTATTTCTAGGAGATACTTTCACTAAGTTCTGTTCAGTTTCCTCACTGACGATTGGGCTGTAGAATTTTGGCCTCTGACCTTGTCCATGAACTGTAATTAATATCTTAATCCCTTGGCTATCTTAATCTTCTACAGAGCTCATGAAAATGGTTTTATTTATTTGCTTATTAGTTTTGTACACTTTCTTAGCAGCCTGGATTTGTCTGAATTGGCAAAAGCTGCTAAGAAGAAACTTCAGTCTGTGAGTATCTCTCTTTCCTAGTGAACTCCTGTATGGAAAACCATGTGTCCTGCTAATACCTGTTCTTAGCCCATTACCTAGTACATCAGATGACTTTGTTTCATGCTCTCAGATGTTAAATCAGAAGCAGACCATCGAGTATGTAGCAAAGAAGAATGAAAGTACTAGTAAGTTTAGTATATCCAGTTTATTGGCTTGGCTTCAAATAATGGCATTTTTCTCTGTCATTTTAAAAGTGAAGACTGTGCCTTTGACATTAGGAAGTTGTTTCTCCCCGTAAGAGTTCCCTAGTTTCTCTCAATGTACATGAATAAATGGGACACACTTCTTGGGATTACTTCCTGTAGCCTCATAGGATGCTAGAGAATGATAAGAGCTGAAACTGGAACGGTGAGTACTGTAGATTGACTAGCTGCTATTTGGGATCCAGCCACCGCTAACTGTCGTGCGTGTCCCACGCCATTCATCAGAGTTTTGTAAATGTAGGCTTCTAACTGCTGGTTCTGCCTCAACTATGTGCTCAGAGTTTGCCCAGTTCTGCAGGTCACAAGCTCACTTTAGTCTCTGTGTTTCTCTTCAGCCTGCCCATTTCAGCCTTAGTCAGGACCCCGAGAAATCTACTCCTCTGGGAACAGTTTCTCTCTGTTTAGTCCCCACTAATGAAGCCTCGCCCAGTGCTTCCCCAGCCGTTCTAACCACCAGATTACCCGCCTCAGCTGTTCTCATTGCTCTCAAGATCAGAACCAAGATTCTTAACTTCTTTTCGTAGCCTTTATGGGCGTCATCCCACTCTCACCCTTCAGTTCTTGCCCTGCTTCCCAGCTGGTTCCCACGGTGTGGGTATGGGTGTGGGTGTGGGTGTGGGTGTGGGTGGGTGCGTGCGTTTAAATATTTCTTTAAGGGTTAGCACCCTCGGAGGCCACCTTCAAGTCCTCTTTCAGGAATCCTCTTTTGCCTGCTGTGCTTTCCCAGCTACCCTCCCTTTCATCATTCAAGTAGCTGAAATCTGACCCCCTTCACAGTGTAGGTAGGAGTTTTCCCAAAGCCTAACTCTGAACTTGCAACTCCCCTAATTTATGTCTTACTCTTCATTCCCCTTTTCATAGAAGACTCTTTACTAGAATTTCATATAATATTAAGTACTAAATATTATATTAAATGAATTTCTCATTACTAGCATTTAACTGTAATATGAAATAAATGTATTTTATGCAATTTGGTGTCTCTGTGTTCTCTATCTGCAGTTTTGTGTGTATGTGTTTTTATTGCCTTTCTTAAATTAAGGAGGTCATATAGTAAGATGATTAGGATGATAAGCTTTGGAGTCAGCAGTGAATATTCTGTGATTTCCTTTTAATTACTTAACAGTATGTAAGCCAATTTTTATTTTAAATAATTCAAACATGGATAAAATCCAAGCTCCCCTTGACTATCCTATTCTACATTTGCTAGGCTGAAAGCTGGGGTTATGTCTGTAATATCTCTAGCGTGTGGCAGGCACTAGATAAACATCTGGGACAAAGTTGAGCATAGTTCTCAAGAACTTGGGCTGTGGGTCAGACTGGTCAGGTGTGGATCTCGGCTCTGACGAGCTCCTTCACCTCTGTGTACCTCGGTGTCCTCTCCTAGAAAGGGAGATGGTGATCCAGCAGAGGCAGCAAGTCAGAGCTGCCCAGTGAGTGTGAGCTGCCCCCACGCTGTGGTCTCCGCCTCCTATCAGTGCCAATTCAGTGTTTATTCCACAATATCTCCCTCTCTCCCTCCCTCCCTCCCTCCCTCCCTCCCTCTTTCCTTCCTCCCTCCCTAGTGAAAAGCTGGGAGAAATATAAGACCACTAATGTATTCCTTGAATTAGTAAAGTAAATATTAACATTTTAAGAGAAACTTGCATCCCAGGTCCATCACTTCTTGGCTTTGTGACTTTAGGTAAGCTAACTTCTGTGCCTTGATATCCTTCTCTGTAAAGTGGTATAATAGTAGTTCCTGTCTTCAGAGAGGTGTTGTATTTACAATGATGATGGTATTAGCAAGGCTCCTGGGATGTAAGCCCGCAACAGTGTTGCTGCTGTAGTTATTAGTAATAATAACATTAGCTTGTAGCCCCTTAGAGGAAACAGATTGGGTGTTTATGGTACAAGTTCAGTTTCCCAATCCTTCATCACCTTATCCAGCAAAAGGCTCTCAGAGTTTATTTTTAAATATAAATGTAATGTAACCACACTAGATAAAATTTGGAAAATAGAGAAGGGGAATCATCCTCATTTACTATATTCTTAATGGGTTCACGCTCAATATTTTGGTATATTTTTTCTCATTCTTGTTTCCGATGCCTACCTTTTTTTTTTTAACTGAAGCATAATTATAGAATTTTATATCCTGCTTTTGTCACCTAACAATGTATTGTACCCATTTTAACGAGTTCAGTGAGGTGTGTGCAGCCAGCTTTAAATTCTGCATGAAGTACCTTCTGGTCAGTGTATGAATGGATATTTACTGGGTCCCATCTTGGTGCTGGGTACTGTGTGGGGATGTAGGGAACAGTAGAGGATGGATCAAATTCAGCATCTTCCCTCACAGAGTGGGGAAGCAGTCAACTCAGAAGTAACAGCCACCGAGCGGCAGGGTTTCATGAGGCAAAAAGTGCAGAAAGAGCTAGAGCCAGCCTGGTAGGGGCTTAGCCTCCTCTGGGTTGAGGAAGACCCAGTTGCTGCCAGGAGGTCACCCCAGTCTGTGGGGATTGTTTTGTTGGGACACTGCACAATGTACTGATTAGACGGGCTGTCCTTGGTAGGGGACGCTTAGGTAGTTTTGTAGGGGTTTGGGGGACCTCTACTGAGGAAGACAGCAGAGAGACTTAACCGAGGTCTGGGTGGTATTTTCCTTCAGTGGCACTTTTTATCCTCTCGAAATGGTGTGTTTTGACTTCTTTATCCTACCAAGGGTTTCAGATCCCATATACTGGGGGCAGAGCGGGTACTGGCAAACATTCTCAAAAGAGCAGAAGAGACTTTAAAAAGGTGATGTCACACGAAGAGCGGAGAACTGGACCCTGCCTTTGAGATAGGCACTTTAGATGCCTCTTGCTTCCCTTATGGCACAGCCCTATCTGCATATCAGGAGGGAGGCTGCTGTGGGTGGCAGGTATTTCTAGAGGATCTGTACTATTTTGGAAATGTTACTGTCTGTTTAATAATGGTGGGCATTTACTAAGTAAGCACTGGCTTTGGATAAGACGTTGGAGGTAGAAGGGTGAATACATCGCAGTCCCCACTCATCTTCCTAGTGTTAATCCTTGTCCCTTGTGTTCCTGATATTTTTTTACTTTCAGCTAAGTAATCATTTGTTTGAAGAACTTGCCATGGATGTGTACGATGAAGTTGACAGGCGAGAGACTGATGCAGGTGACTTAACATGTGGCTTTATCTACTAAGCTTCTGTTATCAGTAGGCAGCAACAAGCTGCCAGCCTCAGTGTTTTGCCCAATTTTTACTGTCCTGATAACACGTGTGTCAACATTGACTCTCGTGTATGCTGGCTTCGGAGTGTGCTGTCCCTAGTCTACCTAGTAATGCGAGAGCCGCGGCTCTTAGAGGAGCAGTGGTGCCCGTGGTGATGAGATTCTATCTCTGGCTCTTTCCTCTGGCTAGTCTGGCTTGCCACGCAAAATCACAGCACCCTGGTGACCGAGACAACCGTCGTCCCCTTCCTTCCAGTCAATCCCGAGTATTCATCGACACGGAACCAGGCAAGTGGCCAAGTCCAAAAACTCACTAGTAGTGATATTTGGGGAATGGCTGATATCATGGCATTTTATTTTCCCAGGACAGGTATGTAAGATTTTTTGATTGATTAAAATGTTAATATCCTTTACACACACACACCCTCACAAGTTGATAAGAAAAGCAATAGAAGTTAATAGATGACTGGGAAAGAATATAAAACAATTCACAAAAGAAATACAAATGGCTGGAATTCCCTCACGGTCCAGTGGTTAGGACTCCGCACTTTCACTGCTGATGGCACAGGTTCAATCCCTGGTTGGGGAACTAAGATTCCACAAGTACAAGGGCAAAAAAAGAAAGAAAGAAAGTAAGAAATAATAAATGGCTTTCAAATGTGAAGAAATGTTTAATCTCATTAGTAATCAAAGAAAGCAACCTGAAGGCATTAATGCAAGTTTTATCAATCAACTTAATAAAGTATCAATACATACTAAAGGATACTCCAGACTGGTAAGGATGTGGCAAGATGGGCTTTCTCATGCTACAGATAAGAGTTTAAATTGCTGCAGACCTCAGAAAAGCAATCTGTTAACTGGTTTCAGAGGCCTCAAGATTAACTGCATCCTTCCACATAGGAATTCCTCATCTGGGAATATGTTCTAATAAACTAAAAATACAAAGCTTTATGCACATTTTCATCGAAGCACTGTATGTAATAACAGAGCACTGAAAAAAGCCTAACCATCCACCAAGAGCAGTGAAACTGAGTAAATTATGAAGCTCTTTTCATTTTTATTGATTACTGGTTATATATAATGATATAATGAGTCCCGGCATCTAGACTATAACTTTATGTTGAAATTTTAAAATTTGTCCCTTCAAATTAATTTTTGATTAGTAGGCCTACTTCAAAACTGAATTGATATTAGAAAGAAAGCATTAAGAGAGCCATTTTGTTTTGGTTCACAAAAATAGATATGCATTGTGAGAACTTAAATGTTATATTGTTCTATTATGTAAATGGTTTTAAACTGTTCACAAGGAAAATGTTAAATTTGATTCAGTTATGGCTGTGATTGATGATACTTTGAGCATGCTGGAAGGTCTTTGCCGAAGTCTAACAGTAGTCTGACTAGTTTTATGTGAATATGTGTATATTTTTACATCTGGGACTCTTTCCAATTATTTTCTCACCCTCAGGGCAGACAGAAACTAGCTCGGTTTAACGCCCATGAGTTTGCCACTCTGGTTATCGACATTCTCAGTGATGCCAAGAGGAGACAGCAAGGTAGTCCTCTCTCTAGTTCAAAAGGTAACTGTTTCAGACCTCTAAATGTTTGCTTCTTTGGCCTTAAAACTTCGCACGAGTGTTAAAGTTATAAAAATAATTAAAGCAGTCATTGACACCACAGCTTAGTTAAAGCCCTGTAAGTTTTATTGGTGCTATGTTGTGACGACAAGTTTCTCTCTTTGAGTCCTGGTGAATTATAAATATTTCAGCGCTATTAACTGTGATTCAGATTTATCTTATATATGATTTTTTACCTCTTGGGTCACCTGTCTTCCCTAAAAAATTGCATTGTGAAATTAACTCAAAAGTCTGACTTAGATCTTGTTAAAGGACATAAGAAACTAAACCCTCTTGACTGAAATTCCAGCTAACCTGCTGTTGTTTACCTACAAGACTGAGTTCTCCATAATTAGAATTTGTCGCTATAAACTTTAGATGTCTACAGCAAGAGTTATTGGGGTTTAAAATTGTGAAGAGAGCACCAAGCACCTATTTCCGAGGTGCCCTTTGAGTCTTGTTCAGTAGCTCAGGGTCCTGTCTCCATGCTTGGGAACGTACTTCCTCCCCAGCCCTGATGCTGTATCTTTTTTGTTTTTTTCTAATTGTAGAAATAATACATTTTTAAATTGAAAAACATGTAAACAGGAAAAATACATACTGTAAAGATTCAGTTTTCAGTCAGCATCACACTCCCCAGAGATAGTAATCGTTAACTGACAGCGATTTGTTCTTCTTGATTTTACTTATTCAACCAGACATAAACAAGTTCTAAGAAACTTTATTAAATTTTGGTGAAGGTGCAGTGATAAGGGTCCTTTAAAGTCTCAAAATGTACAAATTCTTTGATTTGGTGTTTCCATTTCTAGGTGTTGATTGAGAGGAAATAGAGATGTTACATGTATGTTATATATAGCACTGGAAACATTAGAAACAAATAAGCAATAATAGAGCAATTGTTAGTTACATATTTGAATAGTGCACACTTTTTTTCAGAGACTATGTAATGACATAATATAAAGTAATAAATTAATTTTTTAAAAAGCTTTAGTATAATCCAAATTTTGTAAGGAAAACATTTATATACATATGTACAAGTGAATATATCACATGTAAATATAAATATACCACTAATCCCCATTACTCACGGATCTCGTATTTGCCAATTCACCTATTCATTAAAATTTGTTGCCTCAAAATCATACTGACAGCACGTTGATGGTAATTTGTGGCTGTATGCAACATGCTGAGAAATTTGAGTCACCCAAAATGCACGTTCCCAGCTGAGATTGAACAAGGCCATGCTCTGCCTTATTGCAACTCTTATACTGTAAACAGGTGTCCTTTTTGAGATTTATTTAGTGCCACAGTTTTCACACTTTTACCGTTTTTGTTGATGATTTCACTATTTGAAGTGGTCCCCAAGTAGAGTGCTGAAGAGCTGTGTAGGATTCCTAAATGCAAGAAGGTCGTGTTGTGCCTTGTGGAGAAAATACATGTGTTAGACTAGCTTCGTTCAGGCGTGAGTTATAGTGCTGTTGGCCATGAGTTCAATGTTAATAGATCAACAACATATATTAAAGATGTCTTTAAACAGAATCACATGTAAAATGAGGTTATATATTTATCAGTTGACAAAAATGTGATCAGAGGTTTGCAGGAACCTAACCCTGTGTTTCCAGTCAGAACAATGGTTTAGTATTTGCTAATTTGTTCTTCACAGCAACTTTATAGACTGTAACTGCTACAAATAATGAAATTGACTGTATGTATGTGTATATGCTTAGGAAAAAGACTGGAAGGAAATAGAACCACATGTATCAATAGCTATGAATGATTACTCTATCAGTTTCAATTTTTCTATATTGAATCTTTATCACTTCTATAATCTGATGGCACGTATATATATATTTTTTTAATTTATTTATTTTATTTAATTATTTTTGGCTGCGTTGGGTCTTCGTTGCTGCGCACAGTCTTTCTCTGGTTGCAGCGAGCAGGGGCTGCTCTTCGTTGGGGTGCGCGGGCTTCTTATTGCAGTGGCTTCTCTTGTTGTGGAGCACGGGCTCTAGGCGCATGGGCTCAGTAGTTGTGGCACATGGGCTTCAGTAGTTGTGGCTTGCGGGATCTAGAGCACAGGCTCAGTAGTTGTGGTGCACAGGCTTAGTTGCTCCGAGGCTTGTGGGATCTTCCTGGAGCAGGGCTCAAACCCGTGTCCCCTGCATTGGCAGGCGGATTCTTAACCACTGCACCACCAGGGAAGCCCCGGCATGTATATTTTAAATATTAATTTTAAAAATTAAAATTCCTTTTAAGTAAACATAATTTATCACCAAGATATTATCCATTGAAATATCCAGAAACAATATTGGAAATTAGAGGTTTGCTTGAGTTGCCTGAAAGAAAGTGGAGAGACTTGGATAATTTGTGAAATCTTTCATTCAAAATGTCTTGGAGCCAATGGAGTCATCCCTGCTTCCCTATAGACCATACCTTCCTGGTGTGCCCACGTGTGTCCAATGGATCATCTCCTCTTTCTCTCTCACTGGCATTCAGCTAACGAAAGGCCGATGTGCCTACTCTTTGATCACCTGGTTTCTAGGCTCCACTTTAACAATTTCCTTTCTGTTTTGACTTGACATTACCTTGTAAACAAGGTACAATTATAACCGAATTGCAGTTAATCTTACATTAGTTACAGCTTTATTTTCATGATTTCGAGCTACACCCTGTTTCCTTGAATGATTACAAATTTGGGAACCTGTCCCCTTATCTGAGCAGCTTTTTCCTAAACCATCTAATTAATTTGCCCACATTTGGCAGGTCGCTCAGAGGAATGCTTAAATCTGTCTCTGCAGTTTTTAGTAGACTTTCTGTTCAGTTGATAACTTGCTGTTATCCCTTTTTGGTGTGAATATAACCCTGCTATTTCTGTCATTTTCTTCCAGTCTTTTAAATGGCTAGTTTTTTAGGAAAAAAGTTTTTTGCAAGCCTGAAGTAAAGTTTTTTGCTTCTATTGATAGACAGTGTGGAGCTCATACTGAAAACAATCAGTAACCAGCACAGTGGTGAGAGTCAGGACAATGACCAGCCGGACTATGACAGTGTGGCATCAGATGAAGACACGGATCTGGACGCCACTGCGAGCAAGGCACACAGGCAGAAGGTGAGGTGGCACACCGCACACAGAAAGAGACTGTGTTTTCTTTTCAGATCTTTCCCTCTGAAAATTTGCCTGCTTTGTAAATCACTTGAGGGCTAGGCTTGTGAAAAGTGCTCTGGAAGTAGAGTCAGGTTTTCTACTAGCTTGGGCCAAGCAAAGGTCAATGAGGTAAATAGTTTTAAAATAGGGGGTCTGTTGTCCCTGAGTCAATTGTTGACTCACAGCCCTTCTGCAGTTTTGACTTTATAAAACCTGTGAGGAAGGACTGGTGGGTTTTATTCTTTAAACGAATGTTTACTTTCGTTGGGTAGTTATCCACACTTCCCTGGATAATATTCTCCTGAGTGAGGCCTAGTCCCTTTCCTCTATGAGGCCGTCACCGCCCGCCCAGGAGGAGAGAGAACTGCAGTACAGGGTCATAAACACAGACACAAGAGGGGGGTGGGGCGGTCAACAGAGACACAACTTGTCACTGAGGAGGAGTATCAGGGGAGGCTTTAACGTGTGCCTTGAAGAATGCCTGGGAAAAAAAAAAAGAATGCCTGGGATGTGGGCGTGTGGAGAGGCTGGGGAGGGTGGGCTAGACAGAGAGGAAGTGAGACAGCGGAGTGGGGGGGCGGGGGAATCTGGTCACGTGTGGAGTCAGCCTGAAAGGAGTGGGAGTCAGAGCTGCAGCAGAGGGCAGGGGTCACACCATATGCAGGGGCATGACGCCAGACCAAAGAGCCTGGACCTTGGCCAACAGTGCAGAGCCCAGGAAGCTTTTAGGCAGGGCAGGAGGGTGATGTCAGCCATGTTGGGTCCTCTGTTTTGGGAGGACTGTTCCAGTGGACCAGGGAGTGGAGGAAGGGAACCCAAGTAGGAGGTGCTGACGAGGTCCAAACAAGAGGTTACACACGTTTACCTCAGGGCCTTGGCTGGGAGGGTCTGGATGGAAGAACAGTTACTGTAGCAAAGTGTGAGCCCGAGGACAGGGCAGCAGGGGCCTGGCTGGTCTACCCACTGCTGAGTGTCCAAGACCTGGCCCACAGAGGAGCCCAGCAAACATTTGAGAATGGATGAACAGGAGGAAGATAAAAAAGGCAGGGCTTGGCAATAAGTTGGATATTTGAAGTGGGAAGGTAGACTTACTGGAGTTCTGTCCAGAGTTTTCCAGCTTACACAGCTGTGAGAACCAGTGGTGCCACTGGCAGATGCAGGGAATGTGGAGGGGGTAGCAGGAGTCACCTGTTCCATCTGAAACATCTCTGCCCGGTCTCCACAGAAGCGCTGGGTTCACTCAAGTGAAAGCCGGGTCATGACAGGACCCTACACGACGGGGTCCCTAGACTGGCCGGCCTCCGCCTCCTCTCCGCCTTGCACACCCATTCCCTCCAGCTGAGCCCTGCCACTGGCTGTAACACCCTTCCTCCAGACAGCCATCTGACTAATGACCTCCCCTCCTGCAGGCTGTTGCTCATGTCCCACCTACCCACGTGTCAGGTTAAAATGCACCCGCCTTCACCCCAGCTTCAGCTCCCCAGCCCCTCACTCTGATCCATTCTATTTATTTTCCATCTCACTTATCACCTTTCACCGTACTATATAGTTTTTTATTTTTTCCCTTTCTCACTCTGTTGGGATGTAAACACCATGGAAGCAGGAATCTTTATCTATTTTCTTTTCTTATGTATCCCAAGCCCCTAGAACACTGCCTGATGCTTAGTAAAAAAGCATCAGAAAAGTTGGAATGAGTGAATTAATGAAATAATGAATAAAAAAAATGAATGAGCAAGAGAAAGGCAGACAAGACAGATGTGCATAGTCATTGTCAGAAAGGATTTGTAGCCCCACTCTCTGATCTATTAGAAAATAATTGACTTTAAAACTTTTCAAATACTTTCGTAGCCCTACCTTTATGTTTTATTTTTGCATTACGCTTAGAAGCTTTGATTTGGTTTGATTAACTTTGCGATCCAGCTGGCATGGTCAGAATTTGAAATTCTTTAGCAGTTGGTCTTGAATGTTATCATTGTCTCAGATTGTGAACACTTTCCCCAATTTATTTTTAGAGCCTAGATTCAGATTTATCAGATGGACCAGTCACTGTGCAGGAATTTATGGAGGTCAAAAACGCTCTAGTGGCTTCTGAGGCCAAGATACAACAGCTAATGAAGGTGAATAACAACTTGAGTGACGAGCTGAGAATTATGCAGAAAAAGGTAACATGTCAATAAATGCCAGGACGGTTGCTCTTTAACCCCATAGTATAAGGAAGAATCCCAGGCATGATGCTTGTGGTCAGAGGGAAGAAGCACAGATCTAAAAATCTTTGGGCCAAGCTGTCTTTTTGGAAGCAGTATGTATTTTGGATATTTTAAGTGAAGTAGCTTTGATTAGAAATAAATCCAGTGTAAGTTTCCCAGGTAGGAAAACATTACAGCCTATTAAGTGTTTGTGTCAGTTGTAGAAACCCTTGCACTATCCTGTGCTTCCTGGGAAGCTAGACACCACTCCATGGATGTCATTCTTCCTATTTATTGCTTGTTCTAAAGAATAAGCACGCCATGAAGACAGGGCAGACGAAAGCCCAGGACAGGTGTATGTGTTTATCCGCATTCCAAACCCCATGCCACACAAGGGGTACTGTCCCTGTTCACTGTAGTCTAAGATATTACCCACCCCTGCCCTGGCAGCCCAGTCCCACAGCCCTGCTTTTTTTTCACCAGTAATTACCACTAATTTATGATGTCCTCAGAGCCACAGAATAGGTACTCAGTAAATGTAAGAAAACTTTGTGTTTGCACCAGCGAGAACTGTACGCTGGTAAGAAACAATCCCATTTGCTCGGCATTTCCTTGTTTGCCGCCTTTTGAGAGAGTTAGAAATATATAAATATATTAATCTCTATCTGTAAAAAAAGTATGGCTAATAGTAGCAAGGAATGTGCTTCAGAGAGGATTACGTATATAACTCTTTATAAGAATGCTAAGAAAAAGAAGTGGAAAGATTCTAAATTCTGCCCGAGACTTTGTAGGTACTGCTCCCATCATTCAGTGTGCTCTACAAAATGAGATTCTGTACACTTCCTTAAACAGAAACAAAACAAAGTATATATCTGTGTCTTCCTACTATCATTTGAAGAGTGATGCTTCAGAATCATTATCAAGAACAGAGGACATGGTGCACCTCATTTGTGGCTGGGCCCTTTTCAGTGGTGCTTACTAAAGGAAGGCTGAAGATCTAAGAAGAGGTCCGTGCCCCTCTGCTTGTCAGGGAAGAACACTGCAGTGCACCCTTGTCTGCGGCTTGGTCCAGGATTCTTTTGAGTTCTAGGTCGTTTTTGGAGACGTTTTGAGATAGATGGCCTCAATACCTGTAATAGAAGGGGACAAGAATGCCTGAAGATTGATCAGATTTTAATCAAACACTTGTCCTGTGCTACCCTGGCCCTGTCGCCGGCTGGTGTGCAGCCATGAACAAGACAGACAAAGTGCCTTTTTGCCATAGCATACAGGACTTGCACTTTTTCTGTCTTTTCTGGAATATTTTTGTTTAATGAATCACAGTTTGTCTCATTAATTGAACTAATGCATTTTTTTGAGGTGACTTTTTCTGAAACATGCTGACTTTGCCACTGCAAATCAGTCTGCTAAGCATCACCATTTTTATTCTTATTATTCTCCTTTTAGTATTTGTAGAAATCACCAGAGATAACCTCGAATCTCTGAAAGCAAATGTCTCAAGCTTCTTTAAGAAATGCAGAGTGGAATTATTTGCCATTGTTCATAGATTATCTCCTCAATTCTTAGACATGCTTTTGATTTATGAACCTATTATCTATAACTTTTCATGTCCTGTTATACTCCTTCCAGCCAAAAAAAGTGTAGTCTGGTTCTTATTAAGATAAGCACCATTCAGATTTATCTGAGGATATCTCGCTAAGTACAGAGTACTAAAATTAAAAAAAATTGAGACCAGGAACTAGTGGTCATCAAAGCACATTAAAGCAAAACCCAGGCTGGATGTTTTAGAGTGAAAAGTGTGAAGATAAAGTTTAAGATTTCAAGACCTTGTCTAAAATACTCTAAGAGGTTTTCGCATAGACACACAAGCATGTGACCAGATCCCCCAGTCCTACACTGAGGACCATGTGTCGGTTATGCTCCTCACTGGTTGGACCTTGACCATTTCATTGTAGAACATGGGTTCCCTAATAAGTAGTTTTGACAGGCACTTTATGCCTGTCTGTTTCCTAGAATGTAGGAATTTTCAGTAGCTGTTTGTCACTTTGCAGCTGTTCTTTCTTTGGAAAGGGAGTTGCAGATACAAGTTATGCCATGAAAGCCTTTCTGGTGTAGAAGCAATCTATCCTTTCTTAGGGATCACGCTTTGAGAAAACTGAGAATGAGAGTATTTCTGTTGCAAAGACAGTAAATCAGACTTTCACAAAAGTTTGGCACTACTAATATAAAGTATGTGGAATTTGTTTGTTTAGCGAAGATGCATTGATTTTATTTCAAAGTTAGGTAAAGTTTTTTAATATATATATAGTTGACGAAGTAGCATGATTTGTGTCTGATCTTTCACATTTAACAGTTGCTTGGAAAAGATGCTAATTAATGAAGAGGAGCAGCCACTATTGGTGTATTTTTCACAGATCGGTGCTTTCTAAAATAGAAATTGAAAGTAACTCCTAACACTGAATGGGCTTGCTATTGAAAAAGTAATGATCTCCTGGTGCAAACACAGTTGCTTGTGGACTTAAGCCTTGGCCCTGGTGGGGAATTTGGTCACATTTTACAATCTCTGTCAAAGAGTAGACAGCTGAACTCACACCACACCCAGCTTATAAAATGTCCTGGAAGATGGAGGAGCACCAGAGGGGAAGGACGTTGTGCAGCCTGGACTCAGTTAATTGTGTTTAAAATGCCAGATGCTAAAGAGTAACTCGGTTCCTTGCTGATCCCTTAACTCTAATTCATCCAGCGCCATGAAGCAGCCTGCATGTAAGGAATGGAAGGAGCGTTCAGGGTCTCCAAGTGACAGCCTCTAACTAAAACGGGGTGGTGCCAGGCAGATTAGATGTTTAAAGCTGACACCACCACGGTCGCATTTTTGGGCGGCAGAGCCAAAGGAGAGAGAGGCCAGGTATTCCGGCCCTGGCTGAAAGATGACCGATCACCAGAGGGCAGCGCGCGCTACGTGGAGCGTTCAGACGAAGATGTTGATAGTTCAATAGGTCTCCGGTTTTCTTCGTGATATGTTAATATAGCAAACTTAACCAAGATCTGGTTCCCTCTCTTTTTAAAAAAGTGCTAAATTGTTTGGAATTTTAAAGAGTATTATGTAATAAAAACTTGTTGATCTTATTTTTTCTTGTTGGCTTTTTGGGAAGCAGTAGCTCATCTGATTTTTCATAAGCTGAATTTCACTGTCTTTCTTGCTTTGCAAAGCAACTCTGGTTATCTTTGTGCTGCTTCCATGGTGTCTGCTGACATTTTTGGCATTTGCAAATTGCTCAGGTCTCATTTGAAAAGCAAGTTACCTAAGTGATGTCTTAATGATCTCAAGCTCTTGCTTGAAACAGCCTTAGAATAATCCAGAGTGCAGCTTGCCTGCAAACGTTTCCCAGGCCCACCATGACCAATTTTTACGTGGTTAGACAGTTCGCTTTTAAAAAGTCCAAACTGCAACTTTTTCCATTCAGAAATTAGCTATTTAATTTGCTTAAGTGACAAAGTGAGTTGATTGCGTTTCACTTATTCTAGAAGAAAGAGTTTTGGTTTGTAGTTGCCTTTGACTTTCAACCCAGCGAGCTATTAACTGTTCTTATTGTTAAAGCTGGTAGTTGTATGCGTTTACTTGGTGTTTGCTTTTTCTGCTTGCTATAGAAAAACACAGTCCCACTGCCAAACATGTCTTTCAGCTTCAAACACTCCAGAGTGAAAATTCGAACCTCAGGAAACAGGCCACAACCAATATATATCAGGTGCAAACTGATTCTGAGTACACAGACACTTCCAACCACTCTTCTTTAAAGAGACGTCCATCTGCCCGGGGCAGTAGGCCCATGTCCATGTACGAGACGGGATCAGGTCAGAAACCCTATCTCCCAATGGGAGAAGTGAACCACCCCGAAGAGAGCAGGACGAGACTCCAGCCTTTCCCCGCGCACGTAAGTAACACCACTGGCGCTTCTGCTTTTCACTCTCTGTCCAGCCTGACTCCTGCCTTCCCTCTTCTGAACCTGCGGATCCCCAGTCTCTGCTTTGCCAAATTGGGCTACAAGAGTCGTCCTTGTGTTTGCTGTATTAACATGTCGACAGGTGCTTGCGGTGTTCCCACAAGCACTCAGGGCCCCTGGCCGAAAGTTTTCCAACGACCCTGGGGATTCTGGCTCTTGCTCAGCCCCTCTCCCCTTTTTCTCCCCCGTATCCATAATATCTTTCCCAGCCAGCCACTATTGGAACTTTCTTGGTAACAAGCTTCCTTCCCTATTTCCAAAAACAAAAGCAAATTATAAAGGTTACTGGCGGCAGTAAGTACCGTCTTCTTTGAGGTAGATGGGCATGTGCCCCCTTACGCACAGGAGCCCTGAGAATTCAAGGAGCACCTCCTCTGCTCCTCCCAGTGGAGCGGGTGGCGTCTGTGGCCTGGGCATGCAGGCCAGGTCTGGAAGCCTCTGGGCCTCCGCAGCCCCTGCACCTGTGGTCAGTGTGCCTGCTTAGCTGCATCCTCCTCCCTGCATGGAGAAAGTGTTGCTTTTTCACCTCATAAGAATGAGATGTAAGAATTCTATATCGACCTTACAAGCGTTACATTCCAAAGATTGTATTCTGTAACAGGCTACTAATGCTCCTATTCTACAGTGGAATAACTGTTGTGTTGTGAGGGTTTCAAATATTATATTTCTTGGGGATTAATTTGTTTTAAAAAACCTATGTTTTGACAAAATGTTGCAGGCATTTTGAACCTATGTGATGTTTTCTCAAAGAGTAATATTTATCTTTTTGAATGTCAGAGTTTATTCTTCAGTCCACTCTTATAGGAATTTCCAAAAAAATTCTCAGAGTAAATAGAAAGTAAAGGATATGGTCTAGGAAATTAAGCCCTAGTTTAATTTTGTCAAGCTTTAATGTGATAAAATTACAGTGTTGTTATATTGTAATTGGGAGTCTACTACTTCAACTTTTTAAGTTGTTTGGGCTGAACATTCTAAAGCAATTGATTTGATACATTGGGTGTAATGGGAATGCCATTGAACTAAGTTAAGAATCTTATTTTTGTATAACTGAAAACAAAATTTAGGAAAAGCCACTTTGTTAGTTTTCACAGTGTACTTTTTAATTTTAGAAACATTTAAAATGTAAGAACGTCTTATTATTGTAAAAGTTCTATATCTGTACTAAGGATCAGATTGATAGCGTATACCAACTTTAAATCATTTGTATAGTTTTTCATTTCATATCATCTGTCCTGGTTAAAAAACAAATATTTGTTTAAGGCTATCTATTAAAAAAAAAAGAAACATTGGCAAATTTGACAAATTATGCTAGGTATTGTCTTTCCCTCATAGAAAAGTAGCCTTATAAATTCCAAGTAATTTCCAAGAGGCATTTCACTAAGGGATTAAACATCTCTAGGGATCTGTCATTGGCTAGCGTGGAAGTTTCAGCACTGATCTCATGTGTGTAGTGAGTCGCTTTTTAGGATTCTTTTCTGGGAAACCTGGGCCGAAGCCAGGGTAGGAGGTGGGGTTTTTTGTTTGTTTTGTGTTTTCCCGAGTGTGTTTCTTTTTCCCCTTCCAGATTGGGAGGAGTGCGCTTGTGACCTCCTCTTCGTCTCTGCCTTCCTTCCCCTCCACACTTTCCTGGTCGAGGGACGAGAGCGCCCGAAGGGTTAAGTACACTCTGAATGCTCTGCTCTCTGGAGGAGGGGCAGCGCTCCTGGCGCTCTGTGCTTCTCCCAGCCCTCCCTCCCTCCGCTAACTGCTCTCTGTCCTGCATGAGGCAGCGCTTCCCTCCTGGTGTCTCAGCTCTCAGCACTCACACACGCATGCATGTCTGCAGGAGGCGGCCTCCGTCTCCTCGAACTCCACATTGCTCAGTCTCACGTGACATTTAACACAGTCTGCAGTTCACCCTGTAACACTGATTCTGAGCATTCTGTCTTTTTAAACAATCAGAAAATTAGCTGGCTGCTGGCTAAATATTATAATAGGGCAAATCTGTCCAAATTTGTTCAGAGAACTAGTGTATTTGGACTAACGGAAACACTAAGACATCGTGCTCTTTATTTTTTATTGTTTTTTTACTTCTTGACATATTTTACCTCAGCACCTTACTTGACAAGCCAAGGTTTTGCAGTCCCTGCATTCTGCATCCAGATTGCAACACATGGCAGCACTGGAGGTGTAGGCACCTGTTAGTATGAAGCTGTTCACTTTGTTCTTTGGTCAAGTCCAGCTTGCTGACGTATAATTTACATTCCCAGTAACAGCACATGATACAGGTAAGCTCCTTTTAGAGTAGCCAGGCAGCAAGTATTTATCAAGCACCTTGTCCACACCCAGCCTTTTGGAAAGTCAGTTAAAGGGTCCTGGGGACTTAGGTGACCTCCCTGCTCCCAAAGGCACTGTCAGTTTAAAAAACAGTTTCATGCATGAAGAGTACATGGCAGCAAGCTGAGAAAGTCATGACAGAGCACAGGCTTTGCAGACCTGCGTTCAGGTCCTGGCTCTTTTGTTTTTTACTGGAAGGGCAGTGCGGCTAAAGTGAGAGGAAGGAGGGTGGGTGTGGGTGAGGGACCACCTTTACAGACCAGGGGGATTTGCACTGCCCTTTGTCCGTTCCCTCCACATCGGCAGGAACGATGGAGAATCTTGCCCACTGCCAGTGCCTTATGGCATGTGGAGGCCCTTTGGGGGTTCTTTTCTGCACTTTTGAGGTAATCTTTTAAAAAAAAACCTCTTGACATATGCTACTATCTTCTGAGCAGTTCTGAAATTGAACTGCACTATTTATATTATGGTATTTCAGTTAAAGTAAGGGGCAGTTAAATAGAAATGAATATCTTATTTGAAATGTTGTTGCTAAGAGTCAAGTAAACCTCTTTTTGTCCACTGTGAAAGTTTTTAAAAATTTTTTGGTAGTTTTGAGAATTATTGCAAGGACTGCTTACTGAGACAGTGTTTTATACTGGCCATTTAAACGGGTAATCCTCATTGCTCCTGACAGCTTCATCGTGAGGTTAGGCTTTTATGGCATGTCTGTACGCAGAGAAAACTACCAATCTATTAAATAAACTGAACCAGCACCAGCTATAAGGTAACTTTTCTATTAACAGCTTTGAGAGAGCAGCACTTTATCTAGTAGACCTTAGTTCTGCATGTTTACAATAATTTTCATAAAATTAATGCTGACTAATTTGAAATCCTGAAATATGCTTTTGTTGATAACGATGAAGGATTTAATGTAAGTAACGGATTTCCTGGGCGGTTATTGTTGTACGTTGTTTTCTGTATTTGAGAAACATTTCCTGAGTACTTTTATTAGATATATGAATCATTACTCTTCTAAAATGTTTCAATGAAACTTGGTACTTTTGATCATTGTGGAGGTAATGCATTTGATTTGTAATTGTCAAATTTACATCAAGGAAGGCAAAAAGATCCATTATAAAAAGGTGGGGTTTTTCTGGGTTTAATTCCATTTTCTAGCTTTTTCCACCAGAGCAGCTCTGGACAAATGTCCCAGAATAATTATTTAAATACACATTTTTTACATTCCATTTTATGCTGTGTATGTGCCTGTACACACACAAACACACACTCATCTCTGTGTGTGTATGTATATATAAAAACTAGGGCTTCCCTGGTGGCGCAGTGGTTGAGAGTCCGCCTGCCGATGCGGGGGACGCGGGTTCGTGCTCCGGTCCGGGAGGATCCCACGTGCCGCGGAGCGGCTGGGCCTGTGAGCCGTGGCCGCTGGGCCTGCGCGTCCGGAGCTTGTGCTCCACGACGGGAGAGGCCACAGCAGTGAGAGGCCCACGTACCGCAAAAAAAAAAAAAACAAAAAAAAACAAAAACAAACAAACAAAAAAAAACTAAAGGAAAAGTAATGTATTAGTCAGACATTCACTGTGAAAGGTAAGAAGAGATTTTTTTGTTTTGTTTTGTCTTTTGTTTTTTGTTTCGTTTTGTTTTTTGAGATCATCTCTGCAAGAGCCTGGTTTCACTGTTCCCTGCCTGCCTTTGTTCTTCCATGTAGATAGCCAGTAGCCAGTAACTCACTGATTGATCCATAAAGCCAAACCGAAAGCAGCTAGTGAAGCAGAACTGCTTGCTGGTAGGAGATATAAACAAAGGGATCTTAAATGTTATAGTAGTTTTTACAGAACTTAGCTTTACAGACTCTCTTTATAGCTGCAGGCCAACATTTTCAGTCATTTGCCAGATGTATTTGAGTGGTTTCAGTATGAACTCGTATTGAACTTTAGGAGCCCAGTGCAAGTGTCTTACGTTAAGTGGCTGGGACCAAATAGAGCATTTGGGGGAAACATGAAAGACCTCAGCAGACAGAGAAAGAGTGTTCTCCCTGGGAGAGGGCAGAGAGGGGTCATGGGGATAGTAAGCAACACGTGGTATGAATAAGGAGCCTTTCCCCATCTCAGGGCTGGCTGCCTACCTGCCTAACCGCCCGCATAGGGCCTTCAGAGGGCCAAGCAGCATTATCAGGAAGGAGCAAATAATTAAACTTTATGGAGACTTACTTAACTGACTCACTCTAAGGGAGCCGTTCATTTGAGTGGAGCTACAGGGTCTCCGTGTGTTTAAACGGGGCTCTGAGTTTACAGGCGCTTTATCTTTAGCCACATTTTATTGCAGCAACAATAAAATTCCTTAGGCACATGTTTTGATTAACTTGGATTAAATTCAAGTTACAGAGCTAGAAATAGCTCATATTTCTCTTTTGCAATTGGTAATCAATTTAGGTTTTAAATCAGCTTCCACTGATTTCTGTTCAAATGAAGAAATTCCCAAGCACTATGGGTAAAATAAATACTGAGGGGAAATCCTTTGTATTAAATGCTCCAGAACTAACATAGTCCCCTTCAAAGGAATGTGGTCCCCTTCAAATGTTGTCACCCCAGAAGGCCCTGTACTTAGCAGTGCTGCCATTTGCTCAAAACAGTTGTAGGCTTCCTGTGTCCCATTTTTGTTGCACCATATCTTTATGTTTTAAGGGATAGATGTTTGGGGAGACAGATGAAAGGGGTTGGAAACCAAGTGTCACACCAGGTTAATCCGTTTTGGTTCACAAACAACGTGTGGCAATGAATGAATGGTTTCTGGTTTCCTTGTGTGGCTCACACAAGCCGTCTCTGAGGATAGTTCTTGGAGAGCTGTGTTGTGAGCAGTGGTGGTCCTCAGGGCCCCAGGTGTGTGGGGTATTGGAGGTAGCAGGAGACAGGAAGCCCAGGTTCTTAGTCCAGGTTTTCTGCTGACTCTTTGGCCTTGGGGGTGAGCCCCAGCTCTTTTGGCCCTTCCTTTTCTCATCTGGTATTAGACTAGCTGATCTGCAGGCGACTCCCAGTGCTGACATCTGTGGATATATGTGCGGACCCATTTGCTTCTTAAATGGGCCCCATTATATTATAGTTAAACTCCATACTCCTCAGAGAGCTAAACATGAGCGTTGCCTTGCACGTCTGTTAGTTTGTACCGGGGGTCTGTGTATGGAGCAGCTAAGAAGCAAAGAAGAAAAAGGGGCAGAGAAGGAAAGAAACCATTTCTGGATCCACTATTCATCTGTTACTAAATTTAAAAAAATTTTTTGTTTTATTTTCTGGCCACGCCACGCAGCTTGCAGGATCATAGTTCCCTGACCAGAGATGAAACCCGGGCCCCGGACAGTGAAAGCACCATCTCCTAACCACTGAACCACCAGGGAATTCCCTGTTCCTAAATTTTTAATAAAGCATCGGGCCCCGTCCCAGATGAGATCTGGGGCATGATGGCCACGTAGCCTGACAGGTAACAATTCCTGAGAAGGCACCCAAGAAGTGTCTGGTGCTCTCAACTAATGGGGTCGCCTTTTCTCTTGTAGGCATCCAGGCTGGAGAAGCAGAACAGCACACCTGAAAGTGACTATGACAACACTCCCAATGACAGGGACCCGGATGACTTGGGGTACATGTGCAGGAAGAATGCCCTGGGGCTGGGCTCTTCAACCAGAGACCGAGCAGCGTGGTCAGGAGGCACACTTCACCCCCTGCACCCGCTTCTCTGTTTTCAGACCCATAAGGTCCTCAGATATTAAGGCATAAGTTCATAGTTCACACCTCTTCCCATCTCCCATTATTGCCACAGGGGCCTTTTGTTCTTTTACCAGCAGGTTAGACTCATCTCTGAGTCTCTGTAATGCGCTTCAAGTCAGTTCTCCATTTCATTTTCCAGTCAACGTTAGGTTACAGCCTGCATTTGCGTCCCAAGGAATTGCCTCGATTAGGGTGGCTTCATAACCACACACCCTCCCTGTTCCGGTTGTTCCCTCCTTTTCCCCATCTTTAGCCTTCCTACTAGGGTCATCATGTCCACCCCCATGGTAGAGTGAAACAGCCTCCCTATGAGCTGTGGCTGCCTGCTGATGAACCAGCCTTACGCTGAGTCTCCTGCCAGACAGGGTAAAGGAAACCACAAAAGCAGCCCACTCGCGCCTTCGGCACATGCACATGCTGTGGCTCCTAGAAGCAGAGAGGCAGCTGATAACTACCTGTCACATTTAACCACTTCTTCAACGCTCACAGGTCAAGCAGGAAGGGAAGGCAAAGAAATACAGTGTGGCAAGGTGATGGCTCAGGCCCAGATGCGGCAGAGCCCCACACGGCCCCGAGCCCCATCTTCCCCAGCACCGAAGACGTCATCCGGAAGACTGAACAGATCACTAAAAACATACAGGAGCTCTTAAGAGCAGCCCAAGAAAATAAACACGACAGGTAAGGAGGCTTGAATATCTGGCCTGGCGGGACGTGTGCACATGCTCTGGAAGAGATGCTGTTGCTCCCTTATAGATGGGGATTTTTTTTTTAATACGCTCACTTCAAAAGTTGTTGAAGGGCTTCCCTGGTGGCGCAATGGTTGAGAGTCCGCCTGCCGATGCAGGGGACACGGGTTCGTGCCCCGGTCTGGGAAGATCCCACATGCCGCAGAGCGGCTGGGCCCGTGAGCCGTGGCCGCTGAGCCTGCGCGTCCGGAGCCTGTGCTCCGCAACGGGAGAGGCCACAACAGTGAGAGGCCCGCGTACGGCGAAAAAAAAAAAAAAGTTGTTGAAAATTTCAGGTTTATGTAACAGGCTTAAAAACAAATTTGTCTTTTTTTTATGTAGTATTTTTAATCTTTCATCTTCTTATGAAGTGCTCTGAATATAGCTGCCTCTAGAGATAGAATTGCGGCGTATTTGGGGTAGTGACATTCCCAGTTCTTGAGGTGAAAGAAGCTACCTCAAAACTGGCAACACATTCTCCCGGCCATACTGCTGTCTGTGGTCTCCTTAGCTGGGGAGAAATCTACTGCCATAGAAGGTATCCTGAAATGAACCTGATTTCTTACCTTTTTCCCTCATGCATGTGCACATCTAAGAAGCAAGTGGTTTTTAGAAAAGTTGATCTAATTGTCACGCAAATCATTCTCTGCCCCTGAATGAAGAGTCTGCTCACTCTGGGCAGAACCATATCTTGCGGAGTTATTTCTTACTGCAGAGAAGGGTCCAGCTCTCGTTCTAACTCACCCCTCTGTCCTCTGGTAAGTTGTTAGCTGTTGCAGGTGGTATCCTAGTCTCACGCGGCCGGCCTGCTCCAGACACAATCATGACACGTTTAACATCATCCCACTGAGTTTATGAAAGTGGCAAAATTTGATCAAAACCCAAGAACAATCTCATTTTTTTCATTGTCAGCAAAGTTTAGGGCTTCGGTGAAGAACTTCTCTCCATGCCTTTGCACGAACAAAAGTTGTTCAAGGAACACAGTACTGCTTCTTCTTTTTCCTGTTCTCTTCCATGAAAAGATGCACCAGTGTTTTTTGCATTCTCCGTGTCCCTCGCACTGCCATGCTCACCTCCCCATTTTCTACTGTCTTCCGTTTTGCTGTACAGCTCAGACTTCTCCCAGTGTCATTATTTCCCACTCAGTAGGAGAGGAATGGTCAGTGTTTATTGAAGGAACAGAGCTAGTCTTCATGGATGGACTGCTGGAGGCTCCTCAGAGAAAAAGAGGAACCTGCATAATTTCTCAGCCTCCTTCCACGAAAATTATGTAGCTGTTTATCTCCCCCCTGCCCCGCACATCCTCTTTATCACACGCCCTTCCTGCCTCACACGCTACAGGTGTGGAGTTCCTCTGCTCAGCACCACAGTTGGCAACAGGCAACTTCATTACCACATTACATAAAGCAAAACGTTTCACACCTCAAATGTATCAAGGCACCGTGATAACAGGGTGAACTCCTTCCTTGGGGCTCTCCCACCATTGAACAACATGCTTCACTTCTCATTTCCCCCAGCTCAGAAGTGCCTTGCTCGTATTTCAAACAGCAGCCAAAAACTATGCTTACATTAAGTTTCTCTCTTCGATGGTTGTCAAAAATATAAATATCTGCCCTGGAGCTGTTTCTGGCTTCAAAGATCACAATATATGGTGCTTGGTACAATTTGGGAAGTTTCTTTTTTTTTTTTAAGACGTACAAATCCATTCAATATATGTCATGATCTGTTTTCTGTAAGAACCATGAGAGAATGGTGCAGAGATTTTTAATCATCAACTCACTCTTTTGGTTTAAACTAGAATTGGTCTAGAGAATTTATATTTTATAAATTGTTCGGTGTTCTCTTAAAATCTCTGGTTCCTTGCGTATCTGAGACACTTTCTCTTTTTTTTGGCTGCATTGGGTCTTCGTTGCTGCGCGCGGGCTTTCTCTAGTTGCGGCGAGCGGGGGCTACTCTTTGTTGAGGTGCGTGGGCCTCTCATTGCAGTGGCTTCTCCTGTTGCGGAGCACAGGCCCTAGAGTGCACGGGCTTCAGTAGTTGTGGCGCACGGGCTCTAGAGCACAGGCTCAGTAGTTGTGGCACACGGGCTTAGTTGGTCCACGGCATGTGGGATCTTCCCGGACCAGGGCTCGAACCCGTGTCCCCTGCATTGGCAGGCGGACTCTCAACCACTGCGCCACCAGGGAAGCCCTGGCAGACGGATTCTTAACCACTGCGCCACGAGGGAAGTCCCGACACTTTCATTTATAATCTTGCATTATATGAATTAAACCCATGCCTTTTTCTCTTGTTTTCTCCTCTCGATATCCATTGCTTATGCTTGTCCTAAGTGGACCAGTAGCCCATGCAGGCACGGTCAGGCTTAGTCCTGGTCCCCTGGGCTGAGCAAGCTCCCCACAGCCCCTGACCTTCCCTCAGCCTGGTCCCATCCCCTCAGCCTCCAGCCTCACTCGCTGCCTGTCTCTGTTTCTGTCTCTCTCTCTTACACACAATTACACAGTCCAGGGATTACTGCATATTATGCACAAAAGCCTTTTCAAGGAAAGATAACAAGTTGTGAACATGGACTCCCTGTGGTAGAGAAGGAGGAAGACTTTGTCATTAATCTGCATGTGCTTTCTTTCGTGGCTTATTCAGGACTTCCTAAAATATGTTGTAATGAGTGAGTTTTTGAGAGATGTCCTTAGGAAAAATGTCTCCTCTATGTAGCAGGAGGAAAGGGTGAATTATATTTCTGGGTCAAAATGAAAACCATAACCAGCAAAACATAAAAAACTCTTAGGTGTGGATCTCAGTTAATGCTCAAGAAACATTTGTGGCTGATACAGTGGTTGCTGTGGACATTGCCTTTTTTTGAGGGCCTTTGTCACCAGATGGGTTGTTGCCCCTTCACATTTGCAAGTTAAATAACTCCTATGCATTGGTGTTTTTGTTATTACATGGTGTATGGTTCTAACTGCTCATAAAGGTAAAAGTTGGGAATTCCCCATTGGAAGGCATTTTGGTATAATTCAAACCAGTTTCTTGAGATGCAATGATTTAATTAAAATGTAGGCAGTCTTAATTTGAATGACCACCTTGAGGAGGTGTAGATATCTTTACAGACTAACTGTTCTGTGGTTCCACCTGGCTGGTAGTGGACGTTGCCTACATTCATACCTGGAGACTGTTTTTGTCTGATTGAATGAACTGTCAAGAAAGGATGGGGCCCCTGCTTTATCACAGAGCACCTCCTGTTGATGTGGGATCCACAGCAGGTTGGCCAAGGCCTCAACCCCTTTGTTATGGGAATGTAAATGGGACCTATTCTTAGCCGAGTATTCTCTGTCTCTGAATTATTTTCACTGTCTTTGAATAACCTCTTCAATATTCTTGCAGTTATATTCCCTGCTCAGAGAGGATACATGTAGCTGTTACAGAAATGGCAGCATTATTCCCCAAAGTAAGTCACTCCCTACTAACTTGGTTCAGATCCCTTTTAATGAATCGTAAGAAATTTCTTTATGACCTTTACATTATATTAATCTTTTTGTAGCACAGGAAGTTTTGAATATGCAAATAGCCATATAGAGCTTTGAAATACTTTTTGTGCTACATGAGTATTGATTTGGGTTTAATAAGACAAGAATGTACAAGCCAAATGCTGAAAGGTAAAGCATTAATAGAATGAAATTTTATCTGGAATATTTCACCCAAGTGGATTAATATTTTTCAAAAACCACTTCAGTATAGCACTACTAAATGCATACTATTAAATACACTGCACGCACTTTGACCTTTGAGACAGAGCCCTTCAGCATCCGCCACACTGTGGGTTGCCAAGCTTGCAATGTTCCGAGCACCCTCAGTGAAAAAGTGCTGGACAGAACTGCTGTTCACTGTGGAATAGTTTGAGTTGTTTTCTGAGGAATGCTTGTCCGTGCTCTCGGATACATCCACCCTGCAGTTCATGGCGAATGCCTATGTTTTTCTGTTTAGAAACCCAGGTCCGACATGGTGAGGACTTCCCTCCGCTTACTGACATCCAGTGCCTACCGACTCCAGTCGGAGTGCAAGAAGACCCTCCCAGGTGACCCGGGCCCGCCCACGGACATCCAGCTGGTCACGCAGCAGGTCATCCAGTGTGCGTACGACATCGCCAAGGCCGCCAAACAGCTGGTCACCATCACCACCAAAGAGAACAACAACTGAATGGCAGGGCTGGCCCGGCCCTTCTGTTTTTGAGGCTTTTCTAAGTCCGGTTTCCAATTTAGACATGGAACTCTTTCGATTTTTACAGAAACAAACGTTTAATGAAAATTTAAAACTTTTAAAAAGAAAACTCAGTATTATTTTTGCATGTTTTCTAACAAATTTTCAACTATTAATTTAACCCACTTGCCTTACTTGTGCCTGTTTGCCAGTTTACCTTCTGACGTGCTGTTGTGCTGTCCGTGACCGTCGAGTTAATGATCATAGATATCCAAAAGCAGATCTTCACTGTTTAGAGTATTTTAGAACTTTTCCATGCCTTCAGACTCCTTGCCTATGGCTAAAACTATAAGAGAGAGTTTTACTGAAACATTCTCTGGAGAGAGTTGGGTTAAAAAAAAAAAGTCAACATTGTCTGTTCCCTCTCAAGTATTGTGCAATAAGCAGATTTTCCAGCCTCCACTGCAGAATCTCTAAGTTTGGGGTATCTCCAAGCAGGCATGTTAGAGAAAGGACTTTGCCACTTTCTAAAAATAGTGTAACAATCTCTCTTGGAAGGAAACAATGAAGTGTTCGATTTCTTTTAACTGTTCTATCATATTAGGTGTTCTCTCATCTGATTTTTCGATCCTATCTTCTATTTCTGTTTTACTATCATTCTCAAGTCTCCATGGCATCCGATAAGCACTCATGCTCCCTGTCGTGTGTCCCTTGGCCGTGTTATCACGTACACTCTGCGGAGCCTCAGTCCCACGAGCCGTAACTAATTTTGTCCCTCCCCATTCAGATAGCACTGCCATAAACGGTGACAGGAGCAGTGATCTGCTCCCCTTACTCCTCTAGCCGCCTAAAGCCTTCCCACACGATCTGCTTCGCATATCTCGCCACCTTTAAGGACTTCTTATGAGGTAAGATGTGTACAATCACCTGAGTTGGCTTCTCTTCCATTATCTCACTGGTACTTCACAATTAGACATCACCTTTCAAGGGACTTCCAATGCAGGGGGTGTGGGTTCGATCCCTGGTTGGGGAGCAAGTTACTAAAAAGGGCTTTGTTGTTCTAAAAGCTAAAGCATATTCCTTCCTGCTTGTTCCCGCAGTTTTGTGTGGGTGTGGCTCAGACCCTGACCTAGACCAGAGGGGCCAGGTGGTACTGACATTGGTGAGTGAAGCGAGCCAGGTGCCCAGGGCAGGGGACAGTGGGGGAGCCCATGGCACATCAGTGGTCACAGCAGCTCCCTGGCTCCACTCAGGCTGCCACGTGGAAAAGTGGGCCTGGGGTTGCTGGAGCTTTGATTTGTCAGGAGACACCAGATATTTTTTGTGCTGTCTCTCCACTTGTAAATGTTCGCAACTCATCTAAAAGTGTTCACGGCACACGTGTGGATGAGCTTCGGCCTCTAGGCTGCCAGCTCACAGCTCTGCTGTGTAGTGTGAGGGCCTGGCTTCCCTGGTCTCCCCCGGTTTAGCCTCTGAACCTTATCTGTAGCGTGGCCACCGTACCCTGTGATCAGTTGCTGTTAGTCCTTGTTTCACCCATCTTTTCTGTCCCGTAGCGCTCGTTCACACACGTGAAAAAGTCAAAATAATCAGAGTTGCCTAAAAACATCCTCAATAAGCCTGTATTTTCACAGAACTGTTTGATTCACAAACACCTTTGTAGTGTGACCGAATGCTTTCGGAGAGGCGAACCGCAATGGTGTTTGGTTTACTAAGTCACTGTGAGTGGGTGCTTTCGCCGGCTTTTGCTGCACTGAGTAGTGTGGGGAAAGGGTCCACATCTCCAAGACTTGTCTGCACAAACCTAAGTGCCGTGCTCTTATTGGATGCTGAGGGGACGCCTTCTCGAGGAATGTCTTCTACCTTAAGTTCAAGCACTGTCTGAGAACCTTTTCTGCATGCTGCATGTACCGGGCTGTCCCTCCTCTTCCTTGCAAACACGTGCCCTCCTGCCAGGCCTACGTGGGCTCCTCGGGAAAGGCCCAGCGGCAGTTCAGAGTCAGTGCCCTTGGCCTCCCAGAGAGGATGGGCTTCTGCATAATGAGTCGCCTGCGGTGGGTGAAGTGGTGTCTTCACTCCAACACTCAGGACCTGCAGTGGAGGACGCTGTTTCGTGCCCCTGGAGAAAGTCAAGGAACGTGGGGACCACCAAAGCATTTCGCGTTGTGAGAACACCACAGGAGGTTGCTCTGTTAACCCACAGTGCCAAAACCCGGGAAGGAAGTTCCCAGGTGGAGTGACAGGAGGGCCACAGCTCGTCCTTCTTATCAAAGTGCCCTGCCCGTTTCCTCGGCCCTGAGAGGCCAGGGTTAGAGGTCCCCGGGGCCTGCGGACAACTCGCACCTTGTCTGAACAGTTGTTCACCGTCTTTTGCACATGGGTTCCACAGCCTTGCACTAGTGTCTGCGTTCTGTAATGTCATTCTCTTACCCTTGATTCTCAAATCCCCGCCCCCTCAAAAGCCCCTCGGAGCTGAGAGGTCGGAGGTAGGAAACCGGCATTTGCCACTTGCTGGGGGAGACGGCTCCACCCCTGAGCTCCTTCAGCTGAAGTCATCTTCTGCCTCGGCATGCAAATAGTTCTTACTTGCCAAAGAACAATGAATCGGGCCCAAAGACCAAATACAGCATCTCATCAATTGGAACTATAAACGCACAACTCAGGAGCTGTCCTCCAATTCCTCCAGCGGTTTAAGCTGCGGAACCAGAGTGAGACCAGCATGAGTGTCCTCCGCAGCCACCCTGAGCTCCCAAAGCAGAGAGTTTTCCTTCTTTCCTCGTCCCGGTTGAAGGTCACCTTGATTTTACAAAAGAAAATGCTGCATAGGAAAAATGAAATGCCTTTTATTCCAATGTGTTTTATCCATGTCACCCAGTATTCTGTACTTATTTTTCCTGTTTGTTGTACATTCTATTCCTGTAATTATTGTTCAACCCTTTAAGCGTTGTAAAATCGTTTTGGAATTTGTGCCTGCTAGTTATGCAATAAACAGGCTCTGTAAGTGTCCTTGTGGTAATTCTATGCTTCCCATCAATAAGTTGATGTTTCCAGATACTAGGTCAAAGTTCCTAGAAAGTTCTTCCCACAGAACCCCATCTTCGATGAGAGATGGTATCAAATGTGCCTCCACCCTGGGGCGGCTTTGTCCGTTTTCAGAAAGGATGACCTTTTCCTCCTCTCTGCTCAGCAGATAGCTTTCTTACGAGAAGTCCTGCATCAGGGAATCAGTTCCATGTATCTTATCATGATGCATTTACTCCTCACGTTAAATTTTGTAAATTCAGCGAAAGCCAGCCGAGCGCAGGCGCCCTCACTTCTCCTGGGCAGGTGATCGGGTGGTGAAGTCAGTTCGGTCTCTCGAGGCGCCCAGTCTTATACTTTCAGAGCCAGGCTGTTGTGCAGGTTCACATGGGAGAGCTGTGGGATAGATTCACACTGGGTTTAACAAGGATACCCACAGTCCCCGACGACTGTCCTCCCCACGGGTGACTTGGGGCACTTCTCCCAAACGGAAGAAGGGATGGGGCAGCACGGGTGCCTTTCTAAGCGAGAAGTCCGGGGAAGACGGAGCACCCTGTCTGTGTGATCCAGCTCGTCCGAGGACCTCGCAGTTCAGACCCATCAGCTCACTCCCAGAGGCAGCTCCTAGGGCAGGGGTTCTCCAGTGAGCCAGCATCAGAGCCCCTGGAGGGCTTGTGAAAGAGTCTCCTGTTCATCTCTGATGCAGCAGCTCTGGGGCAGGGACCCAAGAATCTGCGTTTCTAACAGGGTCCCAGGGATGCTGCTGCTGGTGGTCCAGGGACCACACTCTGAGAAGCACCGCTGTAGGCCATTTTTAGGGCCCGTCACCAACACCACACAGCTCCTTGCCTTCTGCTTTCGAGACATGCCTGGGACCTGGGACCCTTTACTGCAGTGTTGCAAAGCTTGCACCTGGACCCACCTCGCCTCAAGCTACAAAATACAGAGAAACTATATTCGACTAAAAATCACTGTGTGCATGGGCAGTTGGGGCAAATTCTGGACCCAAAAGATACAAAAAGACAAAAAAAAAAACAAAAACCCACCAAAACACTGCCATTTCTGAAGAGCCAGGAGCAAAAACAGCATGTTGGGAGCAAAAGTAGGATACTGAGCATGCCCCCTGCACTCAACACCACCTAAGGGGGAGGTACAATACCTAAGCCACCCCTCCAGCTAGACCTCTGGACACATCCCTACCCTCACCCCACATAAGGAACAGGCTTGCCCCACCTGCCAGCTAGCGAGCAAGCCAGGGAAACTGGTGTTTGTTCTCGCTCCCCCCCCCCGCCCCCCCCGCTGCAGCAGGGGCCCCAATAAAGCCTTGCCTGAATTTCATGTCTGGCCTCTAGTCAATTTTCTCTGATTGGGGAAGGCAAGAACCCTGGTCGGTATCACTCTTAGCCATGTTTTTGTAATAATTATAATTAAAGCTCACATTTATCAACTATTTACTCTGTGCCAGGCACTGTGCTGGGTTCCTTATGTATATTAACTTGTTGAATCCTATCTGCAGCCCTATGAAGCAGGAGGAGTTGTTCCCATTTTACAGATGAGGAAGTTACACTTGAGGTTACGTCCTGCATCCAGAGATGAGGGAGAGTGTGTGAGTTACTGCCAGTCCGGTGTGTCTTCCTCGTAATCAGCCAAGGTGGGTTTTCATGACCCTAGAGGGGTCTGTGACTAAGGAGCTCAGAGAACATGGCCTCTGTGCGGAGGTGAAGCCTGGGGAGGCTGCATCCCTGAACGTCTGCGTAAGAGGTAATGTGTGAATAAAGGGCATTAGTAAGTAACCAGGGCACAGTCTTCTTGTGCCCATAAGACGTGTCTCACCCTTGAGCCCCAGGCACCAGGACCCCTCCAGCATTGGTTGAGCGACCGACTGGCAGGACTGTCCACTGGCTCCCAAGCACCATGGGCATTGCTTTCCCAACCATGGGGTTTCACAGAGGCGGCCTCACCACAGGGACAGCTCGGGGGCCATCTGAGGTTGACACTCTGCGAGGCTGTCCAGGAGCCGGCCCCCATGGCCCACGGACGCCGGGCAGAGGTGGCCACCAAACCAGAAACCAGAGCCACACCGGGTGGGACGGATTCCTTCATAGCTTTACGGGGGCATGTGGCAGCTCACCACAGAGCAGGTCCCCGGGGAGGGGCCTCTTGGGACAAGGAAAGGCACAGTGAAGCCCTGCTTCATCCTGCCCCCCAAAACATACCATCCTCCCTCCCCCACACCCAGGTCCTTGTTCACAAGTACAGCTTCCCTGACCACACTCCCCAAACTTCCCAGCCCGTTTCTCACCCCAGTGCATCTTCTCCCCCAAATCCCTTTTCACCCCTCACCCCTTCCCAACACCTTCCCCTCTCTTCCCTCTCAGGCCCCTCACTCCCCTCCCTTCCTCTCCAGCCCTTGTAGCACCACCCTCTGTGTCCTGCCCCTGCCCTCAGCCTTCTCTCCACCTCCTTTCCCTTTCAGATCCCCAGGTAATTACCTCTCACCCAGCCTTGGCCTCTTCTCTTGCCTTAGTCCTGTAAGCTCCATCTTTCTCCCAGGTCCTCCTTTCCTCAGGAGCCCAGGACACATTACGGACAGGAAGTCTGGTCTTAAAATTTGCACACACATCCCCACCCACACGATGGCCTAAGAGTGGCTCTTAGCCCCCCTCGCCCCACACCTTGCTATCTGCTTCCCTCTCCCAGCCCTCCCCTCTCAGGACCTCTCCCTCTTTCAATACTTCCCCACCCTACCCCACCCCGTTCCTTTCAGACCAGAAGGGCTGAGTTCATACTGGCACTCGTTGTGTGCGGTCACTGGGCTAAGTGCAATTTTATACGGTAGCAACTGAAACAACCCCCCATTTTGCAGATGAGGAAACTGAGGCCCAGTTAGTGGTGGTGGAGCAAGTCAGAGCACAGGGCCTGTGCTCAACCAAGGGGCTCTTCCTGGCACAGTGGACCCTCCAGGATGAGGGCTGCAGGAATGTGGCAGACAGCAGAGCTTCTGGAAGCAGAAGAGGGTGAGGAATGGCCACGACCTGGATAGAGGTAAGGTGGGAGGGAGGTGTGGGGCAGACTCAGCGGCAATCCTCTTGCCTGGGAGCATCAGAGAGGAAGGCCAGGATGCTGGTCTCTGTGTGGTCTTCTGCCCACCCTGGGTGCCGGGGGAATTTAAAGGAATGTTGAACACCAGGTTTTTGGTTTGTCTTCCAATTCCGTGTTTACCACAGTATTTCTTGTCTTTTCTGTCTGTTTCAAATTGAGACATTTGGTAACCACTACTCAAAGTCAGACTCTGATCTGTGAGTGGAGGATGTTGCCCAACTCAGCTGCTTCAACAGTTCAGGGCCTCACAGATCCCACAGGGCATGGTAGAGGCACCCAGGTTGGTCCTTCTGGAAGGATCAGCCCTGTGCCTGCTGCTGGAAGCCAGGGGGGCTCCCTCCAGGGGACTGGATGGGACTCCCTGCACTCAGGGAGGGAGGGAGGAAGCTGGCTCAGTGGAGGAGCACAGCCTATCCGGCCTGCGCTATTCAAGCAAGGTGGAAATCCTGCCAGAGTCCAGCAGCAGAGATGAGGGTGCTTCCACCACTGGCAGGTTGTTTACTGGGCAGGGTAGGAGGCAGGGATCCTCTTGGCAGGAAAAATAGGTCCATTTGAGCTTGGTGGTTTCGGTATCTATCTTACCCATCCTCACATCCCCATTCTCCACTTTTCATGGATGAAGAAGAACTGGCCCAAAGAGGGGTCACCTGGCCCCTAAGTGGTGGGGCATCAGGACAGGAACCCGGGCCAGCCTGGGCCACAGCCTCTGCCCTTCCCCCTCCATTCTGTTCACCCTACCTCCCCCAACCTGGACTCTTATGTACAGAAATATGTCTAACGCATCCATGCAGAATTATAATGTGGCCCCCTGTGTCTCTGCCACCAGGTCAAGAAACAGAGCATTGCCTTTTCATTAGAAGGCCCCATGGGTCCTTCCTTCCCCAGACTTCAGTGCTAATTGCTTCCTTGCTTTTGGTTGAACACCTGTGTGTACCCCTTTTTAAGTAAGAGCTTTCTTTTGCCCGTTTTCAAACTTGTAACCGGAGCCACTGATGTATGCTTTTCTTCCTTCACATTGAGATTCATCTAGGTCAACGTGCGTGTGTAGCTCTATTTAGTACATTCCCCATGTTGTGCAGTCTTCACTGAACGTATACACCATGATTTATCTATCTAGTATTTTATGGATGGACGTTTGAGTTTAGCTTTTGGCTCTTATGAAAAATACTGCTTTGAAAAATCTATCTTCTGGTACATGTATTGTATGTTTCTGTAGGGTATATGTATACCTAGGCATGGGACTCCTGGGTCATGGAGATGTGCATCTCCAAACTGTAAGATGTTTCCATGCTGTCTTCCAAAGGGTGGAACCAGCAGAAGATGAGATTTCCCCTTGTTCTACATCTTCATCAACAGTGGTGTAATAGGCGGTTTTAATGTTGCCAATCCAGTGGGCTTGTATCTAGTAGTTTTAATTCGCATTTCCTGATCTATAATTCAGCTGCGTGCTTTTCCATGTTTATCATAGCCATTTAGATTTCCTGTTTGGTGAAGCGCCTGTTTGAGTGTTTACCTGTTTTTCATTAGGTGCTGTTTTTTTTCTTTTTAAATTATTCATAGGAGGGTTTTCTTTTTTTTTTTAATGTTCTGAACATTTTGTTGCTATCTGTGTTGCAAACATCCTTGCGCATTCTGTGGGCATGCCTCCCTCTCAGGTGTCTTTTGAAGATAAGCTTTTTTAATGTAGTCAGATTTATCAATCCTTTCCTTATGGTTAGTGTGCCTTGGGTCTTAAGAAACCTTCCCTACACTAGATTACTATTATGTTTTATTTTGATATAATCGTAGACCCACAAAATAATTGCAAAAACTGTACCCTGTGCCCTTCACTCAGCTTCCCCCAGTGGTGACATCTTACATAACTATAGTACAATATCAAAATCAGGACACTGCTTTTGGTGCAATCACAGACCTCATTCAGATATCATAGATTTTAGACACATTTGTGTGTGTGTAGTTCTTGCCATTTTGCCACGCAAGTAGGTTCCTGTCACCACATGAAGATACAGACCTGCTGCATCACCAGACACCTCCCTTCTGCTGCCCCTTGAGTCATACCTGTCTCCTGGCAACCATGAATCTGTTCTCCCTCATTTTCTCCTTTCAAAAATGTTATATATGTGGAACCATATAGCATGTGACCTTTTGAGATTGGCTTTTTCACTCAGCGTAATACCCATCCAAGTTGTTCAGAGACCGAGGTCATGGGGAGGGGCCCCAGAACCCACCGTAGGACTGTGTCCTGACCAGAAACCTTCCACACCCATATTTGGAAATGGGTCCTTAATTTTTCCTGCCAGAGGGTAGGAAATACCTCCTTAAGGAATAGAGGCTGGGTTATTTAGTTTGGGTTTATCTTGTAGTTTTGTTAATTATCTAGTATTTGCCTTTTTCTTTGTTTTTTTAATAACATTTTCCCCTCATTTCAAAGGTTATAAATGTTCTCTGTGGAAAATATAGAAAAGCACCCAAAACGAGAAATACCCATTATCCCAACTTTGAGAAATACCCACAAAGTAATATTATGTTTCCTTAAAAATGAAGTTACGTAGCTATTGCTTTTGATCAGCTTTTTAACACAGCATGAACATTTCTCCAGAATTTTCAGAAAATTTTAAGCATTCCATTTCATTTTAATTCACTGTATAATACCCCAAACTCAAACAGCCTCCTCGTGTTGGACATATAGGTTATCAGTTTTTGCTATTCTAACTAATGCTGTGAGGAACATCTTTGTTCCAGTCTGATTGTTACTTATGTTCCTGGGCCAGGGGGCAGCTTGGTGCATTTAGGGAGGGCTCCTGGAGGGCTAGCCACTATGGGGCCTGGTAGGCTAGGGGAGGATTTGGGTCTTGGTCCTAAATGCAGAGGGACACCATTGAAGACAGTGGAAGATTTTCATTTCAGGTGTGTGTTTGTAAAAGATCTGCAGGATGGAGAGAAAAGTGAGGTGGATGGGTGACTTCAGGCAGAAGTCAGTGGTAGGGATGAAAGATAGATGGTGGTGAGAGGGAGCAAAGTGGATGGACTCAGAGATTTCAGGTCAAAGTAGCAGGACTCAGTGCCCTGGGGTATGGCTCCTGCAGCGGGCAGGTGGATGGTGGTGCCATTCACTTATCTGAGAACGCTGCAGGAGGGCCAGATGGCTGTTGCTGTTGTTTCGTTTAATGATGGGAGTTTAGGAGAGATCTTTTGATTATTCTTGTTGTGCTGAGTTTGAGGCATCTTTGGGACATAGAGTGGAGATGTCAGAGCGCTAGCAGATATAGGAGTCAGGACCAGAGATACAGATCCAGGAGTTATGGATGTGTACATGGCACTGGATGCCAGGGACCTGGCTCACATCATGTAGGAAGGGCCTGTGTGGTGCCTGGGCCTGAAAGGCTGGCAGAGGCCAAAGTAACTCTGCACAGGTGCCCAAAGAACCCCGCTTGTATCGTCAAGAATGTGTATGGTAACTGTAAGCCAGGCTGTTCAGTTTGTCTCAGGAGTGACAAGTCAGCAGCATGAATGACAGTGCCACACGGCTTGGCTAATCACACACATGGGGAACTCAACACAGCAATGTTCTCTACCATAACTGTTTCTGCATAGAAATGGAGGATTGGGTGTTTGGGGGAAAAAAATGAGCAAAAGAGAAGTCTTTTAGGTCAGCTAATAACCAAAATGAGAAAAAGAGTGCCAAAGCCCTACAAGGACAGTGTCACAACATAAAACAAGGCTTTCTCATCATCATCACTGTAAGGCTGAAATAGTTCTTCTAGCTATCTAGCCAGAGATAATCTTGAATGTGTGCAACATAAGTTATGTGTCCATATGTTTATAGAAACACTATTTTTATTTTTATTTATTTATTTACTTTCTGGCCTTGCCACACTGCATGTGGGATCTTAGTTCCCCGACCAGGGAGTGAACCCGTGCCCCCTGCATTGGAAGCACTGAGTCTTAGCCACTGGACTGCCAGGGAAGTCCAAGAAACACCATTTTTTAAAGAAAAAAATTAGAAGCCAAATGAGAATGAATAAATAATACTACCATCATTAATACCATTTATATTAGCACCCAAAAAATGAAACACTTATGTATAAAGTCTTAATAAAAAATTAACTTAAAAAATCACATGCTGGGCTTCCCTGGTGACGCAGTGGTTGAGAGTCCGCCTGCCGATGCAGGGGACACGGGTTCGTGCCCTGGTCCAGGAAGATCCCACATGCCGCGGAGTGGCTAGGCCCGTGAGCCATGGCCGCTGAGCCTGTGCGTCCGGAGCCTGTGCTCCGCAACGGGATAGGCCACAACAGTGAGAGGCCTGCGTACCGCCAAAAAAAAAAATCACATGCTTATATCCTTTGAGGTAGATTTTTTTTTCTACCTTTTAGAACTTCTGAGTGATCATAACATTAAGTCAGAAAGTAAATAACCCTCTAAAGTGAAGACATGACAATGTCAAACTCCCTAAAATAAAATTCCAGGTGGCTTCACGGCTGAAGTTCGGCAAGGTCAGCAGGCACTGCTGACGTTAATACTTTTGAAGGCATTATAATGATGCTTTATATTTTATGAAGACTGAAAACTACCTAAAAACCCAGATTGTGAAAAAATATTCATTATATTCATAAGGAAATGTTGATATACTGAATATATTTATGGCACACATGGTTCCTTCAGTCCCACGAGTTACAACTGGCTCTGTGCCCGCCAGTGACGCCTGCTTATCCATGCACTTGTTTGATTCCTGTGCCTGTTCTTGTTCAGCTTTTTAACTTCCCCAGGCCTCGCAGAGCATCCACCCTAAACAGGTTATGTGCTGAGGGAGCAAAAAGAGTGAGAATTGTTTACACACAGAACATGTTAGTAATGGCTTCAACACCATCTGTTCTAAAGGAATTGAACCTTGTAGAAGAATCTGCTATAGAATGATCTATAAATTATTAATTTTACAGTAAGTAGAAAAAGGTGCTTAAAACAACAAAACCAATATATGTGTATGTATATAGCTACAACACAATCAACAGATAAGAGCTAAGAAGAGTATGTGCTATACCAGAAACAGTAAGACAGTGGAATCTCTAAATCTGGAAACAAAGATTGAGGCCCAGTTTAGAATGGAAACAGTTAAATATATTAGTGTGTAGAACCAGTATAATGTAATCTTTAATGCTAATAAGATTCCTGCCAGGCTTCAAAAACAAAAAACTCAAAGAAATAAGAAATATTCAGTAAACCTACAAACCATGCAGCGTGGCCAAAAAAACAAAAAGACAGATAATCTGGGGGAATTCCCTGGTGGTCCAGTGATTAGGATTCTGCGCTTTCACTGCTGAGGGCCCAGGTTCAATCCCTGGTCGGGGAACTAAGATCCCACAAGCCGCGTGGCGTGGCGGAAGAAAAAAATTCTGTCCACATCGATTCTGTCCTGGAGCTTGGACAATGTATGACTGCTAATAATTCCCTGTAGTCTACTTAGGAGAGGCTCCAATGGAAATGAGAGACAATACCACTTTCACAAGAAAAATGAATATAACCTAGAAAATGTGACCATAGAAAATATTCAAACCTGTAAGAGATGTGGATTAAATCAGTAAAAACCTATCATTCTGGGCTTTCCTGGTGGCGCAGTGGTTGAGAGTCCGCCTGCCGATGCAGGGGACGTGGGTTCATGCCCCGGTCCGGGAAGATCCCACATGCCGCGGAGCGGCTAGGCCCGTGAGCCATGGCCGCTGAGCCTGCGCGTCCGGAGCCTGTGCTCCGCAGCGGGAGAGGCCACAACGGTGAGAGGCCCGCGTACCACAAAAAAACAAACAAAAAAAACAAAAACAAAAAAAACCTATCATTCTATACAACCCACTTTGCAGCAATTAATAAAAGCAACAATGACAAAGCTTGGAAGCAATGCTGTCAAACCAGAACTTTATTTCACAACTAATGAACACCTGAAAGAAGGGAAGTAAATATGAGCACACATAATGAAAGTGGTGCTCAGGGGATCATATCCAAAGAAATGTAAGACAAAGTGAAAAACAGATTAAGGACGCGGTTCGCAGCTCAATTTGTTTTTACAGCACAATGGAAGTGAAAGGCAATGCAGCCCTTAGACTCCGAATTTTTAAATAAACTTTGTTTTAATAACCTGGAACCCAGCCCTGTAATTAGCTGTAATTTACTGAGATATGGAATCTTGAACACAATGTAATGAAAACTGAAACCTCAGAGGAGGAACATGAAAAAAATACAAGTCATAAAAATACGATTATTGCTGCAAGGAACTTACAGCTATTTATAGAGATAAATCTAGGACTATGTCACATTGATAGAACAGTGGGAAGACAGATTTTTGGCCGATCTGTGGTTGAGTCTGATTTCGTTTTTTCAGGTTCAGTGCCCCTTCCTCTGGGCACATAAATCCCAGAAGCCTGCATACAGCTGAGCCCTTCCCAAGACATTAGAGGTCCAAGGTGTCATGCCAAAAGGTTAGCCAACCAGGTGACCTTCTGAGGTCCCCCTTTTTTTTCTTTTTTTTTTGCGGTACGTGGGCCTTTCACTGCTGTGGCCTCTCCTGTTGCGGAGCACAGGCTCCGGACGCACAGGCTCTGCGGCCATGGCTCACGGGCCTAGCTGCTCCGCAGCATGTGGGATCTTACTGGACTGATCTTACTGGACTGGGGCATGAACCCATGTCTCCTGCATCGGCAGGCAGACTCTCAACCACTGCACCACCAGGGAAGCCCCTCTGAGGTCCCTTTTTGAGGCTCAGTTACATATACATTGGGATCATCACCCCTGCCCCCATGCAATGCTCTATGGAAATTCTACCAAAATGCTTCTTTAAGGAGGAAAGACTCATTTATCACCACCTTTTTAGAAAGCATCCATGGACGACATCAGATTGTCTCAGGGTTCATAGTTCTTTTCTTCCATAAAACAGGACGTGATCCTTTTGGGACAACTAAATTAATAAATCCTGAAATTAATAAACTGTACCAAGACCCACAAATTTGTTTTCAATAGAAGAGTTAAATTTAAATGGCAATTTTAAAAACTGAAAAATTTCTCTATCTCTAGCTGGAGTCCTCACTGGAGGTTGACAATTAGGGGTGAGACAACAGGAAACCATGTATCCTGTCATGGAACACAACGTGTAACTCCTAGCTTTGACTTAGAATCTATATTATTTATCAACATATTACAAGACTGTGACAGCACTGTCAATGTGTTAACTGTGAAGCCCCTTTCTAGGATAAGAAAGGCAGGAAAGGGCCTCCTGCTGCATGCTGCAAATCCATCACAGCTTAAAGTCTGGCCAGATCCTCTCTCTGTTTAATTGTGGAACTGAACAGGCTCGCTGAACTATTTTACAGTGACCCGAACGCTGGAACAGAACACGTAAGACGGTCTGGCGGCTGCATGTCAGAGGCCTCACCAACCTTGCTCTCTGTGCTTACAGTACCAACAGAGTCAGTTCCAAGCGATTCTGGGATGTCCATAAGGCTGAGAAGAGAAAGAAAACATAAGACTGATTAGGTCAGCAGTCTTTGGAGCGCTGGAAATTAATCTCATTTTAAGAAAGAGCTACAAGCACAGTATAAATGGCTATTTTCATTTAGAGATGAAAAGTCTTTGACCTTAGGCCCTAAATGAGGCCCTCTTTTTTTTAAGTACCAGCCCTAAGTAACATTTCACGTGGCTCTCTGAGACCTCGATCTGAGACACTCACTGATCCATGATGGAGTAAGTTTAGAAAATGCTGTTCCCTGCGCCTTGAGATCCCTGGCCACTTAGGACACTGACGTTCTGCAGCAGGTGTGGTACCTGCTCTGTTTCATCAGCTTCCCAGAGTTTCTGACCACAGAGAAGCTGGCCTCTCTGTTAGAACGCCAGAGTGGCCCTGCTAAAGGAGGGACAAAGGCGACACGCCTGCTGAGCCCTCAGTCAGTTCCTGGGTGCTTTAGTCATCAGCTCCCAGGGGTGACGGCCTCTGCTTGTCTGTGATCCCCCGATACCCCGCATTGGGGGTCACTCAAGTAGTTCGTGAGGCAGGGAAAGAAGGAAGGAGAGGATCAGATGATAGGGAGGGGGCAACCGCAGGTACCGAGGGCAGGAGAGGAAGGGAAACAAGCCCCTGGTCACCCCGGTCAGCTGGGTTCTGCTGTCTGGACAGTTAGGACCCAGCACCACTGTGCCTTCACCTCTCACCAGCCACGGCAAAGCTCTTCTTGGATTGTTCTCTATCCCGAACAGGGTGGCCAGGCACGCAGCTTAGCAGTCAGGACCTCAGTCCTTGGGCTGCAGTGGCAGGAGCCACAGCAAAGTCGCCACAAGGGCTGTTTGAGGCCCAGTGAAGGACTGAAACAGACGCTGTGTCAAGGTTCCTACCAGTCGAGAAAGGAAGAAACACACAAGAAGAGGAGCAAGGAAGAATCTGAGCTGCTGGGAAGCAGCCCTGCGCCCTGGGCTGTGAGCCAGCCTGGGAGAGCAGGGCCAGGCTGCGCAGCACGGCAGCAGCGCCGTCCGCTGCGGCTCCCTACCTTGGGCCGGTAGCCCTGCTCGGCCATCATCTTCGCCTCCTGCCGCAGCAGGGCGTCTGTGAGCTGCTCTGCCTGCCTCGCCTCTTCTTCCTCCTCCTCTTCCTGCTGGTCCGCTTCCCACGCCTGCAGCTGGCGCTCTGCAACCTGGCCACCGAGAGCAAAGTCACCCGGGACGGGCCGCAGGGCAGAACCCTGCCTCTGATCCAGAGGGAGAGGCTCAGGTCCCCCCGCTGGAGCATCAGCGCTCAGCACTAGTGGTGGCAGTGCCCTCATGGGAAGGACATTCATGGTACCGAATGGTACCATGGTACTGGAGAGGTTATGTGTGTGGTAAAATGCACCTTGTAAAAAGCTCTGGACGTAGCCACGTGTTGGGAAGACCCTTCTGTGTTAACTATTAGGTACTGAATTGAATAAAAAGAGACTTGTGGCCAGTGAGCCAGGTGCTTGCAGATGCAGCCAGGAAAGAGGCAAGGAATGGTAACAGCAGCCTTGTTTCCACGGGAGACAGAGGACCCGGAGCGGGGCTGGAGCTACAACCAGGAGGGTCAGGGTTCCAGCGGGAAATGAAAAGGGATGCTCTGAGCTCCCAAACGTGGGCTTCCTGGACAAGGTCCAGGCCAGGCTGTGGAAATAAGTCAAGGGTCCCTGAACCCTGTGCCATGATGGTACAGGAACCCCAGCAGGGCCTGCTGCCCGTGCGTTCATCCCAGGGCTCAGCCCCACCTGGGCTTCCAGCTCCTGCTTCCTGGCCGATTTCAGTTCTTCGCTCTCCTTTTTCTCACGATGAGCTGACTCTCTGGCCTCCTCAAGATCTCGAATAAGTTGCTCTCTGTGTCTCAGGGATTCCTCTTGCTCCCGTCGGTTTTGTTCAATCTTTTCCTGTATTTGTTTTTGTCTTCCTGTCAGAACCTATCCTCAGCGGAAAGGAAGAGGGAAGATTTTGGTTAGACTTTAACAGATGCCTGTTCTACCAGCCGTGGACAGTCTGCAGCTGCAGCTACATGGAGACCAGACCCAGCCTAATCCTCAGCCTCAGGCCCAAATACACCAGGATGAAGGCAAGCCCAGACTACGGGATCGGTCCAAACAATCGGCCACGTTTCCCACGCGTCTCCATCGCACACAGAGTGCACGTGGACTGTGCGTATGGAGACAGCCGAGCACCAGAGATCAAAGCAGGCAGGGATGGAGCTCCGTCCCCAGGGCACAGACACATAGCAACAAGGTGACTCTCACTCCCTATCAGTGAGTTCTAGAAAACGTAAGAAATCACAAGCCACGTAGATGGCCACAGGCAGGGTCTGGGTCATCCCACCAACCTTGTGGATTTAAATTTACTGCTCAAAGCAGCAGAAACCTGCTGTGTTTGATTCTTGGCCAGAGCAGGATTATGTCCACATGATGGTCGGGACTTGGCAACCAGGACCAGCAGGAAGCCACCTGCCATACCCAACAGTCATGCTCTCTGGGGGGGACATGTAAAGTGGCCACAATGAGGAGGAACATTTTAAATGGGGGAAAAAAATAAAAAGATGCTGGAGAGTATCTGGTATTCACAAAAGTGAAAAAGCACCAGTTGAGACCGGATTTCCCATGGGTTCTAAAATGTAGCATGCTGGCCTGCACAGAATATAATTTCCATTTTAAACCACTTTAAGATAACTTCCAATACATGGATAATAAAGACCTTTTCCCCCCAAAAGATTTCCTTTGAATTGGGGTGTGTTTTATAATGCACTACTTATATATGACAAATAAAAGTCATGTTCCTTAGTCTACTTCTGGTTTTGCACTCCAAGAAAAAAATCCTAAATGTGGAAACGGCTTCTGCACCAAGATGTTCACTGCAGTAATATATAACGGCTCAAAATCAGAAAAAAAATGGATCCACAAAAGGAAACGGAAAAACAAACTACTGTATACCCACAAGATACATTACACAGCCATCAAAATGACATTTACAAAGAAGATATAATAGTATAATAAAATGATTGAAATCAAATAGCTCAGTATAGTATGTAGAAAAAACATTATCCATAGAAACAGAAGCGTAGAAGGAAATAAATAGTGGCTGTGTAGATGATGTAGATGGTGACTGTTTTTTTACTTTTCTGTACTGAATTTTTTCCTAGTAAGCGTATATTACTTTTATAATAATATTGAAAGTCCACTGAAAATGCCCAGAGGGGACTCTGTTCCCAGAACATTTGGCAGGGTCAGCACGTGGTCACCAACCCGACACCCGCCCGGCCACCTGCGCCCACTCCCGGATTACCTCGCTCATCAGCCGGTCTCGAGCACTCCTCTCGCGGGCCCACTCTGCCTCTCTCTTTTCCCACATTTCCTTAGCCTCCTCCCTAGGGAGACACAGAGAGGATGACAGCTGGATCCTTACCACCACCGGTGGTAGAAGAGAACCAACAGGGCTCCAAGGCACCAGGTAGCACATACCTTCTGTGCAGCCAACCTCCAAATAAACTTCCAGCAGATTACAGGGAAGGACAACTTCACAGAAAGTATTACTATCGTAAGCACTTTAAGTTCCCTTTTTTAACCCTCCATCTCCTTACAAAAAGCACTGGTGAAGACGTGCATCCAGGACATTTAAACACTGAAGTGAATGAAACCATCGGGGCTGGAGAAGAGGAGGGGCACGCCGGTGCCTGAGCTCTGTCACCATGTTCCTGCGGTCACTCTAGCTCGCCCTGTGGCCTGGGGCAAGTGAGTGACTGCCTCGACTCCCCGTGACCCAAGTACTCTGTGACCCCAGCACTGGGCTGGATGTCAGGATTAAACAGGAGGAGGACCGTAAAGCACTGAGCACAGTGTCTGGCGCACGGTAAGTGCTCAATAAGTGTTACCTGTTATTCCAGTACTTCAATCTACCAGATTAAGTTTTAGGATCCAGACCCATTCATATAGACCTAAGAAGCATTCAATGTCTCCATAATTTATAACCATTTCCTTTCAAGTTTCTAAGATCTCAGATGAACAGATCCTTACTCTAAACCCTAACGGCTTCCACCTTAAATAACCCGAGGGAAACACCCCACAAGCCAGGTCCACTAGCAAAGATGTGCTCCTCACGAATGATGGACAGAGGAACAAGGATGGGAGTTTCAACAGCAGACAACCCTCACAGCGACCTGCTGACCTGCGGGAATCGAGGTGCAAGCAGAGGCCAGAATGCCACCTCTCACCTCAACAGCGTCTGCAGCTCCGCCTCCCGCGCCCTCTCCAGTTGCAGCTGCTCCTCGATGACCCGCTTCATCCAGGCCACATCGGCCTGGGCCTGCTCCCTCCGGGCCAGGTGCACGCGCTGGTTCTCGTCCTCCTCCTCCAGCAGCGCCTGCAGGATGCGCCTGTCTGCCTCCTAGAGGAAGGACGAGGAAGCGCAGTGGGCGCGGTGCCCAGCCCTGCAGTAGCAACAGCCTCAGCTCTGCCAGCCCCTCGGCACTGAAAGCAGGCGTTCTGGGAAGACATGGGCTGTTTCCAGAGCAGGCAGGCTGTGATCACGTAGGGATGATTTAGACACCACAGAGGCCCAGGAGCTTTTCTCTGCCCACAGGGAGAGACCCTCTGCCACCACACGCACATCTCTGCCCTCAGACACATCTGGTAGCACAGCTTTTTAGAACACAATTTGCCAGCAGTTCCACTTCACAGGATATAAGCTACAGAGACACAAATGCACAGAGATATATGCACAAAGTGCTCACTGCAGCTGTTCCGTAAGAGGAAAGCCGACTGGGGTGGGAAAGCAACTCTCCTGTCTGGTCTCAGTGAGGGAGCCCATCAAAATACTTGCAAGGAATACCGAGCAGCTAGTCAAAAAGAACAAGCTCAGTCTAAGAACACTGGTCTGGAAGCCTGAGGTGTACTCTTAGGTACTATGCTGTGCAATGCCACTTCAAGTACATTTAAAAATGAAACTGAAAACCCCCCAAACTCACCACTTCCCTGTATGTGTGTGTATGTAAATACAGTTGATTCCTGAACAACATGGGTTTGAACTGTGTGAGTCCACTTACACACAGATCTTTTTCAATAAATATACTAGTGTTTTCATTTTACAGATCTTTAACTAAGTGTGGGAAAAGTGTTTGACTAGAGAGTACAGTAGGTAGACGGAAATGAACTAGGGTTTGAGTCCTGATTCTAACCAAACTGTTTTAGCTTCCTGCCCTTCAGTGGGTCATTTATCAATTCGTTTTTGAGGCAGAGAGAGCAGTACGTGGGTTTTCAACTCCGTGGGGGTCAGCACCCCTAACCCCCACGTGGTTCAGGGGTCAACTGCATATCTAGAAAGATGTACACCCAAACAGACACCTCTGGGAGGAGCAGGGATTGCGGGGGCTGCTGGTCAAGGGGGGATCTCACTTGGTGTTTTCTTATGAGAACGCACCCATTACTAAGCAATGGAAAACATGCTTTTCAAAAGGAAGTGAAAGAAACTCCAGGCTGTCCCTTCAGATTTACCAGTTCCTCTTGGATCTGCTGTGTACGTCTGTTGAGCTGCACGTTATACTGATGTCTCAAAAAGCGTCTAGAAATGAGAAAATATGGGTTGCCTTCAGTGTTTCCTAAAGAAAAGCAGAGGTTAGACAGCCGCTTTCTGCAGATTGTATCCCGTTCGGTTTCAGGGTTTACCACTGCACGTCTGAGAAAGTGAGAGGCTCGCCCGCTTGGGGAAGGCAGGCGAGGGGTTGGGGGTCCTTCTCACACGTACCCCAGCTCCGCCTTCTGCCACAAGGCTGCCATCTGCTTCCGCTCTTCCTCCAGCCTCTCCAGCTCCCCAGCGCTGCTTCAGCAGATTCTCCTGCTCCTTCTTTAGTTTGGTGGCCTATGGGTACAAGACGGTAAACCAGGTAAGTGCATGAGAATCAGAGTTCCTTCATCCCTCAGCAGACACGACACAACAAGGGTGGCCTGGCCACCTGGTGCCAGGATCCCCTTCCACCCCTGGGGCTCTGAGCCCCTTGGCCCAGCTCACTCATTCATCTTGCTGGGCCTTCCCAACCCTGCCAACAAGGATGAACCCCTGCCCCGTGCTCCCACAGGGCCCTGCACTTTCCCAAGCCTATTGTAACTAAACATCTGTCTCCCTGACCGATACAGCTCCCAGCTGTATCCCTAGCAGCCAGCCCAGTGCTCGGCACTTAGAATACGTCGTGGGCACAAAGGATCTAGTTCTTGAATCATTCTGGCCTGGGGAAGGGGGGAGTGCTCCCCTCGCCTGCATGAGAAGATCCAGCCCCTCAGAGCAACTGTGCACAGTATTCTCAAAACAGCTTCCAGGACCAAAGATCCTCATGGTTTGTGCCTTGAGACCCCAAACTGCTAGTCTCCCGCGAGAGCTGTGTGCTGGATCATCAGACTAAGTCAAGTCTACTAAGAGCACTTGAAATCCAAGTACTCAGGAGGCTCTCGGGACAGCAGGCCTCTCTACACACGTCGGAGGGGACGCGTGTTATCTCCTGACGGTTGACACTCTAGAATCTGGGCACAGAAAGAACCACAGGTGGGAGCACATGTCAGAAGGAGAGCCCAGCGTTGTTTCCCTTCTTAGAATCGCCCCCCCGGATATGGTCTCTGTTTAGCGCAGCTTTTTATTTATTTTTTTTTTTTTGCGGTATGCGGGCCTCTCACTGTTGGGGCCTCTCCCGTCGCGGGGCACAGGCTCCGGACGCGCAGGCTCAGCGGCCATAGCTCGTGGGCCCAGCCGCTCCGCGGCATGTGGGATCCTCCCGGACCGGGGCACGAACCCACGTCCCCTGCATCGGCAGGCGGGCTCCCAACCACTGCGCCACCAGGGAAGCCCCCTAGCGCAGCTTTTTAAACGCCCGTTTCCTAACAAGAAGGAGCTGCAAGCGAGGAGGCCCTGGCGCCGGGGCTCGCCCTCACCTCCATCTCCTTCACCTTCAGCTCCTCCATCTGCTGGCGCAGCGCGTCTGCCTGCAGTTTACCCTCCAGTTGCCTCCTCTCCTCTTCTGCTTTCATCCGTTCCAGCGCTTCCCGTCGGGCCGTTTCATATTCATTTTCATACCGTTTTTCCTTTTCCTCTTCGGCGGCTTCTTGCTGCATGGAGCCAAAGGGACCCGGGGGTGAGTATCTGTAGCATGGAGCTGGCAAAGACCCTGCTCCCCACCACCGGCCAGCAAGCCTCAGGGCCCGTTCCTCATTCCAACACGTCTGCACCCGAGGAGGCCACACACTTATCAGCTGTGTGGCCCAGGCAAAGGTGCATCTTCCTGGGCTCGATTCTCACTGTGGGAACCATGGGAGTGGTGCTGCCCTCAGAGATGAAGCTGGGGAGGCTCTCAGCACAGTGCCTGGTACAGAGGAGGGGCTCAAGAACACCAGGGTTCCTTCCCTTCCACAAGTCAACAAAACACTTTCCAAAATGAACCCAGAGGTGAAGCAGTGGGTCCACGGAGGTGTGGACTTTTATCCCCAGAGTTGCTGCTATAAACCAAGGTTGAGACTTTATGACGTAAATTACATCAAAAGAGGGTGCTGCAACAGAAACAACCTTTAAGGATGCATGTTGCGTCTACCATCAACCAGCCCTGGACGCCTTGTCTTACTCTCTGCCCCTGGGAGTGATCACATAGGATTCTTGTCTGCATAAGAGCAGCAAACATTCAGTTTTAACATGTGTTAAGTAAACCGAGAAAAAGTCTATTCCTGTGTTGGAGTCATTAACATTGAAAACAAGAAACAAATTCAAAGACATGGACACAGGGCTTCCCTGGTGGCGCAGTGGTTGAGAGTCCGCCTGCCGATGCAGGGGACACGGGTTCGTGCCCTGGTCCGGGAAGATCCCACATGCCGCAGAGCATGGCCGCTGAGCCCGTGTTCCGCCACGGGAGAGGCCACAACAGTGAGAGGCCCACGTACCACAAAAAAAAAAAAAAAAAAAAGACATGGAGACAGTCTCCCAACACATACCACACCTGTTTTTTTTCCTCTTTCTGTGTTTCCCAAGAGTTTATCACATGTTTCTTGTGAAGTTCCAATTCAATCTGAGGACGAGAAGGCAGAGAATAAACTTCCTAACTGATTCATTGGACACATATTCACTGCCGAGTACAGTGTCATGGCCTGGAATGTGGCCAGGTGTCTTATAAGTAAGTGCATGGTGACCCCAACATATACAGTCTGATTGCAAGTCATTTAGAAAACCAAAGGACCAGTCAATTCTAAACCATGTCAAGAATTGGAAAAAAGTAACAAACTTTTCTTCCAGTACCCTTGGGGCTGAGCCAGAACAGGTCAGCAGACACTGAAATGGAAATCTAATCTCAAAGGCCACCCTGGTAGGTCTAAAGCCTGCCAGGCCCCAGGGCAGAAGCTAGATGAGGAACAGACTCAACCTTTGGCCTGGCTCCCCAGTACTCCCTCTGCAACAGAGAAGCTGTAAAAACATGCACTACCTGTATCAATAGATGCAACAAATTTGGGGTAATTAATAAGAGATTTGGGTTTAAACAATCTTTTGGATCAGAAAATGAATTGTACCACCGTCCAAAGCTTTTGTTTGGGAAATTATTATAAAAGTTTTAAATTTCTTCCTCAACTCACACATGTAAACCTTTGCAACTAACTTGAATGTTCTGAATAAACATCTGAGTACATGACTTTGGAGGAGCCACTGAAATCTACAAATGGCTGGGGAGAGGAGTCCTCCTGGGTTTAGCGCTAACCGCACAGCACTGCAGAGCAGCCAGATGCTCCAGTACTTGTGACTGGCAATTTCTACATGAAGTTATGAGCACACAAGTGAACACACCAAGTGGATACACAAACTATACACTGAAACTAATTAATTATATCCTTCATGGGAGTCTCTCCCTCTAGCCCAATCTCTGCTGAATGATGTAACCCCAGCCAAGACGCCCCGCTCTCTCCTTGCCCCGAAGCCTGTGGATTTGTCCCCCTTTCTCCTGCCACCCCAGTTCTGACCTTTACCATTACTTGCCTGGGCTGCGGCAGCAACCCCTCAATTGACATCACCCATTCCCCCCCCCACCTCGACATTACTGCCAAAGCTGCTGCTCCCCAAAATGCAGCTGGGACCCTGTCGCACCCCTGCTTAAAATCACGCAGGTGCTCCCCAGCACTTCCAGGGGAAGACCGTATGAGGCCGTCCAAGGTGGCCCCTTCTGCCTACCCAGCCTCTGCCCTTGGGGTCCCCCCTCCCTATCAGACGTCCCAACCTCACAGCCACTTGTAGCTGTTAACCGAATGACCCAGATCTTCTGTGTGGGGCTTCTTTTCAAGGTGGCTGGAGTGATCTCTGTTTCACCCCAGCACAAGATGCAAGCTTAAAAACAAGACGGGAAACATGACTTCATCTACTTAGGCAAATCAACAGAAGGATCTCCTTGGTTTTCACCTCTCGAAGTTTGGGGTTGTTCTTTTTCCAGTGTTCATACAAAAGCTGTTCAGCAATCTGTCAAGAAAACACAAAGAGGGAAGCCTGATGTCACTTTTCCAATCTGTCCACATTTTGGATAACCCACAATAGAAGTCAGCTCAGGCTAAGAGCTCCTCCACTGGCACCCGGCACTGTGCCTGCCCTTCAGACCTCCCACATGCCTCACACCCACGGCGCTGGGAGCCAGACACCTGATTGGAAGCACACAGTGCTGACAAATGACTCTTATAATGGTGACAAAAGGGGGCCCAAATCTGATGCTACAGATGGGTCCTAGATACTAAAGATCTGTTTCAAAATATACAACAGGCTTAAAAACAGAGTTCTGGGGCTCACCATCGCACACAACTACTTTGGAAGATAAAATATACCACTCCCAGCCCTTTGTGGGACCAGAGAACTAGAATAAAGAAAAAGGACTCAGATGTAATAATTAAGGGGCCAAAGAGAATAGAGATGACTCATGGAAAACACACATAAAGAACAACTCAGAGTAAGCACTTTTCCCGACTGGCTCTGGAGTGAAGTGCCGTCTCAACAGGTCAGAGCCCCCGAGGGGACCCCAAGTGGCATCACTGACAGGCTGGGGACTCCCGCTCTGCAGCCTCCTAAAAAGCTACTTACCAGTTTCCTTTGCTCCTCTCGGGCTGACTTCAGATTCCTGTGCTGCTCCCGGATTCTTCTTTCCCTCAAGTTCATGCTCAGCCTCAGCTCCTCCAGTTCTCTGGCCAGCAGGTCCTGCTCCTCTGCCAGAAGCTGCCTGAGTCTCTGCCGTCGGGCCTCCAGACGCTTCCTCCCCTCCTCCTTCATCTTCTCCCGCTGGTAGGCGTGCATGCTGGTTAAGAAGGAGCCACCATCAACCAGATGTGCTACAGCCGCACAGGGAACACGTGGCTGGTTGTGTGGGTGACAGAGGCTGAGGCAGACAGAATGTGGTGACCCGGGAAGGTTTCTTCCAGCCAAAGTGAACAGAGGTGACAGAACCACTACGCATAATAGAATCTTGTTTTTGCAAGAAGAAAATGTATAATGGGCTTATATATGCGCGTACTAATGGTACCAGCTAATATTATTTGAGCAGTTACTGTGTACCAGGTACTACATACCTGGACGGTTTTATATTAATCATCACATAAATCCTATAAAGTAGGTTCTGTTTTAGCCCCACTTCACTGATGAGGAAACTGAGCTCATTCATACAGCAAGTGACACAGTCAGGGTTTCTATCTAGGCCTGTCCGACTCCAAAACCTATGCTTTTTTTTTTGCGGTACGCGGGCCTCTCACTGTTGTGGCCTCTCCCGTCGCGGAACACAGGCTCCGGACGCGCAGGCTCAGCCGGCATGTGGCTCACGGGCTCCGCGGCATGTGGGATCTTCCTGGACCGGGGCACGAACCCGTGTCCCCTGCATCGGCAGGCAGACTCTCAACCACTGTGCCACCAGGGAAGCCCCTAAAACCTATGCTTTTAACTTCAATGTTTTTACATGCATTTCTACAGAAAATGGGTGTATATGTGTATATATATTTACACACAAACACAAATGGAGAAGAGTATGGGAGGATATGCACCAGACAGTTCACTGTGGTTCTCTCCTGGGGGTATGGGGTTACGAAGGAGACTTCCACATTCTACATACATTTCTCATTTTGTCTTTTTCAGTGCGAATTTGTTACTTCACTGATGATCTTTTTTTCAATTTCCAGTTGGAAAGACATCACTGTGCAGGTAATCCATGCTGTCCAGCCACACTCCCCCAGGTCCTTAAGGTCACATCTCCTGACAGCAAGTGGCCCTCAACCCTAAACGATGGCGGTCACCACACAATTACCTCCTCTGGTAGGAGGCCTTGGAGCTCCATTCTGCCTGTTTGGAGCTGCAGATGTCAGACACCTTGAAGTAGCGGCTGTTCTGATCCCACTGCTGCCGAAGCTGGGCCTCCTGCTCCCGGCGTTGCTGTCGTGCAGCCTGCTGATCCGGGAGCCTCCGGCTGCACCCGGAGGAGGGCAGCGTGGGGAGTGCCATCTGAGGAGAACAGCAGTGGTAAGAAAATGAGCCTGCTGCAACCCCTCATCCCTTTAATGCGTGATCCTCACCCCTTGGCTGAACACTGGAATCGCCTGGTAGAGCCTGGGCCCCATTCCAGACTAGTTAAATCAAACAGTCTTAGTGTAGGCCCCCAGGCACCAGTATTTTAAAAATGACTTGTCATCAGGACTGCAAATCATCTACTTAAATAAGCGTGGACTGCACCGGGCTGTGAGCCAGACATCATGAAGGGCACTGCAGACAGAGACAGAGAACCAGTCCTGGCAACGCTGGACAAGCACACTGGGGACTTCTATGCTCTGCCTAAGGTAACATAGATAATAATTTAAGGAATACTTGTGTGTGCCAAGCCCTTGACATATACGATCTTTTTCATTGTTACTATCGCCCTATTTTTTGGCAGGTGAGAAAACTTAAGTTCAAAGAGGTAAAATGACTTGCTCAAGATTACAAAAGCAGGAAGTGGAGGAAATTTATAAAAGAGCTGGGATCCTAATTCATGTTAGTCTGAGATGAGTGCCCGGACTCTGTAGACTGCAAGAGGCTGCCTGTTGGGGCCAACATGCCCTGGCTTCGGCAACCCGCAGAGAGTGGCCCAATCCAGGTGTCACATCTGGAAGTGTTCTGGATTAGCATGGAGGGAGATCCCTCATCTTACGGATGGAGAAACCACCACCCAGAGAGAGGAATGAATTTGCATGGGTCAAGAAGCAATCTGGGGACACAGCTGGAGACTCGAAAGCAGAACCAGTCTCACTCCGGACACCTTTTCCCCTGGTCCAAAAGCTGCCCTATGTGCAAGGTCTACACAGTGCTTGGCTGTGACAATACTTAAGGAGCTTCTGTTGAATAAACAAGCTCAGAGTCCTCCGATCCCGAAGTAAAGTGATCTGCGTCTATGGGCCGAGTTTAGCCTGAGGCTGCCAGTTTATGATCTGTCTTCAGACTGTGGCAGGCTTGACAAACTGTTTTCCTTGCCCTGTGAGCCGCCCGCGGATAAATCTTTGCACCAGGAGTCAGAAAACTTAAGATTCCGGTCCCGGATCTGCCACCAACAAGCTGGGCTGCTCCCTGAAAAAGTCGCATCCCTCTGTAACAAAAGCGGTTACAGAGGGAAGTGTCGGACCCAGAGCGCGCGGGGAGCAGAGTGAGAACGGGAAGCCGAACCCCCGGGCTCCCTGCGATCGCGTCCCGCGACAGCGGACGCGCTTCCCGCCAGCGCGGGGCCGACTGCAGCGGGGCTCTGAGGGTCCCGGCCCCAAAGCCGGCCCCCGGCCGAGCCCAAACCCCCGACTTACGTTTCTCTGCGCCCCGGAATCTTCGAAGGCTGTCCCGGCCTGAGCTGCAGCATGTCCCAACCGAGCCCGGCCCGGCCCGCTGCAACCCTTCCGAGCAGAACTGCACCTACGCCGGCCGTTTCCCCGCTCGTTGCCGGGGCAACGGGTCGGCGACGGAGCGCCGCGAGGGCCAAGCCTCCTGCAGCGCGATTACTAGACGCGCAGAGAGGAAAAAGAAGGCTGCGTTTTTCTCTGGTGCCCCCGCGTGATGGGCGGGAGCTCAATCGCAAACGTCGCTAGTCCTGGAAACAGGCAAGGAAAGAGGAAAAGAATCCATTCACTACACCAAATTTAGGATAAAGGTGAGGATGGGGGGAAATCAGAGGGATATGATAGGGGAGGTGATTATAAGCCAGTGGTTCTCAAACCTGGCTGCGCATGAGAATCATCTCGGGAGCTCTTAAAAATCCAGATGTCCAAACCAAACTCCAGACAAATCCCATCAAGCTCCCTGAGGGTATCAGTGGTTGTCTAAGCCCCCCAGGTGCTTTCGACGTGCAGCCAGCTCGCAGAACTGCTGGCGTCAGTAGGGACGAGTTATTGGTAACTTTCTATTGTCTTAGGATAGTGGTGGGTTCAAGTCTGTTCATTCTCTTAGTGTGTTTTATAACTCGCAGGTGTTACGTGTATTATCTTATGTATCAACTATTCCGTTAAAAAAATGAAAACATCCGCTCTTTGATTCATGCTCTTTTCATTTTCCCATTCTTGTCTTCATTTACTCTCTCCTTCATTCCTTCCTCCCTTTATTCCATTCTCTGTTTTCCTGGATGCAGCATAATGTCCGGTTGAACAGTGTGGCCTCTGCTGCAACCTCCACCACGCTAGTCATGTGGTCTTGGACAGGTCACTTCATCACTCTGAGCCTCAGTGTCCTCGTCTGTGAGAGGAGGATGTTAAACATGTGATTGGTAAGTTTCATTGGGTGTCCTGGCATGGGAGGAGAAAACAATGAGAATGTTAAAGTAATTGAAAAAGGAGGCCGTGAGACTGGGGAGGCCCTGATGCCTCCATAGCCTATGCAAGCCAACCTAAACCGAGGCCAGAGCCAATGCACTTGAATCCGAGAAAATGAAACTTACCAATCACCAACAGCCAGCTAGGCGTTCCCAAACAAGGCAACCCCTTAAGCAATAGCCAATCAAATGATTTCCTTGCTTTCACATCTTCTTTCTAAAAACCTCTCTCCTAGATTCTGCCGGTGGAGCGCTCCTGACCACCTTTTCTTTGGTGCTGCCTGATTCAAATCAGTAAGTCTTGAAAATTTTACTGTGCCTCAGTTTAGCTTTTAAAAAGGATACCATCAGGGCTGCTTTCTAGGGTCGCCCTTGTGAGAGGAAATGAAGGTTTACATGGAGAGGGCCCAACAGCAGAGCACCTCAGGTGAGCTCAGGTGAGCATCTCAGGTGAGCACTGTCTCTCACATCCCCCTTTACTCGGGTGAGCACTGTCTCTTACATCCCCCTTTACTTGACACATGTTTACTCAGCATCTGCCCTGCCTCATGTGTGAGATTCCCTAGGGTCAGCCGCCGATTGGTCCCAACCCCTTTGGCCAAGGTCATGGCCACTCTTCCATATTGTGTCCCCAGTGGAGAAGGGAAGCAGCCACCCACTCTGATCAACCCAGCCAGAGCTGCCCACACAACAAAAGAGCCCAATAAATAAATACTTGTTGATGGGCCTCCTTGAGTGTGGTAGGAACTTTAGAAACATGTGAATTGTGTTGTGGGAGACTTGCCTTCAGGTCCTGATTTTGTGCCTCTTGGGCAAGGGCCTTCCACTCTCTGGGCCTCAGTTGCCTCATCTGTATAATGGCCTTAAAGGACCAAACAAGCTCCACTACTGGGATCAAGGGCCTAGGGCTTGACTGGCCTGGTCCTGGAAGCCTGAGGCCCCAGGGCATAGCCTCTGGGCCTCTTCTTCTGGGATGGCACTTGCCCAAGGAACCACAGCTTATAGGTGGTAGAGCCAGGACTTGAACCCAGCTCTGTCTGATTCCAGGTCCTGAACACTCTCTGAAGCACCAAGAGGGTAGGGATCATTACCTTCCGTGCTGTGGTTCCAGTGCCTGGCACAATGTAGGCACTTAATAAATATTCGTCGAGAATGAATGAGTAGATTCCCCCCAACTTGAGTCCTTCTTTTTCTCCAAAAGAAAAAGGGAAAGATGGTATTGAAAGACAACAAAAAGAAAGACATAAAGGGACTAACATTGTTTGAATACTTACCATGTGTCAGATGCTTTTAGAGGTAGTTTCTTGTTTAAGCTTCCCTCTAACATGTGAGGTTCCTGCCTGCATTTTGCAGATGAGGAAACTGAGACTGAGATCTCAAGCAACTCTCTTGAGGTCACACGGCAAGGACGACAAGCGTCAGGATTTACACCCAACCTCCAGAGCTTGTAAATCTCTTTTCAGTCTGCTTTTCCAGCAGCTTGTGACTTGTAGATGTAGCTCTTAAAAGAGGCCAGCAGATGTGGGCCAGCTGGGCCATATAAAGAGTTCAGCAATATTAAATATTTAGTGACAGTTTGATGACTACGGCCCACAAGGGACTAGGAGAGAAAGCCCTGGCAGGCAACCATCGAGGTGGACGCTGCACACACTGGGCCCTGGGCCAGCGCACCATTCCTTGGGGCTGTTCTTGGACTTGTCTTTGGGTGTCCTGGCATGGGAGGAGAAAACAGGAATGGGGAGGTGGCATGATGACACGGGAGCAGCTCCCTATTAGCTGAAATGTGACAAGTGCTGGGGGCCATGCAATGCCCTCACTTAATCAGCAGGTGGCGATGCCAAGGCACATTTACCTACGCTGGGTTTTCACAGCGTTTCAACATCAACCACCCTGGTTTCTCTCTTCATACCTGAGCTGGGCTCCCTACCCTCCCTAAGACAAGGATGCAGAAGCAGACAGGTGAGCTCAAAGACCCTGGGGCTATGGGGCTGCCTCTCAGAGCCCCAGTTTTGTGTTTTATTAGCACTCAATTGTTTGACTAGCACTGAATTATTTCGTATCTCTGAGCTTCAATTTTCTCACCTGTAAAATGGGGATAGTAGTGCTGGTTTGTTTAACAGCTGCCTCAACCCAGTGCTGGACACATGATTAGCACTTGATAAGTGATACCTGTTCGTGTTATAATTGCCTTAATGCCAACAGTTTTCTGCATAGCGCCTGCTCAAGTGCTGGGTTTAGTTCCCTTTCTCCTAAGGGAAGGAGCTGAGAAACTGTTACAGGCAGACATTGGAGATACGTCAGGTTCAGTTCCAGACCCCCACAATAAAGCAAGTACCACAATAAAATGAGTCACACAGATTTCTTAGTTTCCATGCATATGTAAGTTACATTTACACTATACTGTGGTCTATTAATTGTGCAACAGCATTATGTCTAAACAAACAACACACATACCTTAATTAAAAAGTACTTTATTGGGGCTTCCCTGGTGGCGCAGTGGTTGAGAGTCCGCCTGCCGATTCAGGGGACGCGGGTTCGTGCCCCGGTCTGGGAAGATCCCACATGCCGCGGAGCGGCTGGGCCCGTGAGCCATGGCCGCTGAGCCTGCGCATCCAGAGCCTGTGCTCCGCAACAGAAGAGGCCACAACGGTGAGAGGCCCGCATACCGCTAAAAAACCAAAAAACCAAAAAAACTTTATTGGGACTTCCGTGGTGGCGCAGTGGTTAAGAATCCGCCTGCCAATGCAGGGGACACGGGTTCGAGCCCTGGTCCGGGAAAATCCCATGTGCCACGGAGCAACTAAGCCCTTGTGCCACAACTACTGAGCCTGTGCTCTAGAGCCCGAGAGCCACAACTGCTGAGCCCACGAGTCACAACTACTGAAGCCCACACGCCTAGAGCCCGTGCTCCGCAACAAGAGAAGCCACCGCCATGAGAAGCCCACACACTGTGACGAAGTGTAGCCCCCGCTCGCCATAACTAAAGCTGGCGTGCAGCAAAGAAACCCAACACAGCCAAAAAATAAATAAATAAAATAAAATAAATACTTTATTGATAAAAAAATGCCAACCATCATCTGAGCCTCAGCATGTCATGATCTTTTTGCAATACTCACATCAAAAATCATCGATCAGGGACTTCCCTGGCAGTCCAGTGGTTAAGACTGCACTTCCAATGCTGGGGGCGTGGGTTTGATCCCTAGTTGGGAACTAAGATCCCACATGCTTCGCCGAAGTGCGGCCAAAAAAAGAAACCCCGAGAAACAAAAAACAGATCACCGATCACAGATGACCATAACAAATATAATAATAATGGAGAAGTTTGAAATATTGTGAGAATTACCAGTGTCTTGGTGACACAGAGACATGAAATGAGCAAAGTCTGTTGGAAAAATGACACCGACAGACTCTCTTGACACAGGGTTGCCACAAACCTTCCATTTGTATAGAACACAGTATCTGTGAAGTGCAATAGAGTGAGCTCTGCCTGTACTAATTTGCTCACCACCAGTTGATAAACACATAGCCATTCTCCCAGTTTCCCTGCTTGAGCTGCACATTGATTGGGGTGGGGTGTCTACTCCTCTCTGCGTGTGGTTCAGGAGTAAATCCTGATTTGTCTAAGTCAGCTATGATGGAACCATGCCCTTGACTGGGTTGGCGGTGGGCTTGGGGCCCAGTCCTGCCCAATGACATTTAAGGGCACATCTCCTGGGGGTAGGGGTGGTTTTGCTGGGTCTGTGGGAGACCTGTGGTACTGCTGCGGCCCTCCTCTCCGGGAGGAAGCCCCTGACACAGCTGACCGTGACCTTCGCAGGGCAGGAACAGAAGAATCTGGTCCTTGATGGTGATGTCAAATATGGAATTAACCCACCAAGTGGGCCCCCACTCCATAGCTTGGGATTCCTTTTTTTTTTCTTTTAAGATTTTTCTTTTTACTACTTTTTATGGTAAAACAGCATACAACCTGAGATCTACCCTCTTAAAACATCTTTACGTGTACAGTACAGAGTTGTTAATGGATACAGAAAACGTGATCTATACATACAATGGGATTCCTTTTTAGAAGGTAAAATAGAGTCTTGTTGCTTAAATAATTTTTCGGTCAGCAGGAAGTACTCCCATACACAGACTTGTCTAGAGCAGCATTGCTCAAAGTACAATTCCTTTTGTTTTAATACATGACTTTTTGGGGGGTAAAATACACATAAAAATCAACATTTTAACCATTTTTAAGTGTACAATTCAGTGGCATTAAGTATATTCATAATATTGTACAACCATCTCAAAGTGTGATTTTTTTTTACTGTTTCAACTTTTTAATGTAAAAAGTCAGGTCGTGGAAATATAAATCATCATCATCATCGTTCTGCAGCACACGTCACACTGTGGGTATGGATATTTCCATGTGTTATTGGCAAGAGAAACCACAAGAAAACAAAATAACTATTCAAACACTCCTTTCCCCAGGCAGGTTGGCAGTCAGCTGCGGCCCACCTTCACAAGAGAATTCCAAAAGAATGCTGTTCTGGGCGGTATGTCAGGGGCATGGATTAACGTGGTTGTTGTAACTCTGATCTTTCAGCGCTTGGGCTGGTTTCCCACGGCTGAACTTCTGAAGACAGGCCTCACCACGTGCAAATGGCACACTTTCTAGAAAACAGGTGGTGTATGAGACCCTCGCTTTTAGGATCAAAGTGTAATTCTTGGACCATGACAACAGCTGGGGAAGGGATGTCAAAGGTTCTTCCCTAGCTCCCTCTGGGGGCTGAGGCCCCAAAACACATCTCTGTGACAAGTTCCCCCTGCTGGATCTGACGTCACCGCAGCTGGAAAACCACCTGGGCCAGTGTGGTGGAGCTCACCCCATCCAAACTCCTCTGTTTATACGGGGGGGCTGAGGCCCAGAGATGGAGAGGTCATGCCCAAATGAGGTAAGTGACAGAGCCAGTGTCTCTAGTGAGAGCAGCTGGTGGCCTCAGCATGTGGAGGTGGAAACAGAAGCTGCAAAGAAGAGAAGACTTGGCCAGCACCTGCTTCGCACTTACTGAACATCTACTGTCCTGTGTGACTTCCCCTTGTCCTCAGTGTCTCTAGGAATTATGGGTTATCACAACTCCACTTTTCAGATGGGGAAACTGAGGCTTAGTGTGGTTGGCCTGTATGGTGTAAGTCAGATCTCACCACCCCAGAGCCCATGCTGGTTCCATCCTGCTGGGCTGTCAGATCTGGGCACAGTCCACCGAGATGGGGCCTCAAGCCAGTCCTGTGTTTTCCATGCCTTTCCCAAACATGGGCACCCACTGGCCATGCCTGGATGGCAGAGAGCCTCCACTTCCTAAGTTCAAGGTGACTGGTGGATGGTGTCGGGCAGCTCCCTTCTGTGCTTAACCTTGAGGCTTCCTCAGCTCCCCCTCTCCTTCCACGTGAAGCCACACCATGAACAAGCCGCTGGACCTGGCACGGTCTGGGCCCTGGCCAATTCCACCAAGCACACTAGCCTTTTCTTTAAGTCTCACGGCCAGTGTTTCTGCTGTGCTGTTCCCTCTGCCTAGAAGGCTGTTTCCCCTTCTAACTTCTCCTCATCCTTCAGGTCTTGGTGTAAATACCCCTTCCTCTGAGAAGCCCTCCCCCAGCCCTGCTGACTGGGTCAGGTCACCTGGCCTCAGAACACACTGGATTTTTCCTCCATAGTGTTCACTGCAGTGTTAAAGAAATAATTTTAAAAATTAACATCCTGCCCACACTAGACCGTGAACTTCATGAAAGCCAGGGACCTGGCTATCTGGTTCCTGCTGTGTGTCCCAGCCTCTGCTCTACTGCTTGGTACACAGTGGGTGCTTAATAAATACCTAGAGAGTGGGTGAATGAAACTATGGCAGGTGGAGCAGTATGTCCTCATAATCGGGGGGGAGTGGGGACATGGGCTAGAGGGCCAACACCTCTGCTGGAGAGGTTTGCCGTGGAACCCGGACAGTGTGCACTACGGGTTCCTAAAAATTCAGTGCGACCTCTGTTGAGCAGGCACCTGGGATGTTCCCAGACTCCTCTACTGAGTTTCAGGAGCCTTTGTCCCCGAGAAAAACTTTGCCACTCGTCCTGTCCACCGAGGTGTGCCTCCACTCCACACTCATTGGGACAGTAAAGTTACTGGCCTGGGTCCTGCAGCAAAGCCAGCTGCCAGGGGGTAGTAGGAGTGAGGGACACACCCCGAGAGCCACTAGTGGAATTAGGAGGTAGAAGGGACTTTTTTTTAATGGCCTCAGCTTAGCTTATTTATTTTATTTTTAAAATTTTTTATTGGAGTATAGTTGATTTACAACGTTGTGTTAGTTTCAGGTGTACAGCAAAGTGAATCAGTTATACATATAGATATATCCACTCTTTTTTAGATTCTATTTCCATATAGCCATTAAAGAGTACTGAGTAGAGTTCCCTGTGCTATACAGCAGGTTCCTATTAGTTATCTATTTTATATATAGCAGTGTGTGTATGTCAATCCCAATCTTCCAATTTATCCCTCCCCCCCACCAAAGGGGGCTTTTGAAATCATCATGCTGGACCCATTCACTCAACACATGGGGAAACTGAGGCTCACAAAGGGAAGTAGAGTCTGGAAACCAGTCAACAAGAGTCAGGACCAGATCCTGGGTACCCTGAGAGGTGGGCCTGGGTGCTTTCACTCTACTTCCACTCAGAATTACTGAGAGCTGGGGAGGGCATTTCTAGAACCATCAACATCCTCACCTTCAGCATCCCCACGTGACATACACCGAGTGCCAACCTGTGTCCCAGGTGGATCCTTAAATTCTTAGGTGCCATCTCCTTGAATATTCTCAGTACTTTGAAGGAAGGGCTATTAGGATACCCATTTCACAGATGAGGAAACCAAGGCTCAGAGAGATTATGTTCTTTGCCCAAGGTCGCACAGCTGGAAGTGGTAGAGCTACTAATAGCAATGGTACTTTGTTGTGACACTGTCTTGTGTCAGTGACATGGTTGGGTTTCCGTATAGCATTTTTTCCCCTGAGGCTGCCCCTATAGGTAGAAGATGAGGTGGCATCTCTCCCTTTACTCTGTGCTGTTCACATGCCCCAAATACTATGTTCATGCAACAACTGAAAAAAAAGTTCAAATATTTAGCTGTAGTATGCGGTGCTGTTTTCCTGGGATGGCAGGGAGTGGGCCTGCTGGTGTGTGTCGCCTTTGCGTTAATTAGGGAGAAGCGGCAGACGGGCCCCGCGAAACAGCAAGGCGGGTTGGCATGGCAGCTCTTCACACCCAGGGGAGTTGGCTCAACAAAGCCAACTTGGCACATTTCATCCTGCTGAAAACCTGGCAGTTGGGGATGTGACATCACTGGAATCAATTACCCCCACAATTGCCAGTGCTGGGTAGAAATAACTCAAGAAATCGACTCGTAATAACCACGCCATTCATTGAGGGCTGCCTGCCTGCCAAGTCACCAACTGCCTGATTTACATTAACCCGTTAAACCCCACATGAGCCCTGAGAGGTAGTTACCATTATTACTATCCTCATTTTACAGGTGGGATAACTGAGGCTCAGAGACGGGAAGTGTGGTAGGCTCAGTAATGGCCCTCAAAGAGATCAGGCGCTAATCCCTGGAGGCCCTCAATGTGACCTAATTTGGAAGAGAGGTCTTTGCAGATGTGATTAAGGACCCTGAGATGGAGAGATCATCCTGGATTATCTGAGTGGGCCCTAAATGCCATCACAGGTGTCATAAGAGAGAGACGAGGGACTTCTCTGGTGGTCCAGAGGTTAAGACTCCACACTTCCACTGCAGGGGGCATGGGTTCAATCCCTGGTCAGGGAACTAAGATCCCGCAAGCCTTGTGGTGCGGCCAAAGGTAAAAAATGAAAGAAAAGGAAAAAAAGAGAGAGAGACAGAGAGAGACTTCACACAGAGGAGAAGGCCATGTGAAGCTAGAGGCAGAGACTGGAGTGATGCAGCCACAAGCCAAGGAACCTGGAGGCACCAGAAGCTGGAAGAGGCCAGAGACAGATTCTCCTCTAGAGCCCTCCGAGGGGGTGCAGTGCTGCCGACACCTTGATTTTGCCCCAGTGATACAGGTTTCAGCCTCCAGACTGTGGGAGCATAAATTTAGGTTGTTTTAAACCACGAGGTTTGTGATCATTTGTTACAGCAGCCACAGGAAACTCATACAGAAAATGACTTGTCCACGGCCAAATAGCTATAAAGTGGAGGTGTTGGGCTTGAAACACAGTAAGTGCTCAATAAATGTTACCTGTTATTATTATTATGACCAGGTGCACGTGGGGAGGCTGATTTATAGGATGAAATGTCCAAAAGACCACCAACATGGTCTACTTTATCCATCCCAACAGACTCTGTTGGGAAGGGTCAGTCTGAATAACCCGGATTTGATGATTCAGTTTGGGAAGAAGTTGTTAACACTGGGTGGAGCGGGTTCAGGAAAATGATGCAACTTTGTAGCATGAACACCTCACTCCCACTGAGTCAATGCCAAGCACTAGGATTAACTCCACTGGCCAAGCTGGTCCCACAAATCGATTTCAGAGCAGGTGTGCAGCCAATGGAGCAAGTGTGATGGCCCACAGAGGTGGCTCCTCTGTGTCTGGCAGCATTTCCCCCAGGACACTTTATTTGTTGTTGATTACAACCTCTGTCCTCTTTGGTTCAGAGTAAACACTCAACACATATGTACTGAGTGTGTGAAGTCTGCCCCATTACAGTAAGCTAAAGGTACGGATTGATGGCCTATAGCTAAAGCCAGCTGGCTAAAGTTCTATGTGGCTCCTCCCCTTTTCCTCCTCTCCCCTCCCCTCCCCACCCTTTCCCTTCCCTTCCCTTCCCTTCCCTTCCCCTCCCTTCTGTTCTTTAACAATTTGATCCCCTAGGTGGGTCCCAGCAAGGTAAACATCAGCGATGGGGGGAGGGGGAGAGGGTACATGCCGGTCCAAAGAGGGGTGTCATAGCTCAAAAGGGATAAGAAGAGTGTCTGCATGGGGTGAGGGTGGCCCAGCACAGGGGGCCAGAGCTTGCGTGAGTGAGAAGGTCATCCTCATGGAAAGGCAGCTTGGTATGTGGTGTCAGAACTTGAGTGAGGTGTAGAGGGTATCCTTGTTGGGGGGAAGGCAGCATCAACAATAAGAAATTGTTACATAAGGGGAGTTGGTCAAATAAGTGAACACACTGAAAACAGTGAGAATACTAGGTTTCTCACTGTCTGAGCAGGGAGTTACCAGTAGGGAAAGACTAGAATTAACCCTGTGGAGTTAGGCTGGAACTGGATCTATTAGGGAGGACTCATGGTTTTCAATATCGATAAAAGACTATAGATATAAATATAGATATAAATGTGTGTGCGCACGTGTGTGTATAACTCAGTCCACTGATAGGATCTAGGGGCAGTGACACCCCCCAAACCATAAGCACATCTAGATCTTGGTTTCTAAATACCATTCTCTACTAAAAGAAACCTGGGTTCTACGGAGAAACGGCTGATTTCAGAGCTAGGGCAGAGGAAGTACAAGATGAGCCTGGAATATCTTGTGTCAAACAGTAATGAAGTGTTTAAAGAATGATGGAAACATGTCAAAAGGACACAGAAGCCAGATTAAAGGGGCTATCATGGACCAAATCTAGGATACACTGGGCACCCAAATAAATAATAACAGTAATGGATTGTAACCCATGGAATCAAGAGCCTGTACTGATGGAAATAAATAAATGGAAAGTTTGATGAGAGATGGAATATTTACCTAGTCTCAGAGTACCTCCCTATGAAATATTTATTAATTTCAAAGAGGAAAAGAAGAAATTCAGGGTGAGAAGCCTGGAAGACACCATCTTGTTCAAGTGATCACAATTAACATCATCCATAATTGGACAAATTGAAGTCACCTATATCGTCTGTTATGATGCAATGAGGACACAGCATCACTTCTGTGATATTTCATGATATACAGAATCCACAACTTGCATCTAATCTATGATGCATGGTCTGAACCTAATTGAGAGGAAACATCAGACAAACCTAAACTGAGGGACATTCCCCAAAGCGCCTGCCCTGCCTCTTCAAAAGAGTCCAGGTCACGAGAGCCAAACAAAGACTGGGGAATGTTCCAGACTGAAGGAGACTCAAGAGACAGGACCATTACATGCAACATGAGATCCTGAACTGGACCCTTTTGCTACAAAGGACATCCTTTGGACAAATGGCAAAAGTTGATGAGCTCTGAGTATTAGAGCTCTGAGTATTAGACACATTAGAAATGCATCAGTGTTAATTTTCTGCATTGATGGATGTATTGCGATTCTGTAGGAGAACATCCTTGTTTGGAGGAAATACACATTAAAGTATTTAGGGTGATGGGGCATTGTGTCAGCAACTTAGGCTCAAATGATTCAGGAACAAAAAGCTATTTGAATTGTCCACCTAACTTCTATGTAAGTTTGAGATATGTCAAAAGAAAAAAAATGTTTTGTGTTGCTTACATAGCATTAAAAAAGTTTTTTAAAATTAGTTGCCAACATCTAAAAATCAAGAGATTTTGCCCTCAACTCTAGGTTTCTGACTTCCCTTGAGAAATCTGAAAAGCTAGCAACTCCGGGAATGAGTTGTGCCACAGTGCCCTTTAGATGGTCTGTGCGATCCCCAGTTCTCCACAGTCCCCTCCACTCCTCATTGTGTAACCCTCAGCCCACAGCATCCATCTATGCTTCCAGCCTGGCCCCTAGGACCAGCCCAACCCCTGTCATAAGCTATGGGAATCCATAGAGCAGGCACTTAAAACATTTGTTGGATGGATGCATGGGTAGACGGATGGATGGACGAACTTTCAAGACATCGCATTAACCCAGAGCAACAACCTATCGCAGCATCTTAAACCCATGTTCCATGGCAAGACAATTCTTCCAGACTTGAATTTTTTATATCAGCCATAATCTCTGGTGGTTTGGCTGCAATGGAGCAAGTTGAGAAATCAGGGCATTGTCTGAGGCTGGAGGTCCCCATGCGGGTTGTGATCTTTCTGTGGAATTAATGGCAGTGTCTGAAATGTAGGTGGGGTTCCGGCACTGGGTCAAAGTGCTGGGAGGGCTGGTAAGGGAGGCTTCAAGGAGATGGTATCTTAGGATGCCTGAGGGGGTGAGGTTGGGTGGGGTGGGAACAAGCCAAAGTTGATGGCTTGGGCTTCCTATTAGTGGGTGAGTTGACTTTATGGGACACGTCAGGGTTTGGGTCATGGGTGAAAAGTGATGATAGCCTTGTCTCCCCCAGACCCTCTCATTTCCTGACTGTACATGGGTCGTGTCCTTGGTTTGGAACAGCCTCTTCTCCCATTTGCCCCCTGAAAGATTAAATTGAAAATATTGAATAAGGTCCGGCAATTATTTTTCTGACACCGGTGATTTCTCATTGCCCTTAGGATAAAATCCAAAACTATACCACCCTCTACCTAACCCAACAAGCCCCTGCTCACCTCCCTGAGCTCAATTCCTATCCCTCCACTCCTCTGCCTCTTCCTCGCACTTGCTCCACTCCCATTCCCTCCCCCGTTCCCCCTGGCTGCTTGCACACACCAAGTTTTTTGCCACCTTAAGGCTTTTGCACATGTCCCAGCCACTCTGGCTCTCTCCTACTTCTCCCTCAGGTCTTGGATCAAATGTCACCACTTCATAGGTACTTACTGCCCCTAACTCTCTACATCCTATCCCAGTCATGTCCTCAGTCATCCCCTGGCACTCCACCTTGTTTTAGTTTCTTTGTTTACACTTAGTATTTGAAGTTGTCTTATTTGTGTATTGTGTTATAATGTATTGTATTGTGTTGGGTTGTATTGTCTCCCCAACTAGAATGTCAGCCTCACAGGAGCAGGGATTTTGCTGTACTTTTCATCACTTTATCCTCAATGCCTAGCACAGTGCATGGCACATAGTGGGGGCACAGTTAATTATTTATTCTGGAATGAATGAGCTGTCAACAACTGTGTGCTAGATTTTAGGACACAAGCATCTAGGTGGGTTGTGGCTGAGGTGAGCTGTGCTCCAGGTTGTGACAGGCGTGTACTCTGAGCTAGTGGGTTTCCTCAGGGTCAGGTTTGAGGAAACAAGCACCAGTCAGGTGTTGACTGAGTTGGATTGTAAACTGGGCTGAATCCATCAGGTAATATCAGACTGTTGAAGTCAGACTCGACCCCAGATTTCAGGTAACAGGAGTCCTAGTTAGGCATGGCTGAGTTAACTTGTGACTTGAGCAGTGTCCAACAGGCATAGGATCACTCACAGAGAAGAATTATGCGTCCCCAGTGGTTGTAGCCAAAGAGAACTGTGACCACAGCAGTGTCCAAAAAGTCACTGGGGGCTGTTGGAAGACAGGCTCTGTTTGCGGGGAAACAGATGTCCTAAGGGACGCTGGCTGGATTGGGCTGTAACCTGGGCTGGTGGATGGGTTGTGAGTTGTGACCTCGTCCATCAGGCGAGGACTCGGCCCAAGCCAGCCCGCCTGGTTGGGGGGGGTGCCACGCCGGGGGCGGCAGGTAACACACCTGAGGACGGGTCACCTGGGAGCGGCTCACCTGGGCGTACCTGGATCCACGAGTCGGCGCGCTTTCGCGCCGGGCGGGCTAGCCCCGCCCCTCGGCCAATGGTGACGCGGAGGTCCGCGGCCGTGGGCGAGGATTGGGCGCGGGCGGGCGGACGGGCGGACGGGCGGGGCGGGGCGTCCGGCAGCTTAGGCGCACTGCCGGCGGGCGGCGCTGAGTGATTGTCTACGCGGGCTCGGAGCGGGCGGAAGTGGCGACGCTGGCGTCCCTTGATCCTGCTGCGGGCGGCAGTGACGGCCCCGGAGCTGACGGCGGCGGCCCGGGGGGCGGCGTGGACGCCCGCGGCACCGGCTGGGGCATCCCCAAGGGCCTCGACCCCGAAATGGCGCTGCTGGCGGAGCACCTGCTGAAGCCGCTGCCCGCGGACAAGCAGATCGAGACGGGGCCCTTCTTGGAGGCGGTGTCCCACCTGCCGCCCTTCTTCGGTGAGCCGGGGTGAAGAGGGGAGCTGGCCCGCAGCCCTGACCCAGAGCGCACCCGCATCCTTCTTCTCCTGAGCATCCCCCAACCATCCCTCAACTAGACACCGCAAATCCTAATTCCCCACGCACCCAAGATGCCCTTTTTCTCCAAGCACCCCAAATTTTCCCTATCCCTGCCCGCTCCCAAATCCTCTTTCCCCCGAACATGTCAATCCTTCATCTCTTCCCAGACATCCCCATATCCTCCATCTCCCTCAGACTCTCCCAACCCTCTTGTCTCCCCAGACACCTCACATGCCAACATGTCCTTCAGATGCTGGCAGTTCTCCGTCCCCTGGTGCACCCCAGTCGTCCTCTGCCCACAGACACCCCTACTCTTCCAAATCCCCAATCCTCCAATCCCCCATCTCCCCGAAAACATCTCTCACCCTATCATCCCCCTCTTCCCTTTCAGAGTGGCTCTCAACTCCCTCCCCTTAAAATGAATCCCCCCCATTTCATAAACCCCCTCTTTTCTGTAAATTCTCCCAGCCTCTCCCTCATGGGACCTTGTGAACACTTCTTTCCTTAGAATTCCCTCATTTCAGATCAGAGACACCACCCACCACCCCCACTCCAAGGGCAGGAAGCCTGGCAGGGTGAGGAGGGGCCTTTTGGAGGGAGTCGCAAAACTCTGGGGCCCCTTCCTAGGGAGAACCACCTAAAGCTTTCCCTCCATTTAGAACAGGGCTCAGGACAGGGGGGCTGCTATGTGGGGCAACATCAGACATGGAATGCTTGGGATGGGGTCCAAAAGGGAAAGACTCCTCCTCCATATGTCATGCCCTGGGAGGTCATAGGAGCACTGAGCTGGTTGCAGACCTTCCTTTCTCCCATCCCTCAGCCCAGCCCACACCCTGGATGGAAAATGGGAAACTGAAGACAGTACCATCGGCCCCTGCCCTTTGCTTTGCTGGTCCTGAGTAAAGGCTGAAACCTGAGCTCTGCTTTTTCCTCTTCTATGTGGGCTTGCCCAGCGCCCCACCCTGCTGTTTCATTTGGTGGCCTTGCAGGAAGAGACCAGTCCGGAGGGCAGAGTCTAGCTGAAACCCGCAAACTGACAGAACCTTGACACTGACTTGAACTGAAGGGAAGGGGCACCTGGGGCAGTCACTCCCTTTCCCCCCTAGTGGGTGACCAGGGCTCATGGTGGGCAGTAGTCCCTGAAGTGCCGTGGGCTCTGGGGTGGTTGTGACTACGTGGAGTCGTGTGCCAGCTCTCCTCCTCCACCTCTTGAGCCTCAGCATCCCCATCTGTGAAATGGGCATGCTGATCTCCTAGACTAGCGGCAAAGAGTAAATGAGGTGGTGTGTGTGAAGTTCTGAGGCCTTAAGTGCCAAATAGGTCTTAGCTATTGGCAAGGGGAGATGTATGGTTGTTATACAAGTTCCTGGATTCAGTTTTGGTTCCTTCATAGAGTGGATAATTGATTAATGAGTAGTGTTTGAGTGAGTGCCATTGGCTGGTTTGTACGATTCTCAGACTGGCTCTTTTACGTCCACTGTTACATCCCTGGTACCCAGAACAGTGCCTGGCACACAGTAGGTGCTCAGCCAGAACTTGTTAAATGTATAAAACATTCTTATTTTCTGTATCTCAGTGTTGAGATAACACTGACTCTCCAGGCAGGAGCTTGGGAGCTATCTGGTTTGAGCATTGAGGAGTTGTTGATTTTTGTGACAGGTTTTTCCCCCCTCCTTGGTTCTATGAGCATTTGCCCTGAACAAGGATTCAGAATCTGTTTAAGCTAGTCGTTCTCAACTGAGGGCGGTTTCGCCTCCTCAGGGGACATCTGGCAATATCTAGAGACATTTTTGGTTGTCACAACCTGGGAGGGGGGCGTGGTGGTGAGGGGCACGGGGAGATGCTACTGGCACCTAGTGGGTAGAAGCCAGGGATGCTGCAAAACATCCTCCAGTGCACACACAGCCCTCACCACAAAGAACTGATCCAACCCCAAATGTTAGCTGGATCTCAAGGTGGAGAAACCCCGAGTTAAGCTCTGTGGCCCTTTCCTCCCTCATCTTCAGCAAGGTTGCCCATCAGTTCTGCATTTGGGGGCTCCTTCGTTTGATGCGATTATCGTGCCGGTTTTAGAGGAAAGGGGGGTGGTGGCGGCTGGAGCTGGCGGTGATCTGGGGCCCCTGCTGGAGAGCACCCCCTCCTCCTTTCCCTGATCTCAAAAGACCCTTGTCTTTGCTGCGAGCCGGGTGCTGTGGGCCGTCACATCTGTTGACAGAAGCACCATTTATACAGAGGCCTCAGTGGGTTGGCCCACAGAGGATAATTCTTAGCACTATTTAAAAAAACGTGATGATCCATTTTGAAGCCTTAGGCTCTTCTCGGGGGAGAGTTCCTCCTGAGGGTTTAAGCTTCAGCAGGATGCTCCCACCAGTGGCTTTTCTCTGGCACTCAGGGGTCGGTGGAGATCCGCCGTCAGCTCTGACACACGGGCTTTGTCTAGGTCTTGGGAACGTCTGGTCCCCTGGATGATCTGGGTGGTGTGTTTCTGGAATGGAGCAGGCCTGGGATTATGGACACAAGAAGTCTGAAAGGCATTCGGTGCCAGTTTCCTCCAAATCAGGGTTTCTCCACCGTGACACTGCTGACATTTGGGGCTGGGCCATTCTTTGGGGTGGGAGTCTGTCCTGTGCTTTGTAAGACGTTTAGTGGCATCTCTGGCCTTTCTCTACCGGATGCCAGTAGCACCCCATCTCCGCAAGTTGTAACAACCAAAAATATCTGCAGGGAGACCGAGTTACCCTTGGTTGAGAGCTACCACTCTTGATATAAATAGGGCAGAGGGCTGAAAGCTGTGTTTTTTTTGGTTTTTGGTTTTTTTTTTTTTGAAAGCTGTGCTTTTAAAAAGTATTTTAACTCTGCAAGGAAGATCTGTTTCTCAAAGGAAAATGGAACAAGAAGAAATGATAAATTAAAAATCTCCCTGCCATTTATCGAGCATTTACTGTGTGCTAAGCATTCCATGTAGATTAATTCACTTAATCCTCTCACAACCTTTTGAGGCAGAGTTTGTTGTTGTTGTTATTTGAGAGAATCAATGCTGACATTTCAGAGTATTTTCATTCCAGACCCATTTATATCTTTATCTATATTTAAGGGGAAATGTATAAGCTGCTTTTTTACACCCAACAATATAGCATAACCACCTTTACCCATCAATCAGCATTTTTCATAGCTGCCTAGAACTTCGTTGTTTGAATGTGGCCATAATTTATTTAACCAATCCCCTGCTGTTGGACATTTACATTGCTTCCTTTTTGTTTTTTTGCTCTTGTAAACTGTGCTACAGTGAACATTCTTGTATATATTTCTTTGCATACTTCTTTGGTTATTTCTAACGTTTAGAAGGGAAATTGCCGGGTCGAAGGGTGTGAAGGCTTTTAACCTGTTAGCACAACCCATTTCTTAAACCATCATCGGTGGTGGTTTGGGACAGAATTGGTTGGGCTTGATGAATGCTAATAGGTTGGGCTGCAGGTCAGATGTAGCTCAGAACATCTGTATCCTGGGCTAACTCTTCCATATCTCCAGCCTGAGTCTCCCGAGCTGTATAGGTTTTGCTGTGTCCACTTAGAGGTCAGCCCTTTGTCCATCTTCTTTCTTTACCTTGACCCAGTAATTGGATCTCACCTCTGACTGATCAGTTTGCAGCTGACTTCTGTGAGGCCCTGCTCTCTAATCTTTTATGGTCAAATATGCAGCTGTTCTAGAACATTTGCAATTGGAGGATGGGGGGGGGTGGAGAGAGGGTGAGGGAGAGGCTTAGTCATTTAGTCTTGTCACTCCCTGCCTAGAAGCCTCAGTGGCTCCCTGTTACCCCACCTTGATATCTGTGCTGTAGCCTTTCTGAATGGCTTGCAGCCCCACAGAGGGTACCATGCCATCACCTGCCTGTGGTACTTTACCCACGTCAGTTTCTCTGCCTCGGGTACCACTCCTCTCTGGCCCACCACCTTCCTTTCACCTGGCTGGGTTCCACTTATCCTTAAGGAATCAGCTTAGGGGTCACCTCATCTGGAAAATCTTTCCTGACTCCCATGGAATCTACCCCATTCTGACACTTGGAGTTATTTCAGTGCACTTGGTGAGCTAGTGATGTTTGTCGAGTGAATGCTTTTGGTTCCATTCCCATTTTTCTGGGTTCTTCTAAAAGTGTTTTGCTTTCTTCTCTCTTTCTAAGTTAAAGTGTAGAATCAACTTAAGATACATAACTCATATCCTGTACCCATGGCAGACGTTAATAATCAATCATGATACTGTTTTTTTCCCCTTTAAGTCTAAACACAGCTTCGGCCACTCCGAGGTCCATTAGAATTGATGCATGAGGTGACACCTGTTTGCTCTCACTGTTTAGGGAGCAACCAAAGATGCAGGAGCTGAAAGTAATGATTTCTACCTCTTGGTTCTTGAGATCCAGATTCCAGGGGTGATTTTACTTCCTTCAGGCTTCTTAGCTTAATTAAATGGATGTGCATAGAATCGAGCCTTACAGATATCTGATACTCACGAAACAGTCCTAGAGTAGCCCCAGAAAGAGTGGTTTTGCATCACTTTGGTTCAATGCTAGCTCTATTTGGCGGGGTGGGGGGTCGGGGGGGCGGGGGAATGGCAGGCCCAGAGGCACAGAATTATCTTGTTTTACAGCCAAAGAAACCAAGGCCAGAAAGGTTAGGTGACTTGCCCAAGGTCACACAGCCAGCAATTGACCACAGAGCCAGACTAGAACTCAGGCCTCTGGACTGCTTATGCAGTGCTTTTGCTGTTGTGCCTGCCTGCTTTCCTGGCTTCCTGTCTGGTCAGTGGAGCCAGCCTGTTTGGCCACCGAAGTCCAGGAGCTCTGCTGGCTCCACTGTGGCTTATCCAAGACACTGGGAACCCCAGACCAGCTATGCAGGTTTCCTTGGAGCTGCGTGCCTCATAATCATCTTGCTATGCTGGGACCATATCTCTTGCCTAATTGAACGCAGATTTGATTACTCGGGCATGGAAGTCATCCAGTGGGGAGGCCCCAGACAGCTCAGTTTTTCCTTTAATTGGGACATTGAGTTAACTGCCTGGGGACCAGCCCCACCCACACCCCCTTGGCCTCTAAGAAGTTGTTCCTACCATTGCAACAAGCACCTTTCAGGACTTGGGACCACAATTTTTTTGGTTTTTGTTTTTTAAGTTGATACAAATATATGTTTATTTTTGGTTTTGTATAGAATATCCCAAGAAAGAGAAACAAGAAACTGTATTAACCCTCGTCCAATAGCAGGTTAGTTATCATTTTGGTTGAGTGTCTGTTGAGAGCTGGATGCTATAGGAACCGGAAGTAGACCGCTTCTAGGAGGAAGAAACAATGTACTTTGCGGAGGGAGGTGGGTAAGTCACTTTCAGCAATGGGTTTTGCAAGTTTGAACCGGCCTGCAGACTCCTCTCATCCATCGGAAGTGTGTTTGCAAGTAGTGAGTGAGGATTCATTAGCCTTGAGGAACACCTACTGCGTGCTGGTGGGACATGCTCATGAGCTCACCTGGCCCAAGTTAGAGCCAAGTAACACCTGTATAGAGGGCTACCGCTGGCCCTGTTGTCTTATCCCGTCCGTCTGTGTAACAGCCCATGAGCTGGCTGCTTTGGAGGCTTAGAGGGAAGAAGTTGCTTTGAACCTGGGTCTATTGTCCACTGAAGTCCATGAATCGAAGTCTCTAGATAGATGGATATTGGCATCAAGCAGCCAGCCTGAGCTTGAGTGCTGCTTCCATGGTGCCCCAGCTGTGTGTCCATGCCCTAGTGCTTCCCCTCTCTGAGCCTGCAGCCCCAACTGTACAAGGCGGAAGCTGGGCATCCCAGGAGGGCCGAAGGAGGCGGCCTCCCCTAGATGATGTTGGCACCCAATGCCCAGAATCACTCCATCTTTTTGCACAGGTGGGACAGACATCCTCAGACCTTTAGACTCTGCACTTCTTGCCACACAGCCCTTGGGAAGCAAGGTTCTTGCAAAAACAAGCTGCCTCTGGCTCTTGGTGACCAGCTGCCAGGGCTTGGGGCCAGCTGAGCTGCCTGGCTACTGAAGCAATTCTCACTTATAACATCCAAAGGCCAGTGCAGAGCATGGACAAATGGTGCCCACCTGCTCTGTTCCCCCAGTGATAAGGATGAGATCCTCTGGGTTCAGAAAAGTCCGGCCCTGAGGTCAGGGACTGAGGTCTGGCCTCTGCTCCTGGAGGGAAGAGGATGGAGAAGAAAGAGGGAAAAGACCTGAACGTCCACTCTGTCACTTGCTAGCTCATCCAACCCCCGTTTCATTCCTCATCTGTGGGGTGTCTGTCGCATAGGGCTTCTTGGAGGAACAGTGCCCCATTGTGAATCGCCTCCCAGGCCCCAGCAATGTGCCTGGCAGAGCGTAGGTGCCCAGCCAACATGGGACTTGAAAGGGAATGGAAAGAATGCGTGACAAAGGGCTTTGTAAAATATAATGCATGACCCCATCATAGCTAGCATGTAAAATATAATGCATGATCCCATCAAAGCTAGCATAACTCCTGTTTTGAGTGACTCCCCTGTGCCAAGCATCGAACTAGCCGATATCTCATTTCCAGTCCTTATCATGACCTTATGAATTAGGAGGAATTGGTGTCATTTTACAGAAGAGGAGACCAAGGTTCAGAGTGGTGAAGGGATTTAACCAGGTCACACAGCTAGTAAGGGCTTTGTAGGGGGCCAGCCCTGCCACAAGTCTTCCAGAGCAGAAAGGGCCTTTTTGAGCTGTTTGTCGGGGAGGGGAAATGATAGGAAGTAAGTTCCCATCTGGCAGTGTGCTTATTTCAATGAGCTTATTAGAATGGAAATGTAGGTTGCATTGTTTCAGTTTTAAAATGGCCTGGATGGATGTCAACTCCTTGTGTTACATTCTTACAGAGTTACTTGTAACAGGGTTTTGTTTTGTTTCGTTTTTAATTGTTACAGTGTTAACTGTATCTGAGCTTTTAAAAGCCATCACAATGGGGGCTTCCCTGGTGGCGCAGTGGTTAAGAATCCGCCTGCCAATGCAGGGGAGATGGGTTCGAGCCCTGGTCCAGGAAGATTCCCACATGCCGCGTGCACCACAACTACTGAGCCTGCGCTCTAGAGCCCGTGAGCCACAACTACTGAAGCCTGTGTGCCTAGAGCCTGTGCTCTGCAACAAGAGAAGCCACCACAATGAGAAGCCTGCGCCCCGCAACCAAGAGTAGCCCCCGCTCGCTGCGACTAGAGAAAGCCCACGTGCAGCAGCGAAGACCCAATGCAACCAAAAATTAAATAAATGAATAAAAAAAAAAAGTCATTACAACGGATCTGCCCTCTCCAGAGTCCTGTAAAACCTCTGCTTTCTGTCCCTGCACTTCCACAGTCAGCTCACACTTCCCCTGGCTCAGAAATGATTCCTTTTCTGCACTGCTGTTCCCCCAAGTTCCTTTCTCCACTCCCTTCTGATCTCAGACATTAATGGTCAGGAATACATGGTCCTTATTTTATAACTGAAGGGCTCCTGTTAATTTTACCCACCATATCAATCAACTGATAATACCTTCTTTCCCTACCTCTCTCTCCTCCCTCCCTTCCTCTCTTTCTCTTTTGATTTCTTAATCATTGGAATTATACTTTTCTGGATTTCTTCTCTAAAGAATGATGATATAATGTATAATAATAGTTATTATAATCATAATCATAAAGAATACTTTTTAAAAAATTTAGCCAGAAACTATGAGGTGAGGCCTGTTATTAGCCTCATTTTACAGATGTGGAAACTGCGGCTCAGAGAGTTTAACTAAATTCTCCCAGGCCACACAGCAAGTAAGAGAAATCATTTTCCCATCTGCATTCCTGATTGAAGGCTGGTTTTTGACAAAGGGGTCAATTTTGGATAAAGAGAGTTGGCATGTCATGGGGGTAATTTTTAAAAGCATCATTTTGTAAACATTCTTTTCTCTTAGATATTAGGATAGTAGAATTTAGAATGGGAACTAGTTTTAGGAAGGTGGGCATTCTCAGTGCTCTTATGCTTCAAAATAGGCCTTATTGCAGACTGAGCCATCTCCACACACACACACACACACACACACACACACACACACACACACACACACCACATACCCATGGATTAATAAATGATTCATCTCCATCAGCTGTAATTTGAGTGCCTCCCATTATGATCCTCGTAACCCAGGATCTGTAAAGTTAATCTGCCCCATGTGTTTAACAACGAAACCTTATTATCCAGCTATTGAAAAAAAAAATTGAATTTGAAATAGAACCTCCCCAAACCAGGCTCCTAGAGTCATGACACAGGTACACTCTTCATCCTTTTTCAAATAAGTATTTATGGGTTGGGTCTGGTATTCCCACACTGAATCACACAGGCTGAAAGTGAAGCTGTGCGTCTTAAAAATGGAATGCTTTTTGTTCTTGAAGGAAAATTATTCCTGAGATGAAATGAGAGGGCGGGCCAGGGCGGGGGCGGTTCTCTCACCTTCTTGCCTAATGTTGGGAACATCACCTGTTGGAAGATGTGGTTGTCTGAAGAGGCAGGTGTTGAGGAGCAGCTTGGATGGAAATTTCCAGATATGTGCTGGGGGCTTGCTCAGAGCATGATGGCAGGTGCTTTCCAACTACATTGAGGCCAGAAAAAGAGGAAGTGAATGTGATTCTGTGTGGCTATGGTGACTGCTGGCTTACGGGGAATTCTGCTGTCTGGGCAATCTCAACCATCTGAGCTATGACAGAGACCCGGGCAGAACTGTCACAGAGGTCATGCACAGAATGCTTACTTGGTGCCTGTTTGCTCTTATTTTGCAGGCAATGGTGACAAAGTTAGCTATTTGTTTTCCAAGTATCCTGCAGAATCAAAGCACTGCAGAGAAAACAAGAGAGATTTAAAAAACTACACAAAACTGTCCTAAGTCCCTGAAAACATACCATGTAGAGCCATTTAGAGAAGAGTTGAGGAGGCCTGTGATGTCAGTGGGCCACACCTTTATCATAATTCCTGTTTTTGATGATGGCCCTGTTTAGAAAACTGCAAATGGCTTGCTGTACAAAGGCAGGGACATTTGAGTTACATTTTGAGAAGTTCCATCCAGAATGGCTGCATGTGAAAGTTGGTACATTCATAAAATTTGGTAGATGGAAAATATTTCACTGCTTTATTTTCTTTTTATTATTGAGATTAAATGTCTTTTCCTTTCTTCTTTTAATTGTCCATTTTTCTATAAGGTGGTTGTTGTTTGTTTCTTATTGATTTGTTCGAGCTCTTTACATATTAGGGATGATAGTCTGGTCTATGATATTTGTTACACAGGTCATCCCCTCCCCCAATCAGTTTGTTCTTTGGCTTAGATTGGTGATGGGATTTCCCCCCACCCTGACCCCATCCCATATAGAAGGTTTCTAGGTTTTGTAATCAGACTTATTGGTCTTTTCCTTATGCCTTTTGGGTTGAGTAGCATGCTTAGAAAAGTCTTCTAAACAGAAGGGGCCATTTGCCAACACGTTCCAGGTAACCAAGGCTTGACTGTGTTTGGAATCCGTGTCCATTAGAGTTGGTTCCATGCAGTGAGATGGTGAAATTGTATCTGATTTTTCTTTTGTTTTTGAGACAACTTCCTTTGATGAATGAGAAAAGCATCAGAGTGCCCCCCGGCCCCCCCCACCCCCTGCCCTTCCCTTCTGGCAGGTTCTGGGTGTCATTCTAAAGACCCTGTTGGCTGACAACAATGAAAAACAAGTTTCAGTTAACTGCAAAACAGGTAAAACAAGAAAGGTAATAATTTTGAGGCAGGACTGCATTCTGTAGGAAAGGTAAAGCTGGATAACCCTCCAGAAGCATGTTGTGTCGTGTCGTATCCAGAGCAGCGGCCAGTTTGCGTTTCAAGGCTTAGGCCACGGTGTGCTTGGGGGTTAAAATCATTTCAGGGTTTTCCTGTCAGAGTCCTTTCGCTTTTGTTGAGTTCACACACACAGATAGAAATGTCCTAGAAAGAAAGGCTAGAGGAAGTCGTGGCACCAGCCTTGGCTAATTGTGTCTGCGTGCCTGACTCTCGCCATGTGACCCTGGGCCAGTCACTTGGCTCTTCTGGGCCTGGTGGCCTCGGGCTGCGCCAAAGCAAACATAAACCCAGAGCCTTCCATGAGGCGTGTTGAAGCTGGCTTCAGCTTACCTGGAGCGCCTCCTGTTTGCCCAGCACTTCAGGGCTCTGGAAAGGGAGGGGCCTGAGCCCAGCGTGGTTCAGGCACTTGTCCAGACACCAGATCTGAGAGCCGAACCCAGGACCGGGGCTCTGGAGCACAACTGTGCTCCTCCCCTGATCACAGGCGGCCCACCCCCAGATGCTGCCAGCCCGACTCCTGTGTGCCCATCTGCGTGTACACAGTGATGCCTTTCCTGCCAGCAATTGCCCCCTCGCCCTGGCCCCATGCAGCGGGGAAGTGGATTCTGGGGTCGGTCGGCCTCACCACCTCCCTCTGCTGGGGTCCATCTCCCAGCCCTCGACTCTCCCCTCTCTTGCTTCTGCTCTACAATTGGCTCCAGAAGTCCATCCAGACCCCACATCCTACCCTACAGTAGAGCAGAAGCTCTGTCCCTGCATGGTAGCCACGACGCACAAGAACAGCTGCCTTGGGGCCCGGCTCCTGCCAACCATGGCAGTCTCATGACCCGAGTGACACGCTGTCGGGAGGAGGCGAAACAAAAAGCCTTTCTCCCCGCCATCGCAGGGTGGGGCGGGCGCTCAGAACCACACAAGAGCCGTTTCTAGAGCCAGGGAAGCTGAATAACATTCTGTGCATGTCTAAAATGCACACCCAGTGACCTGAGTCGCTGGGAAAAGCTAGGAAGCCACCCACGCATGGTTGATGATGGTCTGTCACCAAGCTCTGGTTCCGCATCTCCAACGTGGGATGGCTTTACTTGAACATCAGCCGGTGGTGGGAATCAAATCACGGCCAGGCTCAGGGCCCTCACTTGGCACATATGGCGCCTGCCCCATCACAGCAACTCTACAGGGGTGGTCCCTTTCCAGGTGGGGAAACTGAGGCCAAAGCCCCTTCTCATAGCCTCTGCCATGTTAGTCGCGTGGGTCCTCAGACCCGGTGCATTGGGTCAATCTTCACTATAAGAAAGTGGCTAGAAAAAGAACCTGGCAGGAAATGTGCCTCTAGATTCACGTTTCCTATTATCTGCCCCCTCACTCATGCTGGGGTCCAGCTCCGTGCCAGGTGCTGGGGGCACAGAGGCGGACTGAGGCCCCCTGGTCTCTGCCCTCTCTGAGCTCAAGTCCATGGCAGGGGTGGGTGGAAAACAGAGTTACACGTGGAACCACAATCACAGTAGCAGTGCAGTGGACTGGGAGAAAAAGTGGAAGGAAGAAGTATGACTTTTATGAGCAGAAAAAAGTGTCTGACATTCTTGTTCTTTTTTTTTTTTTTTTGGCTGTGCCGCACAGCATGTGGGATTTTAGTTCCCCCACCAGGGATTGAACCCATGCCCCTGCAGTGGAAGCACAGAATCTTAACTGCTGGACCACCAGGGAAATCCCAAGTCTGACATTCTTTTCCAACTTTATATATGAAAAATTTAATACATACAGCAACCCTGTTTGGGAAAAGCATCTTAGGAACTTGTGTACGAATCAGCAATTTTTAGAAGATGGCTGCTGTCATCCGCCGATGCTGGCTTTCAGCTGCGACATTTGCAGCCTCCAGCCAGCCCTGCTCACTTCAGACTGGCCTCCACAATCTGAACTGGCTCTGGCCAGTCCATCCTGTTACTGAAGGCAGTGGTTTGTGTATACTGACAGACTCCCTCGGTTTGTCTCAAGTCTGAAGTCAAGGGGAGATCCTGTCAGCAACCAAAGACCTCTGTTCAGTCCTGAATGGTGGGGCAAGTTTGTCTTCCAATTCCAGGGCTTGTTCCTATACTTGGTGCTCCTAAGGGTATAGTCATACCCCTTCGATTGACTAGTTGGTGAATATATGGTGCAGTGTTAAATACATCGCAGCCTTAAAGCTGTTTGCCCATTTTGTCTTTAAAAATCTGAACAAATGGCTAGTGAACCCTTGGTGAAATTTAAATGTTAATAAAATAGTATACCCATAAAAAAAATAAAATGTACAGCAAAATTGAAAGAATTTTACAGTGAATATTCATGAATCTGTCACGTAGATTCTACCATTAATACCTGACCATACCTCTCTATCCACCTCTCCATCCATCCATCAATCCACCTCATGTCTTTGGACAACATACATTTTGAAAGATGTGGAGGTGAAGCCATTGGCCATCCCTTTGGAAGGGTTTTGTTTTTTTTTTTTTGGCTGAGCTAGGTCTTCGTTGCTGTGTGCTGGCTTTCTCTAGCTGCGGCGAGCAGGGGCTACTCTTTGTGCGGCGCGCGGGCTTCTCATTGTGGTGGCTTCTCTTGTTGCGCAGCACGGGCTCTAGGTGCGCTGGCTTTAGTAGTTGTGGCGTGTGGGCTCAGTAGTTGTGGCTCGAGGGCTGTAGAGTGCAGCCTCAGTAGTTGTGGTGCACGGACTTAGCTGCTCTGCGGCATCTGGGATCTTCCCAGGCCAGGGATCAAACCCGTGTCCCCTGCATTGGCAGGTGGATTCTTAACCACTGCGCCACCAGAGAAGTCCCCCTTTGGAAGGGTTTCACCAGTCCCTATGCTGCCCATCCGTGGCACCTGCCCGGCTCCTGTGAGGTTTGGAATTGGTGACCCTTGGTTGCATAGTCAAGAGGGGAAGTCTCCAGTGGTGGAGAGTCCTGGCTGTCTTGCATTATTATTATTTTTTTAAAGGAGCTTTCTTTTTATTTATTTATTTTTTGGCCACGCCGCTCGGCATGTGGGATCTTTGTTCCCTGACCAGGGATTGAACCCTTACCCTGAGCAGTGAAAGCACTGAGTCCTAACCACTGGACCGCCAGGAATTCCCTGCATTCTTTGTTTTTTGTTTTTTGTTTTTTTGCGGTACGTGGGCCTCTCACTGCTGTGGCCTATCCCGCTGCGGAGCACAAGCTCTGGACGCGCAGGCCCAGCAGCCATGGCTCACGGGCCCAGCTGCTCCGTGGCATGTGGGATCCTCCCGGACCGGGGCACGAACCCGTGTCCCCTGCATCGGCAGGCAGACTCTCAACCACTGCGCCACCAGGGAAGCCCCCTGCATTCTTATTTTAAGTCTGGAATGCGTTGTCCTTTGGGGGAGTGGGTGGTAAATGTCCCGGGAGAGAACACGTTACAGGGCTAGCAAATTGCACAGACTCCCAGGTTGGCCTTGCAGGATGAGGTCAGCGATACATCAGGGAAGGTGAAAGGGTGGGTGGAATCATTACCTCATTAATGCCCTTGGCAGGTCCAAGATCAGGTGGGACAGGCAGCCTGCATCCCCCCACCCAGCACCTCGGAGCAGCTCCTGTGGCCACCCCGGGGGAGGTCCAGCGTAACCCCATGGATGGAGATGTGCTCCCACGGGCGTGAGAGAGAGGCCGGTAGCTGAGAGCAGTGGGCTCACCTCTCGGCCCGAGGATTCTGTGCCCGGGAGCCTGCAGTGGGGCAAGGCAGCCACCCCGGGCCCCATGAGGGCCTCAGTCGGGAGGTAGGAGAGTAGAGGTGGCAGGGAGCACAGGCCCAGTGTTCCCACTCAGCAGAGGTCCTGACGGACCTGGTGCCTTCCAAGCCTGGGTGACATTTGCTGGACTGTGGAGCCTGACCCTGGTCATGCTACAGAGTCATAAAGATGGTCACAGTTCGTGCACTGAGGGTTCCCGTGCTGGCCACTCTGCTAAATGCATTCAGTGCGTGCATTTTAATCCCCACGTCAACCCTATGAAATAAGTACCACTGCTGCCCCATTTGACATGTGGGGAAACTGAGGCACAGGAGACTTGCTTAACTGGATTCAAACCCAGGGTGTCTGGATATCTACCCGACCTTCTTTCCATTGGGTTTTGGGGTATTTCATTTATAACGTCCAATGCTGTTTCCCCAATGCACCTTTTTTGTAACAGCTGCGATTAGAATGTTCCAGATGGCCGGCCAGGTGTGCTGGGTCACCTTGGGTGGAATTCAGCCCACAGGTGTCCCTCCCCCAGTCCTCCGCCCCATGCGGTCAGTTGGCACGCACACTGAGGCCCCAGCCTGGCCAGCGGACAAGGGGAAGCTGGAGCTGGTGTTTCCCCACCGTGGGTTTGGTACCCACTTGCGTCCTGCTTGGGCAGCTTTGCCCCCTGGGCTCTGTATCGAGGATGGTGAGAGGTGTTGGGGAAGCACAGCTGTCTTTAGGCTCTGAGGTGAAGTCCTTGTTGAGTCTGCTCAGGAGAGAACTGGCCCTTCCCCATGTGTTTCCTCCGTGCCCCGCCCTTAGCAGGGGGCTCTGACCTGTGGGCTGTCTCTGGTCCCTGTGACAGCCTGCTGGGGGATCACAGAGGAGGGAAAGGAGGAGAGACAGTCCACAGTCAGCTCACATTTCCCATGGAGTCCTGAGTTCCAGGCACTGCCAGTTTCTAGGTCCACATTTCATCAACTCAAAGGTGCCACCTATTTTAAAATGCTCTGTTGTTTTATGAACCACCAAGACAGGAAAAACACCTCCAGTTAAGAACATTCCGATTCCAGAGGTGAACAAAATTTGTGTCTTGGAAGTGGGTTGTTTCACATCATCCTCACAGCAGCTCTGATAGGTTCTGTTGGCCCATTTGCTAGATGGGAAAGCTGAGGCTCAGAAAGCAGAAGGGACATGACCAAACCCACACTGCCAGTGTGTGCAGAGCGGGTATGGAGCCCCAGTTCATTGAGCTCTGCTAAGTGACCAGAGTCCCACTCCTGGTGGGTTTTCCTGGGCTCTTATGCAGAGTCTCAGAACGGTGGGGCCTCTGGGTCACCAGCTCACTTCCTCCTTAGAAGCTGGTGAATGAGTCGGGTAGGATGAATTGGGAGATTGGAATTGACATATATACACTATGGGTACTATGTATAAAAAAGATAACTAATGAGAACCTAGTGTATAGCACAGGGAACTCTACTCAGTGCTCTGTGCTGACCTAAATGGGAAGGAAATCCGAAAAAGAGGGGATATGTGTATACATATAGCTGATTCACTTTGCTGTACGGTAGAAACTAACACAACATTGTAAAGCAGCTATACTCCAATAAAAATTAAAAAAAAAAAAAAAAGAAGCTGGTGAACGAGCTCTTCTTCCAGCTCTTAAGATTCCTTGAGCTGCCTCCTGGCCAGCTGGTTCATTCGTGGCCTCCGCCTTGTCAGCCAAGATGGTTTCTTAGAGTGTTAGTTTTGCAAGATACTCTACACTGTGCTGTCCAATTAGGTAGCCACTGGCCACGTGTGGCTATTTAAATGAATGGAAGTTAAATCAAATTACAAATTCAGTCCCTCGATCACACTCAGCACATTTCAAGTGCTCAAAGGCCACATGTGGCCCATGTTAGACGGTGCAAATATAGAACATTTTGTCTTAGGAAGAGACGGTGCTGTGGACAAAACGGTTTGCCCCCTAGATAGTCCAGTTGTATTTTTTTTTTTAGTATTTATTTATTTATTTGGCTGCGCCAGGTCTTAGTTGTGGCATGCGGCCTCTTTTAGTCGTGGCATGTGGGTTCTTAGTTGCAGCATGCGGGATCTAGTTCCCCGATCAGGGATCAAACCCGGGCCCCCTGCATTGGGAGTGTGGAGTCTTAACCACTGGATCACCAGGGAAGTCCTAGTCCAGGTGTATTTTAAAGGCTCTGACAAGTCCTGCAGCAAGAAACTGGTCTCACTCAGAGCCCAGCACTCCAGATTGCCCATGAACCATTTTAGTACTTAACAAACAGCTCTGCCTTTCCTTAAACACACCAAGTGACCTCCCCTCCTGTCCCCATGGCCCATGGGGGTCCTGAATATCACCCTCATTGGGAATCTAAATCTCTCTTCTTGTTTTGTCCCCAGATTGCCTCGGCTCCCCAGTGTTTACTCCCATCAAGGTGGACATAAGTGGCAACATCACAGTACGTACTTGGCCCTGCAGCCCCGGTACCCAGATCAGGACTCTATAATCCCGTCTGGTCACCAGTGCCCTGCTCCCTGCCGCAAGTTCCCCAGGCTGATGAACAGGAAGGAGATGTGGAAATGGGCCTGGGCCCCAGCTTCTCTGACTTGGAGCTCCAGGTTCTTGGTCCTCTTTGCGGTCATGCCATCCAGTCATAGCCAAACTAGGACCACAGTCTGGAGGGTTGACCTGAGAAGGAAACTACTGGTTCTTGTATTCACTCTACCAAACAAAAAATAAACTCCAAGGTCCACAGGTGCACTGACCCTGCCCTTCCCTTCCCCAATCCTGAGAGTTCCGGATGGCATCCCCTAGCCACTGACCCTCCCCCCATGAGGATCCACTTTGAGGCTGGTTCTGTGTCATTATCCCCATTTTATAGATGAGGAAGCTGAGGCTCAGAGCTGTTGAGGGGCTCATAGCACGGAAGTGGCAGAGGTGGAATTCACATCCTAACTGCCTGCCTCCAACTCAGGAGCCTTCTTCCTGGACATCTCAGAATCCGAAGAACCTATTTCCATTTGTCCACAAAAGCGAAACTTCAGATGCTTGGCGTTTGAGGCGCTGTCAGTAGTGGTTGGAGAATGTGGACTCTGGGGCCTGGCCAGTGCTGGAACCCGCTCGCACCTGCACCAGCTATGTGACCTTGTGCACGTCATTTCCCCTCTCTGAGCCTCAGTTTCCTCATCTGCAAATGGGAATCATGACAGCAGCATCAGGGTTGCCGTGAGGATCAAATGAGGCTGTGCCCATAAAGTACTTCCCAAGTCCTGCAAATGCGAACAGTCATGGTTATTGTTATGACAAGCCCCTCTGACAAGCCCCACTGCAGGTCCTGGCACTGGGGGGCAGGAGAACGAGGCTCTGGCGGGGTGCCCCTCCACCCAGCACGCAGGCAGCCGTCTATGGGGGCAGCCTTCCTAAGGGGGAAACCCTGTGTGCTCCGTTTCAGAAAATCAAAGCTGTGTATGACACCGACCCGGCCAAGTTCCGGACCCTGCAGAACATCCTGGAGGTGGAGAAGGAAATGTATGGAGCAGAGTGGCCCAAAGTGGGGGCCACGCTGGCGCTGATGTGGCTGAAGAGGTGATGGGCTCAGGTGGCTGGGTGTGTGTGGCTGGTGGGCCCAGAGTCCTGCTCTGCAGAGGAGGGACGGCCAACCCTGCCACTGCCCCACGGGGGCAGGACGGGCACTTCCTGTCTTTCACATAGGCGCTCTTCTTGTGCAAAACTAGTTAGTTTTGAGAAAAAGCACCCTGGGGGCCAAGGCCAGCCTGATGGTGATGCTTCCTTGCTTGTTCCAGCCCCACCAGAGGCATAGCAAGCCGGCGGGTACCCTGGCCGTTGTGCTAAGCTGTTTAGACACCCAATCGCATTTCATGTGCTGTGAGTTAGGTGTGGTTATCCCCATCTCCCAGAGGAGGCCACTGGGGCTTCTGGAGGCCAAATCACATGCCCAGGGCACAGGGGCAGTGCTGGGACTGAGTGGCTGAGCACAGCTGTGCAGGTTGTACACTGCACCAAGATGTTCTGTCTAGGGCCGGTCACATCACACACATGGTAGATTTGTATATTATGACAGCTTCTTGACAGAAATACAGCATCTTGAGGACAAAGAACTCTAATTTGCACAAATTCGTCCTGTGGCCTGGGGGCAGGGTACCCCAGTATGGGATATGAACTCAGACAGTCTTACCCCAGAGTTGACAGTGCTTGTAACTGTGATACATATGGTCCTCATAGCACATATTTGGAGCCGCATACAATTGTTCCATCTTACAGATGAAGCCATTGAGGCTCAGAGAGGCCAGGCAGCTTGCTTGCTGAGATCACCCTGCTCTCTACCAGCTCCAGAATTCTCCTTTAGCTGTGCAAACTCCACAGTCCCTGGCAACAGCTGTGAAGCCAGGGACCCATTCTCTGCCCCACGGATGTTCCCAATGTTGCCCTTTCTCTGGGGCCTGGAGTCAGGAGCCAGGAAAGGCGCTCTTCCCCTGTCTCTCTCTCCATTCCCTGAAGCTACCCCACCCCCACCCCCATGCACTTCTTTGGTGAAACAGAACAGGAAGAATCTGCTCCCTGGAGGGTGTGGCCTGTGTGGGCATCAGCGGGTAAGTGGGCTATAATTAACAACCTTATGGCCTATTTTACGACTCGCCCCCACTGAGCTACCTAACTCTTATCTGTCAACAAGAGACTCACAGACCTGGAATAAGGAACGCCCCTGGATCTATCCATTGGCAGGTTCCATAGGTTTCTCAGGAAGAGCAAGCCAGAGAGTGACGTTCAGATCAGTTAGATGGTTTGTGTCCAGATCAGACGTGGGCAGAGCCAGGTGACTGGGAGAGCACATGCCGGTGGATGTCAACAAATCGAGCACATAATAAGCACCTGCTGTGTGCTGTGCATGGTGCCGGGTGCATGGGATGGTGCTTGGAGAGGCGTGGTCCCTCTTAGGGTACCACAGCCTGGGCAAGGGGTCAGGATGGTGGGCAGATCCTGACAGCTGGATACCAGACTCTGGAGCAGAGAGAAATCAGGGAGGGCTCCCCGGAGGAGAATCGCCAAGCAGGGTCTCCAAGACTGAACAGGAGGGTTCCAAGAGGAAGAGGCCTTGCAGAGGCCTTGGGAGGGCAGGAGAGACACAGCATATCTGCCCCTCCAGGAAGATCTGGTCTAGCCAGGGCCCAGGATGCAAGGCAGGAGCAGGGAAAGATGAGATGGGATTGGACAGGGATGAGTTCCAGCCTCCTCAGGGGTGCTAGGGAGCCACTGAGGGGCATGAAGTCCATTGGCAACAGGGTAAGATGGGGCTTGAGAAGGAATCGTCCCAGCTGCTGGTTAGAGGGGGATCATTTGGGCCGGGAGAGGCAGGGGCTCAGGAGAGGTGGTCAGCCAGGGCAGGGCTGGGACTGGACCCCGAGCTCGCTTCCACACCCCAGGCTGATCCCCAATGGTTGAGGGTTGTGATCCAAGCATGGAGTATTTCCCTTCACCTCATAGGTGATAAAGCTTAACTTTTATTCCTTTAGTCCTCGGGCCCAGAACACTTGCCCCTAAGAACCCCCCAACCTGAATCCTACCGCCCTGCAGGGAGGGAGCAGAGGACCCCAGCTGGGGAGTGAGACAGGCTGGGTTCACATCCCGGCCTTTGATTGAGCTTTTGGGGTACCTCTGTGTTCCCTTCTGTGAAGTGGGCAGGTCATGCTGAACTTAGTCTCACAGGGCTGAGGGGAGCAGGTGAAATGATGTGGATTAAAGGGCTAGTACTGATCTGATTTTCAACTTGGTCACTCTGCCGTGACCCACACCCTTCTTCTGGCTCTTGAAGCACCATCCTACCCCAGAGGAAGGGCTCAAGTGGCCATTGGAGGATGCAGACCGTGGCTCAGGCAGTGATGGAGGCGGGGAACCCACAGGGTCAAACTCGCCTGTGTTCTCAGCATGTCCCTGGTCTATGGTCCCTGAGCCCTTTGAGGACCAGAGCTGTAGCTTCAACCCTGCACTGACTGGCTTCATTCCTCAAGCACTGATGGCCATGTGACCATGGAAATAGGCAAGACAGGCCCAGACCCTGCCCTCATAGACCTTACAGCCCAACGGGGACTGGCCCCAGACCTGGTATAGACGAGGTACTTGGGACATGTGATGTGAGCCGGGGAGTCACGTTACACGGAAGCTGTTGTAGACACATGACAGCAGAGGAATCGTCACTCCCTTTGGGGTGTCCGTGCCCCGGCTCACTGTAGGAGGTTAATACAGAGGGCATCCGGGTCTCCGCGTGCGGCGCTGGTGGGTGGTGCCGACGGCGGCGTACAGGGCCCTGAAGCGCAGTCTCCCTTCCGGCTGCAGAGGCCTGCGCTTCATTCAAGTGTTCCTCCAGAGCATCTGCGACGGCGAACGCGATGAGAACCACCCCAGCCTCGTCCGCGTCAACGCCACCAAGGCCTACGAGATGGCCCTCAAGAAGTACCACGGCTGGATCGTGCAGAAGATCTTCCAGGTGAGCCGCGCCGCAGGCCCGGAAGGACCACCGGCTCGCGGGGCCCGCCCTCTGCTCCGCGCCCAGTGGCTGCGGGCCCCGCCCCCCTCCCACCCCGGCTCAGGAAGGGCTCCCCTGTCCATCTGGGGTGAGGCTGGTGCTCCGAGGGACCCCTGCCGCGTGGTGGGCATTTTCCTAGATGCTCCGTGGTGGTTCTGATGAGGGGCCTGATTGGGAGGACATGGGAGGAAGCAGTGCAGAGACTGAGGCTGTCAGGTTGATGGTGGGCTGGCCTCACTGGCCCCTTGGATTCAGCTGGGACCCTCGCACTGGGGTGGGGAGGGGAGGAAGGGCCCCTGTGCCCACGGGGGCGTCTGCTGAAAGAACGTTGGCCCACGAGGCTCTTGGTGACTTGTGTTGGGGTGATGATGACCACTGGCCTTCAGCACCAGCCCGGCTTTGGGAGAGGTCCACTGGACGTGTGGAGAGCCCTCGGGGTGCCCTGTACACTGTCGTGGCTGCCCTTCCTCCTGAAGCCCCCACCACCCGCTCTTCCTCACTCCCGTGAGAACCGGCACCTGAGGGCTGGTCTCTGTCCCACGTGGCACAGATCGAGGGTAGGTTGGGTCGGGAATCTGCTGGATCCAGGCAGGAAATAGGGCCACAACTGGGCCATCTGCCCTGGCAGGGCTGGGGACAGTGCTCATCCTGGGTGGGCACCGCAAGAGCCCTGTCCCCCGCCATCCTCGGCAGACCCCCTCCCCCTTGAAGGCCTCACGACCACCACCTCAGTAATAACCATGTGTGCTGGATGCCTGGCCTGGCGGGCTGCCGGTGGAGGGTGATCCTCACAAATGCACCGAGAGGTACTGTCCTTGCCTCCATTTCACCGATGAGGAAACTGATGCCCAGAGACGTTTAGGATCTTGCTAGAGGTCACACAGTAAGAAAAATGGGCAGCTGGGATTCTACCTCCTGAGCCTCAGTATCCTTATCTTGCAGATGGGTATAAAATAGGCCCTGCCTCACAGTCTCATTGTGAAGAGTCGGCGTGTTACTCTGTATAAAGTTCTTGGCATGTGGTTTACACTCCGCAAATTGAAGCTATTTCTATTTTGATTCCTAATGATAACGTAATTATTTGTAATTTCCTCACCTTCTCAAAAGGCTTGTAGCCTAAGCTTTTTATCCGGTTGCATCCTTTTCCTTCTGGCTCTGAAATTCTGTGTATGTCCGGTTCTCCGGACTTTTCAAGTTGTCAGGGAAGCCCTGAAATTTAGGGAAGTATCACCCCCTGAAGGACAAAAGAGGAACAGCACAGATCAGCCATCCTCTCCCTGGCTCAGAAAGGTGGGGTCTCAGGAGGAAGCTGTTCACTTTCTCCAGGGCAGGGAGCCCTGGGGGAAGAGGCTTATCCACGCCGAGCACCTGCTGTGTGAGCAGGTGTGCTGTGCTGAGCACTTTGCATGACCTCCTTAATCCTCACAAAGGCAGCCCGATTGGGTGGGTGTCATTATTATCCCCATTTTACAGATAAGGAAACTGAGGCTCAGAGAGGCTAAGTAACTTGCTCAAGGCTCGCCGCTAGTCAGCGGCACAAGCTGGAATTTGAACCCAGGTCTGTCTGTCCCCAAAACTTCCTGCTGTCTCTCACCGGAGTAGAAGGGGACACACATCCCCCTTGGCCTTTCCCGCCCAGCACCACGAATAGCACAGACCCCTGCCCAGCACGGACCTCTGGGGAGTCCCCTCCCAGAACCCCGACGGGCCTGGCCCAGTGGCTCAGGGTCTCCCCCTCCGCTAACACTGAGAACCCCCCTCTCACCCGTCTCAAGGCAGCACTGTGCGCGGCCCCCTATAAGTCCGACCTCCTCAAAGCACTCTCCAAGGGCCAGAACGTGACGGAAGAGGAATGCCTGGAGAAGATCCGCCTCTTCCTGGTCAACTACACGGCCACCATCGACGTCATCTACGAGATGTACACCAAGATGAATGCTGAGCTCAACTACAAGGTGTAGGCCAGACCCTCAGCGGGCACCCCGGGCCACATGCCCCTGACCACAGCCCCCCGCAGGAACAGGCAAACCCGAATCACTGTGAATCCAGCCGGCCGGCCACCCCCAGCCTGAGGCGCCCCCCAGAGCAGCCCAGAGACGGACCAGGGTCTGCAGGGGACCGGCCCTGCTCTTTTAAAAGTCACTTTTGGGGTCTATCCTCCTGGAGCAATAAATAACGATCTCACTTCTGAACTTCATGACAGCACAGACTGACTTTATGCCTTCATTTCAGTGTGATAAAAATTGATTCATGTTTCTAATAAATCAAGTCCTAGGGTTTTTATGGTTTCCCACCACCACCCCATGCGGAGCGTGACTCTGGGGGAACTGGTGTCAGACTCCTCACTTTAAAAATAGGCATGTGTCCTTCTGAGGATCTGGCTGAATGACGTCTGGGGTATTTTAAGGACCACGAGGGGGTTTGATCTGAAATTATACAGGGCCTCTGTTGTGGGATTTTTTTAAAGTAGACTGGTGTGTGTTCTCAGTGGTTTGCGCAGCCCAACCTCACAGCACTGTCATTAGAGCCTGCTCTTTCGTACTGTCTTTTGCTAGACAGTGTTTTTATAGCTGAAACCAACCAGCAAGCCTTTGATGACCAAGGGGAGGGTTATTTTAAAGCTATCTGGCACAAATAATTGACCATAGATGACTGTATTTGCATTCTTCTCCATAATTATCTTCTTCAGGGACAGCTTTTCCAACCTAAGAAACTACCTACCATGTGTATTCTTTCAAGGGGGAGAGGATGAACCCAAGAACACGCCTTGCTGCCTTAACTGTCCTTCCTGGCGCTAAAAAGAGCTGTATCTTTGAAAGTGTTGGGGCGAACAGAGCAATCCCCAAAGAACTGATATGTGTTAAAAACCCAGTGAGGAACAATTGGTGATTTTTATGTGGAAACTAAATAATCCTTAATAAATAAATCTCTATTTTGGAATCACATTGGTGTGCTCTTTTGGTTCTTGATTTTTTTTTTCTGTTCTTTCTGGATCAGAGGTTACAACTGGGGATAAGCCAAGGACCTGTTTTCTGGCCTCCAGGTCCTATTTCTGGTTTAAAAAAATAGAACTGGTTGCCACATTGAGAAACTGGGGACATGTCACAGAAAAATCTTGATTTCTAGCTTCTTTTGAAAAATCGGACTGCCTGTCAGGAGCTGAGAGATGACTGCCCCCTTGGCTGGATGCGGGGAGTGGGTGAATAAATTTTCCACTTTGCCTCAGTCCCCACCAATCCCTGTTGCCTCCCCAACCCTGTGACCATTGGTTATTGGAGTTTATCGTGGGTGCTTTTTCTGTTCCTAGGGTCAAATGTAGAAGGGAATGTTTTACTTCATTCCTGCTCCTACAGAACTGATAGTCTAGTGGGCAAGATGGACCAGTAAATCACCAGTGATGATATAGAGTGGTCAGTGCCCAGAGGGAGCCTGGGGCTACAGGTGTGTGTGTGGGTCACATCCTGGGATGACACTAAACCTCGATGGAAGGGTTGGGGTTGGGAAGATCCCGGTAGAGGAGGAGAAGGAGGGGACACTGCAAATCATCAGCAATGTCCTGGTGGCTTGACCCAGAGCAGGCTGTGTGTATATGAGACATCATGCCACTGAGGGATTTGAATTTGACCCTGAAAATTATGGAACACCTTCAGGGGTCTTGTGCACAGTCAGTTTGATATCCAGTTTGGAAGGCTGCCTCTGATGTGGCCAAAGGTTGGATGCCTGAACTAAGTTTTTTTGCTGTCTCTGATTTTATTATATTTTCTAAGGTTGCTGATAGTAGGAATGCCACTGATCTTTCTAAACTCTAACTGCTTTTTAGGATTTTTCCCTCTGGATAGAAAATTCTGCCAACAAAATTATAAAATTCTGTGTATTCCTTTTTAAAAAGGAGCTTTTCTTCGTGTTTTCAACATAATACAGTGAGACCAGGAAGGCAGTTTCTTTGTGGAAGGTCAGAATATTCCCAGGAGAGCCTCCTTCAGTCCTGGTACCTGCCTGGCCCCAGGAGCCCTTTGGGTTTTTGACCCCAGAGGCAAAGCCAGCAGTGCATGTATGCCTTCTCATTTCATCCTTGTCGAAGTGGGACTGAGTTCTGCCCGGGGCAGGGAGGAAGGAACACATTGAGCACCAGCTGTATACGAGGCCCTGCACAAGTGCTTCATATACATCATTTCACAAGCGCCCTGACATGTGGGCATCAGGAGCACCATTTATCAGATGAAGAAACTGAACCCCCCTGGGGTTCAAGAGGACTCGGCTAGGTTGATCCTGCCAGGACTGGGGGCACTGGGAGTTCACATCTGACTCCATATCTCCCCCCAGCCATGCCCACTCCGGTGCCAGCGGACAGAGTGAGCCCGCCTTCCAGCATACCTCCTGCCAGGACACTCCCACCGTGGGAAGCCCTGGATGTGACCCAGGTTAACATGATGGTGCACAGAAATCTGAGCGAGCCCCAAAGTTTGACAATGGCTGACTCTTTACTCGTTGCTGCATTCAGTTAAACCTCATGAGCAATAGTTCAAATCCGTCTTAATACATCTCTATTACAGACAAGGAACTGAAGCTCAGTTCTCCATAAAAAAGCCTCCGTTTCCTTTTCTGTACCATGGGGGTCTCGCTAACACCCATCTCACAGGTTGTGAGGCTTATATTAAATGTTACTATTTGTAGGGAATTTCCTGGTGGTCCAGTGTTTAGGACTCTAAGCTCTCACTGCCGAGGACCCAGGTTCAATCCTGGTCCGGGAACTAAGATGCTACAAGCTGTGTGGCATGGCCAAAAAAAAAAAAAAAAAAGAAAGAAAAAAAAAAGGAAAAGAGTTACTATTTGAAGTGCCTGCAACGTAGCAAGCTGTCTTCGTAAGCGTTAAGTAAAACTGCATGGATATGTTTGGTGTGTGATGAAGGGCGTATGACAATGCATCCAGTGTTGGAGTCCTGGCTCTGTTATTTATCAGCTGAGTGACCTTGGACAAATCGCTTCACCTCTCTGAGTCTCAGTTTCCTCATCCGTACAATGGGGATACTAACAGTTCCTAGCTCGCTGAGAGTCAATGAAACTGCCCAGGCAGGCGCTTGGCTGCTAATCGTTCAGTGTTGACCCAATGATCATCATTTACAGAAGCTTAATAGGAGAACGGAGGAGGATTCCATTCCCTGGGTTTAGTTGTCCGGTTGATGGGTTCCTTTGGTTCGTTCCGTTGCATCTTCGGGTTGCGCGCCCCACCCGCCCTTGGGCCTGCGCGGTGACCTCCTGCAGGTCCCACGGGTTCCGGTAGGTGGCGCTGTTAGCACCGCGGCGCTGCGACAGAGCTGGGAGTCCCCGCCTGTCCGCACCTCCCGGAACTGCAGCCCGAGCCCAGGGTGTGTGCCTTGCCTCGCTAACGTGTTCGGGGTGGTTTCCAAGGGCTACGTGAGGAGCCCTATTTGAACACTGTTGGAAAAGTTTGAAGCCTCTTAAGTGGGTGCTTTGGGATCCTGACTTCATGTCAGCCGCCGGGTCGAAGGTATGTCCTATTACTTCTGCTACTACTACTAGTACTACTACTACTGCTGCTGCTGCTACTACTACCACTAGCACCATCACCATCATCACCTCACAATTTTTGGGTTCAAGTCCAGGTTCTATAACTTTGTAGCTGTGTGATCCAGGGAAGTCAATTCACCCCTCTGGGCCTCAGTTTCTGCATCTCTAAAATGGGACAGGAACACCTCTACCTTGCAGGATTACATAAGATAATGTGTGTAAAATGCCTGCCACAGAAAATGTTCAATAGTTGGCATTTATTAATATTTTTATTGTGATGCTATGGCCTGCCAGGGGCTCCTGAGGGGCAACCCGACCCCTAGTGCAGTTAAACCGTAGCATGTTCACTTCTTGGTTTGAAAGATACAGCAGGGTGCACGGCAACACATCCACAGGAACACCCCAGAAAACATCGTGCAATATGGCTGGGATTCCTCGCTCTGCCCTAATCTGCTGTGTGACTCTGAGCAAGTGCCTTTGCCCCTCTGGGCCTCAGTTTCCCCATCTATAAAGTCAGGGGATTGGACAGTTCAAAGCTCCTTTCTAGCTCTGTCAATCTACAGTGGACTGTCACTGCATCCAGTCCCTGGTTTTTATTCGTAAGTCCAGGGAAATCAACACTCCATCCACAAGTGGGCACTTCGGTTTCTCCTTGTGACATCTAATGGGACCACATGTGCAAAGCACTTAGCACAGGGCCTGGCACCTAGAGGGTGCTTGATAAAGGGCAGCTATGATGATGCTGATAAGGTGCTTGATAAAGGGCAGCTATGATGTTGCTGATAACAATCAGCTGTCCACCTAGCCCAGAGAGGAGTGTCTGGAAGGCAAGTCATTCAACTCCTGTTTGCTGAACACCTACTATATGGGAGCCCCAAGTCAGATAAGGCTGCACCCTCCAAGGGGCTCAAGGTCCACGGGAAGACATTTAGATGGAGGAGGGCAGGGAGAGCCCCTCTGAGGAGGTGACATTTGAGCTGAGATCTGAAGAGGGAGAAAGAGCAGGCCAAGAAAAGAAGCCGCTACAGCTGATGCAAAGGCCTTGAGGCAGGAGAGAAAGCACCACGTTCTAAGGACAGAGAGAGGCCAAAGTGTCTGGAGCCTGGTGATCAAGCGGGGAGGAGAGTGAGGGAGGAAACCTAGCGATGCTGAGGCTAGTGTGAGTTTGGTTTTTATTTTAGAGCAAGGGAAGTCATAAGCCTCTGTGAGTACAGGGTGACAAAGACAATTCTCAGTTTAAAAAACTGTTAGCCAAAAAACAAACAAAATAACAAAAAAAAAGCTGTTAGCTAGGATCTTAACCGTCCCGGCTGCTCCCTCCGCTGCCCCAACCTCTGCCCCTTCCTGGCTGGGAGAATTGAGCCCTTTATCACCTATGTGCCAGGGGGCAGGGGTGGAGGAGTGGTGGGGGAGGGGCTCCCAGGCCTCTGTGAAAGTCATGGACCTCTCAGGAACATGTTCATTCACTCCCCCTCACAATTCTGGTCACCATCCCAAGGGCCTCCATGCGTCCCCAGTAGCCCACCCAGGGGACCCAGCTGGGAAGCCTGGAATTACTCAAATCCCACTGGCGCCAAGGCTCCCCGCCCTCTCTAGGCCATAGCTCCAGATGAAGGCTAATTCCAAAATGCCCGTGGCCAGCTGTGGCTCAGCCACACCCACAGGCAACCAGGCCTGCTGCCCAGCAGCAGACTGGAATCACAGCCAGTGGCTGAGGGCTGAGGGTGGCTGTTCCCATGGCAACGGATGTCTGAGGGGAAGGGCTTCCTCCCGACCTGGCCTCAGGTTTCTGCCCCAGGGAGAATTCCAGAAGAGCCTCATGGTCTCTGGGACAAAGCCCGCTCTTTGTAGGACCGAGGTGGACAAACCAGCTGAGTGTCCCCAGCCTCTTGGTATCCTGTCTCTGCGGCTTCTAGGTAAATGTGGGGAGATGTGATCTCATGGGGGGCCTGCTGTCCATTGGGGCAGCCCCCCAGAGGAAGACCATCAGACCCCACACCCTCCTGGCTCTGTGACCTTGGGCAGGTTCCTTCACCTCTCTGAGTATGTTCCTGTCCTGTAGCTGGGAGGGATTGGTGAGGATCAAGCCCTATGCAGTGCCTGGCACACAGCAGTTGCTGCATAAATGCACACAGCCCAGCCCTGGTTCTCCCCCACCCTCGTCCCCAGTTGTTTCTTCTCCACATCATGACTTGAGCCCTTCCCTGGCACTCAGAGAAAAAGCCAAAAGGCCAACCAGAATTCTCACGCCTACAACCCCATGTTCCCCGATCTCACCCAGGTGGATGTGAGCAGGGCTTCCCATGTCAGAGTTGAGGGCACTAAGGCACAGGGGCCAGTGCCAAGTGGCTGCTAGAGGGGCTGGAGAGTGTCGTCTGAATTCAGACGGTCCTGGGTTCAGATCCTGACTGCATCACCAGCAGGTACCTCAGGCAAAGGGCTTGCACTGTATGGAGGCTCAGTTTGTCCATCTGTGAAAAGGGCTGGAGAAACCCACCCCTCTGAGGTATATTTGGAGGGGGGGATGAGATGGCCAGGGTCTGCAGGAATCTAGCCCCACGTGGTGATTTTGGCTGCATCCCTAACTCTGAGGAGAGCTTCAGGCCCTCAGGAACCTAGATACCAACTGTTGGCCTAAACCAAGCTCTGGAGCCGTGAGGACACCAGCAGGGCTAAGGGGGTGCCCAGGGGAGAGAAGGAGGGGAGAGGGCAGAGGCAGAATAGCATGGGGTGTGGGAACAGAGAGGAAGGAAGTTTCTGCCTGGGAGTGTAAGGGGAGAGCCATGCCAGGGATGCCTGCTGCCTGCTGGACTCAGTAGTTCTCATCTGTAAAATGGAGACACTAATGCCAACCTCACAAGATGCGGGAAGGAAGATGTGTAAGGGAGAGTGTAGGGTAAACATAAGAGCGCTCAGAAGGGGATGTTGGTCTTGGTGGGGGAAGCACGGTGCCCTCACAGGACTAGTTACTGAGAGTTACTATGTCCCGGCATTGCCGGCCCTCACGAACATGATCGTGTTTAATCTTCCCAGGTAGGGGAAGGGGTAGGGGCAGTTGCTATCCCCATGTTATAGACAAAGAAGTAAAGCTCAGAGAAGCAAGGTCACCTGCCTGAGGTCACACAGCTTAGAAATATGGTACAGCCGCTCCCAGATACTTTGGACTCCAGAGACCACATTCTTCTTCTTTTTTTTTAATCTTTTGTAACAGCTCTATTGAAATGCAATTCACATACCATGCAATGCACTCACTTGAACTATTCAATGGTTTTTAGTATATTCACAGATAGATGCAATTCTTACCACAGTCAATTTTAGAACATTTTCATCATCCTAGAAAGAAACCCCATACCCTTTAGCCATTACCGCTCCAAGCCCCTCCAGCCCCTTGCAAACACTAGTCTACGTTCTTTCTTTTTTCTGTTTTTTTGGGATGCGTTGGGTCTTCGTTGAGGTGTGCGGGCTCTAGCTGTGTGGGCTTCCGTAGTTGCGGTACTTAGGCTCTAGAGCCAGGCTCAGTAGCTGCGACACGTTGGCTTAGTTGCTCCGCGGCATGTGGGATCTTCCCGGACCAGGGCTTGAACCCATGTCCCCTACATTGGCAGGTGGATTCTCAACCCCTGTGCCACGAGGGAAGTTCCTAGTCTACTCTCTGTCTCTATGGATTTGCCTCTCCTGGACATTTCATATAAATGGAATCATACAGTATATGGTCTTTGACGTCTGGCTTTTTTCACTCAGTTTAATGTCTTCAAGGTCCATCCACTTCGTATCAGGCATGAACACTTCATTCTCTCTCTTTTTTTTTTTTTTTGGCGGCTCCATGTGGCTTGTGGGATCTTAGTTCCCCGACCAGGGATCGAACCTGGGCCCTCGGCAGTGGAAGTGCAGAGTCCTAACCACTGCACCGCCAGGGAATTACTTCATTCTTTTTATTGTCAAATAATATTCCACAGTATAGATATAGCACATTTCATCTATCCGTTCATCATTTGAGTCGTTTCTATTTTGGCTGGTATGAATAGTGCTGCTGTGAACACTTGTATACGAGTTTTTTTGGTATTCATATGTTTTCATTTCTCTTGGCTGTATCCCTAGGAGTGGAATTGCTGGGTCATATGGTAACTCTGTATTTAACTTTTTGAGGAACTTCCAAACTTTTCCACGGTGGCTGCACCATTTTACATTCCTACCAGCGGTGTATGAGGGTCCCAGCTTCTCCACATCTTTTTTTTTTTTTTTTTTTTCCACATCTTTGCTGACACATATGTCTTTTTTTTTTTAAATCAAGTCCTTGAGGTTGCTACCAAGGACTCAACTTTTTTTTTTTTTTGCGGTACGCGGGCCTCTCACTGTTGCGGCCTCTCCCGTTGCGGAGCACAGGCTCCGGACGCGCAGGCTCAGCGGCCATGGCTCACGGGCCCAGCTGCTCCGCGGCATGTGGGATCTTCCCGGACCGGGGCACAAACCCGCGTTCCCTGCATCGGCAGGTGGACTCTCAACCACTGCGCCACCAGGGAAGCCCTATGATCTGTCTTTTTGAGACCATATTCTCATTGACCTTGCTATACTAGAGTCTGCCCAGCTTGGGTTCAAATGCTACCAGCTGTAGGATCTCAGGCACGTGGGCTCTCTGTGTCCTTTTATAGAAGATGGCATAGGAATCTCTCCCTTCCTCGTTGTCAGGAGGTGAACTGGCAGCATCAGGGCTATGCTAACTGTAGAGTGAGGTGCGTATGTCTTGTTTTTATAACCGGGGGTTGGGGCAGATGTACCAGGTATAAAGTCCCTGAGATGTGGACCCATCTGGCTCCCGATCTCTCCCCAGTGCCTGGCACTGATTCTGGCATACAGTAGGCGCTTGCTAAGTGTAGACCCTCGATGCTGCCCAGGAACCTCCCTTAGTGGAAGTGGCCGTGCCCCTGCTAGGGACTCTGGGACCCATGTGGGACAAGGTGCTGGGCCCGCCTATAGCCTCTACAGGACTCTCTGCCTGTTTTAAGGGCTTTGAAAATTTTTCCTTCCCTAAGAGGAAAAATTCCTTTTGTTGAGAGTCTCTTGTTCTTCCAAGGCAGAGCTGGAGAGTTTCACCAGAGACAAAAAACAGTGAAATAATGGCAGTCACATCCTAGCAGTGGCCCTTGTTCATATTTAGTCAAACCACCGAGTGTTTGCTGGGTGCCCCGAGCACCTCACTTTCTCTTCCCACTCCCCACTTTCCTGCAAGGCAGGCCTGCATGCTTTCAATCCCCTAATTTTTCTTTTATTGTGGTAAAATACACATCACAAAATTTGCCATCTTAAGCCATTTGTAAGTGTACAGTACAGTGGCTCAAAGAACACTCACGTTGCTGTGCAACCATCACCACCATCCATCTCCAGAACTCTTGTCATCTTGCAAAACTGGAAGCTTGTACCCATTAAACTGTAACTCTATTCCCCCCTTCCTCCAGCTCAATCAACCAGTATTTTTTTAAAAATAATTTTTTTTATAACGTATTTGGCTGCGCCAGGTCTTAGTTGTGGCACGCAAGATCTTTGTTGCGGCATTCAGGATCTTTAGTTGCGGCATGTGGTATCTTTAGTTGCGGCATGCATGTGGGATCTAGTTCCCTGACCAGGGATCGAACCCGGGACCCCTGCATTGGGAGCACAGAGTCTTCACCACTGGACCACCAGGGAAGTCTCAATCAAACAGTATTTTAAAAGCACCTACTAAGGGCCAAGGGGCTGGTCCTGTGGCTGCAAATGAGACAGACGTGGTCCTTGTCCTGTAGGAACTGATACCCATTTTTCAGATGAGAAGACTGAGGCACTGAGAGGGAGAGGCTCTTGCTCACGGCTCCCACCTCATCAGTGGCAAAACAGAGTTTAAACCCATGGCTGGCATAGGGGCCAAGATCCAGCTTCTTGGCCCAAGATGAGTCACTTTTTTGCATGGGGCCTCAGTTGCCCCGTCCATGAAATTGGGTTCAGGAGGGAGTTGGGTTAACCATACAGATGCTGAGGGCTCATACCTCTTCCCCCTAATTTTGGAGAAGAGTGGACACCCTCCCCGACCCTATCTTCTCTCATCCCCTCCATCACCTTCCTACTAACCTGAATTATCCCTGTCATTTTCTTTTCATTTGAGAAGGGTCTTTCTGCAGAAATGGGCTCCAGACTAGTTATGCCCATGACTCCTCTGCTTCCCAACCTGGCCCAGCCCCAGCCCCGGCCCAGAAGACCCCCAACAGATGGGCTTTCCATCAGGGAAGTATGAGGGGCCCCCTGTTTACATTCCTCACTGCCAGATAGCTGCCTGTCTGCTCTGTTTAAGATCCTGGAAACCCAGAGTAAAAAGTTTCTCTTCCCCATCCCCTCATGGAGGGAGCTTTGGAGAGGCCACACTACCTTCCAAGCCTCAGTTTCCCATCTGTAAAATGGGCACAGCAATCCCTACCTCATAGCCTGGTGGGAGGAAGGTTTACATGACACCCCCCCACCCCACCCCTTGCTCAGTGAGTTCATTATTAAGGTTTCTTTTTGGTAAATGTTTCACACTGGTGGTTTGAATTTTATTTTAATTTTTTGTCTGTTCGTTTTGGCCGCAAGGCATGCAGGATTTTAGTTTCACGACCAGGGACCGAAACCATGCCCCCTGCAGTGGAAGCACGGGGTCTTAACCGCTGGACCACCAGGGGAGTCCTCAAACTGGTGGTTTGAACACATCACTTCCATTAAGGTTCTCTGTCTCCAGCGATTCTCAAATTCCACTTTCTAGCTGCCGAACCGACACCCCATGGGAACTATTTCTACTTGCAAGCTCATGAGGAAGGACGTACCCCACTGTCTTCCCAGTGGGAGATTTACCTCAGTTTAGTCAAAACAATAACGATAAAAAGGGCTAAGAATGCTCCTTGGGCTCTGCACAGACCTGGTGCTCCCAGCATCTTCACTGTGATGTGAGGTGGGGACATATCTACACTGCGCTCTACAGAGGGGACACTGGAGCACAGAGAAGGGACCAGCTGTTCAGTTAGTGAGTCACAGAGCTAGGGCTTGGGCTCAGGGAGTCTGGCTCGAGGCTTCCAACCAGTCCCGGCAAAAGTGAGCTGCCCGTCCCATGGAGGTATTCAAGTGTCTGGGGTAGAAGGTGTGTCTGGGTGGTGGGGCTTACCTTCGCCATCTGATAAAAGAAAAAGCACTCGTTGATCTCCTACTCAGTGCCAGGCTCCGTGCTAGGCGCTGGGTAGAGGTGAAGTTAAGAGGAGCTCACACTGATTTAGTCCTGGACCTGCACTGTCTGTAACACAGGTGTCTCCCCTCCTGGACGTGGAGCTACCTGAGGCCCGGGACCTACCGCAGACCTGTCTCTGAATTGTCTGCTGAATGAATGAACGAGCGAAAGCGGTGAGCAATCAGCGAGATGCCCATTAACAGATAAGGAAGGAGTCCCAGGCTGGAGAGGTCAGGAGTCCATGATCTCAGGATTCCAGCCAGAGCCCCCTCCACGGAGCGCCTGCCCTCTACCAGGGATCATGACGCCCACTTTCCAGGTGAGAAAACTGAGGGCCCTCCTCTGTTCCCCGCAGGGGAGCCGATCCCGGGTGCGGGGTAGGCTCGGTGCCACAGCTGCAGGGCGGGCGGGGTGGGCGGGGTGCAGTCCGCGGGCGGCGCGCGAGGTGGAACCTGAGCTCGGGGAGGAGGGACGCGGCGGCGGCGGCGGCGGCGGGCGGGAGGGAGCGGGGCCGGCTGCCGGGATTCAGGAAGCGTTGTGCTCCCGGCCGCCGGCGCGGAGCCCTCCCGGAGGTGAGTGGGGCCTGGAACTTCGGGGCGGGGACCCCGGGAGGGACGACCCAGCCGAGGACCTCGCGCTCCTCCGGGCACGTCGTGGAAGCTGCGGAGTGGTGGCCTGGAGCGCGGAAGGCGCGGGACCCGCGGGGGGCCCTTGGGCCGGGCACCACCTCTCTGGGCTTGGGTTTTGTTACCTGCGAAGAGGGCGCCAACGTGGGCTCCGGGGATGCAGGCCCAGGTCCCCCAGTATCCAAGCCCAGGAAGCAAACACAGAAGGCCCTGCAGCCCATCCCGGAGTCACCTCCTTTTTGGAGAGCTTGGAAGAGGGAGTTGGGGTCCTGAGGTTTGCCCCCCACCTCTGGGAGGGAATTGGGGAGCCTGGAACTTCCAAAGGCCACTTCTTAGTTACTGAGCCCCAGAGAGATGGCTCTTTCCCTGCAAGAGGCAGGAAAATCTTTAACCTCCCCTCCAGCTATGCCCTGGAGACTCCTGGGAGGTCTCTGAAGACAGGGAGAGACCTCCCATCCTCCCCGCATGGCTGGCCGTTCCAGCCACAGGCACCCGTGCCTGGCCCAGCCCCAGCGGGTTTCTCCATCTGTCTTCCCCATTTTGCAGATGAGGAAACTGAGGCTCTCAGGTCGGGGATGTAGCCAAGTGGAATTTACATCCAGGGCTGTCCGGCTCCACCGTCCTCCCTGCCTGGTGCCCAGAGGGTGTCTTGGAAGTTACCCAGGAGGGGGTGGGCTTATGTCTGCTGAGTGTCTGCAACAAGGGCTTCTGCTGGGAGCAGGGGTAGGGGCCTGATGTCATGTGTGAGCTTTGATCTGGGACGCTAAGACCCACTGGAGGGTTTAAGCTTTGCCACTTTATCTCTGGGGCGGGGACAGCGGGGTGAAGAGGTGGCCTCTTCTGAGAGATCAGGTACTAGGGTCAGCCCAGGTCATCTGTGAGGTTAAAAGTGGGGCTTGTGTGGGCCCGAACCCTCACCCTGCCACCCCACTACTGTGTGACCCTGGGCTGCTCCCTCAGCTGCCTGAGGGACAGAGAGCTCATCTGGAAAATGGGGTCGGCTGAAGGTGAACCCCGGGGCTGGGGTGAGGACAGCGGACCTGTGAGGGGACCCACGCCGTGCCTGGAGCCCCAGCTGTTACTATGCTCGTGCTGTTGTTGCCCCAACGTCTTCTTAATGGAAGGGGGTGAGAAAGGTGATTGGCCATTTCCGCATTTCTCTGCATCATTCTGTTTGAGTAACAGTGGGAACCAGAAAGGCTGGGGGCCCCTTTTCCCACCATCATTGATCAATCGGAGCGGGGAGGGGCTCCCAAGACACACGGCAAATGGCGGTCATGGGCCAGTCAGGCTCACGTTTGTGAAAGCAGGGTGGGGTCATTCTGAAGGTTTAGGGAATGGGCACCTGAGGAAGAAGCGTGCAAGAGAGCCCCAGTGGAGATGCCTGGGATTCCCCAAGCTAAATCCAGACCAGATGCCTTACATCCGGGCCGCGGCTGTGGACACCCCCGCCACCTCCTCAGGTGTGAGCTGGGCCTCAGCCATTTCCTTTGTCCGTCGAACCCTCCGGGAAAGCCATCCTGTGTCAGCCCTGGGCTGGGCACTGAGGCACCTCAGACCCAGCCTAGCCCCAGCCCGAGGGGCGTGAACTGAGCGGTCCAAGAGAGCGGGTGAGATGGGAGGAAGGGCTGCCCCTCTCCCACGGCCGCCTCCCTGACCCTGGGGTTGCCCCTCGTGCCAGCTGTGGCTTCCAGCAGGAGCCCCCACACCAGACCTGAGGGCGCCCAGCAAGGGAGCACTGTGCTGGATGCCGTGAAGGGTGTGCCGCCCGTGAGTGGGGGCCAGGAGAGCGCTCTGGGGGTGGCACTGTGGCGATCCAGTACCCGGGACGGCTTGATCAAGGTGGCACTTGAGCCTCACCTGGAGGAATAAATGCAGATATTGGGCAAAAGGGTTTTTAGGTAAAGACCTGACTTCTACCTGTCACCAGGTGGTAAAACTAGGGTTTGGAGAGCTGAGACATCATCCTGTTTGTCTGGAGTGTGTGACATGAACAGGAAGGACAGGGGATCAGACAGGCAGGGACTGGGTCAGACCCAGTACAGGGGTCCAGGCTGGGAGGGACATGCCGGATGTGTGGTCTTGAAAGGTCCGCAGAGTGGGGGCCAGGCGGGGAGGCCGGGCAGGGGAAGTCATCCAGGCCAGAGGTGTGAGGCCCCAGGTAGGGACTGGCAGGGGCGGCTGGAAGGTGTAGGGGGGGAGAGAACCACACAAGCCTTGGCCTCACTGCACCTGGCACGCGGTGCTCAGTAAATCACTGTTGCACGGTTGAGTGACTGAAAACATCGTTTTGAGAGGGCCAGAGTCCTTTGAGGCCCTTCGTGTGTTCCCAGGAGGGAGGGGGCCACGTGGAGCAGGCAGCTCTACCCCTCCCAGGCCCGCAGCCTGCTGTCTGCCTCAGTTTCTCCCATTTGACTCCGGGAAAGACACTCCAGGCCCCTCCCCAATTCATGGGGACCCAGGGACTAGCTCCTCTTCTTGTCACACACACGATCTGGGGAGCCAAGGGAACATTTCATGCTAGCAAGCCCTCTGGAATGCTGTGTGTCACCAAGTTGGGGTGGAATTCACCTGTTAAAGATTAATTCAGATCTCTTGAGATGCTTGTGGTCCTGGGCCCCGCAGCTGCCGCTCTGAACTCTGGGTGCAAGGTTCTTTCTGGCTTTAGCCAAGCGTGGGCTGCATTAGTGGTCATTACGATGGTTGCGAACATTTATTGAGCACTTACTGTGCGCCAGGCGCTGAGCCCAACACTCAGTACATTTGGATGCAAAGCTGGGATTATACCCATTTTTGAGAGGGAGGAACTGAGGTCAAGGTGGTGAAGTTGCTTGCCCAGCTGGGAAGGGCCGGAGCTGGGATCTGAACTCCATCTATCTGATTCTAAAATCCATGCCCTTAACTTCCAAAGTGGCCTGTCCGCATTTGTCTGGATCTGGGGTCATGGGAAGATAGTCTGTACTTTAGAGATAAGAACCTGAATTGTTCAGACAGGCCTGGGTTTAAATCCGAGGCCTGCTGCCTTCTCACCAGGGGAGCTCGGGCAAGTCACCTCATCTTTCTGAGCCTCGGTTTCCTCATCTGTCAAATGAGGCTGTCAACCCCCTCTTTGCGAGGACAGTCCGGGGCACACAGATGGGGCTCTGAGCATTATCGTCTTCCTCATCCTGTCCCCCGGCCTGTGCCGGGGTGCCTTTTCCTCCAGCTCATCTCTCTGAGAACCCCTCTGTGGCAGGAAAGCAGGTGGAAGGTAGCAGGGGCAGAGCTAGACTTGCGTTTGGGCAAGGGGTGCTGCCTTTTCAGCTACAAAATATTTATGGGCATTGACTGAGCGCCAGGACCGCCAGAGTTTCCTGCTTTCCTAATGTAATGCTACCTGGTTCAGATCCCGGCTCTCGGTAAGTCCCCTTACTTCTTCTTGGGCCTCAGTTTCCTCATCTGTAAAATGGGATAATGTTAGTGCCTGCTTCGTGGGGTGGTTGTGGACAGTCTCCAGAGCAACACAGACTGTTCAGTGTGTAACCAGTGTCTATTGCCTGACAGTCCCCTTGATGGTGTCACGGCATCACCCCCACTGGCGGTGGGCAGGGCAGGAATACTGAGTCCCATTTTACAGCAGAGGAAGGAAGTAATTTGCTCAGAGAGGCTCAGAGAGAGAAGTAATTTGCCTAGGGATGCCCCGCTGGCTCATGGGAGAGCTGGACCTGAAAGCCAGATCCCAGTGACTGGACACCTTGGGTCCCTGAAAACCCAGTGGGTGGCTCAGCTTCCTTCCTGAAAGGCCACTGGACTCTCCCTTCTTGGAGTCTGACCCACCTCTGTTCGCGTCCCAGCTTGGCCACTTGCTGCGGTGTTCCTGGGGCTGCCACCTGGGGTTTGCTGGAGGTCAGAGCTCTGCCAGTTGGGGAGGTCTGGGTTATTCTGACTGCCACTCCTGCCCCGGCCTGGACTCCCCCTGCCTTGGGTGCCCCTGAGCTGTCACCCTGGCCGAACAGGAATGAGGAAGGGAGGCCAGGCCCTCGCTTTCACTGTGACTCTGACTTCCTTCCCACCTCTGAGCCCCTTCCTGGTCATCGGCTTCCCCTTTCTGCTCCGAGCCCTGCCCACTGCAGGCTGTGTGACCTCAAGCAAGTCACCCCACGTCTCTGATCATGTTTCCTCAATTGTGAGGGATGGTCACAGGCGGCACGCCATGGGCATAGGAGGCGCTCACAGGTCTGCTCCAGGTGAGGTCAGAGGGTGGGAGAGGCTACGGAAGGAGGTGGTGGTATGGCGGGGCAGACAGGAGGGCCATTGACCAAACGGGAACATGCTTATTTTTCTTTGGGTGGTGAGTAACGGCCGCCCCTCCTGCCCCCGCCCTTGCTGCCACCGCACAAAGGGTCCTCAGTCTCACTGGACGCCTGTTTTTCCCTGAGGGTGGAGTGGCCTGGCTTCCACCCGGCTGACCTGGAGGGCTGACCACCTTCTGGGACAGCTCGTCAAGGGTATATATGGGGGGGGGGCTACTTCCAACGTGTGTCCCCGATGGGCTCCACAGGCTCAGGGGGACCCCGGTGGGCAAGGGGCCAACTGACCTCAGACAGGGACCGGTTTGCCCGTTCACTCCTGTCCCTGTGTCCCTTGGCAGAGAGGAGGGGCTGAGGAATACCTGTGGACAGAGTGAATGGTGAAGGAAGGAAGGAATGAGTGATTGAACAGATGAATCAGCAAGGCGGGGGCATCAGGAGAACCCGCCTGCTCAGATTCAGACTTGGGTTTGGGCAAGTGTCCTGGCATCTCTGAGCCTCAGTTTCCTCATCTGCAAAATGGACTCATGATAGCTGCCACCTCATGGGGGGACATTGAACCTTATAGGTCAGAGAGCCCAGCACGCAGTAGGTGCTCAATAAATTATGTTAAAGGATGGGAGGGAGGAAGTTAGCTAGCTGGGTAGAGGTTCAGCTGTGGAGATCTGTCTGCCCTGTGGAGGATGACTTAGCTGTTTGTGATTCCTTTCACTTATATACATGCGTTCATTCATTCGTTTGTTCGTTCACTCAGCAAGTATATCTTGGATAGATACTATGTGCCAGGCCCTGTCCTAGGCACTGGGGACTCAGTGGTGACTGGAACAGAAGAGGTCCCTGCCCTCCTGGAGCTTGTGTCCGCGTTCCCATCATTGGGGGCTGCACTTTATGAGGCTCTGACACCCACAATGACCATGCAACCCAGCAGCAGTAGGTGCTGTGATTAGTTCGCTTTTGGAAATGAGGAAACTGAGGCTCAGAGAGCTGACATAATCTGCCTGGGGTCACACAGCTACTAAGTGGCAAAGCCACGATCGAAACTCTAAGTCTTTTTGTGCCGTGCCCGCTTGCCCCGTGACTTCCAAGGGGCGTGGCATTTAGAAAGACGACCCCAGGGAGAGGGCTTCATAGACCCTGAAGGGATGAACTCAAATGAGCTTAAAAGCAGGTGGTTGGAATCCTGGCCACATTCCCTTCCTGTTGAGTTGTGACCTCGGCTGGGTCTCTTGGTCTCTCCAAGCCTCAGTTTGCTCATCTGTGAAATGGGGATGAGAAGTAAACGGGAGAGCGCTCAGCACATGATGGATGTTGGATAAATGTCAGCCCCTCCCCTCCATTCTCCCCAGACGTGGTTTATTCATCTGACAATGGAGACGATGATATCTAACTTCTAGAGTTATTTTTTGGATTAAAAGAGATAGAAGATGCTGTGTGACATGTACCAATGGGAGGATAGGCACTGCTAATGTGGGATTTCAGGCCTTACTCTCAGCCATAATTCCAAGCAGTTAGCCAGAGACGCAGCCTACTGTTGGCATAGGCTGGTGAGGTCGGCTGGGGCAGAGACAGGATCTCAAACTGGTTTTCTGCTGCCTGGGGCTCCCTTCCCAGCTCCTGCCCGACCCATTCATTCCACGGTGTCTGCTCTCTTCTCTGACTTGGTCACCTCGAGATTTTTGCACGTGGGTATGAGGTGGAGGGGTGTGTGTAGGTATGGGTGGGTGGGTATCCTGTCTCCTCTGGGCCTCAGTCTCCCAGCTAGGAAATGGGGCCGTGATGGAAGAGAGATGGAAACAAGGAGGGGAGAAGACCCTTTCAGAAGGCCAGGTCTTCGCGTAGAGTCACAAGTCCTGGGTCACGTCTCCCCAGCTGTAAATTGAGGGAATATTAACAATGAAAAGGCAGCTGCCTTTTGTTAACATTTACTATGCACCAGGCGCTGTCTTAAACTCTTGAATTATCAACTCAATCAATTATCTTCCATTATCATTCAATCCTCACAACAGCCTTTTGGTGTAAGAGCTATCATTTTATTTTTTAATTCAAAGCGTGAATGTAGAGTCCAACCAATAACTATAAAGCAAATATGGGTTCACCCCTCCCAGGTGGCAGTAATTGTTTCCCCCATTGTACAGATGAGGAAACTGAGGCCTAGAGAGAGATGACTTGCTCCCAGCCGCCCTGCCAGGAAGTGGCAGGTGGGGAAGAGGACATAGGTTGGGTAGTTTCTGAGGCCACAGAATCCTCTCTGGGGGGGCTCTCTGTGGCTGTGACTGTCCTCCAGGAGAGGGGCTGGGCTAGGGAGAAGGGGCCTCCGTCTTCCTAGCTGGATCTGGGTAGCATCACGCTCTGAGCAGGGCTGAGTTAGAGGGTGGAATCCAGGGCTGTGCTCTGATGGGAGGGGGCGAGGCAAGGGAAGAAGGAGCCGGAGCTTCCTGGGACAGGGACTTCATGTCCTTGAGCCCCTGCTCTGTGCCAGCCCCTGTGCTGGACCCTTTATGAGCGTATAACCTCACGACGTTTCCTTGTTGTGCACCGAGGAAACTGAAGCTCCGGGAGGGGAAGTGACTTGTCTGAGGTCACCAAGCTGGGAAGTGTTATTGAGATGTAATTCACATGCATCTCACCCTTTCAACGTGTACAATTTAGTGGCTTTGTAGAGTGTTCAGAGTTATACAGACATCACCACTGTCTAGTTTCCGTGCCTTTTCATCACCCCCAAAATGAACCCTGTACCCGCTAGCAGTCACTGTCTCCCCCCCTCCCCCCAGCCCCTGGCAACCACTAATTTGATTTCTGTTGCTATGGATGTGCCTGTTCTGGACATTTCATGTAAATGGGATCCTATCACACGTGGCCTTCAGTGTTGTTCAGCGTGTGCTCTTAAACCATTGGGCCACACTGCCTCCTGGTGGCTCCCACCCTGGGGCCGGGGACCTTGGAAGCAAATGCGTGCCCGTGAGAGCTCAGAGGGGTATCTGTGTGCACTGTTGGAATCCCTCTGGCCAAGGACTTGCAGAATGCCCAAGTAACGGCCGTGGTCACATTGGCCTTGCCCTCTGTGGGGCCCAGTGAGTCACCCCCGCCCTGCCCCGCCTGGGCACCCTCCTGGGTGGGGGGACCCGGCAGGACACTGGGGCTCTGTCAGGCCTGGTCAGGCAGCCGCTGTGCAGCAAACAGGAAGCGGGCTGGGCTGAGACCTGCTAGGTAAATACAGGCTGTCTGGGGAAGGTGCTCGGCATGGCGTGATGCCCCCTGTTGCTGCCGCCTGCCAGGGCCCAGGGAGCCTCGGGCAGCTTGGCAGGCAGTGGGTTTTGCCTGGCCAAGGGGCTGAGCTCCCAGTGGCAGCTGCTCTGAGGTGGCTGCCAGAGTCCCAGGCTCTGGGCCCAGCCACTCCGCCCTCCCTGGCTATCATACCTTCCTTGGTCCTCAGTCTGTCTGTTCATCTTCTAATAATGATGATGTAATGATACCGATGATGCTGACAACAGCCATCATTTACTGGGTGTGTGCTCTCTGCTGGGTGCTATCTTCTTTAACCTTCTCAACAATCCGGAGATAGGTGCTATGATCATCAGCATTTACAGGTGAGAAAACAGAGGCACAGAAAGGCCAGTGACTTGCCCAGGGTCACACAACTGGTGAGTGGGCAGTTTGCCTCTGGGGCCCCTGGTTCCCACCACTCACCCTAAACCACTCTTCTTCAACCCCCATCTTCCACCCTTTTCTTCTCGAGTCTCCTGGTCCTTGTAAAGTATCCACCGAAGGCATAGGTCCTGGGGCCACGTGCATCCTAGACCTGCTTCTGCCTCTAAGGAGCTGGGCAACCCTGTAAGAGTGACTCCACCTCTCTGAGCCTCAGTTTCCTCACCTGGAGGGAGGGGGGTTGGACAGAGCCGGTGTTTTCTCTCTCGGCACCAGCAAACCTTGGGATCCATCCTCATCTTCCTCCCCACCTCCCCACCCGCCCACCCACTCACCCATCTTTTCTTCCTTCCCACCTTTCTTCTCCGATGCCTCAGGCTGCACCGTTCCTCAGTGCCCCCTGCTCTTTCCCAGCTCCCTACCCTTGACCTTGCTGTCTCCTCTGCTCTTGTATCCCATTCCACTTGTCAAGCCCTCCTCCTTGCAGCCCCTCCCTGTGCCCGTCAGGTTTAGTGCTGCCTCCTCCCACCTTCCTCCTTGCAGAACTTCAGAGGACCTTGCCTTGCAGTGTAGGAACTTACTGATGCCTCGTCACGATGCTAATTGCTGGAGAGACAGCAGACACAAAAGAGTCCCTCCTTCATGGAACCCAAAACTAGAGGAGAAGAGAGAAGATGAATAAAAGAATGATATAAGTAAAGGTCAAAGTCTAATCACGAGAAGCGCTATAAAGAGAGGCACAATTTGCTCTAAGAGTGAACACAAGGGAGCCGGTTTAGACTGTGGGGGGGGCAGGAGGGCTTTTCAGAGGAAGTGCTGATTGAGATGATACTCGAAGAAAGGGTTAGTGGAGGAAGTACATCCCAGGCAGAGGGTAACAGCCCAGGCAAAGGCCTGGAGGGGGAAAGCCTCTGCCTTCTCTCCTAGACTGTGAATTCCCTGAGCTTCCACTCCTGTTTGCCCTGCAAGCAGGTGGCACTTAGCAGATGGAGTGCACTGATCCCAGCTCCCTGGAATTCCTCCCCCTGGGGTAGAGCAGCCCCTGCACGCCTAAACTTGCCCCCAGATTTAAGCAGCTTTCCTTGTCACATAATCAGGAGGATGGGATTTGACATACGTGCCAGGGGTTCCATGAGATCAGGCAAAGCCACGGGGGTAACGGTGAGGATGGGTCCCTTCTTCTACCCTCTGCGTGGGGACAGGGGGATGGAGCAAGAGACTTCCACCCCACCCCAGCTGAGTCCGGGATTCTCAGAAGGCACCTGCCATTCACGTAGTCTTGCGGTTTGCTGTTTACTGAGGGCTTACTCTGTGCCAGGTGCTTGACTCAATTCATATAGTCCTCACGATGACCCAGTTAACAATTCATATATCCTCACGATGACCCAGTTAAGTTCCTCAAGGAAGGTGAGGCAAGCGAGCCTCGGAGAGGCTACGTAAGTCTCTCAAGCTCCTCCAGCTGATGAGCGGTGAGTCTGGGAGCCAACCCGCTGATCTGACATCAAAATGCAAGTTCTTTCCATGCCCCCTTAGCTCCTACCAGGTGCCCCCTCCTTAGGGGGGAGGGATTGTGGGTGTGGCTGCTCTGACTGAGTCCGCAGGGCCATCAGAGCAGAATGCATGACCTTCAGCCATGTTTCTGGAGAGCCTGGAGTCTGACCCAGGCAGAGAGGAAGGCTTGGGGACCCTGGCTCAGCACTGTATCTCCTCACCCCGCCCGGGACCCCAGCACCCCTGACCTCGGCCACTCCCGAGCCCTTCTGGTCTAACCAGCTCTTGCCACCAGACATGCCTCAGCTTCTTGCTTTGTCTATAGCGGTTTCTTCTGTTTTCCCACCAGGTCAGCCCCAGCAGGGCAGGAGTTCTTTGTCTTGCTGACGTCTGTGTCCCCAAGACCTGGCACACAATAGGTGCTCAATAAACATTTGTTGAGTAAATACATAGGTGAATGGTTTCCAGTCCTGCTGCTTGATGCTAAAACAAAAACATTTGAAATCTGCTGCGTTAAGTGAACACAGCGGTCACACAGTGTGTGGGGATGTCCACGCTCTGCCTAAATGTCCTTCGCTGAGCCCCAGACGTGCTCCTGGTGCCATCTGGGTGCTACCTGCTGCAAAGGCACTCCCAGGGCTCACAGCAGGCAAGCCGGCATGGGGAGAGACAGGAAGAAACATACACGATATTTACACACAGAGGAGATGAAGGAGGACTCTCAGCCTCTCTCCTGCCCTGTACCCCTCCTTCCCTCTAAATCTGGCATGGGTTTGGAATGTGTAATAACAGCCTACAGGGCAAATTAGAACAGGGAGTGAACTCTGTCCCCAACCACAGAGAACAGGGCAGTGTTTGGGGAGGGGATGGCCACAGAGCAGGCTGTGTGTGTATGTGTGTGTGCGTACACGTGTATATGTGTGTGGATGTGCATAGTGGTGTCTGTACACACTTGGGTTGTGTGGTGTGGAAGGAGTCCAAGGTTCGGAGTCCAGAGGCCTTCTTCAAGGCCGTTCGTTCACTCTCTTGTGTGGCATCTCAGAGTCAGTTTCCTCAGCTGTAAAATGGGAGGCTCTGGCCGGTTAACCAAGGGAGAGGCTGGGAGGGCTTGGTGAATGTTAACCTGGGCCGTGAATGCCAGGCTGTAGTCCTACCACATGTGTGTGCCCGGCAGGCGGGGTGGTGAGGAGGACAGGTAAACTGGGACCGTATCATCATGGCGACGATGATTAAAGTATTTGTCAAGTGCTTATTAGGTGCCCAAGAGACACCTGACTTGCCCATTACAGCAGCCCTATGGGATAGAAGCTGTTTTGCAACCTCATTTTATTGTAGGGAAACCAAGGCTCAGAGAGATTAGCATGAGCTGAGAATAATAACCCTTACCTCCCGGGGCTGTTGTGCACCTTGAACAAGATATTCTAAGGGTCTGGTGTGGCGCCTGGCTCCCAGGCCATGCCTTCAACTGAGGGGTTAGGGTAGCCCAGGCTCCACAGCCAACTGCCAGGATTTGAATCCTGGTTCTGTCACTAATCTGCTGGGTGGTCTCAGGCAAGTCACTTAACCTCTCTGAGCCTCAGTTTCCTTATCTGTGAAAGGGGAATTATAGCAGTACCTACCTCCAGGTCGGGATTTCTCAACCTCAGCACTATTGACTTTTTGGGCTGGGTCGTTCCTTGTGGTGGGGACTGTCCTGTACATTGTAGGATGTCTGGCACTATCCCTGGTCTGCCTTGACCCACTAGATGCCAGTAGCCCTCTCTCCTCTGCGCAGTGTGACAACCAAACACGTCTTCAGACATTGCCGAGTGTCCCTGGGGAGCAGAAGGGCCCCCAGCTGAGAACTGCTGGTCTAAGGGTGCAGTGAGGACCGGGTGAGAGTGCGTGTATGAAGCACTTGGGCCCATCAGAGCCACGTAATCACCATGATGACGGGGGTTTAGTTCAAAATTGCTACTTCACCATAATTAATATGTCCATATTGATCTCTATGTGTCTTGTCAAGGCTATGAGCAGGGTGTGAGTGACTGAGGGGGCATTTGAACCTGGGGCTGGCTGACTCCAGACCCCCTGTTGTGGAGTCCCCAGAAACCCTGGATGCCATCTGAGTTGAGATTTCTTAGGGCAGGGGGTGCAGGCATGGCGGGGGTTTGAGCGGCTGCCTCCTCTGGCCCCCCTAAGGCAGGGGCTGTCCTGCCCCTGTGGGGCCCTGGGACGGGGTGCAGGAATAAGGAGGGTGTTAACAGCAGAAGCACGTGCCCAATGCCTCCTCTTCCCTTGACCCTGGGTCCCCATTGAGGTGAACAGGACTGGGCCGGGGGAAGTCTAATCTTCCCCCTCAATGCCTGCACCCCAGTGCACACCCTCTCTGCCTCCACATACCCCCATTCCTGCATTACTAAGCCCAGACTCACGTGGCAACCACTAGGGGTCTCCCTTTCCCACCTGGCGGGTGGATAGGAACTAATGTCTCCTGAAGTCCTACTAAGTGCTGGCATCAGGTGGGTGCTTCAAATTCCTGAGGGCACTGGCATTTCCCAAGAGCTTTAGGAGGAGGTGTGGTTACCCTGGTTTTACAGGTGGGGAAGCTGAGGCCCAGAGAGAGGAAGTGATTTGCCCAGGATCACACAGCTGCTAATTAACCAGGGCCAAGATGGGAACTGGGTATATCTGATTTCAGCAACTGTGCTCCTAACCCTTACTTACTCCTTTGATTATAATCATTGACAGCCCCCGGTTTAATCCCAGGGTTGACACTGGACATGCCTGATCTCATTTACTTCTTCCTGCAAACGTATGAAAAAAGCTACTATATTGTACCCATTTTACAAATGAGGAAACTGAGGCTCAGGTAGCTAAGGTCACTTTCTCAAGGTCATGCTGCACATAAATAGCAGAGCTGGGGTTAGAACCCAGGCCTGGAAGACTCTAAAATCTAGGCTCTCCCTACCTTCTGGTGCCTAGAAGGGGGTCTGTCCCCGGCAGGAGCTCTGACCCTCTGTGTGCCCTGCTGCACCTGCCAAGAGAGGCCTCTTGCAGTGCCGTAGCCTTCCCTCCTGGCAGCCACAAAACAAACACGGTGGGAACCAATCTTTATTTGTTTTTCTGCTAATGTGTGGGGATGGAGAGATATAGAAAAGAGGGCTTTCCAGACATTTTCCTGCAGCCCGGGTGGGATGGTAGGAGTTCCAGGAAACTTGCCCTTGGTGTCTAGCCCTCCCAGTGGCGCGCCGCAGAGGGCAGGGGCTGACAGCCAGCAGGGCCTTGTCCCTCCCTTGCCCTTCTCCTGGCTAATTGGGCCTGGGAGCCAGAGAGAACTGGATTGAAGTCCAACTCTTCTTACAAGCTATGTGACTTCCCCTCTTTTTATTTATTTATTTATTTTTTTGCTATACGCGGGCCTCTCACTGCTGTGGCCTCTCCCGTTGCGGAGCGCAGGCCCAGCGGCCATGGCTCACGGGCCCAGCCGCTCCGCGGCATGTGGGATCCTCCCGGACCGGGGCACGAACCCACGTCCCCTGCATCGGCAGGCGGACTCCCAACCACTGCGCCACCAGGGAAGCCCATGACTTCCCCTCTTAAAGCTCCATTTTCCTCATCTGACAAATGGGAACAAATAATACCTTTGTCATCAGGTCGTGTGTCCATGTGGCACCCTTCTAGGTGTCAGGGACACAGGAGTTAACGAAACAGATGCATTCCCTATCTTCTGGTGCTCACAGCTCAGGAATTAACTAATCTCATGAACAAATGGTCAGGGAGGGCTTCCCAGAGGAATGGACATGAGCTGGGATCACAGGTGGGCAGGAGTTAACCAGGCAAAGAGGGGAGGGAAGGGGTCAGCGCTTGGCACTGGGGAGCAGAGTTTGTGCACTGTGGGAAGTTAACTAAATTCTCGGAACCTTGGTTTCCTGTTCTGTGAAATGGGGTCATAATGATGGTGCTGGGAAATTGAGGGCTACTGACTCCCACAGTGGGTTCATGAGTATTTCTGAGCACCTAGTGTCCCTGAAGCATAGATTTGATGGTTATGTTTTAGTAGGTGCTTACGGTGTGGCAGGCACGGCACTGGCCACTGGAACATGTGCTCTCTGCTTCCCCATTTCACAGGTGAGGAAACCGAGGCTGTGAACCATCCACTTTCGCATCACACGGTTGCTAAATGTGGAGCTTGGAACTTGAACCCTACTCTGGGGGCCCCGAAGCTGGCTTGGTTGGCCAGGAGTAGGCCCCAGGCTCCAGATCTGGGGACCCAGTGTGACTCTGATGCCCTTTCTCCTCCAGCTAACGTCCAGGGTAGCTGGACCTGAGGCAGACTCACGTTTCCAGGTCCCTGAAAGAGGCTCTGTTGCAGCTCCTGCTGGGGGCTGGCGGCCAACCACATCTGGGAGTGGCCACCCTGAACCCCTGTCATTACAACGGTGGCTTTGAAGAAGCTGGCAGCAGTGCTGTTTGCCCACGTGGGAGGGGGCTTCCTGGAGCCGGCCTGACTCCCCTCCTGTTCCCTTGCAGGCCGAGCAGTGCAGACAGGTCCAGGGGCAGCATGGCGGATCCCAGCGAAGGCCCCCGCGCGGGGCCTGGGGAGGTAGCCGAGCCCCCCGGGGATGAGAGTGGCATCCCCGGCGGGGAGACCTTCCCCCTCTCTTCGCTGGCCAACCTGTTCGAGGGGGAGGACGGCTCCCCGTCGCCCTCTCCGGCTGATAGTGGTCGCCCTGCTGGCCCAGGCGATGGGCGACCAAACCTGCGCATGAAGTTCCAGGGCGCCTTCCGCAAGGGGGTGCCCAACCCCATCGACCTGCTGGAGTCCACCTTGTATGAGTCCTCAGTGGTGCCTGGGCCCAAGAAGGCGCCCATGGACTCGCTCTTTGACTATGGCACCTATCGTCAGCACCCCAGTGACAAGCGGTGGAGGAGGAAGGTCATAGAGTGAGTATTGCTGGCTGCCTGGCCGAGGGTCTCCGCCTCTGTATTGAATCCATCCATCCATCCATCCATCCATCCATCTATCCATCCATTCACCCATCCATCCATCCTTCTATCCATTCATTCATTTGTGTACCTATTTACTCATCCATCTATCCACCTATCTGTCCACCTTTCTGTATACGTGTCTATTCATTCATCTGTCTGTCCACTTATCCATCCATCTGTGTATCCATCCATTATCTACTCAGTCATTCATCCAGCTACCTATCTTTCCACCTAGCCATCCACTTGTCCAGTCCGTCCATCCATCCATCATCTACTCATTCGAATATCTATCTACCCATCTATCCATCTGTCACATCTCTCTGGCCAGTCATCCACTCATACAACAAACCTTCCATTTATCCGCCATATACTTAGCCAAAATCCATCCATTCTCCCACCTACTCACTGTTTCTGTTCATCCAGCCAGTCAGCTATCAAACTATTCATCATTCATTCATTCATTTCATTTCCATGTCTTTCTTTTGTTCTCTCTTTCTCTTTCCCTCTCTTTCTCTGTCATCAGCTACCCACCCTTCCATCTGCCCATCCACTTGTCCAGTCCGTCCATCCATCCACCATCACTCATTCAAATATCTATCGACCCATCTATTCATCTGCTGTCTCTCTGCCCAGCCATCCGCCCATGAAAACCTCTCTCAGGCCTGTGTGTGTGTCTGGAGGAGAGTCTTGAAGTCTGCAGATGCCCTGTTGTCACCTGGTCCTCCTCTGTTCCCCCTTGCTGATCACAGACTCATTTATGCCCTTGGATGAAGCCCACTCACCTCCTCAGCCCTGGCTTTGTTTCCTTTATTTATTCACTGAGCCACCAATTTGTTCGGTGACCGTTTCTGGAGCACCCACCACATGCCAGGTAGGGCGGTTGGCCCTGGGGCTCCAGGGGTGAGTCAGAACAGACGTTACCCCTACTCAGCTCAGACACTGAGTAGCTGTCACTGGTACCTTCAGTTTGGAGGACAAGACAGGTAATAAGCAAGTGATTAGACAATTCACTTTTGGGGAGGTGCTGAGGTGGGAGAGGGGAGCTGATACAGAAAAGGTAGTCCAGGAGGGCTTCCTGGAGCAGCTGACATTTAAGCCCAACGCTAAGGGGTGAAAAAGGGCAGCCACACAGCGGGGGTGGTGGGAGGAAGTTGTTCCAGGTAGAGGGAAGTGCATGTACAGGGGCCCAAGGCTAGAGGGGCTCAATGTGTCCAAGAAATGGGGCCTCGCAGTCCACATGCTGTACTGGACAAATTGCATAAACTCCACTCAGAGGTGGAAACAGGCCCAGGGCAGCAAAGTGCCCTGGTGTCCCATCCCTCCAAGGTCCCATTGGAAGCTGGTGGACTCCCTGTCTCCCTTTCCCCTCCCTCAGATCCCCTCCTTCAAGCCCTCATCCCCACCATTACCCCAGACAGCCAGGGCTAACGGCTTTGCGGGGGCCGCAGAGGAGTTGGGACGTGGCTAAGCGGCTGAGGTCTTCAGAGACCCCGAAGGCTGCCTCGGTGAAGACTGAGGGCGAGGGTGTTACTTCATCTCATTTTTTGGCTCAAAGGTCACAGTTCAGGAGCAGATAAAATGGGGGCTGCCCTAGCCTGTGTGCCCCCGTCGTCAGGAAACACCTCTTCCCCCTTCCATGGCCCCCATCACTGGAGGCCCTGCCCTGGGGTGTAAAATCTGGGGCCCGGGCAGAGGAAGGAGGGAGAGCGGCTGTCCACTCCCCCTGGTGAGCCGCTGGCCTTCTCTGCCCTTAAGCCCCTGCCTCAGTGTCCCTTCCCCCTCTGGCCCTGCCACCTCTGTCGTGGTTCACTCTCTGCTCCCCTACACCCCCTCTTCTCCCTCCCCATCTCCGCCTCTTTCTCTTCTCCATCCTGTCTTCATTTCACAGATTGTTCTTCGCCCTTGTATGTTCCGGGCACTGGGTGCGTGAGGACATGACACAGGGCGTCCCTGCCCTCATGGTGCCCCTGGGCTGCTGCTGCTCCAGCTCTTTGGCTCTCAAAACCTAGCACACAGTAGGTGCCCAATGAGTGTTTATTGAATGACTGAATGAATGTGTGTTTTTTTCCCTTTTTTCTTTCTCCATTGCTTCCTCTCCCCCAGCCCTCTCCATCTTGTTCTGTCTCCACCTGCCTCTGTAGCTCGGCATTTCTCCCACACATACAGACTCTGGATACACAGTAGGCGCTAAATAATAACAGGAATATCAGCTAACATTTATTGGGTGTTTACTTTGGTGGGGCCTGGACTAAGCACTTATGTGCGTGGCCTCATTTGTCTCAAATGTTTGTTGAATGAATAAATCAAGGAGTGAATGATTGAATAAAAGATAGAGTTGCTTTATCTTTTAGTCTGGTGTTCCTCCTTTATTTTCTTACTATCTTTGTCTCTTCCAGTCTCTGGATTCTTAAGTACTTAGTAAATGACAAATGGATGGATGGTGGGTGGGTGGATGGGTGGGTGTGTGGATGGGTGGATGGATGGATGGAAGAGTGGTTGGGTGGATGGGTGTGTGTGTGCGTGGATGGATGGATAGATAGATGGATGGATGGATGGATGGATGGATAGGTAGACGGATGGATGAGTGGACTGATGGGTGAATGGATGGGTGGGTGGATGGATGGATGGGTGGGTGGGTGGATGGGTGGGCTGTGTGTTCTTTCTGTCTGTCTCCAACCAACACACAGGTACCAGGTAGAGTCTATTGGGATAAAACATTCCTTTGTGTCTCCAGATGTCTTTCTCCTCTCAGTCTGGTCCCTCCCTAGGGCTCCAGCTGCCCCCACCCCCCAATCCCTGGGCCCCTAAGGCTAGAGACTGTGGGATGGGCAGAGGATGAGCCCTCCTATCACCCGGCTTCCTCCCCCTTTAGGAAGCAGCCACAGAGCCCCAAAGCTCCCACGCCCCAGCCGCCTCCCATACTCAAAGTCTTCAACCGGCCTATCCTCTTTGACATCGTGTCTCGGGGCTCCACCGCTGACCTGGACGGGCTGCTCCCCTTCTTGCTGACCCACAAGAAGCGGCTGACTGACGAGGAGTTCCGGGGTAAGCCACCCAGGAATAGCAGGTGGGCCAGCTGGGAGTTGGGGGAGGCCTGGCATTGGGGGCCCCCTTTCCCCTAAGCATTTTCCCTTGGGTTAGTGGGCTGCGCTAGCCAGGAAGAGCACTGGACAGGGAGTCTGGTCCTGTGTGTTCTTTACCATATTACTTAACCTCTCTGGGCCTTTGCTGCCTTTCTTTGTTCATTCATTCAGGCTTCATTTATGAAAAGATTAGTGTCATAGGTGAGCAGAGTTTACCCACCTGGATTCAAATCCCACCATTACCACTTAAGGGACGTGTGGCCTCTCTGGGTCTCAGTTTCCTCATCTGTACCCTGCGTAATAATAATAGCATAGTCCTGGCCTCTGAGGACAGAGAATTCCATAGTGCCAAGCACAAGGCAGCTGGGGTCCCAGGAGCTCCTGCCCCCTCTGAGGGGAGCTCTGGAGTGGGGAGCAGGGCATTCCTGCTTCTGCTTCTGAGGCTCTGCCCCCCTTCCCGCCCAGCTTTCTGGCTCCCCGCTATAGGCTGGAGCCCAGTCACCATTGCCCTGGGACTTACTCAGCCCAGACAGCTCACTCTCCAGCCTCGTCCAGGCTCAGAACACCCACCTCGGGGCACTAGCTCCCTCCGCTACCCCAGGGCTTCCCTGCAAATTGGGGAAGGTGGCCTGTGAGCCTCTCCACCCAAGTCAGCCACCTGCTAAGTGCCGGGTGCCAGGTGAGCTGTAATTAACTGGCCGAGTGACCCCACAAATCCATATAAAATGTCGAGAATTGTGGCAGCTCGGGGCTGACGAAGCTTCAGGGAGACCAGGGGCCATTTTTGGAGACTTTAGGTACTTCAGGTAAATTAAGTGTGAAAGTAGGCTGACCGGCTCTGCAGTATATTTTTCACATATACCTTTATCAACCAGATTCTTTGAACACCAAAACGATACGATGCTGTATTATTGTGTCCATCAGAAGAGAATTACTGGACTTATAAAAAATATTCATTCATGGTGCCCAGCCAGGTGCTGTGGCCTTGTTTGGGGCACGAGCTTAGAGTTGCGGAGAGGGTCTCCGTGATGGTGTGAATCTCATTTGGCGATAACCCACATTTAAGCCCCGGCCAAATGGCCCCACCTGGCCCCCCAAGTTCACCAGGCAAAAGTGGGGAGCTTTGGGGGTGGAGTGAACCCCTGTGAGATGGGGATCATGGTGCCTGTGCTTCGGCGGACGGAGCAGCATCGGGCTGGGCTTGCCAAGCCTTCTGGCTTCTGAGTTCAGGACTGAGCTGAAAGGGGGCTCTAAGCCTAGGCTGGGAACCCCCAGGCCAGTGTGCCTGCATGAGGGTGGGTGGGGGACCCTAAGATAGGCTGGGAGAGGGCCCTGAAATTGTACAGAATAACGCACCTGTAGAGGGGGATTTACCGTGAGGCCCATTAATTAGGCTTCAGGCCCCTTGCGTGCTCTGGCCCTTTGTAGCCCTGGACCTAATCTGGAACTTGTAATTGTGTGTTCGCTTTCATTAACAGGATCCCCAAATTGTGTAAGTCTCGGGCTCCCCAAAACCTGGATTTGCCCCTGCGTGTTTTTCTAGCCAGAGGCTCGTGAGCCAGAGGCTCATTGATTCTTAGGGGAGTCAGTGACCGGCCCTCCCCTCCGCCCACACACAACCTCCAACTTGGCAGTCAACTTAGGGCCCTTGGCTCCAGCCGCCCCTCATCCCCTCGTGGGCAGAGCTACTTCGCCACCTACTGGTGGAGTCCGTAACTGCAACCCCTCCCCATTTCTGGGTAGCCGCCGTTCTTCGTGTCTTATACCAGGACCCAGGCTGGCAGCCCCGGACCCTGCTACAGCCTGGGCCTGGGGGTGTGGAAGTCCAAATCCAGGGTCTAGTTCCACATCCCACACAAACCACTTGAGCTCCTGTGGTTTGGAATTCCCTGCAGTGCCCAGCTTGCCCCTTCGCTGAATGTGTATTAATTCAGCAAGTGGTTATTGGGCACCTACCAAGTGTCAGGCTCTGTGCTGGTGTGGGGCGGAAGTGGTGAGTGAAGCAGATATGACCCTGTCCTCAAGTTGCTCCCAGTCTCGAGGGTGAGACCAACTTGATCAAGCAATCACAGAAATAAATACACAATTACAAACTGTAATTTGTGTCCACAAGAGGCTGTATTGGACAATTTGACCTAATCAGGAAGATCTGGGAGAATTTCTGGGAGGAGGTGACACTTGAGCTAAGTCTGAATGAACTGCAGTTAGCCAGGTAAAAAGAGGTGGAGGAAGGATTAGAGAGGAGGTGAAAGAACAGCATGTGCAAAGGCCCTGTGGCTAAACATGACCAGAGTTGGACTCAGTTGCTATGTGGAAAGTGGATTAAAGGACGTCCAGAGAGGCTGGTGGAAACCAGGCATGTGAGAGAAATGGTGGCTGGGCCAGGTTGGTGGCAGTGGAGATGGAGCGTGGTGGAGGGGTTGGAGAAATAGGTAAAATCTGTGGGACTTGCTGGATGTGGGGAGAAGGGAGGACAAAGATAAGAGTGACACACAAGTTTTGGCTGGCTGGGGACACCATCATCTACGGAGGGGACACACGCAGACCGGGTTGGGCTTTGGGGAGGGAAAGATGACGAGGTCAGCGTGCAGGATCGTGAGTTGTCTGACAATTAGCAAACAGACTGATCGAGGTTCCCCTGATGCGGGTGTGTCTGGACAGAATCCCCAGGGGCCTCGGCCCGCATTTGGGGTCCCCTCCACCTTATGAAGATGGGGAACTGGAGTCCATTATCATTCGGTACATAGTTACCCGGTGTCGACTCTGGGCTGGGCGCCAGGGGTGTAGCGAAAAGTAACCAGAACAAGGCTTGTCCGAGCAACCTCACTCCTAGGAGCGTGGGACAGAAATTCAGGTCTCTGCATTTTCACCACTTCCCAGCACCTAAGGAGAGGCTCTAAAGCATTTCTCGTGGAGTAATAAAGGCAGCAGTATTACTTATTGAAGACTCCTATCTGCCTGGCTCTGGGCTCATCAACAAATACCTATTAGCTCACGATTTCCCTTTTATATATATATAAGTTTATTTATTTATGGCTGCGTTGGGTCTTTGTTGCCGCACGCGGGCTTTCTCTAGTTGCGGCAAGCAGGGGCTATTCTTTGTTGTGGCGCGCAGGCTTCTCATTGCGGTGGCTTCTCTTGTTGCAGAGCACGGGCTCTAGGCGCGTGGACTTCAGTAGTTGTGGCTCGCGGGCTCAACAGTTGCGGCTCACCTGCTCTAGAGCGCAGGATCAGTAGTTGTGGCGCACGGGCTTAGTTGCTCCGTGACATGTGGGATCTTCCTGGACCAGGGATCGAACCCATGTCCCCAGCATTGGCAAGCAGATTCTTAACCACTGTGCCACCAGGGAAGTCCCACAATTTCCCTTTGTAGCCTCAATTTAGCTAGACAAGAAACTGAAGCAGAAAAGGTCACACAGAAATCAGGAGCAAAGCCCAATTCGAGCCCCCAAAGACCTGGCTCCAGAGCGGGCCCCTCAGCCCACACCTGCCTTTCGCATTCCTCATCCCTTTCCTGATCCCCTTCCTGCATCTGGCCGTTTTGCCCCCTGCCTGATTCACAGGTAAGTTCTCTTTTCATTGACTCGCTCTTTTAAAGATATAAATCAACTCCTGTCACCATAAAAATTAATACAAGGGAAAGAAAATTGCGAAGGGACAGTAAGCGTTAGTGGGAGGTGTTAAGGACCAAGTAGGACAAAACAAAGACTGACTTCACAGGAGGGATTTGTCAAGCGGATGAAACCTTGCACACTCGGGTTTTTAATGTTATTGCTGCATCTGCAGAAGCCCCCAAATCCTCGAAGGTAATTTCACGTTCGCTATGGCTCACAGCCTCCACTTTGGGGAATGCTGCACTCCCTCTGCTCCCCTCTAGGGGCACTAGTGTAATCGCTTCATGGGAAAAGGATCTATGTGCAAATAGGCAGGAAAAGACTGCCTCCTGGGTCTGCTTTTAGAGGTTCACAGTCCTCATTAACAGATTAAAGGTTCTGAGAAGTCCTGTAGTGAAGAAATACGGTTGGCTTTGTTTAACCCAGCATTCCGCCTTTTTATTTGATTTTTTAAAATTCTCTCCAGGTATGCTTTGGTAAACACCAACCTCTCTACAGGCTGCAGCTTCCCACATTTTAAAAAACTTCTGCTCCTGGGCTTCCCTGGTGGCGCAGTGGTTGAGAGTCTGCCTGCCGATGCAGGGGACGCGGGTTCGTGCCCCGGTCCGGGAAGATCCCACATGCCGCGGAGTGGCTGGGCCCGTGAGCCATGGCTGCTGAGCCTGCGCGTCCGGAGCCTGTGCTCCGCAATGGGAGAGGCCACAACAGTGAGAGGCCTGCATACGCAAAACAAACAAACAAACAAAAAACCTTCTGCTCCTCTGAGTTTATTTGACCTTCTCAGTACCATGGGGAGCAGATAGGGAACAGGCTCGGAGAGGAGGACCGACACGGCCAGGACCTCTGGCTCCCTGCCCAGTGCCCTGTCCACAGCTGCCCAGCAGTTTGGGCCACGGGCCGAGCGCCCCTTCTCCCGCACCTCTCTACTCACAGAGCCATCCACAGGGAAGACCTGCCTGCCCAAAGCCCTGCTGAATCTGAGCAACGGCCGCAACGACACAATCCCTGTGCTTCTGGACATCGCTGAGCGCACGGGCAACATGCGCGAATTCATCAACTCGCCCTTCCGGGACATCTACTACCGAGGTGAGGCCCTGGGCTGGGCGGGAGGGGGGCACCGTCTTTACTTGTCCAACCATCCCCCCAACTGAGAGCTTCAATCTGGGCCCCAAGTGCCAGCACATCCCCAGGAACCAGTTGTTGAATGAATGAATGAACGGACGAAAGGACAATAACTACCCCTTCCAACTTGGATATTCTGAGTTTCACAATCAAAGGTTCCAAGGTTCCCAGATGCAGTGAGCCAAAGGGGCCGTGAACCTGGAAATCTGGACCCAAGATGCTCAGGTTCTGGATACTCTGAGGCTTTGTTGCAATAGGTCTATGAGCCACCAGCTCAGAGAGGCACAGGTGTCACCAGTGCCAGCTCCCTGGGTCTAAATTCTGAGATCTGTGAATCCAACTTGACCTTCCAGATTCCTGGATATGCAGATTCAAAGGCTGTGAATTTTATATCCCAAATTCTGTGAGACCATGATGCCGTTGTTTCCTCTAGGATGAAAGCCTCTTATGAGTCTGAAAAGTTCCCACATTTGGGACCCTCCAAGTTGGATATCGCTTGAGCCTAAGATTCTGCTTGCGTGTTGCAGCAGATCTGGGACCTTGGGCATCAGAGACTCCACATCTGGGAATGTCTGAAGGTCTATTTGCTGCCCTCGGGTGGATTTCTCCCTTTTGCACCCCAGCGCCTCCCGCGACTGGTCGGGTCTTTGCCCCTGGTGACTGTCCCTCACCTCATCCCAGGCCAGACCGCCCTGCACATCGCCATCGAGCGCCGCTGCAAACACTACGTGGAGCTCCTGGTGGCCCAAGGTGCCGATGTTCACGCCCAGGCCCGGGGACGCTTCTTCCAGCCCAAGGATGAGGGAGGCTACTTCTACTTTGGTGAGGAGGGGCCCGGTGGGGCCTGGGGCCCATGGGGGAGAGGCTGCGGGCTGGGGGCCTATGGTGGTGCTGGCAGCCCTGACCCCTCCCCAAACAGCCAGGGCTGCGCTGGCCACAGGCCCAGACAGCACCCGGTACACAGGCTGCCTTACTGGTCTTGGTCACTGAGGTCTTGTCTTTGAGGAGTAGAACATCACCACACTGCCCTGAGCCTCAGTTTCCCCATCTCTACAGTGGGGATCGTGATGGGATCAGAGGGTTGTGATGGGGTGTCCCCACCCCTTAACACTCGCATCCTCCGGTCTGACTTAAGCTGGGACTGATGGTCGGATTGCAGGGCCCAAATTCCATCACTTCCATGTCCCAGTTGGACCCATGAAAGATTTTAAATTTCACCCCTGCTCAAAGGCCCATGTTATTTGGGGTTCAGGCACAAAGTCCCTTAAAGAATCCCTCACAGCCTCCAAGTCACACGACGCCCCCCCCCCCCCCGCCCCCGTCTACCCGGGGGCATCGCCTCCAGACACGTGCAGTCAGCCGGGGCTCGTCCACGTTGACCGTGGGCACTGCATCCATTGTCACGGCCTCTGCCCCTGAGTGTCCGCCCCCGGGGCCCCGTCACTGACCACCCCCTCACCCACAGGTGAGCTGCCCCTGTCGCTGGCGGCCTGCACCAACCAGCCCCACATCGTCAACTACCTGACAGAGAACCCGCACAAGAAGGCGGACATGCGGCGCCAGGACTCCCGTGGCAACACAGTGCTGCACGCGCTGGTGGCCATCGCGGACAACACTCGCGAGAACACCAAGTTCGTCACCAAGATGTACGACCTGCTGCTGCTCAAGTGTGCCCGCCTCTTCCCCGACAGCAACCTGGAGGCCGTGCTCAACAACGACGGCCTCTCGCCCCTCATGATGGCCGCCAAGACGGGCAAGATTGGGGTGAGGGCAGGGCCGGGGGCACACACGCATTCTTGCCCCTCCACACACACACACACACACACACACGCACACGGGAGGGACTGCTGCTGGCACGCATTATTATTAATGTGCACACCCACCTCCCATCCTGCCAACCCCAGTGTGCAGATGTCCCAGCTCAAGAACCTGCTGTGGCTCCCTATTGTCCAGCCAAGCTATTCAACCTCATCCCAGAGCCTCTCTGCTCCTCTCACCCCATTGGATGCTCACTGCCCCATTCCCACCAGCCAGGGCAAGCCACTGACAGAGAGCTGAGTCCCAGAGCTGCAGCCCTGCAGTACTCCCCTCTACTCCATGGCAGGGGTCCTGGCTCAGCCTCTAACCTGCTGAGTGGCTGTGTGCCAGTCGCTTCCCTCTCAGGCCTCACAGCACAGGGCCTAGAGCAGGATTTCTCAGCTTGGGCACTAGTGCCATTTGGGTCTGGATGTTCTGGGGCGTGGGGCTGCTCTGTGTCATTGTGGGATGTTTAGCTGCATCCCTGGCCTCGACCCACTAGATGCCAATAGTACCCCCCACCGATTGTGACAACCCCAAATGTCTCCAGACATTGCCAAATTGTCCCCTGGGTGGGGCACCCATCGACCTGATTGAGAACCAAATCTGGGGTTCTCTAGAGTCAGGAGCACCTGGGTCCAAGGCCAGGCTCTGCCACTTCCCAGCATGTCACCTCAGGCATCTCACCGCTCTGTGCCTCAGTTTCCTCATCTGTAAAATGGGGATAACAATAGTGCCCTGTGGTATGGTGTTCTGACAACTCAATGAGGTGATCCACTTAAAGCTGTTAATAAAGATCCTGGGATGGGTAATAAGTGCTCAATAATCGGTACGAGTTATTATTCCTCTATTAAAAATACAGCAAAAAATTACTAAAAATCACAATTATGTCAAGAGTCCTGAGGCGGTAGAAGAGGCCTGGGTTTAAAATCTGGCTTTGCCTATTGAACTCTGTGGCCTGGGGGGACCCCCACCTGGATCTGTTGCCCAGTTCCCCTGTGTGTAAGCCAGAGATAGTGGGAGTGGCAATAAGAAGGACCGAATAGGATAATTGTTACTAGATTTAACTGATCAGTAAGGTTGATTAATTGCTGTTTTAATCATGTAAAGAAGATACTCATGACAACTCAGATTTTTAAGGCTGACCTGGGTTCAGTCTGGATTCAGTGGGCTGTGTGGCCTCAGGGAACATCCTTCTTTTCTCTGAGCCTCTGTTTGCTCACCTGTCAACCAGGAATGGTAAGGGTAGGAAATGAACAAGATGATGTGAGGAAAGGGTCCGGCATGCAGCAGGTGCTCAGTAGATATTTTGCCCTTCCCTCCTTCCTGCTCTCTGGGAAGGTGCTATTTGAAGGGCTGACCAAGCTCCCAGGGTCCCTCCGATGTGTGTGGCCCAGCAGCAGTGCTCCCCGCCCCCCAGAGCACCCCCTGACCCTCCCTCCTCCCACACAGGTCTTTCAGCACATCATCCGTCGGGAGGTGACAGACGAGGACACCAGGCATCTGTCCCGCAAGTTCAAGGACTGGGCCTATGGGCCAGTGTATTCCTCACTCTATGACCTCTCCTCCCTGGACACGTGTGGGGAAGAGGCCTCTGTGCTGGAGATCCTGGTGTACAACAGCAAGATCGAGGTAGGCATCAGGGCAGGAGATGGGGCCCAGTGAAGGAGGGGCCCAAAGTGGTGGGTCTGTGAGTTGGATTCAGAAGAAGAGGCCAACTAAGTGCCCAGAACAGCATCTGGCACGGGGGGAAATGAGAGGTTGTAAGGGTCGGCCTTCAGGGGCAAGCAGGACTGGTTCAGAATCCTGGCTCTGTAACTTACGTGCTGTCTGACTCAGGGCAAACTACCCAACCTCTCTGGGTTGCAGCTTCCTCTTTTGTACCATGTGGATAAAGATTCAGCATTTCTCATCGGGTTGCTGAGAGGACCAAATGAACAGCCTGGCGCAGGGTGAACATTGTGTGTCAGCTATTATCATTAGCATTTGTTATATGAAGTTTTCAAAAGCTCTTTTTTTTTAACTTAGGAGTATTTTATGAACATCGTTCTGCACCATTAAATATTCTTCTGCAATATCATTGCTGTGTGGAAATGTACCACATTCTGATGAACCATTCCTCTATTCTTGGTCATTTGGGTTTGTTTCTGCACTTAACTATCAGGAATAACACTGCCGTGGCATCTTTGTGACTACATAATTGCACAAATCCTTGATGATAAAGAAACTCAAGTCGTTAAAGGGACAGGGTGCTGTACAAATGGGGCAGAAAGTGCTGGGTCCTGGGTGCAGAAGGTCTCCCTTCTAGCCCTGGCTCTGTGAGCTTGGACAGATGCCTTTCCCCTACCAGAGCTCACTTCCCTCATCTTTGAAATTAGTGACCAACTTGATTTAGATTGGGGATGGTGGGAAGTTTGGCATCTCTGCTGCAAACTCTGATTGATTGGTAGTGTCTGCCCAGGGAACTGTATAGAGAACTATTGTGTGGGACTCAATTATTGATGTCTGTCCTGGGTTCAGAGTTGGAAAATTGTGGTGAGTCAAGTATTTATTATCCTTGGGCTAAATTTCCAAGTCCCATTTCCTGAATCAGAATTTCTGAGGTTGAAACCCAGGGCTTTATATTTTTAACAAGCTCCATAGGTGATTTTGCTGCCAGTGGCTTGGCACCATCCACAGATTGGAGTTTGGGGACCACAAGAATAGATATTCTTTAGGGCTCTTTCTAGCTCTGGGTTCTATGAGTCTAGAACAGGCTGGAAAGGTAAGTTGGGGCAGAACCTCGAATGCTGAGCCCAGAAGTTTGGGTGTCGTTGAAGAATAAATTAGGAGGAAAAAGTGCTCCCAGGGCAGAGGGTGGGGGAAGGCGTACTGGAGTCAGCCTGTCTAGCCCCCTGACCACCCCGCCTTCCACAGAATCGCCACGAGATGCTGGCCGTGGAACCCATCAATGAACTACTTCGGGACAAGTGGCGAAAGTTTGGGGCCGTTTCCTTCTACATCAACGTGGCCTCCTATTTGTGCGCCATGGTCATCTTTACCCTCACCGCCTACTACCAGCCACTGGAGGGCACTGTGAGTGACCGCGAACCAGGCAGAAGCTGGGGCACAGTGGGTTCCCCCGTGGGAGGGACTGGAGAAGGCTTTGGGATGGATAGGGGGAATTCCCTGGCGGTCCAGTGGTTAAGACTCCGTGCTGTCACTGCTGAGGGCCTGGGTTCAGTAAATCCCTGGTCGGGGGAACTAAGATCCCACAAGCTGTGTGGTGCAGCCCAAAAAAAAAAAAAAAAAAGAAACGGATGGGGAGGTGCCTACCCCACACCCAAGGGGAAGAGGGTGAGGGAGGAGGCTCCACAGGACGTAGATGTTCGGGGCATTGGGGAACATATGGATCTGGGACCAGATGTTGGTGGGGCTGGAGGAGGACTTGCATGCTCCCTGCCCCCCAGCCGCCATACCCTTACCTCACCACGGTGGACTACCTGAGGCTGGCCGGCGAGATCATCACGCTTTTCACCGGGGTCCTGTTCTTTTTCACCAACGTGAGTGCTTGGCCTCCCCCCTCGTCCCCCCTCCCACCCTGCCTGTCCCCCCCCCCCCTCCCTCCACCTCTTTTAGCTCCGTTCTCCTCCCCTCCACACTTCTCTTGGCTCCACCTCTCTCACACGTCCCCTCCCTTCCTCCAGATCAAAGACTTGTTCATGAAGAAATGCCCTGGAGTGAATTCTCTCTTCATCGATGGCTCCTTCCAACTACTCTAGTGAGTAGAGGTCCCTGGGGTGGCAGCTTCGGGGTGAGGAAGGTGGGGTTGGGAGGGACATCATCCAGGTTTGGTGGTGGGATAGGGGCTGACTCTGTTAGGAGTGAATTCACCCAGCCTGATGAGGACAAGGCCAGTGTCAAGCAAAAGGGTCTTCTGGTTAAAGCAAGATTCTGGTTGCTAAAGAGTCATCACCATATACACCGTGGATAGAAATAATTTAACCTCTTATGCTTGTGATTAATTGCTAAAGTCTGCCAGGAGTGCCCATGTTAAGAATCTTGAGGCTGTGTCTGTGTTTAGTGGGAAAGAGCGCTGGGATTGATTAATGATGTCTGCCCAGGGCACAGGATGTGTTGTTACGTGTGTGTTACTGCTTTTCCCTTTTCCTTAGAGTTAGAGAACAATGAGAATTCACTTAGCCACAAAATCGCCACTGAACACCACTGAATCTTTCTCTACCAGTTCCAAAGGACATCACTTTTGGTTCTGGTAGGGCCTCAGGGCCATTACACACACGTATCAGTTGCCAATTAATTGAGCGTTCTGGTTAACAGGATGCTGGGGAACCCAGTGAATCCACATGGTTTCTCTTCTGGGTGTCATTGGACTGACCTACTACCTAGAGGGCTTGAGGGCATGCCTCCCCCTCCAGGGGCCTCATTCTCCCCTCTCCCCTCTGGTCCCTCTTGTGATCTCTGCTGCCCTGTAGCTTCATCTACTCTGTGCTGGTGATTGTCTCGGCGGCCCTCTACCTGGCGGGGATTGAGGCCTACCTGGCCGTCATGGTCTTTGCCTTGGTCCTGGGCTGGATGAACGCCCTTTACTTCACCCGTGGGCTGAAGCTGACAGGGACCTATAGCATCATGATCCAGAAGGTATGGGATCGGGGGGTTCCCTCTGGACTTGTGTCTCCTTGGAGGAAGCCACACACACCACATATGTACAGACAGTGCTGGCAGCCTTGAGGCTGTGGGGTGCTGTGGGGGCAGTGGGCAGGGTCTGGACATCGGAGAGGGACAGGGTGGAGCTGGAGAGAAGATTCGGGATGAGGTGTTGGGAAAGCGAGAAACCACGTGTCTCATCTTTGCCTCCATATTCCCGCCGGGGTCTTTAGATCCTCTTCAAAGATCTTTTCCGCTTCCTGCTGGTCTACTTGCTCTTCATGATTGGCTACGCTTCAGGTGAGCTCCGGGTGCCCAGGTGGGCCTGGCGGGGGTGGTACTGGGACTGGAGCGGCCACCACAATGTGTGGAGGAAAATAACCAGCGTTTGTAGAGTTCTCATTGTGTGCCTGGCACTGGGCTAAGTCCTTTCCCATTCCTGCCTCATTTAATCCTCCCAACAAGTCTGTAAGGGAAGTGCCTTTCTTATCACCTTTTACAGATAAGGGAACCGAGGCTTAGAAAGGTTAAATAATGTGCCCAAGTTCAAAAGCTAGAGAATGATAAAACTGGTGTCTTAGCTATTGTTGCAAAAGAAGCCACCCAAAACTTAGTGGCTTAAAACAACCACCACTGACGATTACATTCAAGTCTGTGGCCCAGCTGGGTGGTTGTGCCGACCTGGGCCACGTTTGGCTAATCTTGATGGGCTCCTGTGTCTGTGCTCAGCTGGCGGGTTGGCTGCCGGCTGACTGGTGTAGCTAGGGGGTGGCCTCAGTTGGGGGTGACTTCGCTGTCTTCCCTGGGGTCACTCATCTCCAGCCGGCTAGCTTGGACTTGGTCACATGGTGGTCTGAGGGTTCCCAGAATGTGAGCGGAAGTGTTCAAGGTCACTGCCTGGCACAGCATCACTTCTGCTTCACCCTATTGACCAAAGCAAGTCTTAAAGCCAACCTTGATTCAAGGAGTGGGAAATAGACTCTACGCTCTTGGTGGAGGAGCTACAAAGCCACATTGAAGGGGTGTGGTTACAGGGGAGGGTGCATTTTAATCATTCATCTACCAGCCCAGGTCTTTCTTTTTTTTTAATATAAATTTATTTATTTTATTTTTGGCTGCGTTGGGTCTTCGTTGCTGCATGTGGGCTTTCTCTAGTTGCAGCGAGTGGGGGCCGCCCTTCGCTGCAGTGCGTGGGCTTCTCATTGCGGTGGCCTCTCGTTGCAGAGCACGGGCTCTAGGTGTGCAGGCTTCAGTAGTTGTGGGTCCACGGGCCCTAGAGCGCAGGCTCAGTAGTTGTGGCGTGTGGGCTTAGTTGCTCCGCGGCATGTGGGATCCTCCCGGACCAGGGCTCGAACCCGTGTCCCCTGCATTGGTAGGCAGATTCTTAACCACTGCGCCACCAGGGAAGCCCCAGCCCAGGTCTTTCTTAAGGCTCAGCACTGGCTTCCTCTAATAGGCTTTCTCCTTGATGACCTGATGCTGTGGGACTTCAGTGGCACAGACCATGGGGGAAGGACCAGGGATGGGGAAACTAATCAAGCTGTTGGGCTGGTTCCCATGGGGTGGGTGATCTGCCATCCAATGCCCAGTATCCAAAAGGGAGTGGCCAACTCAGGCTTCACCAGGCCACATTCACATCTGAGGAGGTTGGTCTAGGAACCAGCACTGGCAGCAGGAAATCTGATGATGGTGATATTTTAACCCAGATGGTGCCAAGGCTCTGTGTGGATTATTTTGGAGAAGGAGAACTGTGGCCTTAGCTTAGCTGGGGAGAGAGGGACAGGGTCCAACTGCCCCTACCAGGAGTAGGACTGGAGAGAACTAGACAGTTTGTCAAGGGTTCTCCAGTTGTTTGAAAGTCATATCAAGAGTCCAGCCATACCACAGTCCTAAATATAGAAACTGAGGCAGAAACCTAGGGGTTAAAGTAGCAACTTAGTGGTCAGCTTGGTCCCAGGGCTTCTCCTGCTAGGGAACACTAGATCTTCATTCTGAGGCTAACATATCCCAAACATGGTACATGTGCTGCTGTTTCCCACTATTGTGCCCATGACAGACATTGCTAATGGATCACAGAATCCTTCTCAACACATATTTCAGCAGTCGCCACAGAATTAAATAGCATTAGTATATGAGTTGGAACCTGCTTACTGTAATCCCAGGTTGAAGGCATGGTGACAGTCTATGCCCCACTGACTGAAGGGGCTCAGCCCCCTCACGCTCCCTGCTGTGAATGGTGTAGGAGCAGATGCACATGTTGGTGCTAAACTGTGTTGAGAAGGACTCTGAAGCTTCTTCTGGGCTTAGTGGGAAGGGATGAGCACCACGATCAGTTTGAGATGTCTGGAGGACGTGAGGGTCTTAGTGAGAACAGCTTCTTCTACCCTTCCTCTCTGGGCTGCTGTGAGCTGGGAAACAGGAGCACGCGAGAGAGTCTGCCCCCAGAATGCTGGCATTCCAGGCTCCCAAGATGTCTAAGAACAATAGGCACGATGAGGTTCTTCTTAGCCTTGGCACTGCTGACATTTGGGATCAGATAATTCTCTGTGGTGGGAACTGTCCAGTGCATGGTGGGATGTTGAGCAGCATTGCTGGTCTTTTTTTAAAAAATTTTTTTGGCCATGCTGCATGGCATGCAGGATCTTAGTTCCCTGACCAGGGATCGAACCCACGCCCCCTGCAGTGGACGTGCGGAGTCTTAACCACTGGACCACCAGGGAAGTCCCAGCATCCCTAATCTTTACCCACTAGGTGCCAGTAGTGCTCCCTCCTCCAGTTGTGACAACCAAAAATGTCTCTAGACCTACCAGAGGTGCCCTGGGGGAAAAATTACTCCTGGTTGAGAACCACTGGACTAGGTCCTGGGAACCTCTTCCTTGTTAACAAGAGTTTGTGGACAGAGCAAAGGCTCTGCATGCAGGAGGGCCGAGATGTGACTGCTCGCTTAGTAACCTTGGGCCAGCGCTGTCTGCTAACCGGGCCTCAGCGTTCCCCTCCATCAAATGGGAAGGGTCCTCCCCACTCCTCAGCCGGCGTCCTCACCCTCGGTGAACATCACCGCCGTCCCTCCCACAGCCCTGGTCTCCCTCCTGAACCCGTGTGCCAACGTGAAGATGTGCAGCGAGGACCACACCAACTGCACAGTGCCCACGTACCCCTCGTGCCGTGACAGTGAGACCTTCAGCACCTTCCTCCTGGACCTCTTCAAGCTGACCATCGGCATGGGCGACCTGGAGATGCTGAGCAGCACCAAGTACCCCGCGGTCTTCATCACCCTGCTCGTCACGTACATCATCCTCACGTTTGTGCTGCTTCTCAACATGCTCATCGCCCTCATGGGGGAGACGGTGGGCCAGGTGTCCAAGGAGAGCAAGCACATCTGGAAGCTGCAGGTGAGGCCCCAGGACTCCCGTCCCCACCCTGCCGGCCACTCTTCTCCTTCTAAGATGGGCCCACCTGACCCGCCTCACCCCCTCGGCCTTGTGCTCTGGGCGAGCCGCACCATCTCATTCTGCCTCCACTGCCCTGTCTGTAAAATGGGCACCGAAGACTGCTGTCTGTTTCCCAGAGCCGCCTAACACACTTCCAGGTGGCTTCTTGCCTGACCACCAGCAGTGGGCTCAGATTCCCTTGTGGTCCAGTTTGTGGTATACAGTCAGCTTCACCCGGCTCCACTGAGCGAGCTCTGTCGGCACAGGCAATGCTCAAAGAGCATCACATTTCACATTTCAGTGAGGGTTCTGCAGTGAGCACGGCGGGGGGGGGGTGGGGGGCAGCTTCCGTGCCCCACCCTGGCCCAAGAGACAAGGCTGGCATGCGTACAGGCTACCCCAGAGCCGGGAAGCGCCAGCATTCTCATCAGAGGGGCTTCTGCCAGCCCAGGGGTAGCTTCCAGGTTCCCCACCTGCCCCCCGCCAAGCAGATGTGGTTGGATGTAGATGCAGGCCTCATGGGTGCTGGGGAGCTGCTGCCTTTGCTTCCCACAGGTTGCTGTGCAGTCCTAGACAGCAGAGGCCCTGGGGGTGGGGGTCACAGCCCGCTGGGTGCATGCAGTTCAATAACTGGGGTTCCCAATAAATTCACTGTCGCTGTAAGGCCCGGGAATGCAGCATCCACATTTACCATCACTTGGTGCATTTCCAGGAAAGGGTGCAGTGAGAAAAAACTCCAAGTTCCTCCTCGCAGGTCTGGGTCTCAGGGAACCATCTGGACTTGCTCTTAACCTTTATCCATACCGCTTACTTCCCTGGGCCTCAGTTTCCCCACTGGGTATAACTCATAAGATGCCACCGGCAGCCTATGGACTGGATTTGACCAGCTCAGTTTATTTTTTTCCTGCATCACCATATTTTTTTTTAAATTAATGCAAAACTTTTAAATTAAGAGATTTCATAGAAAAATTCAGATTTCTGGCCTTTCTTGAAAGGTTGGAAGGCTGGCAAGGTGAGCTCACATTCCTGCCTGGCGGCGCTCAGATAGATGAGAGGTGGCTGCCCCCCTTATGCGGGGTGGGGGACCTGCACCCCCTGGTCTGCCCCAGTCCCCACCCCTCCCTGGGGATGCCCAGCACCGAGGGGACACAGGGTGTCCTGGGGCACAGGCTGCTGATCCTTCTTCATTCATTTTCTTCTGCCAGGCCCCTGTGGGTATTTGAGATTTTAATCCAGAGGCAGTGGGAGCTGGGAAGCCTAGTTCTTTGTCCAGACCGGCCCACTGAATCATTCCTGCCTTGAGAGCAGTGAGGCGAGGCTGGGGGCGGCTCACCCATGCCTGCCCGCCCTCCCTCCCTCCCCGCAGTGGGCCACGACCATCCTGGACATCGAGCGCTCCTTCCCTGTGTTCCTGAGGAAGGCCTTCCGCTCCGGCGAGATGGTGACCGTGGGCAAGAGCTCAGACGGCACTCCAGACCGCAGGTGGTGCTTCAGGTGAGGCCGGGTGAGTGGGCAGGACAGGCCCATCGGGCCTCCTTACATTTTCTACCCATTGCCACTTCCCGAGCCACTGAGGCCCCCATGGGCCCAACCAGAACTCAGTTCCACCGGCTGATCTTGGGCCAGTTGGTTTAGTTCTCAGCCTTGGTTTCTTCATCTGTGAAATGGGGACAATGATAGCATCACTCCCTTGGCCATCTGTGTGGCTTAGATGGGTTGGCACGTGAGATGTGCACGGCCAGCACCTGACGCACGTTGGGACAGACACCGCCCGATGGCAACAGGTGTTACTGCTCTGTCCTTTGGTGGAGGAAGCGGACTCAGGTGGGTTCTCATCACAGGGCACCGCCCTCTGTCGGCGAACCAGTGGGGTGGGTTTCAGGTCTCCGTCTGAAAGGGGGAATCTGAGCTATTAGCAGCTTCCAGGGCTTGGGACGTTACCCAGATGCACAGGGAATGCCAGCTTCTTAGGGGAACCCCTGGGTGAGTCTCTTCTTTTAAGAGGACTCAGTCTTTGTAATGTGGTTGCCAGCACAGAGCGAAAGCATCACGTTTGGAGTCAGGCAAAGTCAGTTTCTGCTATGGTAGCCCCCACCCCCCAGGCCAGCTAGTCAGTCCCGTTCAATGTGAATTTGAAGTTCAAGCCCCGACTGTGATTTATCAGATTTGTAACCTTGGATGAATAGTTCAAGCCTCAGTTTCCTCATCTGTAAAATGGCAACAGAGAATGTATCTTCCTTGCTGGGTCCTGACCCATAGGAAAAAATGCTCAAAAAATGGAAACTGAATGAAAATAACTTAAAAATAATTTTAGAAAGGAAAAATGATCTTGAGCCCATTTGGGCCCAAAAGGGTATAACCTGACTTTAGGAGGGTGTCTCAATAATAAGAGCGAGAATATCAAGAAGGAGGGTGTCCATCTACAGGTGAATGGATATATAGCTGTACAAATAAGGTCTTTCCACACAATGGAATGTTATTCAGCCATGAAAAGGAATGCGGTACTGATCCAGGCTACACTGTGGATAAAACTTGAAAACAGGATGCTAAGTGAAAGCAGCCAGACACAAAGGCCACATCACACGCTGAATGGTTCTACTTACATGAAATGTCCGGAATAGTTAAATTCATAGAGAGAGAAAGTAGAACAGAGGTTACCAGGGGCTGGTGGGAAGGGGAATGGGGAGTTATTGCTTAATGGGGACAGAATTTCTGTTTGGGGTGATGAAAGTGTTTTGGAAATAGATAGGGGTGATGGTTGTGCAATCTTAGGAATGTATTTAATGCCATTGAATTGTACACTCAAAAGTGGTTGAGGGGGAGTTCCCTGGCGGTCCAGTGGATAAGACTCCGTGCTTTTACTGCCAGGACAGACACCTGGCAGGGAAACTAAAATTCTGCAAGCTGCGTGGTGCAGCCCCCCCCCCCCCCGCAAAAAAAAGTGGTTGAAATGGCAAATTTTATGTTATATATATTTTATCAGAATAAAAAAAAGTAGGAGGGGAGGCTGGAACAGGGATGCTGCCTGGGGGTTGGGAAGGGGTGCTATCTCTGGGGAGCGCCCCTTGACCCTCCCTCTGCTGTGGCCCCACCAGGGTGGATGAGGTAAACTGGTCTCACTGGAACCAGAACTTGGGCATCATTAACGAGGACCCCGGCAAGAACGAGAACTACCAGTATTACGGCTTCTCGCACACCGTGGGCCGCCTCCGGAGGGGTGAGTAGAGGGCGGAGTGGAGGGGTGGGGGACATTCAGGGGTGCAGAGGGGGAGCCCTGGTCCTGCTCCTCACTGATTTGTTTTGAGCAATCCTATCCCTTTTCTGGGACTCAGTGTTCTCATCTGTAGAATGGAAGGGTCTGATGGGCTGGCCACTGAGCTTCCTCCGCTGCTTGTGAAGGCCTGGGGCCCCTCCGTTCCACTCAGCTGAGTGCATGACATGCAGTGGAGAGGTCATGGGCACTCAGGCGTCCTGACCCAGGCTTGAATTCTTATTCTTTCATTTACTCCTGTGTGTTCCTGGGCGGACTCTGTGACCTCTCTGAGTCCCACTTTCCACCTCTATAAAAAGGGATAATATACCTCCCCCTTTAGAGCACTGTGGAGTGCCAGGTACACAGAAGGTGCTCAATATATGCATGTGCACTCCCCCTCCGCCACGCTCACTACAGATCGCTGGTCCTCGGTGGTGCCCCGCGTGGTGGAGCTGAACAAGAACTCGAACCCGGACGAGGTGGTGGTGCCTCTGGACAACGTGGGGAACCCCAGCTGTGACGGCCACCAGCAGAGTTATCCCCCCAGGTGGAGGACTGACGACGCCCCCCTCTAGGGGCTGCAGGCAGGAGTAGGGTCCCCTCCACCGCCCATTTCTAGTCTACCCGCATTTCAGCGGCGCCTCCTGGGGTGTCCCCCGCACCCTTGTTCGACCCCCAGAGGTGAGGGCCAGGTGGAGATGCCAGGGAGGCCCCAGGACCCTCTGGTCCCCAGGCTCCTGCCTCCAGCCCCACCTCCCCACCCGGGCACGAGGCTCCTGGCCGCCTGTCTCACTCCCATGGAGTCACATAAGCAACACCAGTCTCTCCGCCCACCAGGGCTCAGACCCTGGCCTCTCCATTTATTTATTTGCTCTGTTCTCAGGAAAGTGGCACAACCTCCACCCCCAACTGGAGCCTGGCAGAGGCCTCAGGCCCCGTCCCAGGTGCACTGCCGCCGGCTAAGCCCCCGGCCCCGCCCCACGCTGTGGCCGCACAGGCCACCCTGGGCTGAAGTGGGGTGGCTTTGCTGAAGGGCCGGGCACTCGGGGTGGGGCTGCGCCTTCTGTGTGTTCTGTAGGGGATTGTTGGTGCTCAATAAATGTTCACTGATGGTGGAGACGGTGGGGAAGACGGTAATAGGCACGGGGATGACAGCACAGAGATGGACGAGCTATGAGATGCCTGTGCTGGGGGGATGGGGCGGTGGGGTTGAGAACAGACCGAGGGTTAGTAGTAACGACCGAGGTGACGTTTAGGGTGATGGTTGGTGGGGGCTGGATGGGGGGTGGTGGCCTGAGAGATGGAGGTGAGAGTGGAGTGTGATGGGAAGGTAGAGACAAAGGGAGTGAGGAGGGGAGGAGTGCTGGCGGAGGGATAGTGATGCTGGGGGGAGATAGTAAATCTGTCGAAATGCTGGGAGCGCGTAATGACACTGGTGGGGGAGAGTAATGCTGGTGGGGAGATTGTAAAGCTCATCGTGGGATAGTGATGCTGGTGGGGGGACAGTGATGTGCTGGTGGGTAGGAAGGCTGCTGGGAGAGGGCAGAGCAGAGGCGGAGCTGACAGGCACAGAGATGGGTGAGCCATCCGGTGTCAGCAGTGGGGTGATGTCGAGGATGAGAGCGGCCTTAGTAAGGACAGCGGTGGTGACTGGAGCCGTGAGAGTGCTTGTGGATGGGACCGCGTGCCACCGGGGCTGTGAATGTGAGCTGGAGTTGAAGGCCGACCTGCTTCCCTTCTGAGGGCAGCCCTTCTTCCCAGGGTCCCACCCCGCTGCTGATCAAGCCCCCAGGGCAGCTCCAAGCCTCTGGGCATGAGGAGAGGCCCCCCAAATACCCCATCCCGCTGCTCCACCTTGAAGTGGAGGACTCTGCAGCCAGCTGGTTTCCCTCCGACCTCCCAGGTTCCTGGTCCCGGCTTGGACTAGGCCTTACTTCCTCTCTGAAGCTTCAGTTGAGAAGAGCCTGGGTCTCTGAGGACCTGGCCAAGGGCAGCTGCAGTGGGAGACGCACAGGGCGTGGGGTCTGAGACCCGAGTTCACACCCTCTGCCCAAACTGTGGCCATGGGTCCCTTTACTCTGGGCCTCCACGTCCCCGTCGGTCAGAAGGATGGCGTATAGTCTGTTCAGCTATATGAGAATGAAGGGGAGACTCATCGTGTTACCGCTGAGGGTGGCTGAGGGGCGCCAACCTTCCCACAGACGCGTTCTTTCCATCCCCCTCTATGTTGCTGATGGGCTTCCAGGGGCTGATGGGCTTCCATCCTCGTGATCCAGGGATGACCCAGCTTCTCCCAGGGCTACTTGCTTCCTCATTCCACCATGCTCAGTGGAGGTCCCACGAGCCATTCTGATTGGACGGACTCGGGTCACATGTCATGCCTGAGACAATCGTGTGCTGGGGGCTGGGACGCCCTCCCTGGCTGGGCCAAGCCTTCTGGGTAACCGTGGGTAGGGCCTAAACTCTGATTCTCAGTGTCCTCAACTGTAAAATGGGGCACAGCTTTTGTGAAGGTCAGATGATTCCCTGGGCCTTTCAAAGAAGAGAGGATTGTGGTTGTGGTGTTCCAACAGTTATGTGTTTGGGGCAGCAAGTCAGAAAACTTACACTGGCTTGAAGAAAAGAATATTTATTGTCTCGGCAGGAAGTCCCAAGTTAGGGAGGGCAGGAAGTCTCTGTGATTCATTAAGGGTTCTGCCAGCTCATTCAGCCCTTCAAACGTTTATCAGGCACTGTGCTAGGCACTACCCACCAGATGTGCTGGCTTTTTCCTCACACAGGCCTCCATCAAAGAAACAAGATGGCGCCACTGTTTCAGGAATCACATCCAGATTCGGCAGCATCCAGAGGAAGAAGGAGAAATAGTTCTTCCTGTATCTCTTTTTATGAGGGAGGAAACCTTTCCCTGAAGTCCCCCAGCCAACCTCCCCTCTTGTATTATTGGCCAGAATTGTGTCACGTGTCCCATGCTTCAGCCAATCAGCAGGCTGGAAGCAGCAGTTGTCTCAAAGCAGCAGAAGACAATATGGAAAAAGGTAGTTTCCCCAGCCAGGTCTCGGTTCTGTGGGAAAGGAGGATGGGGAAACCAATGTTGCCTAGGCAGACAGTAACATCTGCGACAAGCCTTCTCCCAGATGCCCACCCTCTACCCGATCTGGGCAACATTGTCATGGAAAACGGCTATGACTTATTCTGGGGCTATAAAGAGGTCATTTCTCTAGGGGGTTTTGTGATGGGCTGGCCCACAAAATCAAAACACCCTCTCAACTCAAAGAGACTCCATAAATTAGTGAGGTGAATGTTTAATTCATTCATTTTAAAAAAAATAACGAAAGAATTGTAGGCTATGAATTTTCCTCTGAGAACATTTTCAGCTAAATACATAGTAACTTTTTCAACTGTGATTTTCTAAATATTTGGTGGTTTGCGTGTTGATATTCTATAACTCAAAAGCTGTTTAGGGGGAACTTCAAATATTTTCAGGCCATTGAGATTTTGTTTGTTCCTGTAAGATCTGAAAGATGACCTTTCCCAATGTCCTTCAAAATATAGGGCATGTACTGGTGGTATGTCAAAATATTTTCAGGGGACACATTAGACATAGAATCACTTAGAAGAAAACGTCCCTGCTGATTAGGACATGGTCTCAGTTTGATGTTTCTGGGCTTTTGATGACCTTCCTGACACTCACTAATCTCTCTTTAATGGAGAAAAACCTGAGAATCAGAATCTCTGAAAGGTAGAGCTAGAACCAGGGGTGATGTTAACTTCTCCCGGACTACAGGGACTGAGCGCGGGGAGGGGAAGTTCCCGAGGAAAGTTGGAGTGTTGATACCTGTGCTAGACTGCTTCAGTGGCCCTGACTCTTCCCTTTAGCCATTCCTTTGCAGTACAACTTTGTCTTTTGACTGTGGGCAAAGCATAAGTTTGCATCCCTGGGCTTAACCATGTGACTTGTTTTAACCAGTGGGATGTTAGCAGACGTGCCGGCGCCAGCACCCGGGAGGAGGGTGAGAGAACGTGGAATAGAGCTATGTCATCCCAGGCAAGCCTCGCAGAGATCAGAGGGACCCCACAGATGCGGGACCAAAAACATTTTTTTTGTATGTCATTGAGTTTTGTGATTTTTTTCAAGTGCAGGCATCAATTTTGTGGCAATAGCTAATGAATACGGACAATAGAAGAAAGAGTAACTAGAATCTGGTGAGGCCAAAAAGAAACAAAAAACAAAACCCAAAAAACTGAATGTCCACTGCACTCCGTGTTATAAATGGGGAAACGGAGGCACAGAGAGGGGAAGACACTTGCCCAGGGCGGCTGGCTGGTAAGTGGTGGAGGTGGGATTTGAACCCAGGCATTCTGCCCTCAGACCCCATCCTGGAGAGAAAACACTCTGACCCCTGAGGGGTGAGAGGTGGTGAGGCCAGATCGCTTCTGCAGTGGGGTAAGACCCTGGCTGTTGCCTGCCACTTCCGCTGAACCCTGGAGACTGTCAGTTTGAACATACGCTTAACTTTATTCCAACAAGGATTTCTTATTATGTGCGTGTATGTGTATTTAATAATGTTAAAGCACTTGTATGTCATGTGTGACAGCAGGGTTTTTTTCATCCCAACTTTAAAGCGCTACTGGGAAATAATTAGTGCTACCAGAGTCAAAAACAATGGGACCCCATCAGAAAAGACAGTCTCAGAAACTCTTGGATCTTAATTGAACAATTACCTCTTATGCCTGTGAATAGTTCATTATTACATGCACTGTTATTATTGGCTGTTATTATTGTTTTAGATGAATGCTGGGGAGTTTTGTTTTTTAATCAAAAGTCATTTTCAACCATACTGTTCATCTCCTCCCGGCGTTCGCACGCTTCTGACATTTCCAAATGTAATAATGTAGTTGGCAGTCAGTCTCCACACCTTGCCCGGATAACGGTGTATTCTGATCACTCTGGTTGCTTGGACGGGGTGGTTAAATACTCCAGGCCTCTGTTTATACTGTTATTAATTTTTGACTCCCTGGCAAAAGCATTTGCATGAGAATAGAGCACGTCCCGTCTTTTATTTTTTAGGAATCTGAAGTCATGGGGGACCATGGGGAGATCCTTGTTCATCCCAAGCTTTTGAGACAGAAACAAAAGGAGGTGGTGGTGATGGAACCAGAGGACAGGGTAGAAGGGGCATTGGGCAGTGGAGACCCCAGCCTGAGGGATGGAGGGCGGGAGGCTGGGTCAGGGGAGGCCAGGCTGGGAGTCTTGTGTTTTTGGAGGGAAGCACAAAAAGGAGAGAACAAATGAACACACATGAGGCACCTGCCATGTGTTAGGCGCTGTGCTCAGTGCTTGGCGTTCATATTTCAGGAACCATGTGTGGGACCTCATGGACTGGTGTGGATGCCTCTCCAAAAGTCATGACTCTCTTCCTTATTCACAGCACCTCATTTTGTTCAGAGTTCTCCACTCTGCTCTACAGTCATGGGCTTTCGCCGGGCCAACCACTGTGACTCTATCTCCCTTACTAGGTATTGGTATAGGAATAGCCATGTGAACCAGTTCTGGACCGTGAGACAGAAGGGAAAGTCTGCCGAAGGAGGAAGAATTCTGGGGGAAAAAAGAGAAATATAAAAAACACTGTCTTCTTTTTTGCTGGGCACTGTCAGGTCTGGATGTGATGCCCAGAACTGCAGCAGCCATTTTGTGACCATGAAAGGGCTCGGTGGAACAGACAGGTGAAAAGGACATGGGTCCTTGATGACACCATTGTGCTATTTAATTAACGAACCCTGGAGCTACCCTACCATAGAGTTTCTTATGATTGTTTGAGATAATCAGTTTTTTTTCCTCATTTATACCAATGAGTCAGGTTTTCCTATTACCCTGCCAAAATCATGAAGATACAAGAACAAATTTTTCTGCCTATTTTGCAGATGAAGAAAGTGAGACCCAGTGAAGTAAAGGCATTTGCTGAAGCACACACAGGCTGGATGTGGTGGACTCAGGATTTGAATCCTCTGGCTTAGAAGGAGACCCCTGCTGGGGGGTGGCAGGATTTTTTTTTCTTTTTTTTTTTAGCGATTTGGCCTTTCCACAGCACGGGGACATTCTGTTTTTCTATAGCAACAGGCTGTGATGGCTTCTAACAGGTGAAGATGGAACAGGTTGGGTGGAGATGGGACTCAAACCCAGATCCCCATATCCCAGCTCAGAGTCTTCTCAGCGTCATCAGAGACTCCCCCCTCAGTTTGGGATGTACCCACTGGATCCCACAGATCTGCCTTTGGCCACTACAGGGTGGGGCGGCTGGTCGTGGAGATTGGCCACCAGGGGCTGCTGTAGTCACACCCGGGAGTCTCCTCGGAGGAGGCCTTAGGGAAACTTGGAACCTGGGGACGTGTTCGGGAGCCCCTAGAGTGAGCTCCCCATTAAGTGAGGCTGACGTTACAAGACTGAGGAAACCCTGCCACTGCCACTCCCACAAGGAGAAAAAGGAGTCTATATCTGCCTCTGGAAAGTCTAGGACCTAGTTGCTGTGTGCTCTCAGGCAAGTTGCCTCCCTTCTCTGAACCTTTTTTCATTTTCAAAATGGAGGATCATCCCCAGTTCTCAAGTGAGGGCTCCTTTCTCTCCCTGGTGGTCTTTCCTTTCTTTGGGGCCTAGCTCTACACAGTGGACAAAGGCCAATTAGGACGTGAGGCCCAATGACTCAGGTCAGGGTTGGATTCCAGTTCTGGCTCTGCAGCAAACTCATTAGGAGTCTTTGTGTTGCAATTGGGGAAACTGAGGCCCAGTGAGGAGAAAGGACTTAGTTTCCCCAATTGCAACACAAGAGTAAGGACTCAGCATTTCCTTAAGTCCCATTTGTTCCTTGGGATGCTAACACAGGAACAAAAACTTAGGTGATCGGAAAAAGTTAGGGAAATGCTGGGTTAAAGCTGGAAGGGTATCTTGCCTGCAGGACTTTTCAGAGCCTTTAATATGCTAATGTGATTTGTGCATCTCCAAGGTGGTGGGGGGGAGGGGGACATAGGCATCTATTTCTCAAACTCTTTTAACCTAGAAACCCACTTTCCAAGGTGAAAATCAGCCAGACTAGGTGAAGACAGAAATAATACATCTACAGAATAGGATCTGTACTGCCTAGTGGATCTGACTACCTGTCTCCTCTGTTCAACACCACATGGTACGTGCATTGTAATTAGTTTCACTTTACATTTGAGACATAAGTGGCTCAAAGAGGGGCAGTCACTTGCCAAAGGCCACATGCTGGTGGGCGGTAGCCTCAGGACTGGAACCTTTGGACCCCACTGCTCTGGGGGTGGGTCCCACTCACAGGACTAATTTGCCCTGTCATCCTGATCACACATCAGCTGATGCCATCCCAGTCCTTCAAATGCCTCCACTCCCTTTGACAGAGGCTCAGAGAACTGGAACCAAGGCTCAGAGAGGCCATACAAGTCACCCAGGGTCACACATGGAGTCTATGAGGACACTGAGGCCAGTTTTTCCTGACTCCTCCCCTCCTCCTGCCACTCTTTAGTGAGCTGGTGATGGTGATGATTTAAACAAAAAACCTTTTGTCCACCGGGTTTGCCCGCCCCCCTGGCTGGGCCCCCTTCCAATGGCCAGCGAAGGGGGCCCTGTGGCGGTCGTGTGGGCCCTTTAAGAGCACCCGGGACGCGCAGGCGCAATACAGCGCAGGGGGAAACCCAGGCGCACGTGGAGTCTCAGATGCAGTTCAGAGCTGAGCGGTGCGGGTTCGAATTCGCTGCTTGGAGGCAAGGCAGGGCTCGAAATGGGAGCGGGATCTAAAGGCTGGGCTGAGTCAGGAAAACACGGAGCCACCCTGAAAAGGTGAGTGTTCCCCACGTGGATTCCCTCCACTCAAATGTTTGTCGAAGCCCTCCCTCCAGTCTGATGCCTCTGGAAGATGGGGTGATGTTCTAATTGCTGTTATGACCTGAAGTGGTAGTAATAGATGCGGTTCTGGGCCAGCCACACGTGGTTACCGTATTGGACAGCTCAGCTCTAACTGGGGGTGAACCCAAGACAGCTACACGGAGAAGAGGCGCCTAGCGTCCTTTTGAAGAGACAGGCTTGCACCTCGGGTGGGGGGAGGGGGCTGGATCGGCTGGCAGCGGCTCCCCTCTCCCTCGTTCACCCAACATGAAGTCCCAGCGGCGCGGGGTGTGGCAACTGAGGCCGGACCTGCGTTCCGGAGCCAAGCAGGCCATATTTGGGGGTCGGTGGTAGTTTTAGTCACTGCATAGCATAGCAGTTAAGAGCTTAGACTCTGAATCAGAGGGCTGGTGTTCTACCCGAGCTGCTTCTCTGCTCTCCATCCTCAGCTGTGTGACTTTAGGCAAAGTGATTGCTCTTCTTTGGGCCCATATCACGTGCACCTGAACAGTTGTGAGGACTAAGTACCATTTAGTGCTGAGCCTGGTAGCCAATCTGCCTACAGCAACTGGGCTGTCTGTAATTGTAGTAATGATAACATCGTTATCACCTGCGCTGCTCCTCCAATGTGGTATAAAGGGCAGGAGTGCCTCACGCCAGAATGACGAGGCTGGAGGACCCTTTGAGATCAGCTAGCTCAGCTCCCAGGGAGAAGAAACCTGTCCAAGGCACCCAGGGAGCCAGTGCTAGGACACAGCTAGAACCCCAGCTGGGTCCTGGGGCCATGCCCCGACTGGCTGTGCTCCGTGCCTGCACCTGCCCTGCTTGCAGACCCACCCTGCAGAGGGTAAGATTCTTCCCAGGATAGGGGGAGGGACCTGACCTGGAGGGTGGCTCCCATCTCTGTCCTCTCTCCTGATGCCCCAGTGTGGGTGGGCCTGGTGGTGGGCCCAGGATGTGGGGGCCTGGGCTACCTAGAATTGGTGCTGGTAGCGCCTTAGAACAGCTGAGCCACAGGCTGCCAAGCAGCCGTAAACCTGGCTGTAGACCCTGCTGCTCTGTCCCTCTCCCAAGTACCCGCACTGTGCTGTGGTCTCCTTGAATCCCATCTCTGGTTCTGGCACTGCCCCCTTTGGGGATGGACCTGTTCCGGGTCACTCAAAGTACTGTCGGTAGGATTTGCACCCAGGCTAGCTCACTCCAGGGGCTGGGTTGCCCTGGGTGCTGCGATGCCCCCAGGCGTACTAGTGATGGATGAGGGTGGAGCGTCGAGGCAGCCTGGCCCAGGGTGTGGGGCTTGATGCTGGAACCTGGCTCCCTCTTACCATCCTTGTGGCCGTTTCTCAGATTCTCTGCATCCTCATCTGTAAAGTGGGGATGCTTTTATTACATACCCGAGAAGTCTGTCATGAGACTCAAGTACGTGTGGTCAGAAAAGCACTGTGTCAGCTGCCGTTTACATCCTATTTGTGATAACTCCCAGGGGCCTTTCACGCAGTGCTGACTTCCCTAGCTTGTCACCCAGCAGGACCCCTGCTCCTGCTCTCCAGGGCCTGGGTGGTGTGTTTGGTTCATTGACCCAGCTCAGAAGGGCTCGGGTCCCGCCCTGGACACAGCCTCTTCCTCTCAGAGTCTCCATGTGCTGCCAGGCTCAGGGGTCTGGCCTTAGGGAGGTGGGTGTCTGCACTGCAAGGTCACATCCAGGGTGTCCCCTCTGTCCCTCTTCTGCCCTGAACCTACCATGCCAGGCATCCAGACAGGGCTCCATGCATGAGAGGGGAGGCCTGAATCAGACTGGGGACTCCCCCTGTTCAGACACTGGGCCAACAAGCCAGGGGAGAAGGTGGGGACAGGACGTGAGGAAGAGTCTGTGCTTTGCTGCTTGAACTACAACTTTCCACAGACTTGCTGTGTGACCTCAGGCAGGTCGCTTCACATCTCTGAGCCGCTTCTTCCTCTAGAACACCCGCTACCTTGCAAGCAGTGGTGAGGCTCCAAAGAGCTGCCGTGTATAGGAAAATGGCCAGGCACACATAAGTGCCTGATAAATGCTGAGCATCCTGGAGCAGGGATGGTCTCCTGGACATCCCCAGGCACCAGGGCACGGGGTGGGTGTGTACTGGGGCTGGCCAGGGAGATGGCCACTGCTCAGCCACTTTGGCCTGTCCCCAGCCACTCTGCCTCCAGGGAAGCAGGGATGGTGCCAGGCACAGAGGAAGAGCTGGGAAGGAATTTAGTGATGCAGGGGAACACCAGCCCCAGACCACCTCTGTACCCCTCAGGGAATGAGCCAGAGCGGCCCGGGCTCAATTCTGTCTCGGCTGCTCTAGGACCGATCACTGACCCAACTGAGTGGCTGACACGTAAACAGGGTAAATGACAGTGTCCACTTCGAAAGAGCTGGAGAAGTAAATGAAACATTGCATACGAAGTGGCCCAGCAGAGGAGGGGCCAGGAGGTTCCTGGCCTGCTTCCGAGGGCTCCAAGCCCAGTCAGCAGGGGAGGAGACAGCCCGTTTTACTCCTAAGGGGAGGAAGGAAGAACGAACAAAAACAAGAGCTGCAAAACATCCCACAGCTGAGACACCATCTGTGTTTTCCTTTTTTTTTTTTTTTTTTCTTTCTCTTCGTTTTTAAAACAATATAGTGCAGACCGCACTTCTCACAGTAGAATATAATGGTCAATTTTAGTATAAAAAAAAAACATTCTCAGAGATTTGTAAATGCACTTAGTACTTGAACAGGCCTTGGAGAGAGATACAGTACCGCTTCTGGAGTGCCAGAGGGGCCAGGACTTGGGGAAATCGGGCCTTGGAGACTTAATGGGGGGACCCCCTGCCTGCCTTATCCCCCGGAATGGTGTGGGGCAGGCCTTGGAGGGTGGCTTGCAGGAAAAGAGTTGGATTGGATCTCCCAATTAAAACCAGCAGGTTGCCCCCGGAACTGGCTCCTAGGAGAACCCCTGAAGGAGGCGGGGTCTGGTCCCTCTGACATTGTTAGCCCCTATGGCGCCTTTGTGCACATGGGTGAATGGTGCCCCTTCCTCAAGATTCAGAAAATTGCTGTAATAAATATACAAGTCTAGGATGCAAATGGTGTCTCCTCAGATGAGTTGCCTTGTGCAGTACACAGCCTGCACAACCGTGCCCAGAAGCCCTGTAAGATGTACTGAAGGGAAGGGAGAAGGTGGTAGTCCAGGGTTTGGAGAATGGAGATGGGAATCTGTGTTGGGAAGGAATGGTGGGGAGGGGAAGAGAGTCTAGAAGAGGAGGAGCAGGGGGACCTGTAGTCCCCGGAGCCTGTATTCGAGTGGTCTTCACCTGGAGAGGGCAGTGAGGGCGCTGTGGGCTCGATGACTTCCTCTAGGCCCCCTCTGCTCTTTTTCCAGGAGACTGGGGAGCTCGTGGAGGGAGGAGCTGTCTAAGACCCGGGGGCCGCTCTGATCCCACCCCTACTCTAGACCCTAACATTTCCTTCTGCATCCCACTGTGGTCTGACCCCCTCTCCCGGAGAGCCGGAAAGAACCACTTCTGTTTTAAGTGGTTTCTCTCTCCCTGCCTCTGCCAGCTTGGATGGAGGAAGGTGTGGATGTCGGCAGCTGCCCCCTGGCCCTCCGCGTGTCCTGGGGCAGCTGATGGTGGGGAGGGGCCTTGGCGAGTGAGGTCACCTTGCCACTCCATGTCAGCAGCAGCTGGCAGCAGCCGGCCTGGCTTCCCTGTGGGTATAAATGGGCACTCGGACACAGCGCGGGGCTGGCGCCCCCGCCCCACGTGCTGCCCACCCTGTTCTGCGGCCTGCCTCCCCCCTGGGCGCCCTGTCCGTCTGTGCATCTGCCAGGCAGGCCTTATCTGTAGACGGGCAAGCGGATGTGGGCGTGCTGGTGGTCGAGCAGCCGGGGCACAGCCACCGTCTCGTAGCCCTTGCCCAGCATCTGCTCCTTGATGCACGGGGGCCGGATGTCGTTGATGAGATACTCCAGTGACTGCAGGCTGCTGCTCAGCACGGCCGTGTTGCACACGCTTTTGCTGGGCAGGCCTGAGAGGGTCTCCGCCGGGGGCCCCGCCAGCTCCCGGGCCGCCCCCGGCCCCAGCTCGGTCACGGCCACTGCCGCGGCTGCCGGATTGTAGCAGTCGCTGGTGGGGGTCACCAGCACGCTGTTCCAGGGGGCGGCGAAGTACTGGCCCACGGTGAAGCTGGTGGGCAGCCCCACGCCGCAGTTGACGGGCGACCCGCCGGCCCGCTCGTATACCCGCCCCCCACAGGCCTCGGGGGACTTGCTGGCCACCGTGCCGCAGCTGTAGGCCCGCAGCGGCTGGGGCGGGGGCGGCGGTGGCGGCTTCTGCGGCCACAGCAGGTAATCCAGGCCTCCGTCTGCGTACCCTGTGGGCTTGGTGGCCCCAGCCAACGTCAAGGCCGGCGTGCTTCCCTGGCCCAGCTCGGCGCCCTTCCGGCAGTCGGGTGGGCCGGCAGTGGCCGGGTAGGCCAGGCTGGGGAAGCTGGGCGCTGGGCCGTGCTTGGCTGGGCTGGGGTGGGGAACGGCCACGGCCTGGCAGGCGGCGGGCGCAGCGCCTGGGGCCTGGCACTGGTGGTTGAGCTGGTAGAGGATGCTGTGGATGGAGGGCAGGTTGGAAGGCGGCAGGGGCAGGCCGCGGCCGGGCAAGGGGATGACGGAGGCCGCAGTGGCCGCGGCCGCGGGCAGGCCGGGTGGTGGGGCGGGCGCCTCGGGTGGCTTGGGGTAGGCCAGGGACCCCAGAGTGCTGGGCGCCGGGTAGGGCGCGATGCCCACCTGCACGGCGGCCGGCGACAGCTTGGTCCGCTTGCCCTCGGCGCTCTTGAGCACGCTTTTGGTGAGCCCGGGGGGCGCAGCCACGCCGGAGGAGGAGACGGCGGCCTTGACGACGGCGAGCAGGCCCTGGTAGCCGGCCGTATGCGGCGGGTAGGGGCTGTAGCGCTGGCCACTGGTGTCGTAGCCGTTGACGGTGCGGCTGAGGTGCTTGTGCTGGGGCACGCGGATGTTGCTGGGGAAGATCTTGATGGAGAGCGGGCTGTTGGCCACCTTCTCGGCGTAGGCGTCCAGCTCGGCCGGGCTCGGGTAGCGGGAGGAATGCATGGAGCTGGCCACCGTCTCGCCTGTGGGGACACGGGAGGGGAGGAAGCACAGGTGAGAGCCGACCCTGCGACCCGGCGAGGCCCGGAGGCCGCACCCCGCCACTGTCCCCGGAAGGACTCGCCAGCCACCCGTCCCTCGCTTTTTCCATCCAGTCACTTGCTCCTTCATTCATTCTTTCTAAATCGTTAAGCTTCGGATCAAAGTGTAAAGTACGTTAAAGGAAACTGCATACATCACAAGCCGGCTGTACTTTCACAAACAGAACACACTCATGTGACACCCTAGGTCAAGGGAGAAGCCTGTGCCAGTCCCCAGAGGGCCCCCTGCGCCCCCTCCTAGTCAGTACCCACACCAAGGGAACGGCTCTCCTGGCTCCTGACGGCGCGGACTCGTGGTGCCTGGGCCTGGCACAGGTGAGCGGGGATCCTGCAGTGCACGCTCGTTTGCACTGTCGGGTCTCCGCCGCTTAAGGTTATGTTTCGAGGTTCGTCTGGGTGGCCATGGGCGTGGCGGTCTGTTCATTCTCATGGCCGTGTGATGTTTGAGTGTGACTACATCACAGTTTACTCATCCTTCCCACTGCTGATGGCATTTGGGTCATTTCTGGTTTGGAGCTGATACAAATAGTGTGACAGCCCCTGGGGCACGTATTCAGTGAGTCCTGCTGGGAATAGGCCCAGGAGCAGAACTGCTGGGACAAAGGAGAGACGAGAACGTTCAGCTTCAGGAGAGAATGCCCAACAACTTGCCGAAGAGACTGTGCCAGCTGCGCTCCCCGCACACCGCCTCCCACCCCAGCACGGGAGTTACGGGGGCTCTAAGCCCTCCACTCCTCCTGCCTGGTACCGTCGTCCATTGTATTAGGTTGGCCAAAAAGTTCGTTCAGGTTTCCCGTGCCATCTTATGGAAAAACCGGAATGAACTTTTTGGCCAACCCCAATACCACCACTCTGGTGGGTGTTCATTCCGCCCCTTTACTTGTCCTCTCGGCGCCTCATCTGTAGAATGGGGTGATGATGGCCCATGGATGGCTCAGTGAGTTGCTACATGGCCTGGCGCAGGGCAAGTTGCCGCAGGTGGCTTTCATCCTGGTGCTCACCGACCCTCGTTCAACCAACAGGCAGCCGGGAAGGAGGGGTTTTGCCCCCGCTGGCTGCCCCTCCCCTCCCCAGGTCTGCCTGTCACCTGCAAGACCTGTGTGGTGGCCACTGCCTTTTTTGTGAGCTGTCAGCACGTCAGCTGAAGGGTGTACTTTGTTTATTTATTTATTTTTTTGGCCATGCCGCACAGTTTGTGACATCTTAGTTCCCTGACCAGGGATTGAACCCGGGCCCTTGGCGGTGAAAGCGTGGAGTCCTAACCACTGGACCACAGGGAAGCTCCCTGAAGAGTGTACTCTGTGTGACAGGCTGACTGTCCCCACCGTCAGTGGGCACAACTGGGCCCTGCTGTGGGGGAGGCGGGTTGCCGGTGGGTAGACCCCCTTCTCCCATCCAAAGCCCCTCCCTGGTCCTAAGACATTCCTCAGTGCCGCCCAGGACCCCCTCTGGGGCGGGGAGTGGAGCAGGAGGCCTGCGTGAGGCAGATGGAGAGACCCTGGGCTTTGGAGCTGGCTGCCTAGGTGGAGTCCTTCTGGTTGCAGGGCTGTGTGGCCCTGAGCAAGTTGTTGGCCTGGTCGAGCCTCAGTTTTCCCACCTGTGGAATGGGGATAAGGACTGTGGCAGATCTGCAGGGCGGCCTCAAGGAATGTCTGTGCCAAGGGGCCGAGCAGGGGGTGAGACAAACAGTAGGTGATGGGAGATCGTGACCTGGCTGGGCCCTTGGGTGAGGAGGACCCTACAAGGTCTCATGGTGCACTGCCTTCCTCTCGGCCCTGTGGGCACCCCTGGGACCCAACAGTGACTCCTGCGGGGGTGTGGGGGGGTGTTCACCACTCTGAACCTCAGTTTCCTCATCTAAAATGGGGTTACACCGCTGCCAACACTGCCTCCCAGGAGGGCTGTGAGGCTTTCGTGAGTCGTGTGGTGGAGTGTTAGCAGAAGTGGGTCTAAGTGTGTTAAGACCCCTCCCACCTGCCTGGCACAGGGGTCTTCCTGGGAGAGGAAGGGGTAGGGCTTGTGCATGGCTGGGCCTGGCATTGTGGCTAGGACACAGTGCAGACCCCACCGCCTTCTTTAGGTCTTCCCACCACATCCCCTCCTTCCCGAGCCTCACCCGACTCCCTTGTGGACTTAGAGCCAGTCTGAGCAAAATGCATGCCGTGATGGGGGAGCCTCACCCCCAGGGCTTCAGAGGTAGCTTTCTGGAAGAAAGGGCATCCCTGCTAAAGGCAATGGCGAAAGGAGCGAGGAGGGAGGAGAGAAACATATTCCAGCAGAAGAAACTGCACAGGCAAAGGTCCAGAGGTGAGGAAGCCTGTCCCGGTGGGAACTATAAACCAGAATAAAAGCAGAAGCCCAGAGCAGGCATGCAGGGGAGGAAAGACCACGACAGGCAGCTCAGGAGGGTGTCGGGCCAGAGCAGGGCCTCTTCGCTGTGGGGCAGCGGTTCTCAATGGTTCTGTCCCCAGGGCACACTGTTGACATCCGCAGACGAGTTCGGTTGTCATAGCTTGCAGAGAGGGTTCTACGGCAGCTAGTGGGTACGGGTCAGGGATGCTGCTAAACGCCCTGCGATGCACAGGACAAAGACCCCACCACAAAGACCTGTCAGGCCCCTAGTGTCTGCACTGCTGTGCTGGGAGCCCTCGCCCAAGGCATTGGCAGCTGTGGAAGGTTCTAAGCAGGTGAGGGGCAGGGCAGGCCTGCATTAGGAAGACCGTTCTTCTCTGCCCTGAGGCGCAGGGATGTGGTCTGACCTGGGCAGGACAGTGGGGAGGGAAGAGGGTGGCGGCACCGAGTACCCCAAGGAGGCTGGGGCAGTGCCCCTCCATCCGTGTGGCCTAACCTGGGCCAGGTGGGTGGAGCTGACCCCAGGCCCCCCATCCTGACCCTGCCTGGGGCAACCCCCACTCCTAAGTGGCCTAAAATAAACTCGGTGTGGAGAATGGAAATGTCACTTTGGCCAACGGGGGAATCTTTCTCCGAGATTGGATTTAAACTACATTATACAAGCAATTTCATGGGCACTTAGCGCCGCTCAGAGAGTCCCGCAAAAAAGGGACCAGCTCTTCATTTACCAGCCGTAAATCAGCAGTTGCTATAATGAGCACAAAAATGTCACTTTTATGCAATTTTACAGATGAACAAAACTGGTGAAATTAACTGTGGTAACCTACTATAGTCAGCAAAAGCAGCTGCCGGGGGAAAAAAATTATATCTGTATGTATTTTTGTTCCTCTTAAACTCTCTTCCCAAGCAAGTTTCTGCCATTGTGGTGTGAAAACTCATTTGTCCTCACCCGTATACTTTCATTTGGAGTTTATCTTGAGTATCCAATGAGCCACCAACTGTGAAAATGATTAAATCTACAAAATCCATCTAATGGATGGAATAAATTAGGTGCTTAAAACCTTAAGAAGAAGAAAAAAAAAAGAGCAATGCCTGTTACTAGTTTCCATTCATTGAAAGAAGGGGCCCATCTGGCCCCTCTGCTGGTCAACAGGGCTCAGCCAGGGTGCGTTGGTCCCTCCAGTTTGTTGGAGCCAACGGTGGTGCCGTGACACAGAGGCCGTCCTTTGGTGAGCGCTTAGTATATGTGAGGCCCCCCGCCTACAGCTTTTCTCCACGCCTCTTGTTTGGAGCACCTGACAGCTCCGAGAGGTGGGAGGTGGTCCCATTTTACAGATAAGGAAGCAGACAAGTTGTGGCACTTGGCAGGCAGCCTCCAAGATCTGTCCCCGACCCCAGTGTTTCTCACCTCCTGGTATTCACGCCCTTCCACTCCACATGGGGCTGACCTGTGTGACCTGTAAGATACCCTGGAAGTGAAGGAGTGTGACTTCCAGGGCAGGGTCGCGGAAGGCTCTGTGGCCTCCTCCCCTCTTGGATCACTTGCTCTAGGGAAGCGGCCGCCTGTGAGGATGCTGGAGCAGCCGAGGGGGGGGCCCCCATAGAGGGCCACGTGCGCCTTCTCGGGGGCAGGTCTTCCAGCCCTGGTCAAGCCTCCAGAGGACTGCAGCCCCTGCCAACATCCGCCTGCAGCCTCACGAGAGACACGGAGCAGAGCCACTGGCTAGGTGGCTCCTGAGCTCCTGACCCACGGAAACCGTGAGAGACGGTGCGTGACACTGATGCTTTAAGCTACTAAGTTCTGGAGCAACTTGCTACACAGCAGTAGCTAACTAATCCAGGCCCCCATTTTACAGAGAAGGAAATGGAAGCTTCCCGAGAACACACAGCCGGGGAGGGGCTGAGCTGGGATTTGCCTTCCATGTCATCATCCCCTCACCTGCACCCCAAGGCAGGCCCCAGCTGAAGCCAGGAGACTCCCCCTCTTCCTCCTTAGAATTAGGAGGCGGACAGTCCTGAGGAGGGACCATAGAGTCAGCCCGGAGGCTCAGAGAGGCAGGAAGTGACCCATCAGAGGGCACACGGCCGGGCAGCTCTCACGGCTGCCCTCGGCTCCCGGAGACTGCCGGCTGGCGGCCCTCGGCAGGCCTCCCCTGGACATGTGCTTGTCTCTGGGTGGCCGTGTGCCAGGGTCACCCTGTTCCAAACCTGGCCTGATTGCTGCACCCCTGGGAGTCTTTGCATCTGCGGCCTCTACTGTCTCCCTTGTTCCCGAAGGGCTTTCTGCTGAGCCACCCCGGGGGCCTCAACCCCAGCCTTGTCCACCAGCGTACAGTAGCCCTGGCTTGGGCGGGGGGGTCCTCTGGCCACCCGGGCCAGGCTGGGCCCCCGAGTCCCGCTGGGCGAAGGCTCCTGACCCTCCCCCGGAGGTGGGCACCACCACCAGTGTTCAGTGCAATTGCACAGCCCCATTTTGGCAAACGTCATGACACAAAAAAGGCCTCACGTGAAGGAACCAGCCAAGCCAGCTGTTTGCGGCAGGCTTCTATGCAGTGGCAAGGATGGGGGGCAGCGCTCACGGGGTTAATGGGCAGAGGAGGGGACCCATGGCCCTGTGGGCCCCCTGGGGAGCCCCAGGGCCCACCTTGCCTGGTTCCCTGAGTTGGCCAGGGCACCCCAGCGAAGGTTCCATCGGCGCCTGGTGCATCGCTGCAGGCACCATGGCAGATTCTGACTGCCCTGGGCTTGTCCTGCTGCCCCAGCAGACTGCGCTCCCTGAGCTGGCTTGTTCAGTGCTGTCCCCACTGCCCACAGGACATGGAGTAGGAACTCAGGAATGTTGCGTTGAAGGAATGACGAGGCTGTGGCTAGAAGGACCCGTCCAGCCTGGGAGCCCCTGTTCACCGCCAGTCACGACACTTGGGAGAAACTAAGCCAGAGACAGCCCCATGGAGAGACGCCTCCCCCCAAGCCCGCATCCCCTGGGTGTCTTCTGAGCCCTCCCATGTGCAGGCACTGTCCTGGGCTTGGAGACGAGCAGCGGTCAAAGCAAACCAAAGTCTCCGCCCTCTCCGAGTTGACATCTAGTCGGGGGAGACAGACAATAACGTGTAATGCGTCCGGCAGCGATAGGCCCCGCGAACCAGGAGAGAGCAGGTGTCGTAGTTTATGTCCACAATTCTTTGGCGTTCCTCCCACAAACAGCGGAGGCTAATTTTCCTTTAAACATGAACTAAGCGACTCGATTCTACTGAATAGAACGCGTGGTGACTGGTGACTGTCATGGCTCAGTGGCGCTGATGACTATCATGGCTCAGTCCTGAGGGCGTATGGCTGCCTCCTGGAGCTCCAGGTGGATCTGTCTCTCAGGAGGTCCATCCCTGGAGTCATGTCCATCCCCACCATCATGTTCTGGGAAGCCCAGGCCACGTGGAGAGGCCATGTGTGGGTGTTTCAGCCAACGGCCGGCACCCACCACCCGATGTGTGAGGGAGCAGGCCTTCGGAAGATTCCAGCCCCAGCCCGGGTCTTCCCGCAAGGCCCCCTACCCCAGCCCCGTTCCCAGCGACATCACGGAGCAGAGACACCAACCCCACGGTGCCCTGTCCATAGTCCTGAGCATACGACAGAGCTGTGTGAGGCCGCTGAGCTTTGGGGTGATTTGTTACGCAGCCGTAGTCATCGGGACAGCAGGGCGTGGGGGACGGAGAGGGATGGGATGGAAGGGCGCCTCGTTCGGACACGGCAGTCAGCGCAGAGGCTTCTCTGATAAAGCAGCTCTTCAGGACCGCGGAAGGAGGTGTGGTGTGGGAGTGAGCCGCGTGGGCGTCTGATGGGAGAGTGGTCCCAGCAGCAGAGGCTGAGGGGAGTGGATGCGTGTGCCGGGCGCAGCGGGGCCGGCGGGGGAAGGTCATAGGAGATGGACCGGAGAGGCAGGGGGCGCACAGAGCAAACGGGCTGGGCCTTGGGGCCATTGAGAGGACCTGGGCTTTGCTCCACAGGGGAGGGTTGGGAGCAGAGGAGGGACATGACCTGATGTGGGTTTTAATGGGACCCCTAAGGCTACTGGGTGGGAAACAGGAAGAAATCATCCCGGGAGCAGCCTGACTGTCCCTATGAGACAGAGCACCCAGGAGGCCCCTGGCAGAAACACACCTCGCTGGGCACTAACGCTTAGGGTGTTGGAAGGCTCTGATGATGCCGGGAAGCGGGTACAGTACAGGGATGTGGAAAGAGATCACAAAGGGGGCTGTGTCTTCCTCCTTCCCTCTCGAACCAACACTTGAAGGAAAAAAGCCCTGGATGCCATCAGGGGCTGGCCTGGGAAGGAGGCATATTTTATTTCTTCTCTGTAATTGCCGGTGGCCAGCTGCACCTGAGTATTGCTTTAGGGTGGCGGACAGGCACAGGCTCCCATTCCTCCCAGGGTGCTGCCTTTGATGTCTGCTTCAAAGCATCCTCCACTGCCCTTGGCCTTGAGCAGCCTGCGGCTCCCCGGCTCCCCATGTCGTAGGGCAGCGTCTGCTCCTGGGCAGAGCACACAGGGTGGTCGGCAGCCTTTTGAGAAGGGATCACGGTCAAATCCCAGCTCTGCCACACACTGGCTGTGTGGCCCTAGGCAGGCCGCTGCCCTCTCTGAGCCTCAGTTTTCTCTTGTGTAAAATGGGGATGATACTGCTGTTGCTGACGTTCGAGAGTTTTTGTGAGCACTGGAGAGGGTGCCTGCCTTCAGTGGGTGCCAAGGTTGTTGGTGATGAATTCACTGAAGCCCCTTCACCGCCTCCAGGCGCCCAGCTGCCTTGCTTTTCTCTGTAAAACCCTCCTGTGAGACCCCCATTTGTGTGAAGTCTTAGCTGCTCAGGGTGGCATTCAGGCCACCTGGCCTTGACCTCCCTCTGCAGCGCCCCCCCACAGGCCCCTGGATGCCCGCAAGGTGTCCCCGGGCCTCCTGTACATGCTGACCGCCCCCCTCTGTTGAGTGCCACCTCTGGGTCCAGCATCGCCCCAAACACCCGGGCCTTGCCCCTCTGCCAGCCCCGTGGAGGCCCTGGGAGGTGGGCCCTGGGTTCCAGAAGAGAAGGATAGGCATTCAAGGGACAGGACATCGGTGAGGGTTGCAGACGCAAATCCCTGCGTGGTTTGCTGACTGCTGGCAGAGAGATGGGTTGCCAAGGAGCCAGAGCCCAGGTGGGGCAAGGATGGAGGTGGGCGGGGAAGGCGTGCCCTGCCCTGAGGTGTTCTCTTTTGGTTTTTTGTTTTATATTTTTTGGCCGCGCGGCACGTGGGATCTTACTTCCCTGACCAGGGACTGAACCGGCGCCCCCTCTGCATTAGAAGCACAGAGTCTTAACCACTGGACCCCCAGGGAAGTCCCCAGAGGTGTTCTCTTTTGAAACAGTGTTCAGACACCAGCAGGACACACCACATACCTGGTGGGCAGGTTGTGGCTCGTGGGCTGCCAGTTTGAGACCTCTGGTGGCAGAGAAACAATTTGTGAGCCAGGATTTGAGCCCCGGGCATCTGTGCCCCGGGACCCTGCTCTCAATCACTGGGCACCATGGACACCATGGCTGGACCGGTTCTCTCAGGTTGATGCCGATGGCCCGGACACCCTGCTCGTCTAGTCTGTGTCCGTCTGTCTCCCCCGCCCCACACCCCGAGGAGAAGTGCCCCATCTCTGGGTCCCCTCCAGTACCTGATCTGGAAGGGTGAACCTGGGGTGGGGTGGAATTGTCCATGCAGTGCCCAGCACGCAGTAGGTGCCTAAATTATGTGCCGAGAGGATGAAGAAGAGGTGTTGCTTACACCCCCTGGTCTCAGCTGAGACACGGCCCCCGGCCCCCATCCAGGCAGCCTTCCCTGCCTGCCCCCCAGCACTCCCCTGCTGTAGCTGTTGGCTTGTCTCCTGGGCTGGATTTGGAGTTGTTTGAGGGCAGGCCTTGCTCCTTCCCAGCACCCTGATGCCTAAGAGGATGTGTGGAATCGTGGCAGGTGCCTGGGAGCATTGCGTGAATGACGGTGCGGGGTCTAGCGAATCCCCCCCCATGAACTGGGCTGCCCCTGCCCCCTGCCCCCCACCCCCGCCATGGCCCCTGTGAAAGCCTTGTTGGGAAATGTGAAAGACTGCCTGGCTGGCTGGCGGTGCAGGCGAGCCGTCGCTGTCGTTAAGTTCATGTTATGGGCCTTTTACGGTGTGTTAAATAGACGCAGTTATTAACAAGTACGTTAAGCCAATTAAAAGCAGCCCTTCGAGTGGGATTTAATGTTGCTACAGGGAGACAGGAGAGTGGGCCTTGGTGGCACCCTGCCTTCCGGAGGCTGGAGGGGTGAGACTGGGGAGAGGTGAGCAGCTCGGATTCCGACTGGAGGCAGGCCATGGCCTTTTGATGCCCAGCTCAGCCGCTTGCTGGGGGTGACCTGGGGCAGCCGCTGGACGTGAGCCTCAGTTTCTCGTCTGTAAGGGGCTGAAGGGGCGGGCGCATCAGGGGTTGCCGGAGTCAGCATGATACTCTGTATGGGCAGGCACGTGGTACCTGCCCGTCAGGGGGCAGGTGGAGGTGGGAGGGGTGGCCAGGGCAGGACCCCAGCCCAGGATTCCTGCTCCCGCGCTCCGGGCTTCTCTGTGCTGCCCCGGTGGCAGCCCCAGGTGCCCCCAGGCACCTACCAGCCAGACGCCAGTCCCTGTGCGGCTGAGTGCAGCTCCCTGCTGAGCCACTGGACGTCCCCACCAGCCCTGCCCCCGGCGAAGCTGTTCCCTTGGTGGACCTCAGACTTTCTGACCGTAAAATGGGGCTATTGATAACTGTAGCTTTCCTAGAGGAGGGGTGGGAGAATGAAAGGTGTGCCGGGCACCGGAGCACAGCAGGTGTTTGGTGAGGTTTTTTTCCTTCTTATGTTGTCACAGATTTTGCCTATCACCTCCTCCCTAAGGCTCAGGAACTGGACATGATCTGTGTTGAAACGGGGCTGGGGTGGGGTGTCCAGGACAGGAGGGGTCCCTGGGCCTGGGGCCTGGCCCCAGCCCCCCGGGAGGAACAGCCCGTATCTGCATTCCCCTTTGCTGCCGACACTCTGCCCTTGGAGGTGGCAGCCTTCTGAATGCTCAATTAACGTGACACTAATTAGCTGGTGGCACCAGCAGAATCCCTAATGAGGCTGTCCCGGAGGGGGGCAGGGGAAGGCACTGGGCCGGGGCAGACGTAGGGCCGGGCAGACGCAGCTGTTCTCTGGCCTCTGCTGGGAAGGAGGCAGGGAGGGGAAGGGCGGCGGCCAGCCACCCTGACCTGCCTCCAGTCCACTGCCCCGGTGGCAGCCCCAGGGCCTTGAAGGTCAGGCCCTGGTGTCACTCCAGGTGCCCCAGCTACCAGCTGGGGGTAGGGGAGTGGCCCCAGCTCCCTGACCACCACTTCTCCTAAGGGGACGGAGTAAGGATTAAACAAGAGGATGTGTGTCAGAAGGCCTGGTACATAGTGGTGCTCAGAGAAGGCTGGCTGCCTGCCTTCTAGCTCTTTCTGTGCCAGAGCAGGCAGTACAAGATAGTGGTGGTCATTGGGCGCCGCACAAAGGGTCCTCTCATTCTCTAAGCATGTGTGTGTACACATGTCCAAGCTCACACACATGCTCGGATGCCTAGGGTCACACATGTGAGCCACGTGTGCCCAGATATTCAGGGACATCCTGTACATGCAGAGACTGGCAGGTGTTCGCAGGCACACGTACCCGTGTCTACATCCTCCTTCCCCACTGGAGCCCCAGCTGGAGCCCTGCGGCGGCCAAGGTGTCCCTCCCCGTAGGCAGGTCTGGGAGTACTTCAGTCCCTCCCCAGCCTGACTTTCCTGCACCTCGGTTTCCCTGACCTTCTCCCTGACTGGGCTCGGTCTCTGGGAGCCCACCCCTCACTCTCTCCCAGGACCCAGCAATGTCCATCCCCCGCCCTGGGCTTTGCCTGTGTTCCTGTCTCACCCTGCTGCATTGGCCATGATGCATGTGGGATCTTAGTTCCCCGACCAGGGATTGAACCTGCGCCCCCTGCTGTGGAAGCTCGGAGTCTTAACCACCGGACCACCAGGGAAGTCCCTGTCCCTCTGTCTTCGTGGCAGCTGTCTTTGCCCTTTGGAACTGCTGGCTCATCTCTCCCTCCTTTGGGCCATTTTCCTACTCCCGTCTGTCTCCGTCCACATCCATGCTGGTCTGACCCCCCATCCCTTCCCTCCCCCCTCCAGTCTCTGTCTCCAATCCTTAGTCTCACCCCCTCCCACCCACCACTGGCTCCCTGCCCTCCCCGTTGCTGTCTTTGTGCCACCACATCCTGGCTCTCTAGTCTGCATACGGGTCCGTTTTAAGTGCTGAAGACATCCTCTCTCAGTTTGGGGGCTCATCTTGACTTTTTTTTTGGTGTATTTTGCTGAGTTTTAAATTTTATTGTGGTCCAACCTGTCTTTTCACTTGTGCTTTTTTTCCCCTCTCGGTTTGCAAATCCTTCCTCTCCTGAGGATGACGTTCTCTGTCACTTTCTTCAAAGAATGCTATCTGTTTTCCATGTTTTTTTGGTCTGCCTAGAATTCCCGTTGATGTATGGTGTTGGGTAGGGCTCCAATGTCATTTACTCCATATGTATAACCAGTTGTCCCAGCACTGCATATTCATCCCCAGTGGTCTGCAAGACCCAATTCATCCTAGATGGAGCTGGTAGTGTGTGGATCTATTTCTAGATGCTCTGCTCCATCCCCTGGTCCCCTCTTTCCCTTTGTTAGTCCCACGGTTTCAGCCTTAAGCCATGGCAGTACTGGCCCTTATACTTCTTTTTTTTTTTAAATTATTATTTATTTGGCTGAGTTGGGTCTTAGTTGCGGCACACGGGATCTTTCGTTGCAGCACGTGGGCTCAGTGGTTGTGGTGTGTGGGCTTAGCTGTCCGGCGGCATGTGGGATCTTAGTTGCCCGACCAGGGACCGTCCCCTGCATTGGAAGGCAGATTCTTAGCCACTGGACCACCAGAGAAGTCCCTGGTCCTTATACTTTTTTGTCAAAAGCACCTTGGCCATTCTTGGCCCTTTTTTCTTTCCTTATCAACTTCCACACCAGGTTTTCAAGTTATACACAGGATGGCCAGTATGTAGGGATTGGATTGAATTTTTTCCATATTGAATCTCTGTCCATGCACAGGACATATGTCTAAGTTTGTTCCGGTCTTTAAAAACTGTCATTATATAAACTTAAATTTTTCTCCATAGAGGTCATTTACCTCTTTTATCAATTTATTTTAGGTCCCTTAATAAATTGTAATAGTATCATAACTTAGATAAAATGGACAATTCCTACACAGACACAAACTACCAAAACTGACTTAAGAAGCAATAGAAAATCTGAATAGACCTATAACAAATAAAGATATTAAATTAGTGATCAAGGGGCTTCCCTGGTGGCGCAGTGGTTGAGAGTCCGCCTGCCAATGCGGGGGACGCGGGTTCGTGCCCCGGCTCGGGAAGATCCCACATGCCGTGGAGCGGCTGGGCCCGTGAGCCATGGCCGCTGAGCCTGCGCGTCCGGAGCCTGTGCTCCGCAACGGGAGAGGCCGCAACAGTGAGAGGCCCGCGTACAGCAAAAAAAAATTAGTGATCAAAACATTTACCCACAAAGAAAAGCCCAGGCCTAGAAGGCTTCACTGTTGAATTCTATAGAACATTTAAAGAAGAATTAATGCCAATTATTCCACAAACTCTTCTAAAAAAGAGACTAGGAAGGAACACTTGCAAACTAATTCTGTGAGACCAGTATTACCCTAATGTCAAAACCAGACAGACACCACAAAATAACTATAGACTAATATCACTTATGAATACGTACTCGGTCCTCCGTATCCACAGGTTCTGCACCCATGGATTCAACCGAGGACCAAAAATTCCAAAAAGCAAAACTTGAATTTGCTGTGCACCAGCAACTATTTTCATAGCATTTACATCATATTTACAACTATCTACATATCATTTACATTATATTTACAACTATTTACATAGTATTTACATTGTACTAGGTATAAGTAATCTAGAGATGATCTAAAGTATATGCAGGGGAATTCCCTGGTGGTCCAGTGGTTAGAACCCCACGCTTTCACTGCCGAGGGCCGGGGTTCAGTCCCTGGTTGGGGAACTAAAATCCCACAGGCCACGCGGTGCGGCCAAAAAAAGAAAAAAGGATATGCATAGATTATACGCAAATACTATGCCACATTATGTATCAATATAAGAGATTTGAACATCTGTGGATTTTTGTATCCATCGCCGGGGGGCGGGGGGGAGTCTTGGAGTCAATCTCCCATGGATACCATGACTGTACATGCAAAAATCAACAAAATACTAGCAAACTTAATCCAGTAATATATAAAAAGCATTATACACCATGACCAAGTGGGACTTATCCCAGGAATACAAAGTTGGCTTAACATCCAAAACTCAGTTAATGTAATACACCATACAGATCGAATAAAGGACAACTACCACATGGTCATCTCAGCGGATGCAAAAAAGCATCTGATGTAACCTAAGGTACCTTCGTGATAAAACATTCAACAAACTAGGATAGACGGGAACTTCCTCAACTTGAGAAAGAGTACTTAGGAAAAATCCACAGATTATGTCACATTTAATGGTAAAAGACCGAATGCTTTCCCTCAAAAATTAGGAATAAGATTGCCACTTCTGTTCAACATTGTACTAAAGATTCTAACCAGGGCGATTAGACAAGAAAAAGATAAAAGTCATTCACATAAAAAGCAAGAAGTAAAACTATCTCTTTTCATAGATGACATAATCTTGCACGTAGACAATCGTATGAGGGCTTCCCTGATGGCTCAGTGGTTAAGAATCCGCCTGCCAATGCAGGGGAAACGGGTTCAAGCCCTGGATCTTCAAGGAAGATCCCACATGCCGCGGAGCAACTAAGCCTGTGCGCCACAACTACTGAGCCTGTGCTCTACAGCCTGCAAGCCACAACTACTGAGCCCACGTGCCAACTACTGAGCCCATGTGCCACAACTACTGAAGCCCGTGCGCCTACATTCCGTGCTCCGCAGCAAGAGAAGTCACTGCAACGAGAAGCCTGCGCACCGCAACGAAGACCCAATGCAGCCAAAAATAAATAAATAGATAAATAAGTTTATAAAAAAAGAAAATCCTATGAAGTTCACTAAAAAAACTATAAGAATAAACAAGTTCAGCAAGTTTGCAGGGTCAATATACAGAAATCAACTGTATTTCTGTACATGCACAATGAATGGTCCAAAACAAAATTAAGAAAATGATTGCATATGCAAGAGCATCAAAAAATAAAACTTAGAAGTAAATTTAACAAAAGAGCAAAAGTTACAATCTGAAAAAAATTTTTTTCAAAGAAATGAAAGAAGATTTAAATAAATGGAAAGACATCAGACATTCATGGATTAGAAGACTTAATATCAAGATGATAATATTCCCTAAACTGGTGTACAGATCCAACACAGTCCCTATCAAAATCCCAGATGGCTTCTTTGCAGAAATTCACAAGCTGATCCTAAAATTCACGGGACCCACAAGACCCAATACAATCTTGAGAAACAACAAAGTTGGAGGATTCACAATTTCTGATTTCCTGACTTACTACACTACAAAGCTACAGTAATCATGACACTGTGGTACTGGGATAAGGAAAAACATGTAGGTCCAAAGAATTGAGAATCCAGAAATAAGCCCTCACGTTTATGGTAAACTGATTTTTGCCGAGGGAGCCAGACAATTCAATAGGGAAAGATTGGTTTCTTCAACAAATGGTGCTGGAACAAGATATCCACAGGCGAAAGAATGAAGTTGGACCTTTCTTCACACCATACACAAAAGTTAACTCAAAATGGATCACAGACCTAAAAGTAAGAGCTAAAATTAGAAAACTTAGGCAAAAACATAGTAAATTTTCCTCCTTAATGTAGGGTTAAGCAAAGCCTTTTTAGATACAACACCAAAAGCACAAGTGAAAAAAGAAATTTTTACTTCATCAAAGTTAAAGCCTTTTGTACTTCAAAGGACACCATGAAGAAAGTGATAAAGGCAACCCTAGAATGGGAGAAAATATTTGTGAATCATGAATCTGATAAGGAACTTGTAACTAGATTATATATAGAACATTTACAACTTAATAAAAAGACAGCCCAATTTAAAAATGGGCAAAAGAGCAGAATAGACATTTCTTCAAAGATATACAAAGGCCTATATGCACATAAAAAGATGCTCAACGTCCTTAGCCATTAGGGAAATGCAAATCAAAACTACAGTGATACCACTTCATCTGCACTAGGATGGCTGGAATCAAAAAGATGACAAGTTTTGGTAAGATGTGGAGACACTGGAACCCTCATACACTGCTGGTGGGAATGTCAAATGGCGCAGCTGCGTTAGAAACCAATTTGGCAGGTCCTCAAAAACGTAAGCAAACAATTACCATGTGACCCAGCAATTCCACTCCTAGGTGCATACGCAAGAGAAATGCAAACATACGCCCACACTGAAAATTATATACAAATGTTCATAGCATTATTCATAATTGCCAAAAATGTGGAGCTGACCCAAATGTCCATCAGTTGATACGTAGATAAACAAAACACGGCATAGCCATACAATGGAATATTATTCGGCACTAATAAGGATGAAGTACTGATGCATGCTACAACATGAACCTTGAAAACATTAAGTTAAAAGAGCCATACATAAAAGGCCACATATGACATGATTTCATTTATATGACATATCCAAAGTCGGTAAATCTAGAGAGACAGAAAGTAGTTTAGTGGTTGCCTAGGGCTGTGAGGGGGCTGAGGGGTAGCTGGGCAGTGACTGCTGTTGGGTATGGGGTTTCTTTTGGGGGTGAGGAGAAAATGGTCTGGAAGTTCATAATTGGTGATGGTTGGACAACTGTGAATTTATGCTAAAAAGAATTCACTAGTATACTTTTAATGGGTGAGTTGTATAGTCCCTGTTACCATACATGTAAAACTGTCCCCACCCCCAAGTGAAATAGTAACTTTTTGTAATACACATTTTCCAACTCTTTGTTATAGATACAGAGCTGGCAAACTACCATCTGCAGGCCAAATGTGGTGTGCAACCTGCTTTTGTAAATAAAATTTTATTGGAACCCAGCCATGCACACTCATTTCTGTGCGTCTGTGGCAGTTTTCGCACCACGATGCCGCAGAGCTGAGTAGTTACAATAGACACTGTGTGGCCTGCGAGGCCGAATATCGGCTCTTTACAGAAGAAGTTTGCCCACTTCTGCTGTAGAGGAATGAAATTGCATTTGTATGTTGATATTCTTTTTAAAAAAATTTTTTTTCTATTATTCCACTTTTATTTTTTAAAAACTTTGTTGAAATGTAGTTGGTTTACAATGTGTTAGTTTCAGGTGTACAGCAAAGTGATTCAGTTATGCGTGTGTGTGTGTATATATATATATACATATATATTCTCTTTTAGATTCTTTTCTATTATAGGTTATTACAAGATATTGAGTATAGTTCCCTGTGCTGTACAGTAGCTCCTTGTTGGTTATCTACTTTATGTATTGTATGTTGATGTTCTGTCTGCAAATCTTGCTGAATTCTTGTTCTCTTGAGGTTTCTATGCAGACAGTCTGACTTCTTTCTAATCCTTAAAACTTATTATCCTCTGTCTTGCTGAGATGGCCAAGACCTCTGTACAGTGTGGGAAGGCAGTGATTTGGGTCTCTGTCCTCCTCTGATTTTATCAACCCTTGGGTTGGTTTGTGGTGGATTGTGGCTGTATCCTCCCGTAATAGAAGAAGGAAGTTGCCTGCCGTCCTAGTTTGCTAAGAGCTTATTTTTATTCATTCAATCGTAAAAGGAGGCTAACTCCATCCGGACCTGTCCTGGCTGTCACCTCTGAGCGTCTCTCCTCTCCTGGGCTCGGTTCCGAGGCGGGGGTGGCCCTGGACCATCCCTCCTTCCCCGGGGCTGTGCTCAGCAACAGCTCTGTAATTGAATCTGTGGTGCGGCCAGCGGTGGGTTTTTAATTTTATTGGAATTTTAAATTGCTTTGTTTCTTCCTTATTTTATTAGTGTTAGTGGAAGCAGCGGCACCTGCAGGAATGCTTGTGGGGCTACGGCCCACAGGGGCAATGGCGCCAGCCTTTGGGGTTGGGGGCGTTGGGCAGGAGTCAGGTGAGGAGGGGTGGGCGTTGGGGAGAAGCTTCACCTGTGAAGATGCGAGGGATGGGCTGGGGAACCTCTTATCCCTTTGTGGGTATGGGTGTGGGGAAAGGGGTCCTGCCCTCTGGGGGAGATGGGGGCAGGTAAAGGGTTTGAGTCTGCTGCCAGGCCTTGGGGATTCTCCTTTTCTTCTTATTCCCACGTCACAGCGGAGGAAACTAAGGCCTAGAGAGGGCCAGTCCGTCATTTGCCCAAGACCACACATACATCCCATTCAGGGCACAGCCAGGATTTGACCCCCAGGCCATCTGGTCTCAAAGCCTGTGTCCTGGGGGCTCCTGGGGAAGAGGGCAGGGCAGTCACTCAATCCTCATCTTCAGAGGACCAGCCTGAGGCTGCGTCCCTCGCCCAGGGTCCGGCAGAGCGAGGCTGGACGCTCACACCAGTCTCCTAGGGTAGCTGCCACGGCCCCTCCCTCCCTGGATGACAGGTCCCTGAGTCTACCCCTGCACTAGCCAAGCCCCCATGGTGCCTCTCTGCCTGGCCCATACTTTTAGCGGCGTGTGACTCAAAGTTTGTGTATCAAAACCATGATGAGAAAGTCAGATATTTATTAGGGGCAGGGTCCTGAGCAGCTGAGAAGAACAGGCTTCCGTCCCAGGGATGGGTGGGTCCTGTTTGGGACCCAGGGACTCTACCCAGCTGCGAGTAGTAGCCCAAGATCTTAGGCCTGAGGTAGGGAAGGGGGATGGACTTTGCCTCCCGCCACATCTTTTTCCCTCTCTTTTTCTCCAGGTCACTTTCTCCGGTTAGCTGGAACAGGCTACAACAGCCAGCTACCTGGGCTCCTGGACACGTGGCTGCCCACGCCCCCGGCTCGGCCACCTGCCTGACCTCAGGTCCTAGAGAGGTAAGCAGCCATTTCTGGTTCACTGACTATGTTCTGGGCGCTTGTGGAGGTCAGTCCTCGTGCAGCCCAGTGTATCAGGCAGCTCTGATCCCATTTCACAGGAAGAGGGAGGGGGGCTCAGACCAGGCCACGTATTCTCCCCACCGGATTTTTGACATTATTATCACAGATGGTCAGAGCTGGATGGCTTCTTAAGTCCATCTGATCTGACCCCTTGCTTTACAGAAGGGAGAATGCAGGCCCCAGGAGGCCAACTGACTCATCCAAGGTCACGCTACATGTGGCCCAGTCGAGACCTTTCTCCCTTAGTGAGAAAGAGCATAGCCCGAGGTCTGGTCACAAAGCTCAGGGCCAGCCCTTCCTGTCTCGGTTCTGCCTGGGGGGCCACAGGGACAAGAGGGTCAGCCTAGGCCTGAATGCCCGGGAGTCTTTCCAGGCCTTGACCAGGCAGCAGGGCACCCAATTCAATTTGCTTATCTCCCTTCTTGCCGCCCTCTCTCCTGTGCTCTTCAGTTACAGGCAGAGTCAGTGTCTTTTCCAATAAGTGCAAAGATGTCAAAGGGTCTGAGTGGGCAGGGGAAGCAGGACATCCTTGGTGGCCCTCCACATTCTCTAGTTCCGGCCTTGGAGCAGAAAGGAAGGACTGGCCCAGGTCATTGTGCCCAGCCCTTATCTCCAGCCAGTTGGCAGCAGAGGGCAAGGCAGGAAACACTGGCACCTGGACAGTGGCAATCAGAGGTTAAAATGCACAGATCCTTTAAGCCAGCAAGCCCATCCCGGAAGAATTTTTTGCACAGATATACGTACGTGTACGAAGTTGATGTTCATTACAGCACCGTTCAGAATAGCAAGAGACTAGAAACAACCTAAATGTCCATCAACAGGGAGATGGTTAAAATGTTATATTCATCTGTACAATGGAATACGAGGGTACTCTTTCCGTCAGGTGAGGAATAATCTCGAAGACACATCGGTAAGAAAAAAGGCAAGGAGCTGAGAAGTATGTCGGGGTGCAAATGTTTACATAAAAGGTACTTACTGCCCCTCCTACGTGCATGCATTTTTCAGGAGGGTATTTAAGAAACTGCTAATGCTCGTTTCCTCTGGGAAGGAGAGTTATTTTTCACTGTAAATTCTCATGCCTTCTGAATTATGTGCCACGGACAATCTATTCAGTGAAGTATCTAATTTTATAAAAGAGAACGTGTTCTCCCTGGAGGCCATGTAAAGGAGGGAAGGGGGCTGTGCATGAAAAACGTTTTTCCTTGGAACCGAAGGCCCTTCCAGATTATCTGTCATTGTTCTATTTTTGATGAGGCAGACATGTATTCTGTAAACCCCTAACTCTGAAAGAACACCATCAGAGGACCTTCAGTTCTGAGGATGTTGATATAACATCTTCGGTCCCCCTTGTCTTTCTGGAAATACCCTCCAGAGGCAAGTAATCAGAATTGAAGCAGCACAGGACCTAATCAGAATATACAAGAAAAGGGAAGGAGAGGCAAAGTATAAGTAATGGCTGGCAAATAAACACTTCCCATCGGAAAAATGTGGCCACAGAAGAGATGAAGATTATGGCCAAATAGTTCATTGTGAAGGAAACAATGTAGTAAGCAACTGTTTCCATAAAGCAGAAATGCAAAGAGTAGGAGGAAAAAACTTATAAAAGGAGAAATGGAATGAGCACAGCGAGAAAAAAAAGTCATAGAAAGCGGGGTGAAAAGTGATCAAAATGAAAGGGAAATAGGGAGTCAGAAAGGCGTAATTAGAAGAGGGTACATAGGGAAGATGGGCAAAAGACAGCCAATCTGTGCTTAACTAGAGTCCCCAAAAGAAGGAAAGTGAAATAACACAAGCCTTGGAACCGCCTGTCGAAAGGCACAGACTGTTCCAGGAGAAACAGACTCCTCTGAAGGGTCAATCTCAAGACACAGGCTAGTAAAGTAATGGCATGAAAGATGTGGAAAGATCAAAATGAAATATAAAGGAGGAGGGCTCAGGCTTCAACTTCTCCATGGCAACATTCAACATAAGGAAAGAACAGAACAAGGTCTACAAAAATCCTCAAGGAAACAAAGTGACCCAGGAATTATTTTTTTGCTCATTCAAGTAGAAAGTCTACAGAGCATTCTGAATGTGCGGGAATTCCAGGAGTGTTGTTCACAGGAGGCCTTAAGCCGTAGACTAAAGGGCAACTTCAGATGGTGGAAAAATACGGCAAAAGAACTGGTGATGAGCATGGACCCTGTTTATCTGGGAGACTGAGATGGATAGAACTGTGCGAGTGTGGTGATGTAACCAGATGTTAACATCACAAGCCCTAGGAGTAAAGTAATGGTATCACTAAGAAGAGAGGGGATGGGGAAAGAGGGGAACAGTAGTATAAGTACACAGGTGTCCTCATTTTTAATAGCTGGGATCAAAAGATATTTAAAGCTGATGTCAGTTAATAGAGGTTTAAAAGGATGAAGTGAACGCTGAGAAAGTGCTGTAGGGAGAAAAAGGAAATACACTAATTTCATCATTTTGTTCATTTTAGGGTAGATGGAATAGATGCTGTTACAAAGAGATAAAAAAATTAGGGGATTATTTAATGCTACACCACTAGAACAAGAACACTAGCCTTCCCTATGAGTAGTAGGTACACAAAGCAGAGAACTTAGATCACACAGGGAAAGACTTTTCAAAGCAATTAAAACAAAGCACAGCATGACTGAACTAATACCAGACATCTGTTGTATCAATAAATGTAAATGGCCTAAACTCTATTAAAAAATTTTTAAAAGGCATTCAGATTGGATCAGAAAGCTTAATTCAACTCTATATTATATGAGTCACATCTAAACAAAGTAATTCAGAAAGGTTGAAATAAAAGGACTGGCAAAGGTTTCAAGAAAAATGTGAATTAAAAAGGCATCTTAGTAGGCAGTTACCATCTTAATAGATGAGATTGAATCCAGGCCAAAAAGTATTAAATACAGCCGAGAAGGATGCAATTCACTATGGAGATTTAAGGTACTAATACCTGTGCATTAAATTCCATTGCATCTTGGATACACAAGACCTAACTAATGTAATTAACAGGGTAGATATAACTGGTTAACACCAAACTCTGAATCCCGGAAACAAAGCCACATCTTTTCAAATTCCCATAAAAAGTCACAAAAATCACCGGAGATTATATCACAAAGAAAACTTCACTAAAGTCCAAAAAAGTAGAAATCATAGATAGCATTCTCTGATTATAATGCAATAGAACTGGAAATAACAAAATACAAAGGCACCTACTACCTGGGTGGATAGATGGAACTCAAATGAGCCTGAAGCCAAAGAAGAAGAAATCAAAGCCAAAGTTGTAAAGTTATCTAGAAAATACTGATAATAAAAATACATGCTAGAACCTACAGGATACAGCTAAAGCAGTGCTGAGAGAACCCACAGCCTTAACTTTCCTTTTTTTTCCTGTTTAGCAGTATAGAGATTTAAGCCTCTCAAGACATGTTTTAAAAAGGAAAGCAGGAGGAAGATTTTAATAAAGATAAATGCATAAATTGAATTAGGAACCAGAAAAGGGTAATTACTAATAAATGGATCCTAAAGATGGTTCTTTGGGAAAGGGGGTTAGATAACCTCATTAGCTAACTAACCTAATCAAGAAAATGTGGAGGGGAGCACACACAAAATATACAATATAAGAAACAAGGGTGAAGTAATCACTTAAAAGAATTTATTTTGTGCAACCTCATGCAAATAAATTCAAAAACCTGGATAAAATGGGTACTTTTCTAGAGAAACATAATTTACCAAACTCATTCAAGAACAATTAGATCAATCATTACAGAAGAAATAGAGAACATTATCTCAGAGTTACCCAGCCCTCCATCTCCCAAATAAATACACTAGCCCAGACTGCTTCATGAAGGATCAAACAGTCTTTAAAGAACAGATAATCCATTTCTACTTAAGCCGTTATAAAGCACAGAGGAAGAAGGAAAGCCTCCATTGTCTTTATGAAGCAAATGTAACACTGATAGCAAAACCCAACAAAAACTGTTCCAAAAAAAGAAAACTAAAGACTATTCTCACTGATGAAATTGAGGCAGAACTCCTAAACAAAATATAAAATCCAATTCTGTGGTATGTTATAATGTAATATTTATCGTGACCATGTGGGAACCAACCAGGAATGCAAGGATGGTTCAATATAAAGAAATCTATATCATTATTCATATTAACAGAACAAAGAAAAAACCCATATGATCAGTTTCACAGACGTTGAAAAGTCATTTGGTAAAGTTCAGATTCCATTCTTGATTTTTAAAGTTCTCAATAAAATAGGAATAGATGGACACTTACTTAACCTGATAAAATATCTGCCCCTAAACCAGCATTCTGTGTAATGAGGAAATCCTAGAAGTTTCTCAAGGGCAAAGACAAAGCAAGAATGTCTACTGTCACCACTATTATTTTTCACTGTGCCAGGGATAGTAGACAACACTAATAAATAAGACAAAGAAATCAAGGTATAAAACTTGCAAGGGGCTTCCCTGGTGGTGCAGTGGTTAAGAATCCGCCTGCCAATGTAGGGGACACAGGCTCGAGCCCCGGTCCAGGAAGATCCCACATGCCGCGGAGCAACTAAGCCCGTGCGCCACAACTACTGAGCCTGCACTCTAGAGCCTGTGAGCCACAACTGCTGAGCCCGTGTGCCACAACTACTGAAGCTCGTGCGCCTAGAGCCCGTGCTCCACAACGGGAGAAGCCATCGCAACGGGAAGCCCGCGTACCGTAACGAAGAGTAGCCCCCGCTCGCCGCAACTAGAGAGAGCCCACGTGCAGCAACGAAGACCCAAGGCAGCCAAAAATAAAAATAAATAAATTTATCAACAACAAAAAAATTAACTTTCCAGAGGAAGGAAACTTTAAAAATGTGTAAGATCTAAATGAAGAAAATACTAAAACATTCCTGAGGGACACAAAAGAAAGTCTGAACAAACAGAAAGGTATAGATCATGTTATTGGAGGGAAAGACATCATAAAAATGTCATTTCTTCCTGATTTATAAATTGCATGCAATCCCAGTAAAAACCCAAACAGGATTTTGTTCTTACCTAGATAAGTTGATTCTACAGTCCAGACAGAAAACTAATGGAACAGCCAAGGAATTTCTGCATAAGAGGATGGTGAATAACAAGCAAGAAGCACCGGCAAACATTAAAATGTTTTATACACATGCTTACAGCATGGATGAACCTTGAAACACTATGCAGAGAGAAAGAAGCCAGTCACAAAAGGCCACATACTGTATGAGTCCCTTCCTAGCAAAGTCCAAAACAGGGGAATCTATAGAGAAGGGAGGAGCCAGGGGGATGAGGGAGTGGGTAAGGGATTTCTTCTGAGGTGATAAAGATGCTCTAAAGTGAACTGTGGTGATGGATGTAAAGTTCTGTAAATACACTAAAACCACTGAACGGGTACACTTCAAATGGGTGGATTGTATGGTACGTGAATAATATCTCAATAAAGCCATTAAAAATGTTTAGATGTGTTATAATGCTACAACAATGAAAACAGTATTGCACTGATATTTGAATACACTTGCATCCATACCCCACACTTTGCACCAGATAAATTGTCAAATAATCAAAGATCGTATATTTTAAAAATTAAACCAGAGAAGAACTAGAAGAATCCCTGGGGACACCTATTTTTTTTTATTTTTAAAAATAATCTCAGCATGAGAAAGGACATTCTAAGTATGACACAAAATCCAAAGGCCCTACTTCAAAAAACTCGTCCATGGCAGAATCAAAGACAAATGACAATTTGGGGGAAACATCTGCAACTCATATGACAGACAGAAGTCTAATTCCATCATATACAAAGAGCTCCTATAAATTAATAAGGACAAAACCCAATGAGAAAAATAGATCAAGAAGATGAATAGATAAGTCAGTCAAACCACATCCATCAAAATTACAAAAGCACATACCTTCGACCCAGTATTTCTTCTTGTAGAAATTTATGCTGTAGTTTTATTCACACCTTTGTGACATACCCAGTGACAGAGTTTGTTGCTGCATTGCTTGTAATGGCAACAGGTTGGGTATGGTTCTTCTTAGGGGACTGGTCAAATAAATTATGGATCATCCGTGCTATGAAAAACTATATGGCAAAAGAATGAGGAAGCTCTTTAGAGGCTGACATATAGGATATACTGCTAAGTGAAAAAGTGAGGGGTAGGACAGTGGATAAAATATGTATATACACACATTTGCTGGGATGTGCATAAAACGTCTTCTGAGAGGACACACAACAGCGGGGAGAGGAGGAGTTTTATCTCTATGCCCCTTTATTCCTTTTGAATACTGGATCACGTGAGTATATTACCATGTCTGAAGATAAAATACACATTAAAAAAGCAAACAGCAACAACGTAAACACTATGGTAAATGGCACCCACTCCTGCACTATAGGACAGAGGCAATGGGAAAGGGTGGGGACTGTGGTGAACTGGAGATGGGTGTCCCCTTTTTTTTTTTTTTTTTTTTTTTTTTGGGGTGGGCGGGCCTCTCACTGCTGTGGCCTCTCCCGTTGCGGAGCACAGGCTCCGGACGCGCAGGCTCAGCGGCCACGGCTCACGGGCCCAGCCGCTCCGCAGCATGTGGGATCTTCCCGGACCGGGGCACGAACCCGGGTCCCCTGCATCGGCAGGCGGACTCCCAACCACTGCGCCACCAGGGAAGCCCGGGTGTCCCCTTTAAAGAGGCAATAGTTACATTCTAACCAATAGCTACAGGACAGGAACATAGGCTTATGTTACCAGATCCTCTGATTTGTGTTCAAGACACACTACATCCAGATTTTTATACAAATCTCCCCTTTTTTAAATGTGTCTAAATACTTGGGGGAAAAAAAAAAACCCCAAACAACCTATGGTGGTTAAAAATAATCAGATCAGAGGGTTTGGGAGCCCTGTCCTGGATGGTAAAGGAGGACAGACCCTTGGAGGTTACCAAGTCCAGCTCCCTAATGGCCCAGAGAGGGAAAAGACATGCCCAAGATCACCCAGCAATTCAGGCCGCAAGCTGGGATCCCATTCAGGACTACAGTGAACTTCTGAACAACGTGGTGGTTAATTCAGGCATAACTTACAGTTGGCCCCGCGTATCCTCGGTTCCTCCATATCTGCGGATTCAACCAACCACGGACCCTGTAGTACTGTGCTATTCACTACCGAAAGAGATCCACCTATAAGTGGACCTGCACCGTTAAAACCTACATTGTTCGAGGGCCGGCTGTGTTTGCTTCCCCGTTATCCTCTCTGCTGATGCAGAGGGAGACAGACAGGACACACGGTCAGGCCACAGAAGAAGTGCTGGGGTCGGGGCCATGGTGCTGGTATTGGTCAGAGAAGGCTCCTGGGGAGGAGGTCACACCCAGTGGGAGTCAGCCAGACCAAGGGAGTGGGGAGGGACCCCAGGGAGGCAGCACAGCCTGGGCAAAGGCCTGGGAGAACACGGACGGTCCAAAGCAGGGTGGTGGTGGGCAGATGTGCCGGAGCGTGGACGGCTTTCCCCGCCTGGGAGCTGCCCTGCGAGGGCCCGAGGCGGGGAAAGCTTGGTGTGTCCAGGAGAGAGGCAGCCCCGTGGACTCGGGGTGGGCAGAGGAAGGGGTGGGGCTAGGGCCATAAGGAGGGCGTGTCACTCACACTTGCGCAGCTCCAGGCTCTTGGTCGGGCAGGCCAGGTGTTGGCCGGGGGCGTTCTGGGTCCTCTGCAGGCAGGCCAGCATGGCTGAGCTGGGGGCCCGCGGCGGGGGGGACGCGCTCTGCGGCAGGGGCCCTGTGAGGAGGGAGAGGAGGCGCTGGTCACCGGGGCTGCTCTGTGCCCACCTTCCCCCTCCCCGCCCAGCCCTGCTCACTGTGTGGGCCACCTCCTCCAGGGGGCTTCCCGACGCCCCCAGGCCTGCTCAGACCCTCTCCCCCTTCGTGTTCCCCCAGCAAGCCGTCCTTCCAAGGGTGGTGGCCTCCAGCTCTCTTGTAACCGCCTGCCGGCAAATCCGTACCAACCTCCCCGCCCCCAACCTTCAGCCTTGAGCTCATCAAGGGCAAAGACCCCATCTGGTCGTCTTGGGAACCAACATGGAAGGGTGCCCGGGAACAGCCAGTGGGCGAATGGGTGTCGCCACTTATTCAGGTGATGGTCTGCCCTCATCCCCGGCCTGGAGACTTCTCACAGCGCCCCTGGAGGGGAGATGCCCGGGATGGTGTCCCCGGGAGAATCAGAGGTGACCTGTGCTGAGCCCTGAGCCCAGGCCCCGAGGGCCATCAGGGCCCCCTGACCGAGTTCCCTACTCCGAACGGAAAGGGCAGGGCCACCCAGGGCAGCTCAGCCAGGCTGGGGCGAGGTCCCCCATGGGCAGCAGCTCAGATGTGGCTCCACACAGGTCCACCTGTGCTCACTCACCCAGATTCACACAGAAACGAGCATCTTTATCTTCACAGAACCCACTTTTCCGAGAACCCGGAGCCCCCGAGGGGCAGGGTGACACAGCCTGCCCTGGATGGATGGGGAGAGGGTGGGAGGTCTCCTGCCAGGGTCAGGGTAAGGAGAAGGCGGGCTCAACCCTGGACACTACTGATGTCCACCCAGCCTGGGCGCCCCACGCCCACCCTGTCCTGCTCCCACACCACCGCCACTGCCAAGGCCTGAGCCACCAAGCTGGGCTGGGTTGAAAAAAGAAGCAAGTGGAGGGGAGGGTGTGTTGAAGGGGAAGAAAGAGAAGTTATTTAACACTAAACAGGTGTCTGGAGCCCTAAATTCTGCCGCTTTCTTCTAATAATGAAGTATTCATGAGGAAAAGCCTTTTTTCACTACTTTCTTAAGATACTAATTTCACAACAAGCTCCTTGTTACGGCGCAATTATTCCAATCTTGTATTTCCCCGAGACGGGTGCAGCCTCCTGTCTGTCCTGGACTCCCGGTAAATGAAAGACAATCACGTACCCACCTTTCATTATGCTCTATTTTACTTTCAGCAAAGGTAGCCTGAAAGAAATGATTTACTCTGAAAGGGACTTTTATTCAGTTTCAAAACCAATTTTCTCCTATTACTGTCTCAGAAAAAAAAAAAAGAGAGAGAGAAAGTGGGGGTGGATGGGGGAGGGTCGGTGGTTCTCATGCGCCACGCGCCCAGTCGCCAGCCTTAATGCAGCGATGCAATGAAAGATCTGGTATCCACTTCCTGGCTTTGATTTCTGGTAATTTTAAAATATGCCATTACAATCAGGCAGAAATTATACAGTTTAAAAAGGGAATGAAGTAGGGCTATTGCAGGGATGAAAGCCCTTGACTGCGGGAACGAGGCGCCGCTCCCTGGGGACGCGGACAGCGGGAGCGGGCCATGCTGGGGCCCTTTGGGGCACACCCGTACACATGGGGGCAGCCGGCCCTCCTGGACACCTGGGGACACGTGGACATGCACCCCGGACATGCTCGCTGCATACGTTTTCCTGCAGGTGGGCACACCCCGTCATACCCTCGCCCACCCCGAATGACACGCTCCTCTGGCACCTCTCAGCACACGCGGGAAGTGCGCGGACACGCACAATCATGTGCCCGCCTGGAAGGTAAGAGGCCTGTGGTGACCCTGGCAGCCCGGCCCCTCGCCCCTACTCCAGCCCAGAGCAGCAGCCACTTCTTGCTGCTCTGATGCAGGGGGTTAGGGGACAAAGGGGATAGCTGGAAAAGGCCAGCCAGCTGCAGGGCCCAAGCAAGCCCTCTCCCTCCACAGATGGGGAAACCCAGGCCAGAGGGAGGCAGCACCCTCCCCGGGGCCACCCAGCAGACAGTGACTGGGTGAACCTGCCCCCTCTCCACTGGGCTACACTGCTCCCCACAGGCTGGGGCAGCGCTGGGCCAGGAAGGAGGGAGGCCAGCCACCTGGCACACCGAGGAAACCTGGGCTGGAAGCCTGGAACCTCCCCTGCCCCAGTGCCTGCTGTGTGACCCCAGGGGAGCTACTGCCCCTCTCTGGCCTTGTAATAGCACTTCCATGATCCTTCCCAGGTCATTCTTCTCCAGGGTCCTGGCCAAGCCCAGCCCCACTTAGGGAGGTCCTCCCCACCTCTGGCCTTTCACCAGGTGCTGGGGGCCCAGAGGCCCAGCCCCTCTCCAGCGCCCCCCCTCCCCAGGGGCCATGCACCCCAGCATGCTTTTCAGCTGAAAAGGGCAGGCTGGGACTGCAGTGCTAATTGGCCCCTCTCAAGACCCCATCAGCTGCCCTCCCAGCAGGGCTCTGGTTTCCGAGTGCTCGGATGGTGGACGACCGGGCAGCTCTGGGAGCTGAGTGGCCACGTGGCCCAGCCCAGGGGACCACAGAGGATTCCCCAGAGGAGACGGTATCCACGTGAAGGCCTCAGCTCAGCTTTTCTGGTGCAGCCACCTGGATCATTTCATCCCTCACCACTGGAGGACCAGCAGCCTAAGAGGCTGTCTTCACTTGGAGAGGAGCAATTTCTCTCTCTACACCCCCAATCCCCCCAACCCACTGCCCATTCTCCCAGGAGCCTGTGCCTGCTGCTGGGGCAGGTGGGCGGCTCCAGCGTGGGACGTGGGCAGGGACCAGTTCGGTATCATCCACTTCATCTACAAACAAGACAAAACAAGAGCCCTGTTTTTGGCCATAAACATTCTCTCTGGTCCCAGAGTAGAGCCTAACCTCCTTTACCTGGCCCTCAAGGCCGCTATGACCTGTCCTCCCCGCCTCCCACCCTCATCTCTCCTAGCTCCCTCCTAGAGCTCCCTCCAGCCTGGCAGCCTCCCACCTCCAAACCTTTGCCTGTGCTGGTCCCTCTGCCTACAGCACCGCCACCTGATCCATTTTAACTCAGACTCTGGCTCCCCTCCTCTGGGCATCCCCCCTCACAGCCCTAATCACACAGAGTTGTAATTGCCAATTTTCATGTCTGTCTTTCTCCACTGGACTGTGAGTTTCTCAGGGGCAAGGACCATGTCTTATTTGTCTCTTTCTCCCCAATGCCTGGCAAAGAGTAATCACTTTATAAATAGGTGTTGAATGAATGGCTAAATTAATGAATCAGTTATTGTCAGATGAAGTGATGGAGGCCCAGAGAAGCCAAGCGTCCTGCACAAGGTCACACAGCAAGCTTGGAGACAGGACTGGAGCAGGTGCCTAAAACACTCATGATCTTCCCATGACCCACCCCCCCGCCCCCCCTGTTTGGCATCATCCCATCTGCAGAAAGCCGGCCCCTCAGAGCCCCCGCCCCAGCTCATTACTCCCCCAGCCAGGGACCATCCTGGGAGCGCTGCTCATTCTGAAACCCTATCAGTAAATCGGGCTGTTTATAAGCCCAAGGTCTTTTGTGACTTTAATAATAAAAAAGGGGGGGAGGGGGGAAATGTCGCAAGCCTCAACGATTAGAATGCTTCGGCACCGTCCCGACGTGGGGGCTGATAAGACGCCTTATCTCGGAAGCACCCCTAGGAAAAGGTCCCCTCCACCAGATAACGCCCCCAGCTGTCGATATGCCCTTTCATAGCTGAGGCTTTAGATAAAGAAAATGTGACAGGGGAGGGGAAAGAAAGGAAGGAACTTTCCAAGTCCGAGGAGGAACTGAGTCTGTGCTGCTCGCCTTGGCAGAACAATGCATAGCAGAAGGATGTCTAAAGGCTGTCTTTATTTTTATTAAAAGAACAGGGAATTGGGGCCTTTGGCCCTGCCCGCCTTTTGTCATCTCTCCCAGCCTGTCCGGCTGCAGAGGGTGTTGGGGAGCCACCCCCCACGCTGCCAGTGGGAACAGGGAGCTTGACAATTACAATACGCATGTTACTGCTAATAGCAGCGGTGCACATTGATTGAATGCTTCCTCTGTGCCACGCCCCGTGTGCATCCTGTCTGTTGTATCTCACAGCATCCTCCTAGCAGCTGCTGTGGTGGGTTCTGTTTTTAGCCCCATTTCACAGATTAGGAAATGGTCACAGAGAGCAGAAGTAATCTGCCCAAGGTCACATAGCTTTTGGATGGCAGAGCCCGAGGGTGTCAACACGGCTCCACACTGTATGGCCTCCAGCCCTGGCTCCAGAAGTAAAGTCCTGCTTCTCCCAGGTGCCCAAGTCTTTGGTTCTACTCCGGGAGGGGCTGGGGTCACAGAGAGGGAGATGAGAGGAGGGAGAGGAGGAAGAGGGACTCTCAGGAATCCACCTACTCATCCCATAAACATTCATGGAGGACAACGCGAGAGGCCTGCAGAACAGTACAGAGGTGGCTAAAGCAAGGCCCTGCCTCCAGGAGGGAACTGTTTCGAGGCAGCTGTCATTTACCCAGCCATTCATTCACTCACTCATTCATTCAGGCAGCAAACACTCCCTGAGCATCTTTTGGGGGCCAGCCCCGTGCCATACGCTGGGAGTATGGAAATCGGTGAGAACATCCTGCCAAAACAGAATATCCAACCGGAAGTGACTGCCTACTCCCAAGGCCAGCCTGTTCAAAGTGGACTTCCCTGGCCTCTCCCTCCGGCCTCCGATATTGCTCTGAAGTGGCAGGTGGGCAGGACTTTCCCCCATGTATCCTGTAGGTCAGCAGTCTGCCCCTCACCAGACTGGGCTGGCCCTGGAGCACGTGGAATGCAGGGACATACTTGGGCTCCACAGCAGGAGGAGGCTGTGACCCTGTGAAGGCCATGAGCGGTGCCGCTGCCAGCCCCCCGTCCTTCCCTCCTCCCTGGAGCTCCCTACTCTGGCCTCTGTGGCTCCACTCAAGGCCAAAGACCCGCTGCGGCTTGGAGGAGAAGGTCATGTGAGGCCTTCCCGGCGTCCAACGGGACTAGAGGTTCACAGTAGAGGGCCAGCCCCAGAGGCCTTAGGGTCGCACCTGCCGGGCAGGGGGCAAGCACCAGGGTTCTGATTGGCTAAGTGACCTTTAGGAAGCGACAGCCCTTCTCTGAGTCTCAGTTTCCCTTGCTGAAACCTGACGGGCAGTGGCCCAGCCGATCGTAGGAGGGCCTTTGAGGGGATGTTACCATGTGGTTTTCAAACACAATCCAGTGCACTACCTGTGTGCAAGACACAGGGCTGAGTCCACATAGGGTGGGTTCTAGATGTAGTCTGTTCTTGAGGGATTTGGAATGTTGAGTCAGGAAGCTGGTAAAACCCAGCATGTTAAGTGCTGAGTGGACAGCCGGGACTCTGAGTTCCCTAAAAACAGGCGAAGGAGAAGCGTGCTATTCCCAGGGCCTCACAACCTTCATGGGGAGGGGGCAGGAGTTTCCCCCCCCCCGCCCCCCAGTTCTCACCTCCACCCCCAGGGCTGCACTTGAAGCCTTGCTCTCCTTCACCCTGTCCTGGCCCCAGAGCCTGCCCCCAAATGCAGGGAAGAATTTGAAGTAGAGGCAGAAGGCCGAGGGCCTGGGGAGGGGAATGAGCATTGGATTGAGAGCCTGGAAGAGCTGGGTCGGACCCTGGCTGTGCGGCCCTGAGTACCGGCTCTCTTCTCTGGATGGGTCCCCACCACCAGGCCAGCACAATGCCTCAGAAAGCTCAGGGCCCCCTAAACCACAAGGGGCAGGGTTTGCCTGCCCTTGGCCAGGAGAGAAGGGTGGAGGGGCCCTTGCCCGAGAGTACCATAGGGAACCTGGGTGCACAACCCTTCCCCCACGATGGGTGGATCCACTGTCTGTCCTTCACTCCTGTCTCTATGGCTGTCGCTCACTCCATCTGCCTTCCTATCCTGACGCTTCCCTTCTTCCTCCCTGCTGTCTCCTTTCTCACTCCCTTCCTGGCCCCACTCTCCCCTACCCCTTCCCCCTCCAACCCGCCCCAACTCTCTCCACAAGGCAGCCAGAGTAGAAGCCCTCCCCCACCCCCTCCTGCCGCTCCCTCCCCCATTCCTGTTCCAAGCCCGAGCCGAGGCCTTCCAGGGGACCCTGTTAATAATTAAATGTTAATCTAAAAAGCAATTTGAGCCGCAGCTAGGCAGATCTGGTTAGAGATTGCATTAGCATGGAGGAGGCAGGGTAATTTTCTTTAACCCCTCGCCTGATCTCTCAAGCCCAGGAATCTCCAAGTCACACTGGCACTGCTGATTAAACTGGCGCAGGGCTTGGCTGTGGATAAAGGGGCCTGTGAAAAGTGATTATTTCCCACTGCCATTTGGGCTGCAGCACCAGAAAGGGGAGTTTCACTTTCTTTTTTTTAAGGTTGGGGGAGGGGGAGGGCACTGGCCCCTTCCAGAGGAGGCCTCATCTACTGCCAAGTATTACCACTGCATCGATCCCCACCCCCAGAGTCCGGAGGTCTCTCTAAAATGCGAATCTGGCCACTGAGCAAAACCTGGCTCCCTCTGTTCCTAGGACAGAGATGCCAGCCTCCTGCCTGGGGGACAGCACCCCTCCGTTTAATCCTCACTCATAGTTTCTAGCACCTTGTCTGGGCCCTACCCTGGGCAGACCACTGGAGCCACAGATGCTGGTGGCTCTGGGCTGCAGGGGAGGCCAAAGAGTGAACCACCAGCCACGAGTTCTGGATGGCGGGCAGCAGAGTCCAGAGGCAGGCATCCCTGAAGACATGCCTCTCACCTGCACACTTGCAGGCCTTTGCCCATGCAGCCCCTTCTGCATGAAGCCCTTGAAATTCTACTCAGCATTCACCTGAAGCCCAGGTTCCTCAAAGGCTTCTTGGAGACACACGAGATGCCCGATAAATGTGTGATGAGTAACTGGAGTGCCCCGAGCGGCTCTCCCCGATCCCTTCTCCAGGGGTTCACGGTGCCATGACCAGTGCTTGTGAACAACAGGCCCTCAGGAAACCCTCTCATGAAGGGAGGATGAGCGAGAGGCTGGCCCAGGGAGCTAGGGCAAGGCGGGGCTCAGGACGTATCCGACTGGGACACAGGGCTGGGGTAGGCGGCGGTCCCCAGGCCGTTCAGCACCATGGCCAGCTCCCAGCACAGGCACCCTGGGAAAAGGGGCGGGGCGGAGCCTGGGAGCCTAGCTGTCGGTCGCCATGGGAACTACCTTGACGTGATCTGCCCTGGGCAGCACTCCAACCTACAGAGATGACCACGTGACAAATTAAGCACCTACTATGTGCCAGGTCCTGTGCTAGATGCTGAGGCAGATGCCAGGAGAGGGGTGTGTGCGTCAGAGGGGCAATTACAAGGCAGGGTGACAAGTGTACCCTTGATGGAGCCACCCTACCTAGCTTGGGGGCTGTCAAGACAAAGGGACAGCCCCACTGCCTCATAAAGAGGGTGACAGTATTGTGTCCCAGGCTTCAGAGCCAGATGCCTGAGCTTTGTCTCTTAACTAAATCCCAGCTTTATCCATTAAGTCTGGCCTTGGGCAAATGCCTCCATCTCTCTGAGCCTCAGTTTCCTCGTCTGAAAAAGGAGTTAATTCCTTACCACAGCTTAGTACGAATAAAGTGCTAGGGTCACAGTAGTAACTCCCTAAGTGGTAGCCATTACTAGTATCATTTATGATTATTATCAACAGGTAAGTAGGAAACAGCCAAGCGAACAAGGCAAGGGGGAGCGGGTCCCAAGCAGAGCGCTACACAGACAAGCTTTTGGAGACCTGAAAGAAATCAGTGAGTATGGAGAACCTGAAGCAGCTCTGCGTTGCTGGAGAAGACCGAGAGCATCCTATCCTGGCCTGGCAGGGTCACCAGGACAGAGGGGACAGCAGCAAGGAGAGGCTAAGAGCAGGTGCTGGGTGCATGGGTAGGTGGGGGGCTCACAAAGGCTCAAAAGCCGCCCCATCAGTGATGGGGTGAGGTGGGCAGTCACTGCCACCAGCAGCAGACCTGGCTGGCTCTATCCCAGAGGCCCCCACCACAGTACCTAGGGAGTGAATGCGGGGCTCATTCGCATGAAAATGAACCTTCGGGAAGCCCTGGCTGGAGAGCAAAGCCCCCAAGTCTCAGAACCCCCTGGCCAGTTTCCCTGAGAGCCTTCTTCTCTGAGAGCCAGCTCCCAAGGGGGGAAGTCTGGGGCGGGGTCCCATCCTACAAGTCATTTGTTCCTCTCCTAGTTCTGACCTTGGCTCTTCAATGACAAAGTGGCAGTCACCTTCCAGCAAAGGGGTGGGGTGGGGGTGGGGAGTGGGGCGTGCGGTGAAGCCGTAATCAATACCAAACGTCATCAGCGCTGTGATGCTACTACAGTGGGGGCCGGGGGGGGAAACCCAGCAGAAAGGCCCAGCCCAGTATTTTTGGAGGAGGGCATGGACCCTTCCAAGAGGAGCAACACGTTACCCGATAACTCTAGGGATAAGAGGTCTGGAAGAAGAAACATTGTGTGCAAAGGGCATAGGTAAGGTCCACTGTAGAGCCAGGAAGGGCTGGATGCGCCCAGCCATCCTCCCCGCCTATCCAGGTCCCTACATCCACAGTTCAGGGTTAACCCAGCAACGGAGAAGGAGAAAATCTAATACTCAGAGCAATAATAGGAGCTCGTTTTTATTTTTAGTGTTCCCCATGGGCTCAGCACTTTACAGACATCACCTCATTTAACCCACCCCAGGCCTGGGAGAAGGAGAGAGATGATTACCGTGGTGTGTGTACCCGTGAGGAAACGGAGGCCTCAGGAGGGGGAGGGGCTGGAAGAGGTGAGCCTGGGCCAGACGGGCATGAGGTTTAGACCCTGGGGGCAGGGGAAGAACGATGGAAGATTGGGCCCTGGCAGGAACGGCCAGGAGTGCTTAGGAGAGAAAAGCCTCGGTGGGGGCGGCCGGTGAGGGCTAGTCTTTAAATCAAGGATCAACAGATGCTTCTGGGGGTCAGGCTGGGGCAGAAATCAGTAGAGCCTTCCAGGCAGGGGTGGGGGAACAGGGCAGGGCACTTGGGACCAATAAGAGCACAAGCATAAAAGTATTAACCCCTGAGAGGCAAACACCACTTCTGTGTGGGCCAGGTCTCCCCATTCTGCCCTTGCTATGAGCGAGGCTGGGGATGCAGTGTCCCTAAGCCCTTCTCTGGTAGGGGAGCTCCCTCTGTGTCACCTGGCCACAGGGCGCCATGATTTTAGTGCTGGGGCGCAGGGGCCAGACCACCTGGGTTCAAACCCCAGCTGGGCCAGAGCCTCCCCTACCTCTGGGGAGTTTGATTTTTCCTCTTTGTGCTTCTCTGCATTTATAATTTTTCTATGGTAAATATACCATCATTTCTGTTTTCTTAAAAATAACTTTTCGGAAGGGATTTCAACCACTGACCACCTGGACACAAAGCCGGGGTGCTTGTACATTCACTGACTTGACAGGGAGACAGCGGCCAACGAGGGTAGAGGTGGGCGGGGAGAGAGACAGGAGGAGGGGAAGGCATCGAAATCCAGGAGTGGAGAGACAGACAGATGGAAGCATATCGGGTCTAGCCCAGCTTCCAGCAGGTCCTGTGGACCACTCTTCTACAACAGGCCCCTGATGCCACCATGCGCCCCATCACCTGCAGGCCTCCACTCGGGCCCCTTCACTCCACACTCCACCCTGCAGGGGCCAGGCTGAGCTTTCCTATATGGAACTCACTGCCTTCCCCACTCAAAACTCCCCCGCTGGCCTCCAAGGCATTTCGAACAATGTCTTCTGTGGCCCTGCACGTACCCCGTCCTCACTCCTTGCCCAGTCTGTCACTGTCCCCTGGTGCACCTGGTCCTCTCACAGGCCAACCCTGGTCTCACCCCAGGGCTTCTGCAATTACAGTTTTGTCTCTACCTAAATACTCTAGATCCAGTGCTCTCCTATAGAAATATAATGTCATTATAAATTTTCTACTACCCACACGCGGAATTATGTTTAATAATATATTTTATTTAATCCAATAGATCCAGAATAGTAGTACTTCAACATGGAAGCAGTATTCAAAAATTACTAATGCGGTATTTTATGACCTTCTTTCCATAGTAAGTTTTTGAAATCTGGGGTGGCTTTCACACGTAGAAGACATCTCGGTTCAGATGGGGTGGCACTCTCTGTGCCAGCTCCGTCCCCTCGTTCACACCTCAACTCAAACGTCACCTCCGCCAAGAGGCCCTCCTTGATCACTTGGTCTAAGCTGGCAACCCTCGGCCCCGGCCACTATCCTGTCACCACCGTAGTTCCTTCACTGTCATTACCACTCTGAAATGATCTTATTGAGGAATGGTTTAGCATCTACCTCCTGTACTGGAGCACGGACTCTGCTGTGTTTGCACACTGGGGCACACAGTAGGTACTCAGGGTGAGCAGGTGGCAGGGGGTGGAGGTGGCAGCCTGGGGCCCTCATCTGCCTGCCTCATTCCAAATTCTACTCTCAGTGACGAGAGGCAGAGGCCTGTGTGTGTGTGCGCGCACGTGTGGGGGGGATGTGCACACACACACGCACACATAAAGACCCCCCCCTCCCCCTGCTTCTGAAAAGCGGGCCCAGAAGATGGGCCTCCTTTCAAAATCAGCCCGGCGCAGAAAAACGGCTGTGACAGCACAAAGCCGAGATTGAATCAGCGACGGGGCCGATCGCCTGGTGACGGTTACAAATGATCTGATGTGGAAAAGACGGGATCAGATGTGTGCAGAACAACGTCTGCTCCGGCCCCTACACGCCAGACAATGGGCTGCCGGGTGGGCAGGCGAGCGGGCAGGTGGCTCCAGAAGCCCAGGCCGGAACGTGCCGATCGGTGCGGGGCCCAGGCGAGACTTGGCCGTGTCCCTGCACCGACGCACGCGAGGTCTGATTGACCAGGACGGTCGTTCATGCCACGCCATACCAGACCCTCCCCAAGTGCCCTACACCTTGGAAGGATGGCCCCAGTGTGAGACCAAGTCCCCACCTCTGGGCAGCTGGATGATGGCCAAATTTTTCTTGATCAGACTTGTCATTTCCAAACACTAAAAGAGAAATATTACTTTTGTCATAGGGGAGGAAAAAGAACTTTCTCCCTACTTCTTGTACCCCACCGGCCCCCAGCTTCTGCTCTCAGAGCCAGGGGCCATGCCCCCTCCACACACAGCCACCGAAGCGGCTCCCACCTACCCCCAAGGGGCGGGCAGGGCAGGGGTTTGAACCTCTGAGGGTGGAACTCCCTGGCTCTCAACCACCTCGTACTGAATGTCGTCTCACCTTGACCCTCTCCACAGCCCCCTGGGAGGAGGCTGGGTCCAGAGAGACTGCCTGGCTTGCCCAGGGGTGCACAGCCGGGAGGCGGCCGAGCCTGGGGCCTCACAGACCCAGCTCTAGTCTTCCCGCTCTGAGGCCAGGCACAAAGCAGATGCTCGATAAATCCGCACTGAACAGAGGATACACTGGGGCCTTTCTTTCCCGAACACTCCCTGCATGCCCGGGGCTCACAGCTCTCCTCTCCGGTCATCTGCCCTGGCCCCTGGGGTCTCTCCCCTCCTTGTTTCACTGCACAGTTTACCACTTCAATCCAACACACCCCTCTGCACGTCTGGAACACCCGGGACCCCAGAGAACCGAGCGGGTGTTTGTCAACGCAGGTGGGTGAGCGGCACGTCAGATGGGAGGCCACGCAAGCCCCATCCCAAGCTGTGTCCTGGAGGCGCGAGGGCTGGGAATCCTCTGGAAGAGGGGTAGGGCTGCTTCCTCACAGGTCTGAGCAAGGGGCTGCTTCAGCCGGCAGCGACCACATGCTGAAGCCACGTCCCAAGCTTGAGCCCATCCTGAGAGGTGTGGGCACAGCCATGCCTCCCATGCTCCCGGGGGACACAGGACAAGGGTTTGTCTGAGGCCAGCTGGTGGGGTGGGGGCATGAAGCTGCGTCTGCTGGACTCTCAGGCCTGTGGCAGGGCCATGCCAAGGGAGGGCTGGGATTCCAAGTGGGCACCCAATGTCCCACCAGCCACTGGGTCACCGCCCTCAGGGGGCCACCGCCCTCAGGGGGCCACCGCCCTCAGGGGGCCACCATGGCCCTGAGTGGTGGGCGTGACTGTAGGCCGAGGCTGATGCCAAATAACCTGAGGTCAATGAAGTTAACCCTCTACCACCACCACCAGGACGGCAGCCTGCTGGTCCTCCCTGTCCAGACCTGCCAGACACTGCCCCCTTCACCCCGGACCGGTGGCATCCAGGAAGGGCCAAACAGCACCGCAGCTAAAGCGCAAACCCAGAACTGCTGTGTTTGTACCCCAGCCCTGCCACTTACCAGTGGGACTCTCTTGAGTCTGAGTTCCTTGGGGCCTCAGTTTCTCCATCTGAAAAATGGGGCTAGAAACCTCCCCTCCCTTACCCAGTCATGGTGAGGACTAAGCCGGGTGATCAAGTACTGTCACTCGATCGGGGGCAGAGGCTACTCTGTTGTCCTCTTAGCAACTTCAAATCCACTGCCCACTAGGTGCCCACCGTGCTGGCGATGTCCATCCTCAGTTTTCACCATCATGGACCAGAGATGAACGCAAGGGGCTTGCGGAGGTGAAGGGATTTGTCTGTGGTCCTGCAGGGCAGGGGGAGGGGGCTGGGGAGGCGTCCGCAGCCCTGGCCTGGGGACCCTTGAGCCCCAAGATCTTAAGCCCCAAGTCCTTCCAGCACAGTTTCTCCTTCAACTCCCAGGGCCAAGCCCCAGAGATGCCCAGGTGGCGGTGGGAGCGAGGGGATGGCTCCAGTCACAGAGCCTTGCCTGAGCACCAGCTGTGCGCCAGGCTGCAAGGACCTGAAGAAGAATCAGACACAGCAGGGAGGATCAGGCGCACGCCCTGCAATCCCAACCCTGGGTCAGACGGAGCTTCGGGGGAGCCCGCAGGAGAGGGCTCATTCCCAGGACGAGCAGCTTCCCAGCAGGGAGGGCCCCTGAGTCCCTTGACTGCGTGCTCCGGGGGCAAGGGCAGCGCCTGGCTCGGAGCCCAAAGGCCCCCAACAGGGGCTCCTCTGACAAGCCAGGCCTTGGAGGGCCAACTGAACGGTGTGGGGCTGGGAGGGACCCCACCCCGTGGGCAGGTGCCAGAGGTAGTACTTTGCAGTCATTCACCTACCGAATCTCCTAACCTCCCTGCGAAAGGGACCATTATCATCCCAGTCTTCCAGGAGGGGAAACTGAGGCACAGAGAGGGCCAAGTCACTTGCCCAAAGCCATCCAGTGAGGGACTGACGGATCAGGGATCTGAACTCATCTCCACGTGGCTCTGCGATCCTGACCACCACACCCACACAGCCCTCGGAACGAGACAGCGCGCTGGGCAGGGGTGGGCAAGGGCTCCAGGGCTGATCACTCTAGGTTCAAACCCCAGCTCTTCCTCTCCAGCTGTGCAGCCTTGGGCAGGTCAACTAACCTCCACGTGCTTCAGCTTCCCCATCTGAAGAAAGGGGTTCAGATCAGTGAGGCTGAATTTTGGCGTACGATGAATTTCATGCATTTATTAAATTGGAAAAGAAAAAAAAGTGAAGAACGTGAAAGCCAGTGGACTTAAGACAGTGCCCAGCCAGGTGTGGGGACAGTCAGGTCGCTGGGCCTAGGGCACATTTTGGCCCTGGGCCGTGGCCTCAGCCCGGCCCGGCCCAGCCCTGCCAGGTGGGTGCCAGACCTGGGGAGGGGTGGCAGCGGTGTCTCCCAGCCTTGCCGGGGCATGCGCCAGCACGTGCGTGTGCGCGGCTGTGTGTGTTGCTGCGGCAGTTTCTATGCAAACATGTTAATTTGTTTTCATTTTGTGTTTTTTTTTTCTCTCGCAGGATAATTGGGTGAGTTTGAAGTCTTGGCGAGGCTGCTGATTATAGCTGTTTGGGTGGTGCCCTCGTGGGGCTCGGGCCCTGCCTCCTGCCTCTGGCAGTGAAGGCGGTGGCTGGGGGTGCCCTCAGGGGTGCGTGGAGCTGCCACTGGGTTCTGGGGACTCTTGTTGGCCGGGGATGGGGAAGGCAAGACATCCTGGGAGCCCCATCATTCCCGCAACCCAGACAACACCACATCAGTGAAGGGTACAAATCCTGCCCACAGACATCTTTTCTGTGTTCTGTTTGTTGAAGTAAAAAGAAATTGTGACACGGTTGCCAGTATTGAAAAGCAAAGAACTAAAATTCCATCTAAAATTCTCATTGTCTGGTTTCTCTTGAAAACAAACTAGAGCTGGCAGCTCTGGAGCCCACGTTCCCACGAGGCCCAGTGGCAGCTGCTTTGTTCATTGTGTCACCTGGTTGGCCAATGTGGGTACCTGAGTTTTCCACCCGGGATCAGGGCACAGGCTTTGGGATGGGATGGTCCAAGCCTCCAACAGAGGCTCCGCCCACAGAAGCTGTGTGACCTCAGCCGGCATCTGTCTTCCTGAGCCTCCTGTCGCATCTGTAAACCCCTGCCTCGCCCTGGGAGGATTAAACCGAGATGGCCGAGCTTTCAGGAGCATAGTAAGGGCTTGGAAGTGTTGGTTCCCTTGGGTAGAGGAGGGAGAGCTGGGGTGGGACCTGCCTGCTCCTCGGATGTCCTGCACTTGACCCCATCCCCAGACATGCAGCCTTGTCACTGATCTGTTTGTATCTGTTTCTTCCACTAGGCTGGCTAGGCAGGGACTTGGTCCTGATGGCCAGGGCTGCATCTTTGTTTAGACTTCACTGAAGGCCTACTACATGCCACACTGTGGACGGAGAGTTTGGAGAAAGAGGCTTGGGGCTGTGGCATTGGTGAGCAGGGTACAGGCCCAGAGGAGGGACTTGGAGCCCTTTAGGGAAGAGGAGAGTTGGAGTCACCCCTGAAGAGAAGGCATGAGTGTGCCCGCATGAGCGTGGGGTGGGGAAGGCGCTCCCGGTGGGAGCCCCGGCCTGAGCAAAGGCACAGAGCAGGGAAACGACCTGGTGGATGCAAGCTGGTCCCAGGTTGCTGGACTATGCCATGGGAAGCCAAGTGGCCTTTGGGGGCTTCCTGTGGGTGGTTCTGGGCCTCCCACAGGGCTGGAATCACAGACGGGACTTGGTCAGGGGCTGCAGGCCAGGTGGGGGTCAGAAAAACACTAAGAGCTGGGCTTTCTGAGAAGCTACCTTCCCTGTGTTCCTGGGCTCCTTAGGGCCCTGGGACCCTGGACAAGCCACTTCAGCTATCTGAGCCTCAGTCTGCTTACCTGCAAAATGGGGCTATGGCAGGGACACAGTGAGCCAATCCCTGCCATGTGCTTTTGCTCCTAAGAGTTACCCTCACATCCCTGCCACCCACCCACCGCCTTGTCCTCTCACCTCTCCCAGGAGGTGGTAGGGGTGCCGGGAAACCCCAGGCCACGTTTGTGCAGCCTGAGTACATGCAGGCACTGAGCTTGGCACATTACCTGTCCCCTGGCCCAGCAACCCTGATGCTCCCAGGGGTGGATTCTATTTCATTCTCATTTTTAAGCCAAGGGGATCAAAGCTCAGAGAAGGTTTAATGGGTAGGGCAGCCCTCAACAGGTCCCGGGCTTGGTCTCCACTAAAGCTGCAGCTGCTAGCCCAGAGCCTGGCCAGGATGGGGATGGAATGGACGCCTGGTACCCTGTTGCCCAGGCAACAGAGACAGCCAGCAGCCTTCCTCAGGCCACCCCGGCAACTGAAGCGGCACCTCAAATTGCAGCTCTGGGTCTGGGCCCAAAAGGCAACTCCATGGAAAGAAAAGGCTTTGAAGTCGGCCAAATCCTGGCCCCAGGACCAGCTGTGTGACTATGACAAGTGGCCTGTCCTGAGCCTCAGTGTCTTCACCTGTAAGTGGGACTATTGCCCTTGACCTGCAGGGATGGTGGAGTGTCTGGCCCAGTGCTGGCGCACAGTAGGCCCACGGCAAACCAGGTTAATGGCTGCCCTTGGCTCCTCTAGCAGCCGGGGCCCCCAGAAAACAATAGGCAGGCAAATAATGGTGGAAGGAGGTGGCAGGGAGAAGATGACAGGCTCCCTGGCCAGTCCCTTGGGGATGGCGGCAGGCCTCTGTGGAGGATTCAGGCCTCCCCGGTCACACAGGGTGGCAGCTGGCAGCACCCCCTCCCCCACTGAGCACCACACAAAGGAGCCTCTATTCCTGCTCTGAGCATTTGTCCCTGGCCGGCTGGGCTGCACCGCCTCTCCCCACTCCACTGGCTGCCCCGCCTGGCCCAAGCCTGCCCAAGCCTACACAAAGGCCGGTGTGTCCCTGCCGAGCCAGCCTGGCCTCAGAAGACCCCATCCACAGAGCGCTAGAGAGCTCAAAAGGGTCCTGGGGAGGGTTCGCAGAGTTGGCCAGGCCTCACATCCAGGCCACTGATGGGGAGGGGGCTGGAAAGGCATGAGAAGGGCTTTGGAGTGGCTAAACCTGAATCTGGCTCCAGCTTCCCCACCTCCTAGCTCTGCAGCCCTAGATCAGTTTGGACCTCAGTTTTCTCATCTGTACAATGGAGGCAATGATGACAACCTGCCCAACTTTCTGGGCAGTGGAGGGTTTGATTAGGTATACGGGCCTGGCATGCAGTTAGCACCCAGCATCTCCGAGGCAGGTCAGAGGCAACTGCGGGAGGGGCGGCAGGCAGCATCCCCCTATAGCCCACTCCCCTCACTACCTCCATCCAGCAAGGTCTACGTCTTTTGGTGCTGTCCCTCAGGCCTGGGCCTGAGCCCCTTACTACCCCTGGCCCATCTGCAGGCAGTGGGACGACAGCAGCTACTGTTTATGAAAACACCTACTGTGTGCTGGGACTTTTAGCTCCATCATCTCCTTCTGACCCTACAGTTACCCTGGGAGGGCACAGCAGGGTGGGCTCTGGAGTCCAGCAATCCTGGCTCCACCACTTCTGGCTGTGAGACTCCGGGCCTCACACTCCCTGTTGCTAAGAAGAGCAGCCCGCCCTCAAAGGGTCCATGTAACAACTAAATGAGAAAAAGCCTACTTCATGCCTGCAGCCCGGAGCTTGGTCCCAGCCAGCCTGAAATCCTGACCTACTGGGCTATGACCCCCCAACTCACAGGTGGGGAAACTGAGGCCCGGCTGGCAAGTGGCACAGGGCCTGGCATGCAGGGGGAGAGCAATAAACCTGATAGATCATTCTAGGAGATGGGATTCAAAGCCAAAGTCTGGTGAACACTGAGCCCCTCTTTTCTCCTTGAGGATTTTGCAGACGTATTTTAGGCGTTTTTTTGTTTTTTTTTTTCTTATTTCACAGTCATCCTCAGCCTGTGAAGGGTATGGCTGGAGACCCGGGCCGGGCGCCTGACCCATCTCCCTGGCTGACCCCCAGGAGCCCTCATCCTGCCAACACAAAGTCCCCCTTTCTCCCTTCCATGGGAGCGGGGCGGCCAAGTGAACAGCAGAATCCCAAGTAATTAAGCCGGCGTGCACCATCCGGGCGCCCGGGAACACTGTGGAGTTTCCCTTTTATGTTTATAGCAATTGTATGAAAATGTGCAACACGGAGCAGCACCAGCTGACAAATGAGATGAAACAGACAGGATTCCGGGCCGGCTTTTTTCCGGCCCTGATTGGCATTAATTGTGAGCGTTTACAAAGCACAACTCGGCGCCTGACATTTGCTTCAAGCGAACGTTTCCTTCTAATAGTTCTAATGATTACAACGGGAGCTGGTGATCACTGCCAGGTGGGGAATGGGCTGCCTGGTGTCTGCCCTGGGCTCCTGCCAGGGGCCTGGCTGGCCTGTGCTTGCCCGGGTCCCAGGGGTCCCCTTTTCCCCCGCTACCTGTTGCAGGAGGGCTGCCCCAAGTACCGGGCCTCAGGCACCAGGACCCCAGCATGCGGCCTGGAGCTGCCAGTTGGTGAAGTTGATGGGGAAACCCACTGGCACAGGGATCCTGGTGCAGACCTGGGGGAGCTGGAGGGCAGGGGAGGAGGGAGGAGCAGCACACTTGGCTGGCCTGGCTCCGAGGCTGGAGGGGCTGAGTTTCCTCAGTTTACAAGGGACTAGGAAGGACCCCACAAACGCTGCCTGCTGTTTCCTTGCCGTGTGACCTTGGCTGAATCCCTTCCCCACTCTGGGACTAACCTTCCTCACCTACAATGTGAGGGCGAGGAACATGGTCAGTTCAGAGTTCCGGTCCCAACTCGGGCCTCTTTCCAGCTGCACGACCTTGGGAGAGGCCCTGGCTCTCTCTGGGCCTCAGTTTTCCCCATCAGTAGAATGGAACTCATAATCCCCACAGTTTGCAGAGTGGTTTCTAGACTCCAATAGAAAGGGTGTAAAAACCCTGAGTTTCTGGCTGGCCTGGAGCCTGTGTCTCATTCCCTCCCCAGAGAGTCCTCCAAATACTTCACTCACTCATGCATGCACTCATTCACTCACTGACTTATTCATTCAATAGACATCGAGTGTCCTGATTAGGAACCTGGGAAGACATCAGTGAACAAAGACCCTCACTTGGGGAAGAGATATGACAGACAGATAACAGAGGCTTTTCACGTGCAGTATCGCATCTAGTTCTTATCCCCATTTTACAGAGGAAAAAACTGAGGCATGGAGGGGAAAAAAACAACAGTCTGACATCCCCCAGCTGGGATGAGGCGGTGCGGCAATAGAACCCTAGCAGGCTGCCCCAGAGGTGAGCGCTCTCAGATGACCAGCCCACTCAGCCCTTCCTGAGGTCCCAAGGAGCGCTGACCCCATGGACAGGGCTCATCTGCCCAGCCGGGCTGGGCACCATGCCGGGTGGCCTGGGCCAATGGGAAGAGCGGAGTCTGTGAGGCCTGGGCAGCCTGGGGGAAATGAATTCCTGGGGCTGCATTTCCTGGGCTAGAAACGGAAGAAGAGGCGCCTCGTTCCAGGAGCCCCACTCGTGCCCACACTTGCATCGATACTGCACAATGCCCATTCCATGCCAAGAAAGAACAGCAGATACTTGGGCAGCTCCATGGCATGTGCAAAGGCCCAGAGCCCAGAGAAAACCCAGTGGGTTCAGGAACTCCTGGCAGTTTGCTGAGGCCAAAAAAGCCTCGTCTCAGCAGTCAGGCCCCACGGGGCCTGCTCAACCCTGCCCCGCCTAGCCCCCTGACTTTGCCGGGCCCACACTAAAGGAAGCCCCCAGGGTGGATCCCAGCTCCATGCTTGGCTCCGGCCAGAAAAACCCTGGCAAATGTTTCTTTTGGAGTCAGTTTGGGGGGATGGGGCAGGGAGAAACGTTTTTTCTTTTTTATGGGAATTTTTTTTTCCCTTTTGCATATGGTGGCACAGATGGGCCCATGATCCATAAAAACTGTTTGCAATTAAACTCCCACTTTGCATGGCTGGATTTGTCAGTTGTGTGAGCCACAAGCACGGGGCTCCACGCTGACGGGGAGACGGGACTTGGGGCAGGGCGGGGCCACATTCTGCAGGACGGTTGGAGGCCCACAAACCTGCTCTGGGCTTGTGGCCCAAGATGATGGTGTGTTGAGACAGCCACGCCAGCTCCCTCTCTGGGCATCCCCCAGCCCTCGCCAGGAGTCGGAGTATGGCCAGGCAGCTGGGGTGGGGCTTGGCAGGGCTCCCCTACCCAGCGGAGACTTGGCCAGTGCTGGGTGCCCCGGCTGTGTGGGTAATGGGGGGGGGGGAGGTAATCACCACTCAGCCCCTGCCAGAGACTGGGGCTGGGACCCAGGACAGGCAGGAGTGTGGTCGGACAGCACGAGCCATAATGGGGGTCCAGCGGGCAGAGTGCAATGCCAGGTTCAAGGCTGAGGAGCCATAACCTCTGGCCCAGTTGGCAGAAAGGATATCAGGTGGTGCCAAGAAGAGCTGCCGAGGGCCAGAACTGGCTCCTTCCTCATCCCCAGGGGAACTGGCAAAGCCTCTTTGTACCTCTTCGAAGCAGGTAGGGAAATCGAGGCAGTCACTAAGAATATCTCAAGGGCCTGGGCTTCCCCTTGCCATACCAAGGGACCCTCTGCATTTGGAGCCATTTCCAAGGGCTTCCAAAGTGGAGGTGAGGGGCCTGCACCCCTTCCACTAGTCCTGGCCTCAAAATGCCACCCCAGCTGCCACACTGGCATGCCTGCTTAATTTGGGTTAATAAATGCATCATTTGGCTTTGGGAAATCCCGCGTTCACTAATAATTGTTCCCCGATGAAAAGAAATAAGGCCCCGATACCCCCTTTCCCCTCACCCCCTCCAAGCTGGGAAAGAAAAGTCATAAAAATAGCTTGTTATCTCACCTACTGAGGCCCCGACTGGATGTTACTGCTAATTGGGTATAACATCCTTGTCTTGTTCTCTTAGAAGCTAAATCAAGAAAGCGCCACTGCTGTGAACTAATTATATCTCCGGCCTGCAGCCTGCAGCTTGTCTCTCCCTTTATTGAGTTAAAAAATGGTCACGAACCTTCATCTTTTATCCCCACCAAGCGCTGGTCCAGGCTGCCTGCCACGCCTGGTGGTGAGGAGGGCGGACAGCCCTGTGGAAAGGTCTAGGAGGGCTTTGGAGACACGCAGCAGGGTTGGCGAAGGTGGGAAGTCCCTGCCCCAGGTACCTGCCTGGTTCCCTCCCCCAGCCCTCACCCCCAGGCCTGGTGTTCAACTTTTCCTGGAGAGAGAGACTGGCCTCTCTCTTCCTTGCAGCTGGGCCCACAGGGACACCAGGAGCGTTTCAACCCGGTAAGCATTTTCATTCATTGATTCATTCAACAAACATTTCTTGGATGCCTACCTACTATGTGCCAGGCAAGGTTCTAGGCTAAAGCCTCCAGTAGACCAGAGGTAGCCCCAAGCACCAGCTGACCTCACCCTGGGTTCATGGAGGCGCTGAATAAATACACTTAGACAAGATTGGATCATTCCTGTGCTCCAAGATCTGCCATAGTTCCCTACTACGGGAGGGCAAAGTCTAAATGCCAAGACCACCACAGTCTCCTCCACAGCCCTGTCCCCCACAACATTCCAGCCACATCCAGCCATACACTAGTCCCTCAACCTAAACACTCTTCTTGCCTGTGGCCTCTGAGCTGCTTCTCATGCTGTTCCCTTCACCTAAAAGGACCCCCTTCCCTTTCCCAGAAGGCCCAGCTCCGCCTGTCAGAAGTCCACCAGCCTTTAAGGCCTTGGCCTTTAATGACACTTCCTCCAGGAAGGCTGCCCGGTCTGTCCCAGGCTGTGGACTTCAAGACCTGGATTTGAATGCCAGCTCAGCCACTGAGTAAGTATGTAACCGTGCTCTGCTTAATGGCTCTTAGCCTCAGTTTCCACATCTCTAAAATGGGTTAAGACTTCTTCCTAGGAGTGCTGAGAGGCACACTGCAGGTGCTCTGGGGAATGATGAATGAGAGGGTGCCCAGGAAGGACCTGGCTCTCAGGAAGAGCTCAATAAATGCTATTATTATTATCCAGACTGAAAGCAACTGCAATCTGCTTACAGCACTCCATGCGGAGCATGTGATGGGCTGTGCAACTCTGGGAGTTGGAGGAAGGTAACAGACTCTCACACCTCAACAGTCTTCATGGCTGAAGAACAACCCATATCCTCAGAGAAGACTCCCCAGAAATCACCTCGCTCTGGTACCCTGGTCCTCTGAACCGTACAAAGATGGGCTAAAGGGACCCCTGAGCTTATTGAGGCCAGGCAGGCAAGCAGGCTTCAGCACATAGGCCCCACTGATTGACTGGTGCCACCTGCCCAGAGCCCTCCCTGGCAAGAACCCAAGGTCAGGGGAAGAACTCAGCGGGGGAAGAGGGCAGCAACTGACTGGCAATGTCTGCCAAGGGCACAGCAGAGTAGAGCAAGCCAGACCTGCCACGGATTTGCTATCCTTGACATCTTACAAAGGACACGGCTGAGGCCAGGCTAGAGTGGAGGGTGAATTGCTCAAGGTCGTGAGCTCATGAAAGCAACAGCCGGCCCAGAACTGGTCCCCTTAGCTCCTGCCCAGGGATCCTCCTGTGACAGCCCAGCACCCTCACAGGCAGAGGACAGGCAAAAGCTTGTGTGGATCACAAAGGGGATTCTGCTGACCTGCCATGTGGCCCTGGGCTGAGCCTCAGTTTCACCATTTACACAACAGGGACAAAACCTTGCTGAGCCTCAGTTTCTCCATTTACAAACAGGGACAAAAACACCCTTCCCAGAACCACATGAGGATGTGGTTGCCGAAGCGGAAAGCTCTGTCTGGTACACAGCAGACACCAGCCGTGTCCTGTGATTCCCATAATAGGTGATGGTGTTTAGACAGAAGCCCCCAAAGCTAGCAATAGAAAGTGCCTCCTCCTCCAGGGAGCCCTCCCTGAATACTACAGCTCGAAGTAGTCATTTCCACCTCTGATTTCCTAGCATGCTTTTGAAAGACTGGGGGCCCCAGAGGGCAGGGGCCATATCTGGCTTGTTCATTGCTGTCACCCCGCCTCTGGCACAGTGCCTGCACACTGTGAATTCCTATATTGTGGCGACCTACCCACTATACTGTGATGGTGTGTCTAAAGCCTCACCACCTCTCGAGGCAACTGGGCTTGTTCATCTTTGCATCCCCAGCTTCTGGCAGGGAGCCTAGCACAGAGCGGTGAATCTCCCGGAATGAACGGATGAATAAAGAGCAAAAATAGCAGTTCCTGTTTACTGCCCGCTTGCTGTCGGTTCCTGCCAAGCCTCACAGCTGCCCTCCGAAGTGGACCTCTGGCCCATCTGACAGATGAGGAGACTGAGGTCACGCAGATGCTGAGGGGCAAAGCCAAGCCCCCAGTTCAGGCCTGGGGACCGCAGGCCAGGAGGCTCTGCCACCTCTGCCTCTCCCAGTGCCAAGCTCAGGCCTGGAACCTGCGGGGCAGCTGCCCCTGCCTTGGCAGCGAACCCTGGAGCAGACAGCTGGTGGCTGGACCTCCCTCCTCCTCCCCCTCCTCGGCCCCCTGCCCCACAGACTCTAGGTCAGTAAGTTCTGAGTCATTAAGTCCCCATCCTCAGGAACCTGTTCACAGCCAGCCTCGGCCTTACCCCCTGACCTCCCAGGCCTTTGTCCCCTGTGCCCTCTGCACAATGGCAGGGGCTCCCAGGGCCCCAAACAGCTGCTGTGGCCAGGATGCTGGTTTGTTGTGAGGCCAGGATGACTGGCTGGGTCCTGGGCCTGAGCCCACCTAGCTCTGAAAGGCTCAGTCAAGCTCCCCCAAGCACTCCGCACACTCAAGCTCATCCCACCCACAAGCCTGTGAGAAAACTGCTATTACGCCCTTGAACAGATGAGGCAAGTGAGGCCCAGAGAGGCAAAGTGACTTGTCTGAGGACACACAGCCAGCGAGAATGGAGCCAAGGTTCATCCCAGTCTGCAACGCCCAAGCCCCTACAGAGGCTGCCAGACTGGCCTACGGGCACCCAGATCATATTGCACCCCTCCCTGCCAGACACCTTCACTGGCTTCTGGCTGCTCTTCCCCTGGACAAGTCAGGTACTTAGCGCAACACTCCCTCCTAGCTTAACTCCCTTTTACCTCCGCCCTCTTATAAGCTCCCCCTGCCCCTTTGGTCATGCCCCTGGGTTCTCAAACTCCCTCCTAGTGACATCCCCATTCACTCCATACTGGGCAGATCCACCCAGTCCTCAGGGCCCAGAGCAAAAGCCTCCTCTGCAGGAAGCCCTCCATGACCAGCTGTAGTCTTCGCCTCCTCAGTGTCTCTCCTCCAGCCCTGCTCTGGCTCTGTCTATAACTCGAGTCAGTTGCAGACTCATCTTACTCCCCACGTAGGCTGCAGGCCATCTGATTCCTTAGAGCTTTGTCACCCAGACAGTGGCCAGCAGGGTGCCCTCAACCCAGGCTGATGCCCATTGTTTACCAAATGGAAACACAAAGGGGTGAGGGAGAGGGGAGCTGGAACCCATGCCTGCCCTTTCACCCTTCTCACTGCCCACGCTGCACCCCTATTTCTGGCCATCAGCAGACCTCACACTTCTGCCCCTCCCTGGCTGTGTGACCTTGGGTAGTAATGTAGTCTCTCTGTGCCCCTGTTTCCTCCCTGGTCAAATGGGGGTAGTAACAGCATTTGCATTTCTTAGGGCTATGACATAAACCCTGGGAGGTATCAGACAGGAATGATTACTATTATTATGTCTGTCTACACCCCACTCCAGTGGCCAGCGCGTGAATTTAGGGTCAGAGAGACTTAGGTCCCGACTGACCACTTATTGGGTGTATAATTCTGGGCAGGTGGCTCATCCCCAGGACCTCTATTTTTCCCATCTCTAAAATGGTACTAACTCCGCCCCTAGGAATGCAACCCGCCCACCCCCCACCCCCCGCCTTTTGTTCCAGGCACGCAGTAGGCATTCAGATATTTCTCAACTAACAAACCAACCAACGGCCCAGGTGGAAGGAATCCCTCCCCCTTCCAGCCTCCTCCCTCACCCCACCCCTCCAGCCTCCAGAATCCCCCTCCCCACCCCCAGCCCGTGCAGACTAAAATAGTCATTAGGCAGATTTCAAAAGATGTCAGTAGCTTATAATTATAGTCGACATCCTTCTGAGATAAAAGTGATTACCTTGGATGCAAATCACTTAGCAACCAATCAGGGCGGTGGGCGGCGCCCGCAGAGGTGACCGGCCGGCGCGCAGCCCTCCTCCCGCAGCCCGCCCCGCACAGGCAGAGAAAGCGCACAATAGCTCTTGACACGCAAATGGGTTAACACAATAAAGGCGGCTCCGGCCGCTGCTGGGGGAGAGCAGCAATCCCCGGCCCGCGGAAGGTAATAAGGCGGCCCTTTTGTGTGCGCCTCCCCGTTCTCACCCCCGCCCCGGAGCCCAGAGGAATCTCCGCCGCCCGATTGAATTACGGTCCTTGAATACGAGCTGCTCCGCTAGCTTCCTCCGGTTTGTGAGGGACTGGAAGGCGGAGGGGGCAGAAGGGAGATTGGGCAGGGGGGGCCCCTGGCCAGGCCCCAGGCCCCCAAGGGCTCACATGGGAGCCACGTGTGCTCACCACGTGGGGTGCTCTGGGAAGGTGGGTGGGAGACACAGCACAGGCAGCTGGAAGGGTGGGGGTCCCTGACCTGCCCTAGGGTCTTTGATCTTTGGCTCCAAGAGGGACTGGGAGAGCCATTCAAGGCCCTGTTCTGAGGATAAGGCTACCAGTGGCCATGAGAATGTGCATTTATGGAGTGCTTATGGTATGCCATCGTCTGTGCTCAGCCCTCACTGAAACCCTAACACGAGGCTGGGCAGTGGATGCTATTATCTGCTTCTTCTCACAGATGAGGAAACTGAGGCTCAGAGAGGCAAAGCTACTCACCCAAGGTCACACAGCCAACAAGGTGGACCCACTCCACAGCCTGCCTCTTAATCACGAGCCACTGGGCATTAAGAAACCCAGCCCATTGCAGCCCCGGTCCAGAGCAACTGTGAAGCTCAGAAGGGATAGGGGGTGGGTGAGCTTATATGGAATTAGACCTGTGATAAGGATTACTGCGGGTGGAAGGTAGGGAGCTAACCTTGAGAGAGGAGACTGCTCAGAGAGTTGAGAAGGTTTCCACACCCCGCCTCTACCCGCCCCGGACTGGAAGGGATGGATGTCCAGGGTCTCCGTCACTGTCAAGGGAGCCCTCACTGGATCCTCTCCCTGCTTAAATCTCTCCCATCACCTCAGCCTCCAGGACACACCCACCCCAGGGCCACCTCTTCCCCTCAGCAGCACACTCCAGCACTCAGGCTTGCTACACGGCCACTCCTAATGCCCAGAACACCTTTCCACTCCCCTGCCTGGCAGGTCTCTACGTGTCCTTTCTGAGACTCACACGGTACCATGTTATAGGGCCCTTCCTGACCCTCAGGCTGGGTTGGGAGCCGAAGTTGTCACTGCCCCATCAACATCCTTGACTTCCCCACCAGCTGAGGGCCAACCAAGAGTGTGCCCAGAATGGCTGAGGGCAGACTCACACCCCTCCCCGAGGTAAGCCCAGAGGGGTAGGTGACAAGGAGCCTAGGGCTGGCTCTCTTGACCCTTCCTGGAAGGCAGGTTTCATGCCATACCTTTCTTACCCCAGTATTGGAGAAAGGGGTGCTGGGGGTGAGGGGAACAGGCTGCTCACAGGGCCAGGACACAAGCTGCTACCCTGCTCAGCACTGTCCTGTAGGTAATGGGGAAGCAGGATTCAAACCCGGGTTTCAGTGTGGGAAGGCATCACAGTGCCTCCATAGCAGATGGCCCCTGAGTCTTACAGGGACCCTTGTCCAACAAGTGGGGGTGCCTCCCTCCACCCATGGAAGGGGCGGGAAGACCTGGGGACTCAGGAGCCAAGGCAGTTCAGAGCTGAATCTCTGCAGCTGCCTGGCTGAGCACCTGTAGCCTGTTGCTTCCTCTGTTGGAGCCTCAATTTCCTCATCTGTAAAATGGGCCACAGCACATAAGCTACTCCAAAGAGTAACTGAGATCCTGTAAAATGCCAGGCACGTAGGAGACGCCGGGTAAGCTGGCACTCCCTCCTGCTTGTCGCCTGGTGCTATTGCCAAGCCCAGGGAAGGGAACAGAAGGAATTGCCCAATTCTGACAGCCTCTCCCTCCGCCTTGGCTGTGGAAGTGTAAACACTCCACGGAGGACCTCCGACTGCCTGTGTTTGTGGATCTCTGGCGCGCACTCCGAGTTTGTTTCTAAACTGGGAAGCTTCTAGAGGAAGCGCAAACAGCCCTTCTGCCCACCTCTCCCGCTTCTACCCCCATCTGCCGTTGCTCTGTCCTTGGAAGCCTGTGTGTTTAACGACACCATTTCAGCTGGAAATATCATCTCCCTGCCAAGCCCCCCAAAGCAGCTCCACTGATACTTATCGACCTGTTAAATCTAGCTAGATAGCCTGGTAGGAGAACAGGGGGGAAAAAAAGCTCACTGCGTAGAGACTGCGGCCTGGCTTCTCATAATGACCCCCACACACTCCCCTCCGCTGTCACTCCACCCCGCACCGCTTAAGCAATGACACAGTTCTCTACCCTTTTCCTAGAAATGTGATCACAGCAGTTTCACCAACATCCGACACCGGCAGCAACTGCTGGAAGGAACTTAGAAGAGGAATCAAAGAGCCAGCAGCAGAATGCTGCTCTGGGCCTTCACAAGGAACAGGGCCAGGGCTGGGGTGTGGCGGGGAAGAGAGGGCTGCTGCCTGACCCCCATCAAAGCTGGCCCCTGGCAGGGGCACACTTATTCAGACCTTGGCACTGATGGGCCTGACTTATCCTCCATTCACTTAATGAGCACCACACTGTGCTTGTCAAATCATCTTAAACACCAAGAGGAGAGTGGGGCAGTCAGGAGTTCAGGCTTGGCCAAGGCCCTGCCATCTTGGGGTCGAGCAGCAGGGGGAACCCCTGGACTGGAGGGGCAGCAAGCAGCAGCTCCCCTGCACCTTCCCGGGCTGGGGGTGGGTCACCCCTGTTTCCCTGAGCAGAAGTAGCCTGCTTTAAGGCTTCTGAAGACCCTGGGAACTTCAGCCTGCTGGTTGGGGTTCAGGGAGCTCTCCTCTGTAGCATCCCCTTTTGAAAGCAGAAAGTTGCTCTGCTTGGGAGCCCTGCGCCCCCAGGCACTGCCAGGCTATATGGGCAAAGGTAAACACCTGTCTTTGGGGGGAGGAGCATCAGCAGGGACAGCTGGCACTGCCTCCCTCCCCCACCCCATTGGGGCGCTGGGGATTTAGGTCAGAGGACTGCAGTTGGAGGTGGGGGAAGTCTGCTTTCACCCCTCCACTACTCAAAGGCATCCAGCCTCGCTCCAGGTTACCACGACCCCGCCCCCTCCGGCCTTGGGTCAGGACAAGTTGCGTCGCCACGGCAACCGCAGCGACGTCAGAGGTCTGGCAGTGACGTCACGCCATGACCCCACTGGGGAAACCATCGTCCCTGCGAGCTCTTTGTAGGAACGCGGCGGTAAGGTGAACCCTGCTACAGTGCAGCCTCAGAGGGCACAATCCTCAACGCAGCCACCTGCATGGTCGGGACACCACGTCCCCCTCTGAGCTAATGTCCCTTGAAGATTTCAGAGGCTACTCGGGAGAAGCCCAAGGTGTCCCATCCTGGGTGCTCCCCCAACCACTCTAAGACGCGAGAACTCCCGGGGAATTTTCGGATGATTGAGCTGCTACCTTTGTCTGTTGGCTTTAGGGGTGGGGTGACCTTTCCTCTCCGGCAGACGCCCCACCCAGGGCTCTGCCGGAGTCCTCACAACGAGCGCCCCGTGTCCACTCTGGCCGACAGGCCGGTCTAGACAAGTTGTGCGCGGGGGGGAAAGGGGCAGACAAGGGTCACTGCTGCTTCAGGATCCCCAACAGCCCCAGGGCCTCTTTATTTCCAATCTGGCTGCCCCGACGCCAGAGGGTGCCCCCAGCTTCATCCCGGAACCCCGCCCCACGGAACTCACCTAATCAGCCAGGCCGTCGAAGGGCACCAGGTCTCAGCGGCTACGACTCTCCGCTCGCCGGGTCGCAGCCATGCAGAGGTGGCAGAGGCGGCAGCAGCTGCCTGAGGAAGCCCCCTTTGGGGGCCGATGCCTCCCTCCGGGTGGGAAGAGACGCTGTCGGTGTGGTCTATCCAGGCGCCGGCCCACGCCGTCCGAAGTCGGGGGTTGGGGTTCTCTCGGCTCAGCGGGGGTCGTGCCCGCCCGGGATCCGGGCCGCGCGGGCGCTCAGGCGGCGCATCCTCGCCGGAGGCCTGTGCTCACAGCGTCCGGCGGGCGGCGCTGCGCCTCCCCTCGGGGTCCCGCTCGGGGCTGCAGCTCCCCTGGGCGCCCTCTCTGCCCGCGCCAGGAGCCCGGGGACCACGGCTCCTCTCGCCGGCCCCAGCTGCAGCCTGTCTTTGTTGCTTCCTCTCGCTCGACCGCCGCCCGTGGCTTGCAGCCCCCCGGTTCGCCCGAGGGTGGGGGGGGGTCGCCTCCTCCGAGGCTGCAAGCACCTGCAGCGGCCCGGCTCCTCGCTGGGCATGCACCGGCCCCCGCAGGTTGCAAAGAGAGGCGGCGAGAATGCACCGGCCCCTCCTCCTCCTGCTCGGAGCCCAGGGTGTGGGGGGAGGGGAAGCCGGAGAGCAGCGGCAGCCGCGTCGGCGGCAGCGGGCGGTGGAGGCTCGGGTGCAGCCCCGGGGGCCTCGGCGCCGAGAAATAACCGGTCCCGGTGGCGCTGGGCGGATGTGAGGACGGCCCGGAGGATGGTGCACTGGGCGTTCGAGCTCTCGAGCTGCAGCAGGGGCGGCGCGCGCCGGGCTCTCACGCGCCCATGGCCCCGGGCGGCGCGTGGGGGCTCCCGGGGCCTCAGCCTCAAGCCGCCTGGCGCGCGCCGGCGCCTCGCCTCGCCTCGGGCCCGGGTGCCGCGCGCCGCGCCCCACAGGCGGCGTGCCCGGCTCTTCGCCTCCCCCGGGTGCCGCGCGCAGCCTCTCGACGGAACCGTCAGCCCTGCAGTCCTGCCCGCTGCTTCGCTCCGGTCCGACTGACAGGCGCTAGCGCCCGCAGCCGCAGCCGCGTCTCGCCCCCCGCCCGCCCCCTGCGGTCTGGCCCAATCAGCGGCGTCCGAGAGGCGGTTACCAGGGTGACGCGGCGCCGCGTCCTGCGGGGGGCGGAGCCGAGGGCCGCCACGCGCGCTTTTCGCGGCAAAATTCAAAGGCCGGCAGGGCGGCTCTCCAACCTCCAACCCCAAGCTGCGGCGAGGCGGAGCCTGCCTCGCGAGGACTGCAACTCCCGGCATGCAGCGCGCCAGCGCCGGTCGTAGGGGCCCCAACTGGGGGCGCAGGGCATGCTGGTACTTGTAGTCCCTTTGTCGGGAACGAGGAGGGGAAAAATCGGTATCATTTTATTGAGCAAGTATTTGGTAGCACAAGCTAGGTGCATTGTCTGCATTGTTTCACTTAATTTTGGAAACACCCCAATGAGGAGTTTGTTAAAAATAATAAAAGTAATAAAAGAAGCTAACAGAGCTTCCCTGATGGCGCAGTGGTTGAGGGTCTGCCTGCTGGTGCAGGGGACACGGGTTCGAGCCCTGGTCTGGGAGGATCCCACATGCCGCGGAGCAACTAGGCCCGTGAGCCACAACTACTGAGCCTGCGCGTCTGGAGCCTGTGCTCCACAACGAGAGAGGCCACGATGGTGAGAGGCCCGCACACCGCAATGAAGAGTGGCCCCCGCTTGCCACAACTAGAGAAAGCCCTCGCACAGAAGCGAAGACCCAACACAGCAAAAATAAATTAATTAATTAATAAACTCCTACCCCCAACATAAAAAAAGAAAAAAAAAGAAGCTAACACATGTAACCAAGTATTGATACTTTACCTAAACCTCACACACAACCCTGTGAGATAGGTGTTATCACCCTCAGTTTACACATGAGAAAACTGATATAGCAGGTACTATCATTATACCCCCAACTTATAGAGAAAATTGAGGCTAAGAGATGTGAAGTGACACTCCAGAGTGTTTTGCCTCAATTCATATTGTTGGCAGTGATTGATTTTGGCATCACAGCAGAGATCTGTGGAGCACTAACTATAAAACCAGGCCCCATGCTCATTGTAAGTTTCACCTCACCGGATCCTCACCACACGTGTGGGAGGTAGGCACTTGTACCCACCGCCCCAACTTAACAGATGGAGAAAATGAGGCACAGTATCACCTGGGGTTTCTGTTTTTGTTGTTTTATTTTGTTTTGTTTGATACTTCTTTGGAAGTTTATTTGCCCTGCTTTTTTCTTTGGGGTCCAAACTTTGACTCCATCAAACTATACGCACCTTGCCTTTTACTTTCTAAGCAGCTTAATAGGTTCTCATTTGTTCTGTCTGATAGCCCGCGGGTTGGCCCATTTAGCAGTCCCATTTTACAGCTGGAGAAATTGAGCCCTGGGAGGGACATTTCCCTCAGTTGCCATGTGTGCATCACACAGCAAGTTGGGGAGGCAGCTTTCCAGGAAAGATCTCAGGATCCCTAAAGAAATGCAAAGCAGCAGTCAGAACTCCTCCCACCACACTCAGGCTATGTCTGTGTGACCCTCACCCCCATCCCACCCCACACCCCCCAGTCCCACAAAACCTGGGCAGGATTCTAGCCCTGGCCTTGTGGCCTTGACATGTATCTTCATGGCTCTGTGCCTCAGTTTCTTGTCTGTGTATCGTAATTCCTACCTTACAGGTTGGTGTGAGGGCAGAGTGAGTTATTGCCTGGAAAGGACTCAGAACACAGTAAGTGCTCAATAAATGCCAGCTGTGGTCATTCAGATGTGGAGAGCTCTGGAGACCCTGGTGAATGTACCCAGTGGGAGGAGCTGCTTATAGCTGGGCCCTAGCCTATTTCCAGGAGCCAACCCACAGCTACCCAAAGCCTGGGAGAGGCACCGGCAGGGAAGCTCCAGCGCCGGCCCAAGTAGGCCACGCACTGCCTTATCTAGGACAGAAGCTGGCCCTGTTTCAGGCCGCCCGCCACGCTCCCCGTTCCCAGCATCTCCCTGTCTCCGTGCCCCACTCTATTTCTCCCCGCTGCCCCACCCAAACCCCCCGGAAGCGGGGGCTGTGGTGGGGGAGGGGATTCACCTGGAAACGTGATCCAGCCACCAGCTGCTTCAGCTCCTCGGCCAGCCGCCAGAGCTGCCAGTGACGTCTGGGTGGGTTGCCCAGGCGACCTGCTGTGTGGACCTGGGCGTGAACAGGTGGGGAGAATGCTTGGTGGACCCAGGCCAGGTGCAAGGCGAGGGACAGCGACAATCAAAACCCTGGGAAGAAAGAGAGAGCAGGAAGGGAAGATGGCGGCAGGGGGCCACACCAGAGCCTTTGCAAAGTTTGGGATTTCTTCCGTCGTAGGTTACCATGACTTGACACCTACTATGTGCCAAAGTGCATGCTCAGTGCTATTTATATCACATATTTCTACCTCCTTTTACCCTCACAGCAACTCTGTGAGGTCTATTCCATTATTATCCACATCTTACAGCCAAGGAAGGCCATGCGACTTGCACAAGGTCACACGATGACAGATTGGGGTCCCAACCAGAGCCCCTGACCTTGATTTACTGTGCTCTGTGCCAGCCTCTCATTGACTGGGTGTGACCTCGAGGGCAAGTTTCTTCTCCTCTCTGGACCTCAGTTTCCTCTGCTATGAAATGGAGGTTGGGGCTTATAACACAGCCCTGCCAATCAGACTCTGGAGCTGGCAACCTGTCTCTGCCTCAGTAGTTTCCAAAGATCCCCACATTATTCCAAAGTGCAGCCAAGGGGTTAGATGATCTCAAAAGGCCCCTCCATCTCTGAAGGTATGTGAGTCCATGATGTGCTAAATGGTGGCATTTCGGGCAGCACCAGGCTCGAAGGTAGCTACATAGGGAACTCATCTTCCAGGTGCCCCTATACCCTTCTAGGCAGGTGGATGTCCCCACAGATGCTCAGGCTTTGACCTTCACTTATGCCCCATACACAAGCTCAGTGCTACTGCCCCATACCATTTCCCACAGCCCACAGCCCTGAGGTCAGACCCTTGTACCGTTGCCCCCTGGCCCCCCAACTCTCAGCCTTGACCCAGCCTTTCCTTGCTTTTGGTCATGTCCAATAACTCTGCATTATGTGAATGGAGACAATGTCAAGATGGATTTGCCACGGTCCGTAGAACCAACAGGCAGGTCGGCCCCTGAACATTGTGTTGGCTCCAGCCAGGGGTCCAAGAGGCTCCAAGGGGGAAAGGGGACTGAGAGCACCTCATTCCTCATGTGCCCTGTATGCCCCTTACACTTCAGCCTTGTTAAAATACCTGTACATCCTCCCAGGTGTCTTTCTGGCCTCCAGGCCTTTGCCCAGGTTGTCCACTCCATCTAAAATGTCCTCTTTTCCAGGTAGGTAGGCTCCGCCTTCAGATTTCAGTTAGGCTGCCACCTCCTCCAGGAAGCCTTCCCTGACTACTGCTCTCCAGGCTGGAATGCTTCCCCTTTCATAGATACACCCAGTCTGTGTTATAATGGCCCACTCTTTTGTCAGTCTTCCCCACCAACCTGAGGGCTCTGTGAGGTCAGGGGCTGCATTCAAACTGCTTTATCCCCAGCATGGGCCTGACATACGGTCAATGCTCAATAAAGGTTTGTTGAATTAACCTCTGAATCAATAGATGAATGTGGCCCAGGTTTCTGTTTTGTTTTCTTGTAGAGGGGGAGCAGGGAGAGGAAGAGGGAGGGCAATCAGACAGGCTGGATTTGAATCCTAACTCTTCAGGTGACTAGCCATGTGACTCACCTGCTCTGTGCCTCACTTTCCCATCGGTGAAATGGGGTTAATTGACACAGCGGCACTGCTCAAGAGGCCTGGAGCCTAGAATTTTTGCTTCCACTCTCCCACGTATGTAAGGTTAGTCATGCCTCTCTCACTGAGGCCTGATCATTCCCCCTTTAACCCTACTCATTCATTCATCATTTCCTAAGGACCTGCCCTGTGCAAGCCACTGAGGATTCAGCAGTAACCCAGACACAGTCCCTGGCCTTGTGGAAATCAAGTTTCATGGGGGACAGACAAGGCGACTAGCAGTTATCACCTAGGGTAACAGGGAAGGGAAAAGCACAGAGCAGGCACCTGACCCAGCTGGTGGGCTAGTGATGGTGGAAAGAATGATCAGCTGTCCTGGGAAAAATGAGTAGGAGGTAGCCAAGGGGAGAGGTGGGGGAAGAGTGCTCCTGGCAAAGGGAATTGTCAATGCAAAGGCCCAGTGTCCCAGGTGAATATCCCCAGAGTGGTGGTGGCTCAGAGGCTGAGCTGGGGCTGGGGAGGGAGGCAAGGAGGTGGAGACTGAGCCTTTAACCTGGCAGGGGGAGCAGGCCTGGCCCAGCCTCCCTCCCCATCCCCCAGGTGCCTCACCTGCCCTCATTGCTGTAATCTAGGCCAGAGCCTGGAGGGAGCCGAGCCCCCATTGGTGCACGCCATGTAGGTTTTTCAGAGATAATTTAATCAGAGCTATTAATAAGCAGAAAAGAAAGAGCTCTTTATGCTTCTTCTGGAGAAAAGGAGAAAGAAGAAGCACGTGTAACCTTGTTACTCACCCGGCCCTGCCCCCCATCCCCAGTACCTGGAGCCTCTCTCTGGGCCAAGCTTTGTGGGGGATGGGGCAAGAAGGCCAACGGAGGGGCGCTGAGGAGGCCCAGGTAGTCGCAGGGACTGGCACCCGCAAGCTCCCCGACCACACCCCACCCTCACATCCCACTAGCCACTTTGGCCTCCTCTTGGTTGCTTGAAGGCGCCAAACTGCTTCCCACCTCGAAGCCTTTGCATGAGCTGTTCCCTCCACCCAGACCACTCTTCCTCTGCTCTTCACCCGGCTGGCTCATTAGCTTAAATGTCACCTCCTCGGAGAAGCCTTCCCTGACTACCCCCGTCTGAAGTTCTTCTCCCCAGAGCACCTCCCTTTTGCTTTTCCCTTCCCCAAACTTATCACTGTTGGCAACTCTCTGAGCACTGTGGGTTGACTTGTTTGTTTCCTGTCTCCCTGTCTAGACTGTCAGCTCTGTAGGGGTGGGACTCAATGTCACCTTCTTCACTGCTGTGTCCCCAGCACCTTGTGTAATCACAGACACATACCAGCTTCTCTGTCAATATTTGTAGATGGAGTTTGGGGAGGGTTCGAGGGGCCTGGGTTGTTGGGATGGGAAACAGGAGGTGGTGGGGGTCCCTTCCACTTGGGAGACCCCCCGGAAAATCCAGGAACCATGAAATGCCCCCCATCCTTTGTTTCACTACTGGGGATCAGGAAACCCTGGGGAAGGCATTCACCCAAAGTTGTACAGTACGTTTGGGCCAGAGGTGGGACTTGAACCTGGAGCCGTTTTGGGAGCACAGAGTTCCATGAGTCTCATCTCAAATACCAGCTCTGTGTTGAGGAGGATTCTGAGGCCTCACTCAGGATTAGAATGGAAAGAACACTGTGCTACCATTGATTAGTGATGTCTGCCAGAGTCAGGGTTGGCTATTCCTGTGCATGGAGTTTGAAAGAGCACTGGACTGGGAGTCAGGAGGCTTTGTTCCTTCAATCAGCACCACCGTCTTATCACATGACCCCCTAGACAAGCCAGCCAACTTCCCTGGGCCTCAGTTTCCTCATTTGAAAATTGGGACTAGCCCTGCCTAACTCGAGGACTATGATGAGAAAATATGTATAACATTTCCAAAAGCCTAATGGGCTCTTTATAAGCATAATCAATGATTATTATTGTAAAATATAGCAACAATAATAGTAATAACATCCATCTTCTGAGGCCTTGCTATGGACCAGGCACTACCCCAGGTGCTTCTCATACGTGATCTGTAAACCTTGCAACAAGCCGTGAAGAGGACCCACTGGCCTGTGTTACAGGTGTGGACCCTGAGGTGGGGTCAGTGGCCTTGATCAGGGTGGCACAGAGCTCTTGAGTGGGTGGAACTAGGATCTGAGCCCTGGTGGGTGTCTTTGCACGAAGGCCTGCTGACTTCGCTGGAGGCCTTAACAAACCAGAAACGGTTGGAGATGGGGGTAGTCCTGGCAACCCCCCCTCAAAGGCGACCCCCCCCCCCCAACAAGGTCATCTCTGCTCTCTGGCCAGCTGGGCCTGGTTCTCCTGGGCTCTGAGTGACAGTGAGATTTCCAGGGGATTAAACCCAGCCCGCCCCACCTCCCCTCTGGGCTGGAAAGGCCAGCAGGCCCTCCCCAGCCCGCCTGGCAGATCTCCTTTTGTACAAAAAGTTATTGACTTATCAAGGTTAAAATACACTCAGCGCAGGCCAATAAAACAGGGATACCGCCGCATCCCGGCTGTCATGTGCAGCCTGGTTTTCATGGCAACAGGCCCTCTTCTGAACATGAAACGGTTCAGTTGTGCAAAGTTCAGGCGTTACATAAACAGGGAGTTAACAACAGCGGCAGAAATCAATGTCTGGCCAGGCATGGCCTGGGGAGATAGCATTGATTGGGTCCTTGTTGTCGATGGGCTGGGTCCCTGCTTCCTGCCCGGTCGCCTTGGGCTCCCTCCCGCAGCCCCAGCCCCTGGCTCAGACCCAGAGAGCTCCAGGAAGGTGCCTCCTGCCTTGCCCCAGAGCCCCCTTCTGGCTGGGATCCAGCAGGGAGGGGATCTGCTAAGCTGTCTGCAGCTGTTTTGTAAACCATTGCTGCTCAGAGACACCATTCCATTCCTTAAAATATGTTCAAGCCATCGTTAATGGAGAAAGCATCCCTTTGCCTTTTAAGCCATTCTGGTAACAAGGAACAGTCCCACTGCCTCTATGTTTAGCCACAAAAACCACCCATACATCAAGATGTGACCTAATGGGGTCAAACAGACCAGGATATGAAATTAAACTGGCTGTGCAGCCTTGGGTAAGTCAGTTCACCTCTCTGAGCCTCGGCTCTCTACCTTCTAAAATGACAAGAATAACAGCCCCAACTTCATGGGTGTAGGGATTTAGAAATCAGGGGACATGTGTGAAGCCCCTAGCTTAGGGCCTGTGTCAGGAAGCTAATGCTCTGTGTCTCTCTTCTATCACAGATTCCAGAAGACACCCTGGCGGAGCAGAAAAGGGCAGAGAACTAGAAAGTGATATTTGGGTTCAAATCCCCTCTCCACTGCTAGCTGTGTGACCTTAGGCAAGTCCTTCACCACTCTGAGCCTGGGCATCCATTCCCTTATATGAAATGGAGAAAGTGCCTTTGCCAGAGTGAAAGAAAAATGAGCTCACCCACGTGAATGTTCTGGGCACACAAAATGTGCCTAGTAAAGATCTATCACATCCGATCCTTCCTCTAGTGTTCCAACGTCACATATACCCTCCCTCCTAAGTGGAAAATCTCACAGGCTTTCTCTCAGGAAAGGGAGGTTCGAGGGGAAAGAGTTGTCTGTTTCATTTACTGAAAGGCGCTGAAGAACAGGGGGCTGGTCTTGTTCATCTTTGTATGGTCAAGGGTTGGCGCAGAGCCCAGGTATACAATAAGAGCTCAATACATGTTTATTGAGCAAAGTTAAACTCCTCTGGAGAGCTGGCTGGGCATGGGATAGCATGGAGACAGGGCATAGTTAGGATGACTTAGGGTGGCCGGTGGGGCTTCCAGCCATGCTGGGTATGGCAAAGATAGCCAACCCCCTGCTGAAATTCATAGCCCATTCCATGGGTGAAATGATGCCGAGAAACAGAGCCCAGGGAGAATATGTAGCTGGGGATGACCCTCCCAGGCATGGCTGAATGAGTAGCTTTGGCCAACGAAATGTGAGCATGATGTGAGAAGTGAACGTGCCTTTTCTCTAGAAGCTTTCTCTTCTGCCCTCAGGCAGGTGATCGACCCTTCTAGGTCAAGGCAGGACCAAAGATGGATGAAGCCTGGGTCCCTAAATCACTTGAGGAAAGTTGCCCACTTGTTGACCAACAACACAGGCTCTGAACCGTTAGGTGAGAAATGAACCTCTGCTGAGATATGCCACTAAGATGCTTGGGTCTATTTGTTACAGCAGCTGGTGTTGCCATCATGAATTCGCAGGGCTTCCCAGGAAGGACTCAGAACCACCCCTTCCCCCAGCACAGTCCTCTCTGAGTCATGGCATTTTGCAGAGCTTCGAGGGTGCCCTTATTTGATAAGGGAAGTACAGTAAAATATTGATGGTAGAATCTAGATGGTGGATATTTGAGTGTTCATTGTAAATGTCTTTCGACTTTGCTGTAGGTTTGAAATGTTTCATAATAAAATGATTGAAAAAATATCTATTTCTATATTTTCAAAGTCTTTCTAGGAACCTTAGAGTTTTAGAAAGTAAGTGGTGGGAATGGGCAAATGGAGCTGGAAAAGTTAGAGCTCTGAGGTCCACACTCTACCCCTCACCCTGCCAACTTCAACCAGAGAACATTCAATTTCATCTCTTTTTCCTCTCGGAGCTCAGCACGTGATTTAATTTGAAAAAAGCTCTCCACTGTTCCAACAATAAAAGGTTTGAAAACCACTGAGTTCAATCCTCTCATGTTGCAGATGGGGAAAGTGAGGTCTAGAGAAGGGGAGGGACTTGCTCCAGATTACACAGCGAGCCAGTGGCTGAGCAGGAATTCAAACCCAGGTCTCCTGGTCCCCAGGACAGAGTTTTTCTCCATGGCTTTCTGGAGGGTCTCTGGGATCTCCACCCTGGGGGCTGCTGGGAGGCAAAGGGGGAGGGTTGGGTACTAGGCAGGTGCCTTCACACCCTGTACCCTCCAGCCACAGCCCTCTGCCTTTAGTGTCATATATTGGGTTCCAAGGTATTTGACCAAATGGTTCTGCAGGTGGGGAGAGGCTGTCTGGGAGGTGATGGGAGGACACTGGACAGTGTTTCCTGGAGCAGTACCTTCCCCTTCCCTCTATCTGTGGTGGGAAGATGGATGGGGGGAGCCAGGACTGGGACAGACCACGCAGGAGTGATGGATTTGGTCCCCAACCAGAAGCCTCCAGGGTCATCTGGGGTCATGAGCAGAGGTGAGAGGTCACCCAGCTGGGGCAGGTGGGTCAGCGAGGGACAGGGACAAGGAGTCGGCTTAGAGGTCCAAGGGCTGGTAATGGAAGGGGTGCTGTGTACCCTAAGCCTGGAACTCCTCTAGTACTAGTATCATTCATTCATTCCATGACCCCAGGGTGCCAGCTCCTGGGCAGGGCACTGGAGGTGCCAGGATAAACGGGCATCATTCCTGCAGGTGGGGGCCAGTGGAAAATAGAGAACAGTGCCATCTCACCCCACCCCTAGCAAATGACCAGCCATATGACTTTGGGCAGGTCCCATCACCCCTCTGAGCTTCAGTTTCCCCATCCAGAATATAAGGATAATTGTAGCTCCAAACTGAGAATGTGTGTGACACATTTGGCACAGAGCTTGGCCGGGAGAAATGGTGGTTCTCTTCCCTAGGCTTTCAATTAAAAGAGAAGAGAAGGTCTCCCTTACCCCATCTGGCCTGTTTCCGGCAAGACAGGTGCATGGGTTTGAATCTTGATCCCACTTATTAGCTGTGTGATCGTGGGCTAATCACTTCCCCTTTCTGAGCCTTGGTCTTAAAATGAGCATAATAATAATAGGAATGGTTTATCTAATGGTTATTAGATCTAATGGTTATTAGATTAGATTAATATATGAAAGCATTTAGACCAGTGCCTGGTCCAGAGCTAACACTCAGGGAATGCTAACCTTTGCTATTAGTGCTGTGATGGATTGAGTCTATCAAACCAGGGATAATGGTACTGGTGAATATTGACCTAGTGCTAGTGGAGGACTTGCAGACCCTCTAAACCCAGTCTGTGCCTGTATGCCAACTCTGGCTCATCCAGGGGAAATGCCTCGAGCATTGGCTTGGATTAGTTTTGCTACCTCATCCTGGTTCAGTGAAAACAGTACTGCAGTTGATTAGCAATGCCTGCCATGGGCGTGGGAGGGGAGAGTGACAGGAGGCATGCCATCTATTAGCCATTCCTGGCCCAAGCCCTCCCCTTGCACAGATGGGAAATGAAGGCTCAGAGAGGGAAACAAGACTTACTCAAGGCCACACAGGCAGTCACAGACAGGGCTCTTGCTCCTGCCTCCCCGATTCCTTCCTGAGCCCTGGTCTATGTCATTTCATCCTGTGGAGAAAAGTCATTATTTCTCCATTACATTTCCCAGCCTGTTTTCTGGAAGGGAGTTAATTGATTTAAACTTTTCCGGGATGATTCTCCCTCCTCCTCCACTCCCCTGGGCCCCCGATTCTATTACTACTCTTCCTCTCGGAAGTCAGTAGGTGGCATCTGCTAGGCCAGGCACAGAAGTCTCTAGGTGGGGGCCTCGGAGCAGGTGTGGAGAATGTGGACCTTGCCTGGGGCTGGGTCTTCTGGGGAACTCCACTTCAGTGACAATAACGTGTGTGGTGTTGCTTATCCGCAAAGCGGCTACCGTTTGTGCTAAGTGCCAGGCGCAGCTCAGAGTACCCACTGGCTCTTTGCATCTACCCAACATACAAAAGGGGAAACTGAGGCACTGGGATGGTCCCAGAGCTGAGATTCAAACTCATGACCACCTGGCCCCCAATTATTTATTCTTTACTATTAATGTCACTCTTCCTTGGCTCTGTGAAACCCGGTCACCCCAAATGACCTTTCAGATTCTAACTCCAGACTTTTGAACTTGGCTGAAGGGTAATCACTGATACCCATTTGATGGATGAGGAAACTGAGACCAAGAGTGGGGAGAGAGGCTGATCCTGAGTCACATAGCAAGAGAGGCCAAGGCTCTGTCCTTTGCCCCTACGGGGAAGAAGCAGGACAACAGAGGCTCAGAGCGGGGCTGGCCACCGCGGTCCTCCAGGCCGATTCATCTTTCAAGCTGAAATATTTATTTACGCACCCCATTTAATCAGGATATGCCATAATTAGAGGCAGATTTGTGCCTCCTGCCTGTGGTATTATTTATTTCAGGTTCTGGGCAGCCACTTCCCTGGGCCGTGTGTGCACTGGGTCTGGATTTCAATCAGATGGGGCCCAGCAGAGCTGTCCCCAGGGACCTCACGGCAGCGATGCCCCCCTTGGAATGATAAATGAGCCCACAGACAGCAGAAATGCTGCCCAGCTGCTCTGGGGGGCTGGCATGCATGGGGTGGCGAAGGGGGTGTTGTCACCAATCCCAGGATCCTGTTGCCGAGGAGCTCCCCCTCCCCCAGTGCCAGACAATAGCCTGGCATTCTCCAGCCCCAGGAAGAAACATACAAGCAAGATGGCATCACGTGGGCCCGCTGCCGTCCTGCTTCTAGAATCCTAAGGCCAGAAGGAACTTGGAAGGGCTGTCTGCCCCCTGCCCCTATTGCTGTCTCGTGAAAGTTTTTATCTCAGCATCTCTCAGCCTTGACTCTGGGGAACACACTCTTTTGCTCACAGCTCCCGTGGCTGGGAAGTTCCTTCTGCTGTCTCACTTTAGTCAAGGTAAAAGCATTTGCAACTCTGTCCCCTAGGTGATCCCACAAATGACACACTTTGTCACTGTTTAGAAGGAGGTGGAAGATATGGGAAGGGTGGAGAGTGTGGGGAGCGGTTCTTTGGATACTGAAGGGAGTGGAACAGAAAAAAGAAAGCTAACCTTTATTGAGGCCTCCTGTGTTAAGACCTTTATCTGAGTTTGGGTAAGGTTTTTTTTTGGCTGCATCGGGTCTTCGTTTCTGCACACGGGCTTTCTTTAGTTGCAGTGCGCGGGCTTCTCATTGCAGTGGCTTCTTTTGTTGCTGAGCACGGGCTCTAGGCGTGCAGGCTCAGTAGTTGTGGCACATGGGCTTAGTTGCCCTGCTGCATGTGGGATCTTCCCAGACCTGGGATCGAACCTGTGTCCCCTGCATTGGCAGGTGGATTCTTAACCACTGCGCCATTAGGGAAGTCCTGGGTGAGTTTTTTAAACTCTCGGTGCCTCTGTTTGCTCAACTGTAGGATGGGAATGATACCAGGAGCTACCTCCAGAGATGGCTATGAGAATTAAAAGAGTTAATACCTGCAGAGATCCTAAAAAGTACCCGACACACAGTAGATGCTCAATAGTTGTGCACTATTGTTATCATTTGGTGATTAATCCTTCGGGAACCTGGCAAGTCAGATCCCCACCATTTTACAGATGAGGAAACTTAGGCCATCCCTTGCTCAAAGAGGGGCCTCATCATCATTTTCTAGATGAGAGAACCGAGGCTTGGGAAGCCGGGGAGCCCTCAAGGGCTGCCCCCAGCATGGCTAGGGCTCTGTGGGTGGTGCCCCAACCCTGAATCTTCCTCTGGAAAGTGGAGACACAGGTACTGACCTCCCTGGGTACTTTGGGAATCAAGTGATGGCATCTATGGGAGGTACCCAGTGTGGGCCTGGCAGGGAGAAGGGCTCCGTCTGGTGTTTGAAGCCCATTCTCCGGCCACAGAGGATCTGGGTCCTGGGGTTGGCTCAGAGGCGCTTGAGACCAATGTTTCATGGGTCATGAAATGATCACAGCGAAGCGGGCACAGCTCCCGGGGGTTCTCCTGCCAATTAGGCCAGATGCCTACAGGGGGATGCCCTTGTCCCTGGCCTAGTTGGGACAGGGTTTGTAGCTGAGCCTCCCCCAGGGACCACTGCTTCTAGGCCAATTGCCCTAATGAAGTCAGTGAGAGATGTGGCTTTAACAGGTGTGTGAGGGGGCACTTCACCTAGGTCTCATTTTGCAGGTAAGGAAACTGAGACTCATCAGGGAGAGGTGACTTGCTGAGGGTGCAGGCTGTAAACCCTGGAGACTCTGGGAGGGCCCCCGATAAACAGCTCCTTGGATCACCAAGCTGGTCCAGATCCAAAGTGTCTTTGTTGTGTGACCTCAATCGAGTTACTCAACCTCTCTGAGCCTCCCTTGCCTCAGGTGCCATGATGGGAATAATATCTAGCTGGGGATAGGGGTGAGGGGCACGGTGGCTGTGAGGGTCACATGGTGCTGGACACACCTGCCGCTCAGAGGATTCTGATCCTGAAACAAAGGAGGCTTGTGGGAGGGGCCCTTCTGTGTCTACATCCTGTGCCTTCTCACATTTCCCAGGCTGTTCCCTCTGCCCGAGATGTCCTTCCTGGCCCCCTTTCCCAGGCTGACTTCTACTCATTGTTTGTGTCCCAGTTCAATTGTCACTTCTACCGGAAATCTCTCACTGACCCTCCTCCACATATAGGTTGAGTTCTACTTCTGTGCTCCCTGATCACTCTGGACTGTACCTGCTTCCTCCCTGTCAGCTTAGCAGGGCAGGGCCCCTGATTATCTGGTGTGCATGGCAGACTTGGTGTCCAGCATGGGGCCTGGCATGTGGCAGGGGCTAATAAACGTTTGTTCAATGACTGACTCACTCCCTGAGTGATGGAACCAGTGAGTGGAATTCACCAGCACACTGCTATGGCTTGAATGTTTGTGTCCTCCCCGAATTCATATGTTGAAACCCTAATGCCCAAAGTGATGGTATTTGGAGGTGGAGGCTTTGGGAGGTGATTAGGTCATGAGGGTGGAGCCCTCAGGTAATGGGATCAGTGCCCTTATAAAAGAGACTTCAGGAGATCCCTCGCCTCTTCAGCCATGTGAGGACACATTGAGAAATCTGCAACCTGGAAGAGAACCCTCACCTGACCATGCTGGCACCCTGATCTCAGACTTCCAGCTTCCAGAACTGTGAGAAATAGATTTCTGTTGTCATAAGCCATCCAGTCTCTAGTATCTAGCAGCCCAAACAGACTAAGACACGTGCCCACCACTCCTGGCTCCCCAACACTAATCCCTCTTCTCAGAGAACACGGAAGCTGGCAGCTTGGGTGGCAGCAGCTAAATTTGAATCTCCCATAACAGGAGCTGCACAGATGTGAAACCAGGTTCAGTTCTGGGAGCACATTTGCTTTGTCAGGAATAGCCGGATCAGGTGGGTGCTGCTCGGGAGAAACCAGCTCTGGGCTGCCCACCTTTGGTGCCTACAGGAGCAGCAGAAAAGGCTGATCTGGAATCAGCCAGGCCTGAGTTCCAATTCCAGTCCTGGCACAATCTAGCTGGGTGACCACAGGCAAATGCCTCCACCCTGGGCCATAGTTTTCTCATGTATGAAATGGACTTGCCGCCATCCTGAAGCTACCACGTGCACTTAGGGGAGGCCCTTTGATGGGGCAGGGGGTTTCACACAAGCATAGTCTGTCCTACATCCTGGCCTCCTCATCCAAGGGAGGGCCCGGGCTCCAGCTCCCAGTGTGCTGGGTTTTAGGAACCCTCATCACCTGCCAATTCTGTCTCTCCTTCCCCTTCTCTACTGATGCTGAGCTCTCCCTCCAGAAATTTCCACTGTGAGAAGGGCCCAAAGGATCCACTGTCATTTACTGAGCACCTACTATGTTCCAGGGCCTGGATACTTTTGCCCTCACTGAATCCTCCCCTCTGCCCCCATTTTACAGATAAGGAAATTGAGGCTCAGAGAGGGAGGACAGGGGCCCAGGGGCATGCAGCTGGGAAGTGCTGGAGACAGGATTTGAACTCACATCTCCCCCGCCCCCAGCTCTAGAAACAGCCTCTCCTTGGGTGATGGCTCATGGCCCCTGTAACTGCACAGAAAATACCCACCACCCAACCGAGGCCCCGCAGATATGAGGGTAGACGGGGAAGTTATTTTGAGAGGAGTGGGAACCAGACAAAGAAAAGAAGCCCCCTTCTTTTTTGCATTAATAATAATAATTATTATTAATTGCCTGATTAATAATAATAGTAACCCACATGTTGAGCCTTTACCAAATGCCATGCCACCTAGGACTCCCAATGACTCTTTTAGGACATGATTGAAATGTATCCCCGTTCTACAGATGAGGAAACTGAGGCTCAGAGCAGTGAGGTGATTTTCTAGGAGTTGCCCAGCTTGGAAGCAGAAATGCTGTGATTTGAACCCCAGTAATACCAAAGCTCCTTGGCTGGGGCCCTTGCCCAGGGATAACCTCAGGAAATGTTTGCTGATTGACCAGTTGAAAAAATGAATGAGAGAAGAAATGATTTAATGAATGAATGGTCAGCTCTGCTCTAGGATGCCTACAGGGGGCGGGCAGGGGGCTGGAGAAGAGATGCCAAGTCCAACCCCGCCCTCCAGGCCTGCCTCCTGACCTCCAGCAGGGACTTCCATCTTTGGTCTCATCAGGGTTGGGGGTGGGTGGCCAGCCGGTGGGGCAGATCAGGACTCCCCCAGCCTCTGTCCTGCCCCCAGATGCTCACACTCCTTGTGACTTATTGTTAACTTTACAAGCCCCTTGGTTTTTATGAGGGCTATTCATAAAGCTTCGGGCTTTGATCCACAGCATAAAAAAGCAAACTCCTGTGTCTGAAAATGTCACTGGGGATTAGGGGAGCCTTTGAAGTCCCCTCCCTCCAGGCAGCATCCGCCCAGCTTCCCTTCCAAAGGGCCTCCACGCCTGGGAGCCCTGGCCAGGCCCTAGGGGCCCTCCTTTGGGGTAGAAGTGGCCCCTGCCCAGATGAGTGACAGGTAGGGGTCCCCTCCCCTTGGAGCACTCTGCCCAGCCAGGCACTCTTCCCAGTTCCAGGCAGGACTGGGCCTCCCTGATCTCCAGATGTTGGCAACATCTGTCTCTCATGTTTATGGACAGCCAGAGGCAGCTATCTCGCGTCCCTGAGCCCAGCAGTAGGGACTGCGAGGTTTTAAAAAATGGATTATTATTACTGGCTTATTGGGAGGGAGGGGGACAGGGAATGCAAATAGGCAGGTAGGGGAGAAAGAGCTCTTAGCGAGGCAGATGGCTATCCCTTTCCTCCTAGCCCTGGGGTCTAACCTTCCACCCTACCTGGTAGGGAGGGACCCCCTCATGTGTTTCTTCCTTTTTATCAGTCAGGTGACAGCTGGAATGGTTTAGGCCAGTTCATGGGGGTGGTGGAGAGAGGCACCCAAGTAGACAGTCCAGAGAAACAGTGTGTTCCCTGCTCCCGCCTGGTTCTGCAGTGAAGTGAGGCCAGAAGGAAGAAGAGGATGACCTTGCTTGGCTCCTGTCAAACATTCACAGGGGCCTGACTGCTTCTAGGAGGTTTTCTCTCTCACTCTCTGGATCTTGCGGGACCTCCAAGCAACTCAGTGGCCAATAGCAGGTGAGGCGGTGAAGTCCCAGCTTGCCTGGTCTCTGAGCTGTGTGATCTCAAGCAAGCCCTTGTCTTCTCTGAGCTGCCCTTCCCCTATTTCGAAAACAGGGAGCCTCACACCATGCAAGGCTGTGTGGGGATCAAAGGAGGTCATTCCCGGGAGCACATGGGATGCTCGGCGACCCTCCAAGGAGCAATGGTCTCTTCTGCCTCCTTCTCCAGACTCGGATTCCTTTCTTAAGGCTCAGAGGAGGCAAAGCTAGGGCCCCAGGGGGAAGAGGCCTCGGCCAAGGCCCCCTGCCTGGCCCTTTGCCCAGCTTTCTCCTAGACGAAAGGCCTGGCCTCAGCTGGTGGAGGAGGCGGCCACCGTGATCATCCACAGCGCTGGTGTCACGGCCACCTCCTTTACCCCCACCTTTAAAGGTCACCGAGGAGGGATGCGGCTCTTCCCTTCACAGGGCTTTATGGGGGAAGGCAATAAAGTGGCAGGAGGTGTGTGCAGGGCAGGGGGCTGTGTGTGTGAGGGTGAGGGGGTGGGACCAGGACAGTGGGAAAACGGGTGGGTGGAGGCGGGGCCATGTGACCTGGGACTCGGACAGGTATGCCAGGGAGTGAAATGGTGAGCAAATAAACAAACCAGGTCTGCTCATACCATGGAGTACTACTCAGCGATAGAAAGGAACGAACTCTTGATACAAGCAACAACATATGTGAATCTCAAAAAAAACCCAACAAAACCATATAGTTGCACCTGCTTTGCCATCTGCCCGCGAAGCTTCCTCCCTCCTTGCCGCCTCCCCTACCTCTTTATCTGGCCAAACTCCCCCTCATCCTTCAGAGCCAAATTCAGAAGACTACACACCGTACGATTTCAAGTGTATGAAATTTTAGAAAAGGTAGAACTATAGTGGCACAGAGCAGACTGGTGATGATCGGGGGGCCAAAGTGTGGGGAGTGGGGATTGACCACAAAGGGGTCAGAAGGGAAATGCGGAGGGTGATGGAGACATCCTATAGCTGAATCTGGTGTGGTTTACATGATTGTATATATTTGTATACTAATTGCATGCATTTGTATATGCTTGTATACTCATCAAACTGCACACTTAACATCAGGGAATTCTGTTGTATGTAAATTACACTTGGACAAAGGCTAAAAAAATTACAGTAAAAATCCCACAGGCAAGCAGAAGACAATTCGTCTTTACGGAAGAATGTAAGATTAAAAAGTAAGGAAGTGGGCTTCCCTGGTGGCGCGGTGGTTGAGAGTCTGCCTGCCGATGCAGGGGATATGGGTTCGTGCCCCGGTCCGGGAAGATCCCACACGGCTGGGCCCATGAGCCATGGTCGCTGAGCCTGCGCGTCTGGATCCTGTGCTCCGCAACGGGAGAGGCCACAACAGTGCAGTGAGAGGCCCGCGTACCACAAGAAAAAAAAAAAAGTAAAGAAGTAGGGGCTTCCCTGGTGGTGCAGTGGTTATGAATCCACCTGCCAATGCAGAGGACACGGGTTTGATCCCTGGCCCAGGAAGATCCCACATGCCGCGGAGCAACTAAGCCCGTGAGCCACAACTACTGAGCCCGTGCACCCAGAGCCCGTGCATCACAACGAAGAGTAGCCCCTGCTCACCACAACTAGAGAAAGCCCACGTGCAGCAACAAAGACCCAACCCAGCCAAAAATACAAACAAACAAATTAACTAATTTTTTTAAAAAAAGGAAAGAAGTAAAACCCTCTACTTTCATTTCGACTCCCCAGAAGCAACAACCCAAGTGTGCATTCGGACTTTCATTCACTCACTTACTCAACTAATACTGACTACCTACTATGTGCTACACACTGCTGTAGCTACTTTTAACAATCGTGTGTTTGCATGTAATTCTCTAGAAACAGTTTCTAGATACACTTTGTTTTTAGGTAATTGTGAACATGCAGTAGTCTATTTTACACAGTTTTCACCCACCCAACAGCCCAGCCTAAGGAGAGATGGGGTGAGTTCACACCTCCTCCATGCTTTTTAAAGGCTGTCCAGGAGTTCACTGAATGGATGGACCAAATTTATTAACCTGCCCTCTCTTGACAGACATCCCACTTGGCTCTACATTTTAAAAATATCACACACAGAGGTGCAGTGAACATTCTTGTGACTGCAACTGGGCTTATTTACAGGGTATATTCTTGCGGGTTGAAGAATATTTTTCAAAATTTCAAAAAAATTTAAATCTCTCAAGTCTGCCCTCTTCTTGACATTTGGGTGTGTTTCCACCCTTTTCATAAAGTGAACCCAAATCTTCACACACACCGACAAGCTGCACCATCCTGTCCCTACCAATTCCACTTGGCTTCATCTTACCCTGTGCTCCAGCCACACTGATCTCTGCCCTACCGTAGGGCCTTTGCACCTGCTATGTTATCCGCCTGCAAAGCTTCCTCCCTCCTCCTTGTCCCCGTCGCCTGGTTAAACGCCCTCTTATCTTTCAGAGTTCATCCTACAGGAAGCACTACCTCCTCCAGGGAGTCTTCCCTGATTGCTCTGACTGTTAACAGCTTTCAGAGACCCCATTGCTTTCCTTCAGAGTACTGATGTCCATTTATAAAGAAATTTGTTTTTCTAGGATCCTCTGAACAATGCCTGTCTCCCCACTAGATTGTGAGCTCCACAGGGCAGAGATGGAAACTTGGGTTGGACCCTGGGACCAGGATTGGTTCACAAGGGATTAAGGAATTGATCTCAGGAGAGATGAGTAAGAGCATGGGGAAAGCAGGACGGGGAAGGGGAGGAAGCCAAGAAGGGTGCAATTCCAGGCAAAGCCCCACGGAGGGTGGCTTCATCCTGACTGGGAGCTCGGGAGTGTAAGTTACACCGCAGTTATCCTGACCTGAGGCAAGGAAGCTGGGCTTCCACCCTCACTGTCAGCCATTGGCTAAGAACTGCCTCAGCATGGGGATGAAGGTGTATGTAAACTCCCTGGCTCTGGGCACATGTCTGCAAAGTAGCTCCAGTGGCCTGAAGATAGTTCTTTGAAGGAGTCACAAATGTGGACACACGGAAAAAAGCACACAAAAGCTGGTGGAGGGACATATAGAAATGGTCAGGTCTTCCCTGGTGGCGCAGTGGTTGAGAGTCCGCCTACCGATGCAGGGGACACAGGTTCGTGCCCCGGTCCGGGAGGATCCCACATGCCGCGGAGCGGCTGGGCCCATGAGCCATGGCCGCTGGGCTTGTGCGTCCGGAGCCTGTGCTCCACAACGGGAGAGGCCACAACAGTGAGAGGCCCGCGCACAGCAAAAAAAAAAAAAAAAAAAAAAAAAAGAAATGGTCAAAGGGACCCCAGGAGATAAGTGGCATGTGATTGCACCCACTGCAAATGAGGTCTTTTTTCTTCACTATCCCAAGAACCCAGCATAGCGCTTGGCACAAAGCACGCACTCAAGAAAGACTTGGTGAATCAATGAATGAATGAAAGAATGAATGTGAGTGTAAAGACAATATTCCGGCAGAAGCGATGGCATATGCAAAGCCTCAAAAGCAGAACTAGACATTGCCAACTAAAAATTGTCACTCGCCATCTGCCTCTACAAGGATAAAGTCATGAGCCACTGCTGTCGCTGACTGTCAACACTCCCTGAGAGGAGTTCAGGGCGGAGATCAGGAATGAGGCGCTCTGTGCTCCGGGAAAAACTGGCAGAACAACACTTCAGATAGTTAGATATTTTCAGGAGGTTTTATGAGCCCCAATTCTTGCATCTTCTCATATCTAAAAAAGCACTAAAATTATTAATGGTGATGTCTGCTCCTCGTGACTAAGCAGCCAGCCTCTGCCAACGTGTGCTTGACGCACATGCCCCTTTCACTAAAATCACACATAATACCGACTTTCCCCACCACCTCTTCGGAGCAGTTCTTCAGAGCTATCTGAGATGCTATCTCCCAGGCTACAGTCCTCATTTTGCACCAAGTAAAACTTAACTCACCACTCTCACGTTGTGCATTTTTTTCAGCATTTATACCCGTCTGACGAGAGCCAGTTGTCAAAGGTTCAGGAGTTCCGTGAGCCAGTCATGTGACATAGCATTCTGATCCCCGCTGGTGTGCTTTCATTCAATCCAGTTCTGATGCTTAACCATCAGACTTAACCATCAGTCAACATTGGACTCGGCAGGTTAAGGGGCACAGACCCCAACCAGACTGCCCTCGCTGCAGACGACAGCTGCAAGTTCAGGGGTCCTGACACTTAGGACCAACTGGCTACAAATTCAGGTCTGAAAAGGTTCAGAATTCAGAGCTTCCATGCCTGCTCCCCGTGGAATCGGGCACACCACCTCCTAGCACATCAATATGTTTACCAACCAGGTAGCTGCTCTGAGCTTTGGTGCCCAGAGTTTCTACTAAGGTTCCATTACCTAGGAGAGCTTGACTGAATCACTGGCCATGTGATTGAATTCCATTTCCAGGTGTCTCCCCTGTTTGGAGGGGGTTGGGGTCAGCGGGGGGTGGCACAAAGTCCCACCTTCTAATCACGTGGTTGGTCTTTCTGGTAACAAGCCCCCATCCTGAGTCACCTCATTTGTTAGCATAAACTTAGGTGTGATCCAGGGGTTCAGGAATAACAAATCTATTTTTTTTTTTTCCCCCTGGGTCACGCTTCCACTAAGATGCGGAATCTTAGTTCCCCGACCAGGGATGGAACCCATGCCCCCTGCAGTGGAAGTGCCAAGTCCTAACCACTGGACCACCAGGGAAGTCCCACAAAGACACTCTTATTACTCCAGAAATTCCAAGTATTTAGAGCCTCCCTCACAGGAACCAGGGACAAAGGCCAGTCAGTCTTTCTTATACAAGAAATTTAAATTGTATAAACTTACAGCTAAACAAATCATATTGTAACAGCAATAAACACTCAAAGCTCATCATTTCTTAGTGTTTTACTACATTTTGCTATTATCTATGCCATTGAGATTATTTCCATCTATTGTGTCTATATGGTGGAAATACTACATAACTGATATCTCCGTATGTCTCTCCAACTCCACATTCGCTAAAATGTTGGTGAGTTTGAAATCAGAGTATTGACACCACAGAAATTGGCAAGTGCTACAGATCAGGGCTTAACTTATTGTGCTGTTGATTATCTAAACTTAGAAAGTGATGGAGAAAATGTTAATAACACAAATCAAACTTGAAAGTGTGCTGTGTTTATAGCCCTTACATGTGACTAACACACAAAATTGAAGAGATATTCTTCCAGTATTCAAAAACCATCATGCAGCTCCCATCACTGACAAATGGGTGAAATTCTTACATCTCCACTGTTTCACTCTCAGCTTACCCATTAACACTTAAATGAAAATATTAACCAGTATTCATGCCTGAACTACACTTGTTCATCGAGTCCAGCCATAGGCTGGCTATTAATACCAGAGCTTGGCAAATTTCAGTGAAAGCATTTTAGGAGAATCAGTTGGCTCTATGGAATTTACAAGAAAGACTATTGTATGTTTCACTTTTTTTTTTTTTTTTTTTTGCCATACGCGGGCCTCTCACTGTTGTGGCCTCTCCCGTTGTGGACCACAGGCTCTGGACGCGCAGGGTCAGCGGCCATGGCTCACGGGCCCAGCCACTCTGCGGCACGTGGGATCTTCCCGGACCGGGGCACGAACCCGTGTCCCCTGCATCGGCAGGCGGACTCTCAACCACTGCGCCACCAGGGAAGCACTCACTATTATTTTTAAGTTGTGTGCCACACATCAGTATCAATACAATATATATCAATAAAGGTTCCAACTATGCACAAAGGCACGTGTAACATATACACTTTTTTTTCCCCCCCAAAGAGCTGGGACTAAGCCACTATGATAGGGCAGGTTGGATGGAGTGGAAGGGACAAGGTGCCTGAGGGGCTAAAGGTGGAGATGAGGCCCAGTTCAGATAGTCCAGGAGCCTGAATGTCAGGCTCAGAGGGGGAGATAACCTGCTCTAAGTCACACAGCCAGGAAGTGTCAGAGCTGAGTTAATCAGAGGGTCGTGGTGGGGCCTGCCCTTCTGTCTTGGGTCCTCTGCTCCCCTCTCCTCTCCAAGGCTCCAGCTCACGAATCTTAGGGACAAACCTGGGGTCATTTGGGTCTGGGAAGTTAACCCAGCCCAGCCTCTGTATCCCATAAGCAGAGGCATTTGTCAAGTCTCTGAGTGCCAGTTAGTGGGGCAAGGGCCTGGTTAGTCATTGTGGCATGGCAGATTTGGGGGAATTAATCAGGCCGGAGGTGGTGGCAGGGAGGGGGCGGGGGAGAAGCGGGGGAGAGTGAAGCATGGGTGCTGAGTCCTAAGGATCCGGGTGATCAGTCCTTACAAGTGGCCATCAGGCTGGCCTAGGGAGAAGCAGCCATTGCCTCTGGGAGGTGCCACTGGTCAGGGAGGGGAGGGGAGGGGAGTGGATATTCTGGGGGACCAGGAGGGCTTGCTCACCCTTCCCTAGAAAGACAGTACAGAATTTTGGATCAAGGTGGCTCAGGAAATGACCACAGATGGGGCCCTGCCTCCCATGCCTGGATTTCAGAGGTAGGAGGGGCATGGGAGACGGGGCTAGGTGGGATGGGAGGGGGTGCTCTAGGGCAGCTGAGTAGAGTGGTTGGGTCCCAACCCCCTTCCTTGCCAGCCCGCTTGCCTGGGAAACTGTCAGGAACTGTCTCCCACCTGCTGAGTCTGGGCTGGCTCTTCCGGACAGGGGGGCCCCAGGGGACCCCGCCTCAAAAGTGTCATCTTAGAAGCTGGGCAGGGTTTCTCAGCTCCTGCGGATGTGCTTGCCTTTTAAAATGTGTTTCTGCTGGGATTGCAGGCAGCCCATCTGGGGGCTTTGTTGGAATTAGAAAGAAGTATCCCCCTCTGGGCAGACCCATGAGGAAAAAGCACCCCTCTGGGTGTGATCATTACCAAAAGGCTACACTTTCTCCAGGCTATTGAAGGCCCTTGGTACAAGCCTCAACTAGTGGACCTCAGACTGAATTTCAGATGCATTTCACCCCTAACCCCACTCCCTCAACCAGGTGCCCCTGGGTGGGGCACAACCTGGAAAATCTGTATCCTGTAGCCTGTTCCCATCTTCAGACCCCTAGGGACTGCTTTGGTCCCCTGTGACACCATGGAAAGAGCATGGGCTCCAGAACCAGCTAGCACTGGATCCAAACCCCAGCACTGCCTCTAGCCCTATGTGTGCCCTCCCGTCTCATCTCTGGGCCTCAGTTTCCTCATCTCTAGAATGGGGATGATAACAGCTCTTCCATCCCAGGATGGATGTCAGGGATGACAGAGGAGATGATACGTACAGCCATGTGTGGTCCTTCCTATGTGCTCAATACACGCTTGGGCCTTTATTCCCTGGCCCCAGCCCAGATCCCTGGCTGTACTCTCCTAAGAACCAGGCTTGCCCATCTCCCTCCCCAAAGCAGAGGAAGAATCTAGCTGTGGCCCAATGATTAGCGAGGCCGGCAGATAACCTGAGGACTGGAGCTGGGATCTAGGGCTGGGGAGGCACATGCCAGGAGACAAGATCCAGCCCTCAGAGCAGTGGTCCCGGGCTTTTGGGGGTCATGAGCCCCTCTGGGTATCTGATAGACACTATGGCCTCTCTACCCAGAAAAATGTAACTGCACACACAGTTTTGCATATTGCTTCAAGGGTTCATGAACATAGTAAAACCTAACCATGGACCCCAAAGAACTCCCACTCTAGAAGCAGCAGGCTCAGTTCCCCGTCCCCTCCGGGGGGGCCATCGGGACACTAGATTCTTCCACAGGGCAAGAAGTGAAGAAGGAAGGAAGGAAGCTGGCATCTACTGAGCTGACTTTATATGTATTAGCTTGTCTAAGGCTCTCGGCAATGCTGTGGGGTAGTAACTATTCCCATTTTACAGATGAGGAAACTGAGACTCAAAGAGGCTAAGAGACTTGTCCAAGATCACACAGCTAGTGACAGAGGTGGGTCTCTTCCTAGAGGGAAGATGCCCTGGTTGTGCCTTTGCAGGGAGAAAGAACGACGTCAAAGGCCTGATTTTTCTAGCCTGACCCTGAGTGCTAGGGAATGTCAACTGCTCTGTGCCCCTCTCCTCACACCCTGCTGTTGCTCCCATGGATGCCAGAGTCCTATTTGCTGCTGCCACAAGACATTCAGCTTCCATCCTCCAGATTATCCAGGCTTTGTCCGTGGATCAAGTCAGATCAAATTAATCTTTTCCTGGGACAACCACCCACCCAGGGCCACAAAGCGATGGAGCCCTTGGCAGTCACTAAGGGTTTATGTGAGAAAGAATCATATGTGGAATGTCTCTGTGCAAAACCACTGTCAAGAAGCTGATCCATAACGTTGTCCATGGTTGTTCTATGTCATATGGAGTCCAGAATGGCCCAGGGGACACATCCCTCTCAGGACCCAGACCTAAGAGAAGTCTCTCTTTTCTGGAAAACTCATAGTTTTACTTCTCTTAAACTTGGCTTTTGGTACACAATGAGAACTAGGGAAAGAAACTTGTTTGCCTTTTTGCCATGGCTGCTAGGAAGCTCAGGACAGGGCTTACATTTTCATTGCCATCGTTTACCTTACCCTAGGTTTTCTGAAATAATTTGTTTCCTCACATACTGTCAGAGAAAAAGCACATTCTCCCCAAAAAAGTGCCTTTTAAACAATTTCTAAGGGAATATGTTGACCTAATAATTGTCTTGCAAGACTACGGAAAACAGAGAGAGGGTAGTCAGAGAATGGAGCCTTTTTCTGTGCATCTCCCTTGCACCCCCATCCAATGGCATAGGCCTCCCCGTAGCTCATTCCCTCTGATGTTAGGGCCTGGCTACCTCTCTGTTCCCAACCCTCTTTATACTTGGCTCTTGTATTTTATTTCCAGTTTTAATGGTATAATTTTAATTAGGCAGGGTTTTAAAAAAATGTCAACTACCTTACATAATTTTTTGGAAGTGACACAGTTAGCTGTACAAAACACTACCTGTCTTCAAATGCACAGGTACACACATGACCACAAACGCACACAGACACACACATACACATCCGGTCTGAATGCCTGTCTCCCTACTCTTTGTTTCCCGGGACTCTGGTTTGCCTATGCTCTGCCCTCCCTCACCTGGAACATTCTGGAGCCTGGTGCTGGATAAAAAGATTAAGTCCTGCAGTGACTCTTCTCTCTTCCCCAGGTTGCTGAAGATCTCTATCATTTTCCCATTGGCCTGGTGGGAACCAGGAAAGGGAATCAGAGATGATTATGGGCCTGGAAATTCAGGGACATCATGGGAAACACAAGAAGCAAAGATACTTAGATCTCAGCTCCAATTCCAGCTCCATCACTTTTTCCTGTTAGGGGACTTGGTCCAAGTTCTGGACTTCTCTGATCCTCAGTTTCTTTCTTTGAATAATGAGGAGAAATAATCATACAGACTGTTATGAGGATGAAAGAGCATGTAAAATGCCTGGCACACAGTCAGGGCATAATGAATGGGCACTACTTTCACTGTCTTCTGTCAGCTATGAACAATTATCTCAAGCCCTAAGTCTGGAAGTTTGTGGGTGACTGAGAGATGAGAGTATTTTCGGTCCTAACAAAGGGAACTACTGAAACCAGAAGTCAACATCTACCAATCCATTCACTTCCCAGTCTGTCCATCCATCCATTTGTTCATTTATCCATCTATCCATCCACCTACCAACTCAAACAGCTATCCATTTATCCATCCACCCAACTACGAACCCACCCATTCACCCATCCACCTACCAATCTGCTCATCCATCCATCCACCCAACTACCAACACACCTATTCACCCATCCATCCACCAGCCTGCCCATCCATCCATCAATCCATCCACCAACCACAAATCCTTCTGTCTGTTCATCTATCCATGTATCCATCTCACCTACCCATCCATCCATCTGTCCATCCTTTCACCATTCATCCGTTCCCCTATCCCATTATTCCTTAGCACCTTCTAAGGGCTAATTTCTAGAGATAAGAGAATAAAGCATAAACTTTGCTCTTAAGAACTTCTGGTCTTTGGACTTCCCTGGTGGTGCAGTGGTTAAGACTCCATGCTCCCAATGCAGGGGGCCTGGGTTCCACCCCTGGTCAGGGAACTAGATTCCACATGCATGCCTCAACTAAGAGCCCGCCTCCCTCAACTAAGGAGCCCACCTGCCGTTAACTAAGACTCAGCACAACCAAATAAATAAATAAATAAATAAATTTTTAAAGTAGCTTTCTGTTTAAAAAAAAAAAAGAAAAGAACTTCTGGTCTCTAGAGGAAGATAAGATATGTAGCTAGATTATTATCTCATATCTATCTTACCCACCCCACCCCAGGGTATCAGGAAAAGAAATGTTTGGGAAATGTTGCCTATTAGATCCCCCTCTGGGTGATTCACTGCTCACACTATTAGCACATTAAAATATCTGACAAGTCCTCTAGTCAAGATCTCTTTTCAATCACTATTACCCCACATGACTTGCCTCTAGAACTTATTTTAAGAGGATTGCCTGTTAAAATCCCATGGAATGAGATTGCCTCAGAATAGATTTGGGGAAACGCAGATAAACCAAGGAAGAAAGAACCAAGTGTCATTTAAAAAGCACTGAGTAGTATTGGATTATAACCCAAAGTATAAAATAAATATCCATGAGTCCATAGTGATATAATGACTGAATAAATAAACAAAAGAGAGAATATACATATCTCCTGTGCAGAAGAACTCCAAATAATTTTTGTAGGTACTCTGTCATCAAGGAAGGGGAGCCTAACTCCCTACTCCTTAAGTGGGGGCTGCACACAATGACCTCCTTCTAAAGAGGACAGTATGGAAAGTAGAGGGAAAGTCACTTTACAGTGGAGAAGCCTGGCAAATGCTACCCCAGCCACGTGATCAAGCTTAAGGTCAACAACGACGTGTCAAACTCATAGTATGTACCCTCGACAGGACGTGATGAGAATGGCATCTGTGGTCTTCCTCCCCTCCAGACACATAAGCTCAGTCTAACTATGAGAAAAATACCAGACAAATCCCAAGTGAGGTACAACCTGCAAAATACCTGACCAGGGCTCCTCAAAATTGTCGATGTCATCGAAAACAAGGGAAGTCTGAGAAGCTATCACAGCCGAGAGGAGTCCAAGGAGAAGTGATGACAAAATAGAATGTGGTCTCCTGATACAGAAAGAGGACATTAGGTAAAAGTGAAAGAAATCTGAATAAAGAATAGACTTTGGCTAATAATAATGTATCAATATTGGCTCGTTAATTGTGACAGATGGACCATACAAAGGTAGGATGTTAATAATAGGGGAAACTGGGTGAGAGGCATATGGGAACTCTCTGTACTATCCATGTCATTTTTCTGTAAATCTAAAATGGTTCTGAGATTTAAAATTATTATTATTATTTTTTGGCCGCACTGCATGGCATGTGGGATCTTAGTTCCCCAACCAGGAATCGAACCCATGCCCTCTGCAGTGGAAGCGTGGAGTCTTAACCACGGGACCACCAGGGAAGTCCCCTAAAAATTATTTTGAAAATAAATAAATAAATAAACTTCAAACAAGCAATGTACAGGGTTTGGGGAACAGCCCGGGGGAAAGAATATGTCCTGGTTAGGAGGGGACATCTGAAATCAGAGCAGCCTGGGTTCTGTACCTTACTGTGTGACCTCCAGCAAGTTGCTCGAAATTTCTGAGCTTCAGTTTCTTCATCCATAAAATGGGGATTTAAAAATGCCAATTATTAGTTGATTTGGATTAAATGAGGCAATGTACGTAAAGTGCTAGGCACCAATAAATTCTCTGGGACTATCAGATTTACTATATTATTATTTTTGGCAGGGTAAGTGGAGGATCTTGGAAGGCTGCAGGGAATAGGGCTATTGGCACCAAGCCCTGGAGAACTGGTAGGATACGGATGGGATTGGCAGTGGGAGGTGGGGTGTCAGCTTTCCCCAAAGCGGAGAGGTCTCTCCTTCTATCCTTAACTCCTACCCTTTGGTTCCAGAGCAGGGCTAAGCAGCCTGGGAGGAGGTAGAGACTTCACAGTTAGGTCCCTGGCTTCCCACTCCAGCTATGGCCCCAGCTTGCTCTCTGTCTGCCAGGGTCTCCGGGCTAAGTAATCACTAATTCCTCCCTAGAAGCACCTGTATCTGTAAGCAAATGAGCTGGCAGGTGGCGGCCTGGATAAAATATGACCTGCTCAGCAGGGGATTTGCTTACCAGTCGAGAGGCAGCCCATCCTGCTGCCTGCAGCCCGGAGGCCTCCTGGATAAAGCATAAACCGCTGGTGCATACGGAGAGGGCAGGAGGCACCCGGAAGAGTGAATGACCCCCTGCTTAGTCCCCAGCCACAGGCCTCTGGACATGTTCTCAGTGGTTTGTGGAGAAGAACCAGCACTGGGTATCAAGAGACAAGGGGAGTTCATTCTAGCTTTACCACAGGACTTGCTGTGGGCCCTTAAGCAAGTCACTTTCCCTCTCTGGGCCTTTGTTCTCAACTCTGTCAACTAAGAATTGTTCCTCTTCCTCCTATTGATTTGCTACAAGGATCACAGGAGAAACTGTATGGAAACTCACAATATTTGTTATCAGCTTGATTTTACTATGTTGTTACTATGTTGCTCCTGCAGAAGCCCTAGTGAGCAGAGCTCAGAGGCTGGTAAATTTCTGGTGGGCTGGTAGCTTCAGGGAATTACCTTCAAGGCTATAGTATCAATATCTTTTGGCAGAAAACTGATCAAAGACTTTTCCAAGGAGGCAACATGATATATTAAAAAGCACAGGTTCTGGAAACATCAGAACTTGGTTCAAATCCTACAGCTGCCACTCATTAGATGAAGGTACTTGGGCAAGTGACATTCCCCCTCTGAGCCTCAGTGAACGCATCTATAAAGCAGAGTGAAGAATATAATCTTTTGGGTTGTGGTTATGAGGTTGAAACAAGATTACATTCCAGAGTATCTGGCTCATAAGTCGCTGCCCGATAAAGGTTAGTTCTTCGAGGCTGAACGAGGTTTACAAATCAGATTTCCTAACTTTCTACTCAGCTCTTTGCTGAGATCTCAGAAAGCCTTAGTGGCGCAATGCTTGAGAATCCTGGTGGCGCAGTGCTTGAGAATCTGCCTGCCAATGCAGGGGACACGGGTTCGAGCCCTGGTCTGGGAAGATCCCACATGCCGCAGAGCAACTAGGCCCGTGAGCCACAACTACTGAGCCTGCGCGTCTGGAGCCTGTGCTCCGCAACAAGAGAGGCCACGATAGTGAAAGGCCCGTGCACCGCGATGAAGAGTGTCCCCCGCTTGCTGCAACTAGAGAAAGCCCTCGCACAGAAACGAAGACCCAACACAGCCAAAAATAAATACAAAAATAAATTAATTAATTAAAAAAAAAAAAGAAAGCAAGCCTTAGAGGAAACCTCCAGGCTTCTGCGATCTGAATCACTGCCCCCACCCCTGTGCACCACCAGAAGATTTCTGCAACCTGGACCTGGAAGAAGACCCCTTGGGAAGTGCTCCAGCCCAGGGGCTGTGGGGACTGCATGATGAAGACAGAGCCGTTTGCTAATACCATGTGGCTGCTGTGACAGTCTGTTAATGCCATTTACAACGTGCTGTAATTATGTCTCACACATGCTGGCGGCCCAGCCAGCAGGAACGTTCCCTAGGAGGGGCTTTGGAAAGATTCCTTTAGTGGGGTGGGAGATTGGGCTTTCTCAGGAGGCTGGGGACTAAGGTTTTCAAAGCCATTGTGAAGGAGGAAGAATTCCTTGCACAGCCCTGGGCACCTAAGAAAGAGGTCAGCCCTGCTTGGACCAGTGGTTCCCACCCTGAATTGCTGTGGAACTTTGGACAAGTCACGGCTCCTCTCTGGGCCTCAGTATCCCCTTCTATAAAATAAGGATATGGGGAAAGATAAATGTACTGGATCAGTAGTTCCTAACATGTTCTGGAGCATCTCCCTAGAAAAATGCCCAAACTCACAGCTAATCACAATGTAGCCTGCATTTCAGGAGGCTCATGGGCCACTGAAGTCCATCCTAAAGCTCCAAGGACCCCAGGTCAAGAATCTCAATCTAGATCATTTCATGGACCTACTACCAGTATGGTTGAGCTTATACCACCATCTGGGTTCTGAAGTTGCTCTCTGCTGGGTGTCGCTGCCATGTTGATTGGGACATAGGTATTCATGGCAGTTAACTGCTGACTTTGGGTTGGGCTTCTTATCATAAAGTGCCCAGCGTTTGTCTCTTCAGGCTTTTTTATTTTGCCTTGAATTTAATGGGCCAGCTAATTTCTACAATGCTGCCCAAACTCTGACATTCTAGGATCCTTGCTTGTAGGTAATGATCATCCTCCTAGAGGTCTGATAAAAAGAGCTCTGTTTGGAGTCAAACAGATCTGAGTTCGAATCTCTCCATACTTCCTTGTTGGCAAGCTACCGGCATCCCTGAGCCTCTGCTTCCTCTTCCAGGAATCCGGTTGTCATGAAGGTTAAATGCATCTATGCCCCTCAGGTGCCTAGCACAGAGTAAGCCACCAGTACATGCCAGTTTTTCTGCCCCCATCACACTCTACCACCACAGCGAACTCAGGCCCTCCTCTCCCTTTCCTGGAGGGAGCTGAGAAGGAGTCGTGGGGAAAAGCTCTCGGGAATGGAGAAGCCTATTTCCAAGTCATTAGTCCCCCAGTGTCGGGCTGCAGGATGGATTTTGATCAAGAGCGGGGTGACATTTGGCAAAAGTTGCTGATGAAGGATTGAATGATTAATCGTCATGACAACCAGGCTGGAGTAATGACAGGGATGCGATGGCGCCCAAGTTAAACACAAAGCGGCCCTGCGAGCCGGGGCGGTAAATTACTAGGCATGTCACCGCTGCGCTTTTGGAGAAAGCGGCCGTGCGTTCCTAATGAGAGGTTAACTGTGTCCCCAAAGTAATTACAGCCGATTGAAGAGGTGGCTGGTAATTAGGGGATTAGCGGTGATGAGGCTCACCTGCATAGTTGCCATGGTGATGGAGGGTGGGTGGGGTAGGGTGGCAAGGAGGGTCCAGGCTCCTCCTCGAGGCAGGTACCAAAGGCTTCTCTTCTGCACCAGTCTTGGTGTCCACCACCGATGTGACAGGCCCTGGGGAACTGGTAGGCAAGCCCCAAGGTTCTGCCTCTGGTGGCTGGGCCTCAGTCTTCCCATCTGTAAAGTGAGGGCTTGAACCCATTTGAGAATATAGAATATCAAAGCTGGAATTCTGGAATGTGTTGAGTGATGTCACTTTCATAATTCAAATAGTGTTTAATTTGCCACCCTTCCCCCAAGCCTGGCTTTGCTGGGACCCAGGAAATAGGAAATTATACACAAATTCCACTTCTTGGCTGAGTGACTCGAGTCAGGGGTCTGATTGCAATCCTCAGTTTCCTCACCTCTAAAATGAGAATACTAATAATGGTTCCTACCTCTGAGGATTATCTGGAGAATAAAGTGAAATCATAACTGCAGAGCATCTAGAACAGTGCCTGGCCACTGCAAGAGCTCTATAAATGTTAGTGGTGGCGATCACCTTTGCAATCACCTCTCCTCTCCACTGACTTGGGGCAGTTGGGGCAGGGAGGGAACAGGAGCCTCAACCTTTTGTTGAGGAATGGGCTGAACCCTCCTACAAGTGACAGGTCACAGGAACTCCAGGGAAAGGAAGTAGGTGCCCACTTTCTTCTCACTTGCTGTGCATCTTTGGTCAAGTCCCGTTGCCTCTCTGAGCCTCTGATTCCTGCCTGCCTGAGCACTCTGTTGGGAGAAAGTCATGAAATGCTGGATTTGTGAAGCACTTACTATAAGCCAGACCCACCCTCACTATGTACTTTACAGCCATTGTCTAATTTGATCCACCACATAACCCATAAAAATATTATTTTGCCCATTTTCGAGTGGAGAAAACTAAGGCTCAGAGTGTCGAAGTACTAGCCCGGGGGCACACAGCTGGAGAGTGAGTCAAGATCTGAACCCAAGTCAGTCCAAATTTCTCGCTACCATATGAAGAAGCCTGTTTATCTCCCAAAGAGAAGCCAGGCCAGTCACCTCCACCTAAGCGGGCTGGGCACCGCCCCCCCATGGGCGGAGCATCGAGAGAGGTCTCCCTGGGATTGGCCAGGGCTGATATGACATCACGAGGGCGGGGCCATCGCTACTGAAGTGCGTGCTGGCACCTGCCTTGGTGCTGGTGGAGTCTGCACGCCCAAGGGTCAAGTTTGAGATGCTGCGGGGGTGGGGGGAGGGGGGAGAGGGGAAGGGGAGAGCGATAATGAACACCCCAAACCAGTTCAGCAGCTAGTGACGCCTGGTGTCCGGGCACAGGCCTTGGTGAACCTCCGAGCTCAGTGGCTTAATTATTCCATCCATAAATGATAAGCCCCATTCATTTCCAGTCCTTCATGACAAATTTATGGCCTTAATGTGCTCGCTGCCCAATCTTCCCCGGGATTGCAGGGAAACTGGGGGCCCTTTCTGGAGGGCGCAGCGGGCGATTCTTGCAGCCTTAGCCGCTGGGCCATGCATCCACCCCTCCCGGCAATGGCTCCCAGGAGCCGTGCTCAGATCGGCTGGTCTGTTGCACTTTGCAAACCCATTTTTCTGTTTTGCTTCTGGGAGGTGCTGGAGCTTAAGCTAAGGGCAGCGGGTCAGTGAAGACTCAGGTTCAGGTCCCAACTCTGCTCCCTGTGTGACCTTAAGTATATGTGGGTCTCTGCCTCGGCTTCCTGGTTATGAGGGTGAAATGAGATGAAACAGATGGGAAATGTTTAGTGTGTAGTAAATACTCAGGATAAGGTTGTGGTTATTGCAGCTTTGGGGTTTTCACATACAGTTATATGTTCTTTATTTGGAGCCACTGCTTGGCGCCTGAGGACCCAGGGGTGGGACATATCTTAAAGTAGAAAGCCACCAGGCTCAGCCACCAGGCCCTGCTTCTGCTCTGACTAGAGAAGGCTGCAGAAAATGCTGGCTATGTAAGCCTTGCCTCAGTGACCAGGAGCCTGGTCACAGTGTCGGTCTCACCTCCAACTCTGGGCTGGCCTTGGTGTCTCCTGCCTTTCCCTCAGTTTCTTCATTTGTCACAGGACCTCCAGCACAGTACTCAGAGCTGCCATGGGCCATAGGTTCCAGAATAATCGAGGAGTGGCAGAATCACTTTTTTGGGGGCCAATTACTGAGTTGGGGGGTGGGTGAAACGCAAAGAAGCACAGAAACTTGGAGCTGGCAGGGGCCTCAGAGAGCACCCCCTCCGGCCTCACACTTCACAGATGAGGGTGCCCAAACATGGCTGCCGTATCTTAAGTGCTTACTGTATTCCACACACCAGTCATAGCTTACCCTCTATTGTCTTATTCAGTCCTCACCACACCAAGTATGGGCCAGAGATGACTAACCCCCTTTTACAAAGGAGGAAAACAGAGGCCCAGAGCAGTACAGAGTCTCGGGCACGGCTACACAGCACCACCCGCCTCCAAGTCCAGACCCCTCCCGCTTGGCTACAACCATATGCGTTTGTATGTTCATGCATATGCATGCCTCCCGTGTGTATGCATGTTCGCCTAGAGGTGCCGATATAAGGATGTGGGTGTCCACTCACAAGTGAGCATGTATGTGCTGTACCTGGAGCACATCTCCCGACTCCCTGTCCAGTGTTCTTTCATCCCTACCCAGTGCCTTTTTGCAAAGGCTGATTGGAGACAGGAGCCTTTCAGCTTGGGGAGTGCCTGGATTCTAAGAGTCTTAGGGACTTAGCTTTAATTTGTATGCTCATTTGCACGCCAGTGTAGCCACTCCCTTAGCAGGACCCAGCCTAGCCAGGGACTGTGCCCGTAACTCCACCCTAGCTACCCACTGGAGGTTCAATTTCTGTGAGGTCATTTCTATCATTACGCCCATTGGGTAGATCATGAAAGTGAGGCTAAGAATGGCTGGACAAGGATCATGTTGCCAGCAAGTGGCGGGGCCAAGTTCTGATTCTTGGTTTGGGGACTCCAAATCCAGTGGTCTTTCCCCAGTCCCATCCTGCCTACAGCCTCGAGGTGGGCATGGAAGAGTGAACAGTCAGGAGGGGCTTCAGGGAGAAGAGGCCATGAAGTCCTTGAAGGTTCAGGAGGGGTTGAGGAAGCAGAGACGGGGGAGGGTACAAAGTGTGTTTGTGTGTGTGTGTGTTATGTGTGAATACGTAGGTGTGGAAGAGTGTGTTTAATCATCGTCAACAAAATGATTCAGAGCCTCTTATGTGACAAGCACATAAACAATAATAACACAGCAAACATGTATCTACTGCTTATGGTACACCAGGCAAGTGACTTCCATTAACTCACTTAATCCTCACACCAACCCTATGAGATGGTAACCTTATCGTTCCCATTTTACATATGGGGAAACAGAAGCACAGAGAGATGAAGTAAGCTGCTCAAGGTCTCACAGCTGATAAGTGGCAGAGCTGGGATTCAAACCCAGGCTATCTGGGCCCATGGTTCATGGACGCTTCCCTCTCAAGTTGGGAGACCTCGCCAAGTTGCTGTGCTGCTCCCAGAATGATGAGATACATGAGGATGTGTGTGTGTGTGTGTGTGTGTGTGTGTGTGCATGCGTGTGTGTGTCTTAGCTCAGGCTGCCATAAAAATACTACAGACTGGGTGATTTAAACAACAGAAATGTATTTTGTCATAGTTTAGAGGCGTAAGAAGTCTAAGATCAAGGTGCTAGCCTATTCAGTTCCTAGTGAGAGCTCTCTTCCCGGCTTGTAGACAGTTGCGTTATTGCTGGGTGCTCACATGGTCTTTCCTTGGTTCATGTGCATGGAGAAAGACAGATTTCTCTTTCTGGTATCTCTTCTAATAAACACACTAATCCCATCATGAGGGCTCCGCCCTCATGACCTCATTTAACCCTAATTACTTCCCAAAGACATCATCTCCAAATACCACCATCACATTGAGGGTTAGAGTTTTAACATATACATTTAGGGGGCAGGGGGAAACAGACATTCAATCCATAACAGTATGTATGCTATATACTTGTGCACATGTACATGCATGAGTGTGGTGTGTTTGCATGTCCATGCATGCATTTCATGTACGTGCGTGTTTCTATAAAGGTGCCTATTGGTATATAAGGATGTGGATGTATATATGTGTGCAAGTATGTACATGTAAGCACGTTCTGTGTTTATGCATATGTATATCTGAGTGTGTACACTCAGATAAGAGGTTGGGAAACCTCATCCCAGGTCAACCCCTCTGCCAGTTGGTCCAAGAGCCCTGTGAAAGTCAGGGTCACACAAAGGGGACTAAGGTGGGACTTTGGGGAGCTAGGGCCTAAGAGCTAGTACTCCCTGGATCAGGGGGGAGGGGACTCCCCAGCTGCTCATGCCTGTCACCCTGGCCTCCAGCAGACATTAATAATAGATCAGCAAATTCCAAATGTAAATAGGGCAATCAGGCCCGAAAACACAGACATTCATCACCCAGATACAAATTATGCTGCTGGTCCTGATGTAATTACTGGAGTTCAGCTCGATGCATGAGCCACCCCCACTCTGTACCCCTGCACGTTGCTTTGTGCTGGTGTTCTTCCCTGAAAACACTCCCAACCTGACCCCACAGGGTCTCTCTGGCCACAGCCAAAGGTCCCCAGCTGTCTTAAGCAGCTATGAAGATAGAAGACCCATGAGATCCTTGTGCTTTGATGGCAGAGCCCTGAAGTTCATGGAGGCAGACACCAGACAACAAATCTTCCCCAGTTCTGGCTCCAGTTTTGAAACGACTTGCTGTGTGACCCCGGGCAAGTCACCCACCCCTTCTGAGTCTCAGTTTCCTCTTCTATCCAAAGGAGCTAACAATACAGTATGGTGTAAGAGCTTTGGGTTTTATAGTCAGAAAGACCTGGGTTTGAATCCCAACCTTATTAGTCTTGAGTTGGGAGACCTTGGGCAAGTTTCTCCCCCCATTCCGAGCCTACCTAACTCCTTCATCTGTAAAGTGGGTGTAAAATGCCTCTTATGGGATTATTTGAAGGAAAGAATGAAATAATATTTTTTCTTTTAATTGGTGAATTTAACTCATTCACATTTATTGTGATTATACTATCATATATAAAATATATGCCATCAACATATAAGTAGATTTTAAATCTATATCCATATATAGTGATTATATAATTATGTGATTATATGGTTGCACTCTTTCTTGCCATATTTGTTTTGTTTCCTATTTACCAGTCTTCCTTTTGTTTCCTTCTTTCCCGTGGCTATTATATTAGTTATCTATTACTCCAAAACTTGGTGGCTTACCACAATAACCACTTAGTATCTCATAGTTTCTGAGGGTCAGGAATTTGGGAGCAACTTAGCTGGGTGTTTATGGCTCAGGGTCTCTCATGAGCAGCTGTTGTGTCAGCCAGGGCTGCAGTCTCACCTGAAGGCTTGTTTGGACTGGAGGTTCCACTCCCCAAAGTGGTTCCTCAGTTCCTCCCCATGTGGAGCTTCCCATAGCTGCTTGAGTGTCCTTATGATATAGCTACTGGCTTCGCCTAGAGCAAGTGATCCAATAGAGCAAGGTAGAGGCTACAATGTCTTTAATGAGGGAGGCTTGGAAGTCACAACTGTCATTTCTGCAATGTTGGTTACAAAGGTCAGTCTCTTCATGCAGGAGAGGACTACACAGCAGATGAATACCAGGAGGCAGGGATCACTGAGGGCTGACTTGGAGCCTGGCTACCACACCTGTCTTATGTTAGATTGAATGATAATGTATGTAAAGCTCTTAGTCCAGGCACTGGGAGAAATTGATTAATCACTGTAACCCCGATGCCTGGCACAGACTAGGCCTCCACAGTAATGGGATGGCAAGTAAAGGACAATAGCAGAATTGGGTCTCCTCTCGCCAAAGCCATTTCCTAGAAGCCAGTGGGTCAGTAGCTACTTATAAGCCCACATCCTCCTTCCTTGCTGCTGTCCAGGCCTTGGCTCTGGACAGGCTGAGAGATGGAGGGCCGAGACCTCCTGCCTTCCCTGAAACGGAGAAGAGAGTCTAGACCAAAGGCAGTTTCCAGGCCTGTCTCGTCCCAACTTTACATCGATCAGTAGTTAAACACAGCCTCCATTTACTATAACGTTTGGCAAGGCACCAGGCTTGTGTGAAGCCTTGCAATAAACATCTGCTTTATAAATTACTTCTTGGTGCAGTGCTGCACCAGAGGGGTTCTTGGGGGTTGGGGAGAGAGAAAATCAGAGAGCTGGGAAAGGGAGGAGAGGTTAGGGAGGCAGAAAGACAAAAGGAGAGGTGAGAGAGAGGGAAGAGAAGGAAGAGAGGGAGAGAGGGAGAGAGGGACATGAAGGGCCCACTCATTCCTCCGTGACCCTCACCACCCTCCAAGGTGGAGACCCAGGACTGAACCGAGAGCGGAGGAACACTTGTCTCTTGAGATTTTGTCACACACCTAATGCAAATTACTCTTCTGTTGTTTTTTTATATTACCAAATCCCATAACATCCCGCTCGTCGGCCGTTTACATTTAGAGGAAGAAACATAAAGATGTATTTGCTACACCTGCAGCCCCTGTTGGGGGTCAGATATTCCCCAGGCTGCAGAGAAAGAGGCGGGTCAATGGTTTCCCACCACAGGCCTGCAGCCCACTCCCCCCAAATACACACACTGCCCCCTGAGCGAGAAATGGGCCTGTGCAACCCACTCTTTCTCCTGCACGGTCTTACTCAGGGAGGCCACAAGGAAGGGCAAACCCCAGGATGAGAAATGAGATGGAACTGGGCTGAGCTTCGGCTCAGCTCACATGAGACTTTGGGCAAGTGACTTGCTTCTCTGGGCCTCTATTTCTACACCTGTGAAATGGGCATAAAACCACCCTCGGAGGTTTTGGGAGGATTATGGGAGTTGTGGAGGCAGGCCTCAGGCCAGACCTTTTCCTCTAGAGCCTCATCTGAAAATGGGAGTTTGATAGACCTGTCATCCCCAGCCTGCCTGTTTGTTCACCCTGCACTGGAGGAGGTTGAGGACTTCTGGTGGGTGGGGGTGGGCAGAAAGGGGAGGGCTGCCTGAGGCCAAACTGCCTGCCTGGGGGACCCTCACAGCTGCCCAGGGCAGCTGAGATGAAATGAAATAGCACATGTGTCACATGTTCATCCGGTCACGTTAATCCCACTACTGTGATCCGAAACCCCACCTGGGGGGTGTGGAGCGTGTCCATCTCCCTTATTCCGTCCACTTTGGTCATGCAAGATGCAAGGCGAGATGAGTGGGCCTCCTCCCATCTCTATGCCCGGGTGAGCTGCCCAAGCACCCGGGAGTCCACCATTAGGGACCCTTTTCTTACCATTGACACGGGGTCCTCTTTAAAAATAAAAACGGCCCCTAGAAGGCTGGCAGAGGGAGTCCTCCTATCTTAGCAAGAAATTCTTTATGAAATGACCTAATCTGAGAGTGAGGGGGGGATGTTCAGCCGACTGCTTGGGTCACAGTGAATATTTGATGAATGAATGAATGAAGCCTTCCTTCTGTCCGGCGCTGGCATCCTTACTACGACACGTTTACCGCACGGCAGCCCAGCCTCACTGTGAACTCTTTCCCAACGCAGGGAGCTCATCGCCTGGAGGGCAGCCTGGTCCATCCCTAGACAACGTCAGGCACTGGAATAGTCCCCTCTGAGCTCAAGCTCACGTCCCTGAAACTCCTCTAGGAATCTCTTTCCCCTGGAGCACAGCACCGAGGTCACGCTCCAGAAAACCCTAAGCCGCAGATAAGCAGTTGCCAATAAGTTTTGTAAAAGCTTACCTTGCCATCTCGGGATGTTTGTCAATGAAACTGACGTAGCAGGCGAGGTTTCGTTCAGAGCTCTCAGCTCGAGGCAGCACACAGGTGCTCCGACAAGCAGGAACATAGCAGAATAATAAGAGCTCCTGGCTATTGTAGATATAGCTGCAATGAACATTTTGGTACATGAGATAGCCAGGAGATGGAAACACTCTAAGTGTCCATCATCGGATGAATGGATAAAGAAGATGTGGCACATATATACAATGGAATATTACTCAGCCATAAAAAGAAACGAAATTGAGTTATTTGTAGTGAGGTGGATGGATCTAGAGTCTGTCATACGGAGTGAAGTAAGTCAGAAAGAGAAAAACAAATACCGTATGCTAACACATATATATGGAATCTAAGAAATAAAAAAAAAGAAGGTCATGAAGAACATATGGGTAAGACGGGAATAAAGACACAGACCTACTAGAGAATGGACTTGAGGATATGGGGAGGGGGAAGGGTAAGCTGTGACAAAGTGAGAGAGTGGCATGGACATACATACACTACCAAACGTAAAATAGATAGCTAGTGGGAAGCAGCCGCATAGCACAGGGAGATCAGCTCGGTGGTTTGTAACCACCTAGAGGGGTGGGATAGGGAGGGTGGGAGGGAGGGAGATGCAAGAGGGAAGAGATATGGGAACATATGTATATGTATAACTGATTCACTTGGTTATAAAGCAGAAACACACCATTGTAAAGCAATTATACTCCAATAAAGGTGTTAAAAAATAATAATAACAAGAGCTCACCCAGGCCAGGTGTCAGGCACTATTTAAATGCTTTCACGCGGAGCAACTCATCTACTGCTTCCAACCCTCCAGTGACGTAGGTGTTAGGAAATGGAGACTCAGAGAGGTCAAGTGACTTGCCCCAGGTCACACAGCTGCTGAGGATCAGGGTAGGGATTTGAACCCAGACTGTCTTATTCCAGAGCCTGGGGACCAAAGTCCTACACTAAACTGCTGCTCTACTTACCTGTGATTCCAAATTTTCTTGACGCTGGGCGATCAAAACCAAATACAGGGTTCTTCCCTGGCAGCCCAGTGGTTAAGACTCCACGCTTCCACTGCAGGGGGTATAGGTTCAATCCCTCATTGGGGAACTAAGATCCTGCATGCCGTATAGTGTGGCCAAAAGAAAAAAACAGAAACAAATATGGAAATAAATTAGATGTGGGGCTGATACAAGACAGCACCTGTCATCCCTAACTCCTGATTTCAAATGTTTACATCTGTCAAAGCAACTTCCTTGTTTTTCCTAACTGGCTTTATGAATACATATATTAACTTATTTAGCCTATCTTTGGTCACAAGTGATAGAAAACCCAACTGGCTAGAGCATAAATGGTTCTTGCAACAAAAATCTCCAGAGGTGGCGCTACTTTCAGGCACAGCGTGATTCAGGGGCTCTCGTGATGTCACCAGGGTTCAAGTATTCGCCATCTTTCAGCTCTGCCTTTCAGGGTATTGGCTTCATTCTTAGACTCCAGGGGTGAACTCTGACAGCTCTAGGCTTACCCAACCCCCATCTCAGGCTCAAATCTAGGAGAAAAAGGACCTTCTTTCCCTCTATAGTTTGCATGGAAATCATAAGCCTGACTGGCTCACATTGGTCACAGTCTGGTCCTTGAACCTTTCCCTGTGGCCAGGGGATGTCTTTGGCATTGAGTAAATGCCAACTCCGGTGGGGGTGGGGAGCTGAGAGAGGGGGAAGGACAATCCCCCCCGAAGGAAGGTCAGGATGTTATCACCAAAAGGAAAAAGGATGCAGGATGGCCAGGAGGCTGCAAACATCCCTGAGTACAAATGTCACTCTTTGAATGCTACTAAAACGTTCTTGTTCCTGTTTTACACGTATTGGGTTTCCACCCAAGATTCCATTTGTAAATGAATTACATACCTAAAAACTGTTTGAGGATCATGTAAAATAGCTTCCTAGGGTCTGTCACAGGGATGGGTATGAATTCACCAACTGGGAGGGCATGCAAGGGTTTGCCATTTCTCTCGATGGGATAATGATAATTATAAGGCTAAAGCTACTATTTACTGTATGCTTGCTCTGTATATACTATTTTTTAATTGAAGTATAGTTGATTTACAATATTGTGTTAGTTTCAGGTACACAGCATAGGGATTCAGTTGTGGGGTTTTTTGCAGATTATCTGTATATACTATTAATATCCACTATTGCTGGAGGAAATTGATGCCCAAAGAGATTAAGTAATTTCCCTAATGTCACTCAGCTGGTAGAAGGAAGATTGAGAACAAGAACCAGATTGGCTTGACTCCAAAACCAGTGTTTTCTTGTTCAAAAATTTTGTATTACATTTTTATACTTACAGACATCTTAGTTGGTTATTGTAAAAAAAAACCTCAAACCATGGAGAAGGTTATAAAGGAGACAATTCAATTACCCCCCTGGAGCTGAACATTTTAAAAGAGTTAAAACTTTTAAAAAATACAAGTCCTACTGCACATCGTAAAAAGTAAATTAAACTGGCACGAAAGTAAATGAAATGAAAATCAAAAACTGACCCCATCCCCGGTTCTTTGGTCTCACTTCCCAGAGAGAATTGCTGTGAGTAGATATTTGTGCGACTCTTTCTACATAATTTTCATGCACATGAAGCACATATATGCCTCCTTTTATGTAAATGAGAGCACACTATAAACTGTCCTGTAACTTGCTTTTTCCACTCAGTAATATCTCATATACTTTCTTCTCTATTGGTCCACACGGGATGATCTCATTCTTTTTCTTAGCTGCCTAGTATTCCACTCAAATGGCTGTATTATAATATACGTGTATCTAGTCCCTTGTTGAAGGACATTTAGACTGTTTCCAGTTTTACGCTTTTTTTTAAGGTTGCCATGAGCATTCCTGTACTTTTCTCTTTGCCCATTAAGCACAGACTTGGCTTCCATGCTGTAACCACCTGCTCCACAGCCCTCGGCTGCATGGCCACGCTCCCCCTGCCAAGTTTGCCTTCCCCACTGACCTCGGCTTTGGGAACCTCCACGGAGCCAGCCTTGACCACTTAGGGGACGTGAAGGGGCCTCCCCTCCTCGTGTCCCAGCCAGTCCCTGTTCTGTCTCCTCTGAAGGCCCCAGCTCGGAGCTCTCAGCGTCTCTCTGTGATGAGATAATTTACATTTTCTGTTCTTTTTCTTTTTCAGCAAAAAGGGGGCACTTAAAGTGAAATACCTCTTGCCACACTGTTAATAAGGATTCATAAAAGTGAACTGTTCACCTTGTCTGTCGGCAGGCAGTTACGACAAATCAATAGTGCACAGAGGAGTGCTGCTTCTCGTGTCTGACGCTGCCTCTTCAGTGGTGCGGGAGGGCGGGAGCACACTGCCCTCCTCAAACACCCCAGTGGGAGCCTGGTGCGTTTGCAAACATGGCGCCCCTGGGCCCAGGTGACAGCCCAGATCAAAAGTCAATGCAGACAGCTGTCATTTGGTGTAGAAAAAGCTTCCTGGCCCTACACCCTGACTGCTTTCTTCCCCAGTACCGCCAGGAGAGCATGGGTTATAGGCCACTTCTTCTAGGAAACCTTTCCAGACTGACGCGTTCACTTATTCATTCAACAAACACGTATGGAGGCCCCTACTATGTGGCAGGTCCATGCTGGGCACACAGAGGTGATGCAACATGGTCCCTGCTTTCTACAGTGGAGAAGAAAGACAGATAAACAAAGAAGGGTGAGGTGTACTTCTGCAGGGGACACTCGGGGATGGTTGGGGCCCAGAGGGGACCCCTGACCCAGTCTAGGGGGTGGGGTGCTCAGAGAGACTCCCTGGAGGATCTGTGTCTCTGCTCAGAGTCCAGGGAGCATGGGGGTGAGCCCGATGGAGTACAGGAGGAAGGCCATGCCAAGCAGAAGGAACAGCCCCAACAGAGACAAGGGGAGGGAAGGCAGGTGGGTCTGGGGGCATCAGAGGTTTGGTCTGACCGGAGCGCATGGTCAGAGAGGAGATGAGATGGGAAGGTGGGCAGCAGCTGGCCATGGAGGGCCTTGCAGACCCCACTGAGGAATGGGACCTGCCAGGGGCTGACACCTCTGGATGGTGGTATTTGAGGGTGAGTTTTGTCTTTGAAATTACCTCTTTCTTGATTTTTCTATCATGAACATGTGTTACCTTCGTAATAACTTAAAAATAACAATAAAAATTACAGCAGAAGGGCAAAAAGGGAGAAGGAGAAGAAGTAGCAATAGTAGTGATCATGGCAGCAACAGTAATAGTAATATCGGTAATAGTGGTAATAGTAGCAATACTGGTAGTAATAACAGCAATAGTGGTGGTAGTTATAATGAGTAGTGATAGTGGAAGTAAATAGTACTAGGAATAGTAGTAATGGTGGTGGTGGCAATAGGAACAGTGGTAATAGTACTGATAATGTCAGTAATGGTGGTAGTAAGAGTAGTAGCAGTATTGCTGGCAGTAAAAGCAACAGTAGCAATAGTGGTGAACATAACAGTAATAGTATAGTAATAGCGGTGGTGGCAATAATAGTAATAGTGGTAATAGTGACAATAGTGTAATATTGCTAGTAATAGTGATAGTAATAGTAGTGGCAGTAATAGTAATAGTAGTAATTGGTCTGGGGTGACGGGCCTCTCATCACCACTTTTCCAACACTGAGAAACTTAATTGTCTCTCTTCCCAGCTCTGAGAATCCTCAACAGTCAGAATTTTCCTCTATCTTTTGTTTTCTCCATTTACTCATCAACCACCCACCACCCACCCACCCATCCATCCATCCATCCACCCATCTCTCCCTCATCTATCCATCCATCCGTTCGTCGATTTTTTTTTTTTTGGCCTCGCCACACGGCTTGCAGGATCTTAATTCCCCAACCAGGGATCAAACCCTGGGCCACCACAGCGAAAGTGCCGAGTCCTAACCACTGGACAGCCAGGGAATTCCCCATTCTGCTCTTTTTATTTTTTGTTGTAAAAAGTTTCCTTGATTTGGGATTTCCCTAGTGGTCCAGTGGTTAAGATTCTGCATTCCTAATGCAAGGGGCCCTGGTTCGATCCCTGGTCAGGGAACTAGATCCCGCATGCCTCAACTAAAAGATCCCACATGCAGCAACTAAAGACCCCGCCTGCTGCAACTAAGACCCGGCACAGCCACATAAATAAATAAAAATTAAAAGAAAGTTTCCTTGATTAAAGTTCACCAAATGTTAATTTCTGGGTAGTGGAATCTTGAGTGTTTTTTTTCCCCTCTAATCTTTGCACTTTTCCATAGTGTTTGAATTTTTACACCACACATCCATCATATGTGTTTGCATAGAAATGATACATTCATAAAAATAAACAAGCATACCAAAATAGAAAACACACCCAAGATTTCACATTTCTTTCTCTGGTGGAACTCAGCCGCCATGTAAGAAGCCTGACTACTCTGAGACCGCCATGCTGTGAGGAAGCCCAAGCTAGCCGAGTGGAGAGGCTGTGTAGAAAGGAGGGAGATTTGAAGAAGCTCCAGCTGTCCCGGCCATTGAGCCCAGGCATCAGATATGCGAGTGAGCGAGCCATGTTGGACATTTCAGTCCCAGCACATGCAACTTGGAGAAGAACCAAGGAGCCCATTTGGCAGCCAGAACTGCCACCCCAGACATATTTCTAGTCTTTCAAACCACTCCAAGTTAGGACCCAGTCATTGGTGAGCAAACACAGCTATCCCTTCTGTGCTCTGCCTAGGTCAACATACCAAAACAGTTATTTTTTAAACATACACGCACACAATTAAGACCTGGATTTGAATTCCAGCTCTGACACGGTTTGGATATGACCACGGGCAAGTCCCTTTACTTTTATGGTCTTAGTTTCTCTATCAGTGGAACAGGAGCTGGATGGCAGTAGGTGATCACACTGCTGGTTTCTCCCAGATCTCTTACTCATCATGTCAGGAAGGCAGCATCACGGGGTGCTACTAACTTGGGCTTTGCAGTCAGAGTCCCAGGTTCAAGCCTTGGCTCTGGCATTTACGAGCACGTGACCTTGATTCTCCATGCAATGCTTAGCTTTTTTAAAAAAATTTCTGTTTGGCTTTGCTATCTTGATGAAAAATATGTGATGTTGAGGGACTTCCCTCGTGGCCCAGTGGTTAAGAATCTGCCTGCCGATGCAGGGGACACAGGTTCGAGCCCTGGTCCAGGAAGATCCCACATGCCACAGAACAAGTAAGCCCGTGCGCCACAACTACTGAGCCTGTGCTCTAGACCCCGCGAGCCACAACTACTGAGCCCATGTGCCACAACTACTGAAGCCTGCACACCCAGAGCCCGTGCTCCGCCACAAGAGAAGGCACTGCAATGAGAAGTCCGTGCACCGCAACGAAGAGAAACCCCCACTCGCCACAACTAGAGAAGGTCCGTGCACGGCAACGAAGACCAAATGCAGCCAAAAATAAATTAATTAATTAAAAAAAAAAAAAAAAAAAATATATATATATATATATATATGTGATGTTGGGTGTCACTGCCAACAGAACTGTGGCTAATGCCGCCCAATTATATGGCTGGTACTTTTGACGGTTCAAAGATATTTTGACAATTTTAAAATAATTAACCTCTGCGAAGTTGTTGGGGGGATGCAATTGCTCCCCTCCCATACCTTGAGCCTGGATCCTCAAACTAAGTGTGCTGGGGTTCAGGAGACCTCTTAGGCAGCCTGTGCCCCAACCATCAGCCCCAAACAGGCTGGGATGAAGATCTTGGCAGGGGTGTCCCCCTGCAGCCTGTGAGTGTGTGGGCGCGCGCACACACACACACAGAGCCATGCACAGACCTGGCCTGATTAGAGTCAAAAGGGCGAAAAGAGCTAGATTAAATGTGTCGATTATGCAAGCTCGTGCTCCTGTTTATTTCTCATAAATAAGACATGAGACCTGTATTCCACCCCCAACACACACACACACACACACACACACACACACACACACTTCCAGGGGGTGATATTTATTGTATGCAAATCAGAAACTGAACTGGGAGAAGTAATCACCTGTTTATCGGATGGTGAGTGGATCAGGCAGAAAATAATCACCCTGGGTAACGGTGTCACATCAATTTGAAAGGAGGTAACATAGACTCGTGTCTGGATTTGCTGTGCCTTGGACAAGTTAAGGGCTGGATCTGGGACCCACTGCCCCTTACCTGCTCGGGTCAGCCGGGCCCCCTCTGCTCCGCCCAGTGGACTTCGCTGGGTAACTGGTGGAGGGTAGCACAGCATTCATGAAACAGCAGGAGGAAGACAGCAGTTACCTGCAGCCTGTGTGAGCTTGGGCAGCTGTTTGCAGGAAAGACAGCGCAGCAGGCAGACCAAGTTCAAGTGTGGGATCTGCTGCTCCTCGCTGTGTGACCTTGAGCAAGCTGCTACACTTCACTGGGCCCCCATTTGTTCATCTGTGAAATGAAGATGATCCTAATTCCAGTCTCGTGGGTGCTGGGGACATGAGAGGACTCGGGTGTGTCTGGAGCAAGGCACCCGGAGTTACCTTAGACCCTTCTTTCACCCTCGCCCCCCGCTTCTGCTTCATAATATTTCTTGCATGTGAACACTGCCCGACACCCTGTTAGTGTCCAGTCAATGCTAAGGGCTCACCATCTCTCCCAGACTGACCACCTGGCGGGCTTCCCTCCCTCCCCTCTAACCCGTCCCTCACCCTCCAGGGCAGAGAGAGGGCTCTTTCTCATGTCAAAATCCCATCATCACATCGCTCCCCTGCACAACAGCCTGCTGTGGCTCCTTGGTGCCCTCAACATGAGAAATCCATGCTCCTCCGTATGCCCCACGAGGAACCCTGGTCCCGGCCCAGCTGACCTCAGCATCCTCGTGGCCTCCTCCTTCATCACGCTCCAGCCTCTCGGATCTTTTTTCAGATCCTTAAACACGCTGAGTCGGTTCCTGCCCCAGGGCCTTTGCCCTTGTTGTGCCCTTTGCCTGGAATCTTCTGCTCCGGCTCCTTTTCCACGAGGCCACTTAAATGTCACCTCCCCAGGGAAACTGCTCTGTTAAATTAGGTCCCCTGCCAGCTATTCGCCTGCTCTGAAAACCTTGTCAGTTTCCTTCATGACACCGCTTACAATTTGTCATAGTTTTATCTATTTGGGTTTACTGGAATGTGGCTATCTCACCAACTGACTGTGAGCTTTGGAGAACAGGGACTGGGCCTGGTTTGCTCATCACGGTGGCCCTGTGAGCGGATGTACAAGTAGCCACTTCAAATGGGCCAAATGGCCACTGCGGACGTGACCATGGAGGCACTGGGCGGGGGGTGGCCAGGGCGGAGGGGTGCTCTGGGCTGGCGACCATGCTTCTTGTCCCCCTCCCCGCTCCCTGCCAGCTCCAGGGCCCCCCAAGGGATGTTTTCCTGCCTCTCCCTAATGGCCTGACATACAGGGTCCTGGTGATAAACCTCCCTCTGATAAAAGATGCAAAACTAACATCTGGCGGTTAATTAATAAAGAGCAGCCGTGTCTGGCTGGGGCATGCAGTGTGCTGATGCTGGCATTTTCTCCCGCCCCAAGAGATGCTGACGCTGTGAGTGAAAACGGGGGGGAAAAAGATCGATTTGGAGCGGGCCCTGCTGACAAGGCTCCTGAGGGGCAGGACACCCCCCTCGTCCCCTCTTTAGGGGGCTGATGCTTGGTCTTCCACTGAAGGGGAGTGGGTGGTGGGAGGGGGGAAATCATTTATTGAGTACCTATTATGTGCCAGCCCCTAATCTCATTCTTTCCTCCCAGAAGCCCTGAGAGGTCAATGTCTCTGTTCCCATTTACATACAAGGAAACCGACGTGCAACTGCTTGTCTCAGAGCCTAGGCTCCTACTCCCTCACTAGGAAGCAGGGGTGCTGGGGAGTCACTGGGAGCCCTTGGCACAAGTGCAGACTCCAGGGCCCCAGCATCCAGGCTCTGCCGGTCCAGGCCGGGCCCAGGAGACTGTAGTTGTCACAGCACCCCATGGAATTCTGGAGCAGGTAGAATGGGCAGCTCACCTTGGAAAACACAGGTATTGCGAATACTATCGTTTACTGAGTACCGACCATATGCCAGGCCCCAGGCTAATCCCAATAACGCTATAAGCAGGAAAGAGTGATGTCACCATTTGACAGACACGGCCCAGAGAGGGGAAGGGTTTTGATCAAGGCCACACAGCCATGCAGGCAGGCTCCAACCCAGATCCTCTGACTGCCCCTGGCCCCAAGGCTTCCCAGCTGTCTCCGCTTGGCCTCTTGGGAAGAGAAAGGACCCAGCTTCCCAGCTGCAGCAATCACCAGCCAGGACTGGGCCACTGAAATATTAATTGAGCTAATGTTTCAGTTACTACTTGGGAAACCTTGGAAGGCCTGGCCCCCAACCTCTACTGAATGCGAACGCCAGGGTGACCTTAAGCAAGCGGGTGGGGGGCCTTCTGGGGACAGACAAGTGGCTGCTACTAGTCTTATTTGAAGGGATGGGGGGAGTGGCAGCTGGGCTGCTCTCTGTGTTGACCAGGAGGCCATGGGGGTGGGGGAGAGTGGAGAGAGGTCAGCAAGGTGGGCCGGAACATGGGAGGGTCTGAGGCTCCAGAGGGGGCAGACAGAGGGCTGTGTGAGATTGAGATTGGAACAACCCATGTCTGAATCCCAACTCCTTCTCTATCTCTCTGTGGGGCTATGGAGGGTCTCGCCTGCAAACAGCACCTAAGGGATCTCCCAGAGCCATGGTGAGGAGAAAGCCAGGCGCTGGCTGTGGACTGAGTCTGGGGGGCAGCCCAGAGCTACCAGGAGGCTTGGGTTTCAGGCCGACAGGTTCAAACCTTAGCCTCACAGCTTTTGAGCTGCACGAACAAGTCGCCTCACCTCTCCAGGCTTCAGCTTCCCCATCGCCTCTGCTCACAGGGTTCTAATGAGAGTTAAATGATATAAAATGCTGAGCACAGGATCTGGCACAGAATAAAAGCCGACATGCTATTGCACCACAGGTGTGCGGCTGCCTTATTACTACTACTCGTAGTGTTATATTGAGAGCACGTGAGTGCACGCTGCTTCCCTATTTTGGGGTTTTCCTGTCCCTACTGAGCCCAGCCAGTGCTCCTTGTGGCCCCCCTGCTCTAGGGCCCCCGCTTGCTTGCTCGTCTCTGAGGGGTGGCATGGTCATCCACCATGGGAGGGGGCACCAGCCGGCCCGGAATCTCTCGGCATAATTGGATTGTTACCGACTTGCCCTTGTGACTCCGGTCCACAGACATGATAACGCTCCCGGGGGCTGAGCCGACTCCCATCTTGGAGACCTCCCGGCACCTGGGAGGGCGGCCAGATGAGGCTGGGAGTTGTGGACTCATGGGGATGATAGGATGTGTGTGTACTTGGGGTCCCTGGCTCTGTGTCATCTTGGCCAAGTCCCTTATCCCTTACCCTCTCTGAGACTCAGTCTCCACCTCTCAAGTCAGCTCCTGTCTGTGACTGGGGTCAGAGACAGGGTAGGTTTGGGAGGGAAAGGAGCCTGGCTTGGGGCTTATGTGAGGCTCCTCCCCCAGCCCTAGCCCGTGCCCCATCCTGAGCCCCTCTCCGTCCCGCCTCCCTAATCACAGCAGCTAACATTCGCTGCTTGCAAAGTAGATCTTAGCATCAACCCCATTTTCCAGCTGGGCAAACTGAGGCTCAGAGAGGTAAGGTAACAAAGGAGACCCACAATAAGGAAGTATCAGATCCTGGCCTTGAACCCACGACTATCTGACTTCCTTCCACCCCATGTTCCTACCCTCCCTACCATCCTGCCGTCCTTTCCACTCCATCTTCCCCTTGGCCTGGACCAGAAGTCAGGGAGACCCTCCCATTTCCTGCTTTCCTAGCCACCCCATTTCCTCCTCTGCCCCCTTTCATTCCTGCCCTGGGCAATCAGTTTCTTCAGATATGATTTGGGATTCTAATGAGCGGAATGATTTGGCATTTAAATAATTATCCACTCCCTGTTAGCGGTGCTGAGTCGGGAGAAATTTCCGAATCTTATTTATGAATATGGCTTTTCTCCCTCTCCGGGTGATTTCCCAGCCCACCCCCCTCCCAGCGCCTCCTCTCTCAAATGACTTTTCAGCACATGTTTCCAGGGGAGCTCCCCCCACCCCACAGAGCCCCTAAGTGCCTATTAACAACTTGCCTCTTCCGCTATGAGCCCCCCTCCCGTTCACGCCCCCTTTTATCTTTACATTTCAATATCATTATAAATCCTAGTGTTATTCAAATTGCATCAATTATTCAATTTCTCCTCCCCGAGTGGAGGCAACAGCTTCCCAGTGGCTGAGCAGGAAAAAGCAGAGGCCTTTCAAGGAGGGTTAGAAATTCACGGGGGATTTGGCTGTGTTCCATTAACCTGGGCTCTTTGGCTCCCACAAACCATGGAATTGATTAAAACACACATGCAGTTTCAATTTGGTTTGGGGAGAACGCCTGCTGCTGAGAAGCACTGAAGAGACGGTTTGGAAGAGAAAATGCTTTTGCTGCCGTATGATACTCATTCAGTGACCATTTATTGAGTTCCTGCTATAAGAGCAGCCACCATTTATGGAACACTTACTGTATGCAAGATGTCACTTGAAGGTCTTTATAGAAGATACCTCTGTTACCCAGCAAGTGCTGGCTGCCTGATGCATGTAGGAGCTGATACTATGGCACCAGCTTTTGAGGAAAGAGCTTCACTGCGAGCTCGACCTGCAAGGAAACAGGAAGCAGGACTCAAATCTCTCTCCTCAATCCAGGCTTCTGGGTGAAATTTAACGGGTTAAGGGAACTTCAGACTTGGAAGCTGATTGGCTAGTCTCGAATCAGTCCAAATAAGCTACTGCTGGAAGCCAGAGTCTCCTGATTGAAGGACTTCTCGTTTCGTAAAGGGCTCCGCTGGCAACATTTCTATTCTTTAAGTTCCATCAGCTGAAGATTCCTGGTTCCTGGGTCATCCCGGAGACATGTGTTCCCATTTTGCACATGTGCAATGCTGTCTGTAAAAATAACTCCAGGTTAGATTAATCAACAACCCATTTTTTTAAGGAAGCAAAACCAGTTTAAGCTGGTCAGTGTTTTACGCATTGTTTCACCACCTCTAATTTTCGAGAACCTAGAGGTAGTTATTTCTATAACCATCCATTTTACAGATGAGGAAACTGAGGCTCAGAGAGGGGCGGTCTCGAGCCCAAGGCTGCGCAGAGGTGGAGACTGGTTTTGTCTTCAGGGCTGGGCCTCTTAACCATTATGCCATCAGCTATGGTTGTAGGGTTTGGGTGACCCCAAGGAATAGCTAGAGAAGGAAGCGAGGGAGTGGAAAGGAAAGAGAATTACTCTTGCCACAGGCCCTGTTTTTGAAGACTCACATGAGAAATGACTCATATCCCATTACCAAGAAAAGTTAATTTTTTCCCCTAAGCAAGCAGTAGTTTCTCAGCTTATGGATACCAAGAGTCACATAATGGTTGTATTTCTCCCTTTGCTGTGGCCGCCAGGAAACTCTGATCCAGATGTGTGGCCCCCTGCTCACAACCATACAAGACTTCACCCCACCATCTTGTCATCCCGTCCTCTCATCTAGGTCTTTCCTGCATTGGCATTGCAGTGTGTATTTGTAAGCCACTTCTAAGCCTTTTTTGAAATGAGGCCAGATATAAGTGCCTTTAGAAAAAGACTTTTAAGCATCCATTATGAACCAGGCATTTTACACAAGCTCTCATTTTAACCTTGGCAAAGCGTTTATTCTCACTTTACAGATGATGAAACTGAGGACCAGAGAGGCTATGTGAGTTGCCCAAGGACACACAGTAAATGGCAGAACCAGGATGGAAACAAAGTCCGTAGGCCTCTTCTTCCCATGACTTAGGGGATATGAAGACCAAGAAATGTGGTTCCTCCCCAGACTCTGACATCTCTGCTCTAGATCTTGGTCTGGCAGGAAGATGTCACGGAAAAAGCACTCAATTACGAATCAGTAGACATGTGACCTTCCTCTCTCCAGGCCTCTGTTTCTCCACAGAACACTGTTGGGCTGCCCTAAAAGGCCCCATGTAGCTCTGACCTTCTATCACTCCTTTTCTGCCTGTTTTACTGGTGCATCCACCAGCATCCGAGCCCAGTTGCACCTCTGAGTCACAGCCACCACTCCCCGAGGCAGGTACACTCCCTGGGGAGTTGTGTCAACTGGTTCTCAGGGTTTCTTGATGCCACAGACAGGAGGAGGGGGCCGCCATGCTGATGACGAGGCTGTGACACGTACCTCCCACACCAGCCACCTGTGTGCTCTGTGATCCTGGGTCCCCAGGCAGGCAGCGCCTTCCTGGTAAGACAGGATCTCCCAGGATGGGGACAGAGGAGGGGTGAGAATGGCCAGAGGCTTAGATCTGGGTAGGACTCAGCCCCTTCCTGAACTCGAGGGTTCTAGAGGAAGGTCTGAACTCCTAGCAGGCAGGTGGCGGCATAGAGGTGGATGAAGGAGAGGCTCCCCAAGAGAAAGGGGCCACACTTATCGAGCACCTGCTAAGTACATCACCTTCTGCCAGAGGCTACACCCTGGCAGTCCACAGATCAAATTCAAGGTACAAACATGGTAGCTTTGACCCACCTTGTGTTTTAAAAAAGCTTAAATTAGTTTCTAACACTTACAAATAGGGATATCCTACATAAAATCGGGATTTAGGGTTCTCTTGAGAAGTAAGACGAGTTTGGGAAGTCTCCTTTACATCGTCTGCCTGGTCCCTGTGGGTTTCCAAGTGTCTGACCCACTCTTATAACCATAAATGCCTTCTGGGTGTTATTATCCCCATCTTACAGATGAAGAAATTGAGTGCCTCAAGGCATCCATCCCACCAAGTCCCACAACAGGTTAGCACTGGGGCCAGGACTTCACCCCACCCCTCAGCCCCCCAAGCCTCTACTGTTTTCACTGCCCCACACTCTCTCCCATCTAAGGAGGCTGGAACAAGTAGCCCCAGCAGCCTCCCTTTCCAGTGGATCTCTCTAAAGTCCTCTGTGCTCCTATCTGTACAATGAATGGCCTCTGAAGTCCTTTCCAGCTTTGATGTGGGGTGTGGCAAACTGAATGTGGCTTCCCTGGGCTTGGAACCAGGAAGCTAACCAATCACCATGAGTGCTCAGGCTCTGTGCTAGGAACTTTAAACACACCATCTCATTTAACCCTCACAGCTTTGCAGGAGGTAGGTTCTACTATTATACCCATTTAACAGATTAAGAAACTGAGGCTCTTCCATCACTCTCAGTGGTCCAGCCCCTCTGGCTTTTTTTTAGCTCTTGGATGGTGTCCTGCACCTTTCCTGCCTAAGGGCCTTTGCCCATGCTGTCCCCTTTGCCTGGAATGCCTTCCAACCTCCCCCATGCAAGCTTTCATCATCCTTCAGGTCTTCCCTGATTCTCTGAACAAAGTCTGGCTCCCCCTGTTATTGCCTCTGAGAGCTCCCTGTACACTTCATAGTATAAATAATGACAGTAACTCGAGCTAAGGCTTATTGAGCACTTTCCATGAGCCAGTCTCTGTTCTAAGCACTTTAATTACATAATCACAATCCTCTCACAACCCTCTGAAGTGGCTATGATTATTACCCTCATTTTACAGATGAGGTCATTGAGGCACAGAGAGGTTAAGTAACTTGCCCAAGGTCACACAGTTAGTGTCGACATTTTTTAGGTTGTATGACTGATTGACATCTTTCTTCAGGGGCTATGTCCTGGGGAAACTGTTCTTGATAAATAAATATCCTTTAAATGAACGAACACACTAGGAGTATGGCTCCAAATTTCATGTCCATAACCATGGAAGTATATGACTGTCACCTTCCTCCCCTGTAAGTGTCTCACCACTGGGGCTGCCCCCAGCTCCCATCTGATTACAGGGTAGCACTGAGTTCACAGGACTCCCCCACCTCTGCCCTCTTTGTCCCCAGGGAGAAAGAGAAAGGGGCAGGTGGGATTCAGCACCACGGATAGCACCTCCTTGCTTATAACAGCTCCCCTCCGAGGCTGGGGCTGCGAACTGGCCTCTGGGAAATTCCCAAGGAGACCCCGCCCCGTGGCTGCCTCCTTCCTCGCTGCCCTCCCCCTCGCCAGTTTACTGCCAATGACATTCAGATAAATGGCTGCTGTCAGCCAGGCCGGTCCCACGGAAAGGCGTGTCGGGTGATGTATGGCACAGGACTCACTGCTCAGGAGCTCCGAGTGGGGTTCTCCCCTACTCCCATCAGCCTCCAACCTCAGGCTACATCTGAGCTTTGGTATCCCCCTCCTCTCCAGCCCTGGGGATGAGTCCCCTGTCAGACACAATTACTAGGGTCTTTAATCACATGCTGTTAAGACCCTGGCCCACTCCCCTACTCTCTGGGCTGCTATGCAACCCCAAACCCAACCTCCATTCCTGTCTGCCCTAGGTATGCCCTCCTGGATTATTCAGGGGCTCAGGGAGGAGACCCAGCCCAGCCCAGCTCACCCACCAATAGGGCAGCTAATAAAACCCTGGTTTATGATCCCTTCACTTGACTCAGATGATGTGGAGAGACTGGGGCATGTAATGAAGTTGCTGCCCCTTGGGACCCTTGCCCCTTGACCCTTGGGGAGGATGGAGGTATGTGAAGCCACTCTGTCCTCACATGTCAGGGGGCACCAAAATGCCCTCTCCTGCCCTTGGCCTTCTGCCAGCTGCCAGCTTTGGCACCAGGTTTGTCATCTTTAAAATGGGATTAATAATAATAGCTAACACTTAGACAGTACCGTTTAAATGCTTTCTAAGCTGTTAACCCCCTGCCATAATATTTAAAAGTAGGGGCCAAAGCATTCAATTGCATACGGCTCAAAGTCACGTGTGATGTTAACTAGAGGACTAGCGCCAAACAACAGAAATTTACTCTCAAGATTCTGGAGACCGGAAGTCCAAGATCAAGGTGTGGGCAGGTTTGATTTTTCAGAGCCTCTCTCCTTGGTTTGGAGACAGCCATCTTCTCCTCCCTGTGTCTTCTCAAGGGCTTCCCCCTTGTGTGTATCTATGTCCTGATAGCTTCTTATAAGGACACCAGTCATATTGGAGTGGCTGTGACCCATATGACCTCATTTTACCTTAGCTCCCTATGTAAAGGGTCTATCTCCAAATGTACTCACATTCTGAGGTACTGGGGGTTAGCACTTGAACGTACGAATTTTTAGGGGGACACAATTCAGCCCATAGCAGTGCCCCACCATATCCCCTCACCCTTACCACCTGGGTGCACCTTAATCCAGCCTCTAGCTACCAGTGTGTGAAGCCTGCTTTGTCACCTGTAGGCCAAACTGGGGGATTCACGTCCTCTGGAGCAACCCCAGTGGTGATGCGAGTTGATCTGTAAATACCCCAGCTCCCAGCTTCTTGAGCTGGCGTGTTCCCAGCTGCAACCCAGAGCTCCCTCGCAAGTTTACGCCCCACTCGCCACAGTAACAGCTGGGCTTTATAACACGCCTTTTATTGGCGGCCTCCTGCCCTGTCTCACTTCCCTACTCTCCTCGTGGTGTGAGCTTCATTTCCAAAATAAATGACTTGCAGGCTTGCAAATCCCTGTCTCAGGGTCTGGGGAGCCAGCAGTTGGGAAGGGTGACTGGTCCCTTTGCATCCACGGGAGCTTGGGGGTCATGAGGACTGTTGACAACCATCCCTGGAAAGGGGCAGGCCAGCATGAATGGGGTCCTGCTGATAAAGCAATAGTTACACCTACTGTTTACAGGTTGCTTCGTCTTCCCCAGGCATTGTGCCCAGCGCTTTACTGGCCTCCTCTTCTTATGGCCCACCTACAGTTCTATGTGAAGCAAATACTATGCTTAGCCCCTCTTACAGATGGGAAAACAAGGCTCAGAGAAGTTGAGTTACTTCCCTGAAGATGCAGAGCCAGGTTCTCAACCAATACTCTATCAACTGTGCTGTAAGACTGGGACCTCTGTCCCAACTGCACAGAATGGCAGGTGCCCAGGGTCCCCTTGATGATGGTTGGGGCAGTGACAACTCCCCTCCCATGGCTGCCCCCCACAGCTGGGACCCGTTATCTGTTTTGCGCACGGCCTGCACCCGTCAGGGTAATGGACTGTGCTTGTCCTAGCGGAGGTGGCCTCTGGCAGGGATGATGTATGAGGCGCTATTGTTTGATATGAATGCATTAGGCGACATTCCCGATAAAGACTTTACCAGCAGAGCTGCACTTGCTGGCAGCAGCCCCTGTGGAGGTAGGGGGGCAGAGGCAGAAGCCCGAGTCCCCATCAAGCAGGGCTCCGGGGGACCAGCCCCCTTCAGGGAGGCAGAGACCAGGTCACTCTTGCTTTCAAAATTCTGGGTCCTGGGGCTTCCCTGGTGGCGCAGTTGTTGAGAGTCCGCCTGCTAATGCAGGGGACACGGGTTCGTGCCCCGGTCCAGGAAGATCCCACATGCCGCGGAGCGGCTGGGCCCGTGAGCCATGGCCGCTGAGCCTGCACATCCGGAGCCTGTGCTCCGCAATGGGAGAGGCCACAACAGTGAGAGGCCCGCGTACAGCAAAAAAAAAAAAAAAAAAAAAAAAAAAATTGTGGGTCCTGAGATGCACGTCTTACCCCCTTACAAGCAGCAGAGTGTAGCCCGTGGGTCTCACATTTCAGAAAGCATCAGAATTGGCTTGGGAGCTGACTAAAAAGGCAGAGTCCTGGGTCTCAACTCAGATCCATTGAAACAGAATCTCCAGAGTGAGGCCTGGGATCCTGCCTTTGCAAACCAGTTCCCTCAGTGAATCTAATACAGATGGGCCAGGGCCCAGACGTGGTCTACAAAATGGTCTGGGATGAAGCAAATGGAGTTTAAAGTCAGAAACCCCTGGATTTGAATCTGGGCTCCTCTGAGAAGCAGCAGAGAAATCTTAGGCAGGTCACTCAGGCTCTCAGTGCCGCGACTCCCCTCGACAAATAAGCCTCAGTTTCCCAATCTGTAACGTGGGCACAGAGGCAATACCCACCGTGGCTACCTCCCAGGGCTCAAGGGGACACACCTTGCCTGTGCTCTGTCCACATACTCACGATTCCCAGGGGCTGGCAACGTGGACCCTCTACATCTTCCCTGGGGGTCTTCTGAGGACACCACACGTATGTTCAGACTGATGCTCCAGGGGATTCCAGGCACCCTATGAGGAATGGGGAGCCCTTTTGAGGGTTAGAAGATCCTTCGAAGCATCTACTCAGGGGCTTCCCTGGTGGCGCAGTGGTTGAGAGTCCGCCTGCCGACGCAGGTGACGCGGGTTCGTGCCCTGGTCCGGGAAGATCCCACATGCCGCGGAGCGGCTGGGCCCGTGAGCCATGGCCGCTGAGCCTGAGCATCTGGAGCCTGTGCTCCGCAACGGGAGAGGCCACGGCGGTGAGAGGCCCGCGTACCGCAAAAAAAAAGCATCTACTCCATGAATCCTTTATGTTGAGTGGGGCAGGGAGGGGGCATCTGCCATTTGCACGTTCAGGATGTGGAGGTGAATGGAATCCAGATGCTGCCCCCGAGGACATCTACCACGGGGGGAGGAGTCCTCCCCTGGGATGGCATCTCTGGGGACAACCTGGAGGGTCCCAACAGAGACAACGTGACCCAGGGCTCTGGGAGGCCCAAGGTCAGAGAGGTCAGGTACACCCAGGAGGGGGAGATGCAGAGAAGATGCCCCAGAGAAGGAGGTGGGTTTTGTGTGGATTTGAAGCAAGAGTGGCTTCAGCCATACAGGGGGGATCCCATGTCAAAGTCAAGTCTCTCCAACCCCATCATTCATTCATTCATTCATTCATTCAATAAATGTGGATTGAGCTCCTACTCTGTGTCACGCTGTCTTGGATACTGGGAGTATGAGGGTTATTTTTATGTGTCAACTTGACTGGGACCAAGGGTACCCAGACATTTGGTCAAATATTATTCTGGGTGTATCTGTGAAGGTGTTTCCGGATGAGCTTAACATTTGAATTGTGATCTGAGGACAGCAAACTGCCCTCCCCAGTGTGGGTGGACCTCAACCAATCCACTGCGGGCCCGAATAGAACAAAAAACTGAGTGAAAAAGATTTGTCTCTCTCTCTGCCCGACTGTCTTTGAGCTGGGACATCCATCTTCTCCTACCTTCCAACTCAGACTCGGACTGGAACTTACCCCATCAGCTCTCCCGGGTCTCCAGTTTGCTGACTGTAGGTCTTAGGACTTGTCAGCCTCCATAACTGCATGAGCCAATACCACACACACACACACACACACACACACACACACACGCACACACACACACACATCGCCTATTGATTCTGTTTCTCTGGAGAACCCTAATACAGTGAGAAAGTCCCTGCCCCCAAGTTGCTGACACTCCAGAGGGGACAGGCAGACATGGAGCAAATAAAGATAGAAAATGTCACAGTTTGGCCCCCAAGGCCGAGAGTGATCTTACTGCTGCCCCAGCCTCGTTTCCTGCTCCCCACCCCCCATCACTGTGCAGGCAACAGCTCACTTAACTTCATGCAGGTTTCTAAACCTAAAGGTCAGCTCTAGTCTGTCCCTCTGCCTGGAATGTTCTTCCGTGTTAATTAGGTTTCAGCCCAAGGGTCGCCTCTCCCGGTCCTACCCTCCACACCCAATCACACCGCAAGCAGCCACCTCCCTACACCCCACGATCACTTCTGATCCTAATAAACTTGCAAGGGGCTCTTCTCTGCAACAAACAAACAAACTAACAGGGAAACTCACAAAACATCGAGTGAGGAAAATCTTGACCTCTTCCCCACCTTAGGTACGAACTCTATGTCTCACAAGTAAAATGCAGCCTGGCCTCACTGCTGCTTTTCATCAATGCTAGGACGCGCGTTTCTTCACCTTTGAACGTCTCTGAAATCCGGGTGCACCTTGTAGTAGCTGTGGCCTCCAGTCCCACTCCCTTCAACCCCCTACCCGCTGCTGCCAGGCAGCAGTGATGGTGGAATTGTCATTGCCCGCGTGTCCTAACCCCGCCAGAGCCACTGCTATTGTTGTCACTCATCTACTGGGTTTAATCACCATCTAAGTATCTTCAAACCAGGATGGCAAAATGTTGGTAAGTGTTGAGGTTGGAGGATGGGGTCGTGGGAGTTCATTATTCTATTCTTTCCCCTTCATTATGTGTTTAAAGGCTTCCACAATAAAAAGGACAACATTTCCCCCCAAATAATAATAACCGTGCAAATATAGGAGGTTCTGCTTTGGAGATGATAATACAGAGGATCCGAGAGGTTAAGAAACCTGTCTAGACTCACCCAGCCAGTGCATAAGCACTGGGGCCAGGATTCCCTCAGGTCTATTTCATTCTCGGGGACATGCTTTTCCTAGTCAAGCCTCCCCAAAAAGCTGTTCCTCCAGACATCTCAGTGCTTCCCCACCTCTGCACCGCAGGGTCCTCAGCCAGGATGACCAGCTACCCCAACTCTGCGTGCTGAGAACCTGCCCATCTTTCAATCAATAGTCATTCAACAAACATGTACAGGCGCAAGCAATTGTGGTGTGCCTGGCACTGCGCTGGGAGCTGGGATTCAGCATGAACCAGACAGACATGGTCCCTGTACTCGGGAAGCAAATTTCCAAACGCCACCCTCTGGAAACCTATCTCTTTAATCTCTTAGGGCGTCCAAGTAATCTCTTAGTTTGCTACCAAGTTCAGCTGTTCCACGGCTGCCCCCCTCTGCAGTGGAGAGCGAGCACCTTAGGGTCAGGGACTGCCCCACTCATCTCGTGTCCCCAGTGCCTGGTGCAGAGACTGGATTGTAGTAGGTGCTCATGAAATGGCTTGTGAAATTGAATGAATTAGTAGGTGGGTAAGCGGCTGTGCGCGTCAAAGCGCTGGTCCCTGTATACAGTAGGTGCTTAAGACTGGAGGATGACTATCCATGGTGGCCCTGCTGATTGGAGCAGGAGGGGGAAAGGAGGTTCTGGTTCCTACACTTTGATCTTGGGTTGTGGCTGCCTCCCCTCACTTTCACACACACACTCACATGCTGACACTGCACACACGTATTCACACTTATGCACACACATGTGCAACACCCTTTCTTGATCAGGTGCAGGTGACACAGTGAAGATGAGGAAGAGTCGAAGCACCTGGTTCGGGTCCTGGTATAGATGCCTCTTAATGGTACGATCTCAGCCCCTCAGTTTGTTCATCTGTAAAATGCGCATGATACAAACCACCCTCACAAGGACATGGTCAAGGTTAGATGAAGGACAATGACTTAATTTATCTAAAGGTCTCATCCACCGTGGCCCCTTGCTCCCCACCCCCACCCCTGGCTGGCTCTGGGACCCCCAGCGTGGGGTGGGAGGGAGGGAGCATGGAGAAGGGTGTGAGGCCACACCGGCTCTTGCTTGTGCACCTGCCCATGGCCTCTTAGCCACTTGGTCTTGCCCTTACCTTCCTTCACCCCCGGAGGTGCCCCATCCCTCCTTCTCCACCCTTCAAATTTTCTCCTGTCTATGTCCACATCTCTTAACACCCCAATTCCACCATCTATGAAAAGAATCCTGGGTCCCATGTGTCCCGAACATGAACACATTTCAGCAGAAGCTTCTAAACACGGCGATGCTATCAGTGAGGGTTTCAGGCACATATGGGACCAGCTTCTGCCCTCCTGCCCACACCAAGCCCACCCAGCGTTCGGCAGGAAACAGACTGCAGCATGGCGGCCGCAGACGTGATTGTTAGAGCTAATTTATGCTCCGTTTACATGGGCTCCAGATGTCACAAGCTCCTCTGTGGGTTTATCCAAATGCCAGGGAAGGTAGGGAAGGGCTGGGGGCCGAGGCTGCAGCCCCTTCCCCCCAGCCTGCCTCCATTCCTAGTCCAACTCTGAGGGCAGCATTCCAACACGTGGCCCCTGGGCACTCACACCCCCTGCTGAGCCCCAGCCCTGTCCCCCAAAGCTTCTGCCACATGTTTTGGTCATAGACTGTAAGCTTCGTGAGACTAGGAGCCCCATGCCTGGGCTGGCCCCAGTGCCCATGAGGTGCTTATTAAATGTCTCTAGTAATGAGCTGCTAAAAAAGAGGGGGACTTCCCTGGCGGTCCAGTGGTTAAGACTCCACGCTTCCACTGCAGCGGATGCAGGTTCGATCCCTGGTCGAGGCACTAGGATCCTACACGCCGCGTGGCACGGCCGAAAGAAAAGAAAAAGAGCTGCCAGTGTGCCAGTGGCTGTAGTGGGTAGAATGGTGTCCCCACCCTCAAAATACAAAACCCCTAGTACCTGTGAATGTGACTATATTTGGAAATAGGGCCTTTGCAAGTGTCATCAAGTTAAGATGCGCTCATACTGAATTGGGGTGGGCCCTAAATCCAGTAATTGGTGTTCTAAGTTGGCACACAGACAGAGAGAGGAGAACACCATGTCATGATAGAGGTAGAGACTGGAGTGATGCATCTAGACTCCAAGGGACACCAAGGGTTACTGGCAACCACCAGAAATTAGGACAAAGGCGTGGAATGGTTTTGACCGCAGAGCCCCAAGAAGCAACCAACACTGTTGACACCTTGATTTCAGACTTCTGGTCTCCAAAACTCCGAGAGAATACACTTCTGCTGTTTTAAGCCACTCACTTTATGGTACTTGGTTACAGCCACCCTAGGACACTAAGACAGAAGGGATGAGGATGAGTTGCCCAGTGAGGCAGCCCAGCCAAGGCTGCTTCTTTCCAGGCTCCCGAGGCCCCTCCCACAGGCCTCTGTCCCAGGTGGGGCTGCCCCTGTCCCCCACCTGGAGGACCAGCCCAGCCCCTCCCCAGTCTCCTTGGGAATCTCAGGCTTGTCCCCTCCATCCATTCTCCACCCAGCCACCAGGAGAATCTTTCCAACTCCCAGCCTGGTGTCTTCATCCACTCCCACCTTCCATTCACTCCTCAACCCACTGCCATCTGCTCTGGGCCCCCATCCCCTGAGAATGCTCTCCTCTACCCTGGGATGTGCACCAGCCCCACCTCACAGGCCTCTCTGGGAAACCAGACACTGTTCTAACTCCCTCCTCCCTGTGAGTCTGAGATTCCTTCTTTCTCGTTCTCCTCCTGCCTCCCCAGGTGTGACTGCTTGGCTGTCTGCCTGTGCAGCTGCCTCCTTTCCTGCCTGCCTCTGAATGTAGGTGTTCCCCAGGGCTCTGCCTTCTCCCTCTTTGCTTCTCCTCCCACACTTGGTGGTGGTGGTCATGATGGTGATGGTGATGGTAGTGGTCATGGTGATGGTGATAGCGGTCGTCATGATAGTGATAGTGGGGATGACGGGAGATGTTGGTGGTAATGATGGTGATGATGGTCATGATGGTGATGACGGTGCTTGTGATAATGGTGGTAGTGGTGATGGTGATAGTGGTCATGATGGTGGTTGATGGTGATGACGGTGGTGGTCGTAATGGTGATGGTGGTTGATGGTGATGACGGTGGTGGTCATAATGGTGATGGTGGTGATGACGGGGGTGGACGTAATTATGGGGATAGTGGTGCTGTTGTTAAGAGAGTCTTTCAACACAGAAAGTGCACTAGGCCAGGCTGTGTTGAAGACTTCGTTTTCACGGGCACTAACGCACGGTGTTTTTGCATCTTCATCTCTCTCTCTCCTCGCGTCTTTCCTCACTTTCTTACACACACACACACATGTGTATACACACTACTTTAATTTTCTAGGGCTGCTATAACAGAGCCTCACAAGCTGGATGTCTTAAAATGACAGAAATGTATTCTCACAGCTCTAGAAGCCAAATGTCCAAAAGCAAGATGTCAGCAGAGCCATTCTCCCTCTAAGACGTTGGGCGGAATCCTCCCTTGTCTCTTCCTACCTCCTGGTGGTGGCCCGAAATCCTTGACTTGCAGCTGCATCACTCTAATCTCTGCCTCTGTCGTCACAAGGCATTTCCCTTGTGTGTCTGTGTCTTTTCTCCTCTTCTTAAAAGGACACCAGTCATATTGGTTTACGGCCCACCCTAATGACCTCACCTTAACTTTTTTTTTTTTTTTTTGGCCATGCTGCGCAGCCTGCAGGATTAATTCCCTGACCAAGGACTGAATCCGGGGCCCCAGCAGTGAAAGCGCCAAGTCCTAACCACTGGACACCAGGGAATTCCCTGGTCTCACCTTAACTTGATTATATCTGCAAAGACTCCATTTCCAAAAAGGTCACATTCACAGGTGTTGGGGTTAGGACTTCACATATCTTTTTTTGGTGGGGGACACAATTCAACCCACCACACATGTGTGTGCACACACGTACACACATACACACACACACACACACTCCTCTGCAACTTTCTCTCAGGCGTCTATCATTTTCATACCCCATCCCTCGTACTATCAAACCTTTGCCTTTGGTTCCTCTTACCTTGTCTGTTTTCCTGTCTTTCCCTCCCTTACTCCATTCTTTCTTACAACCTTTAAGCTGCTCTTGGTCAAGGAACTGGAGGCACAGAGACAGAGGTGGTGCCCGTGGTGCCTGTCTTCAAGGAGCTCACTGTCTAGAAAGGAGAGTGAGGTTCCACAGGCCACTGGCCACACAGCCTCAAGAGGGCTTTGGCAGGGACTCGGGGCTGAGAGCGCAGCTGATGCACCCAGCCAGCCTGTCCTTGGTCCTCTGTGCCCCTCCTCACCTCCAGATCTATCTCATCTTCCTCCCAACTCCACTGCTCAGACACCCATCTGGTCGGTCCCCCTGGGTCAGCGAAGGCTTCTGGGGGACGTGCACCGCCCCCCACTCGTGCATGTGCACCTCCCACCCTCCCACCCTCCCACTCCTTCTAAGCATCTCTCATTAAAGGGGCTGAAGACTGCCCGGCCTGTCTCTGGGCTTTGTGCTGGAAGGGCTAAATGATATGCTGACACCTTAATTATGGCTCATTGTCGTGGAGCACTGTGGAAATTGTCTGAGTGAGCCGCAGAGAATGGGTGCTAACAGGCCCCTCAGAGCCTTTGATTCCCTGTGGCAGATTGGAAAATGACACAAACGATGGCTCTCCTCCAACCACAGCCCCTGGGTGATGCGGGCGGACAGGCCCCCTCAAACATCTACCTGCGTGGTTGCCACAGGCAAGGGGTCAGGTGTCTCCCTGTGGTCTTGATCCTGTAACCCCCTGATTCGGTCCACTGCATAGCAATCTGCTGAGTCGGGCGTTGCACACGTAACCCCAACAGATATCCTCACCACAACCCAGCTGAGTGAGGACTATTATGCTCCCATTTTACAGGTGAGGAAATGGAGGTCTTGAGTGTTTAAGTCACCTCTCCCAGCTCACCTGCTTATGCAGAGCAGAGCAGGCAACCTGGCGTTCAGCCTGGGCTTCGGCCACCGCAAGACACTGCCACTGTACGGAGGGTGGCTCCTGGCTCAGAGGGGTGGGATTTCCCAAGATCACTTGGGCCATAGCAGATAGGGGCCAGGACCCAGGCCCCTCAATCCCACCCCACAATTTTTTCCACCAGGACAGCAAGTTGCCAAGTGTATCTGTGGAGAATGGTGACAATAATAATAACGGAATAGCAGCACCGACCTGTCACTGAGGTTGACAAAGCACAGGCTCTGGGTCTTGCAACTCCAGGGGAATTTCAGCTCTGCAATCAATGGTGCCACCTTTGTGAGCTGGTTCAGGGAAAGGCCGGCCATTGGGAAGCGGGGAAGCCTTGGTCCCACTCCCCTTCCCACCAGCCCACAGCCCACAGGGGCCAGGGGCCGATTCCCTGGCAGAACGGTGCCTGCAAATGGGGGGAGGGAAGCTAGGGCCCCCCTCAAAGCCAGGCCTCTGACCACCTCCACCTTGGGGACACCCCTCCCTCTGCTACCACTACTGGGTGGGCAAGGGGCAGGGCTGGGCATCTGATAATCTGGACTTTAAAAATCTGGCTGCTGTAGTGGAATCACAGGGGAGAGGCCTCCAACATCACTAATTGGCTCCATTAGCTGGAAAAGGAGCGAGGGCATCTCTGCGCAGAAGACATACTCATTCGGCACCCCAGGATGGGCAGAACTTGAGGTCGGGACCCCAGAGAAGTGTGCGGGAGCTGACTGATGGGGACCAGCCTGGGAAGAGGGAGAGGGCAGCAGGAGAGGCGCCAGGTGCCCCCACAAGCTCTAGGGCAGGACCAGCCATGGGCTCCGACTGTCATCCCATTCTCCTCCCAGGGGACCCGCCCCCAGGTGAGGGAGGAGGGAGAGGCGGGAACGCCATCTGAAAAGCTCAGGCTCTGTGCCCTGTGCTTTCACAAACGCAGGGGCTGGATGTTATGCCCATTTCACAGATGGGGAAACAGAGTCTCCAAATCATGCATCCTGGCAAAATTGCCTAGCGCCCGCTTTGTGCCAAGGACTATTCTGGGCACTGGGACCACAGCAGGGAACAAGACAGATCATCCCAGCCCTCTGGGGACTCGCACCCACAAAAGGAACCTGGCTTCTTGTTGCTTCTCACGGCAGCCAGGAGGAGGCAGGATCAGGCTGGGAGCGGGTTGAGGGAAAGACTTCATCCGGCAGATGTGGGGACTGCAACAGTGACCCGGCAAGTGACTTTGCTTCCTGAGGCCTCCGTGTTCTCATCTGCAAAATGGGGGCCGTAATGACACCTCCCTCTCAGGGCGATATAGTCAGTACCATCAAGCCTGGCTCTTCCACCCCATCCCCTGCTGGCAGGGGTGGCAGTACTGGACAGTCGGCACGGCATCTCCAGGGCCCTTCCCACACCCAGAAAAGGAGAATGTTTCCTGTGAGCCTTCCTCCTGCAGCCTTGTCGTCTCCCGTGGCCCCCACCAACTCTGGGAGGCGTCTTGGTTGTCCCCGTTGGGCAGATGGTGAGCCCAAGGCTCAGAGACAGAGCGACTCGAGTTCCCGGCAGGTAGACGGGGACTGCTGTGCTCCCCTCTTGCTGGAGCTCCCACCCCTCCCACCACGTCTCAGCACAGTCCCTCTCTTGCCACCTAGAAGGCTGCCAAAAAGCTTCAGAGCTGCCAAAATGCCATCACGAAACCCAAGCATATTCTCCTCCTCAGGTTCTTTTTTCTTTTGGCCACACCACGCAGCTTGCAGAATCTCAGTTCCCCGACCAGGGATTGAACCCGGGGCCACGGCAGGGAAAGTGCCGACTCCTGACCGCTGGACCACCAGGGAACTCCCTCTCCTGAGTTTCCACCCCCAAGAAATGAAAACATGCGTCCACACCAAGAACTTGTGCACAAATGTGCAAAGCTGCATTATTCATAAAAGACAAAAGGCAGAAACGACTCAGATGTCCAGCAGCTGAGGAAGGGATACACAAAATGTGGCCCATTGAGACAATGGAATAGTATTCAGCCTTAAAAAGGAATGAAACGCTGATACATGCTACAGTGTGGATGAACCCTGAAAACAGGATGCCAAGTGAAGGCAGCCAGTCGCAAAAGACCACGTGTTGTATGATTCCATTTATATGAAATGCCCAGAATAGGCAAGTCCACGCGACAGAACGACTAGTGGTTGCCAGGGCGCGTGCGCACGTACTAAGGAGCAGGGAGTTCCCTTCTGGGGGAAATGGTGAAACGCTGTAGAACCGTGGTGCTGGTTGCAATCTCTGTACTCTGTGCAGATACTGCAAACCATTGAATGATACCCTTCGAATGTGTGAATTAGAACTCACTGAAGCTGTTCCCCAAACCCCGGCGAGTAGACCCCTGCCCAGTGTCTCTGCGATTCAGGCCCTGCACCTGAGCTGAGGGGAGAGCCCAGCTGGGGTACCCCCAGGCCTTCAGACTCCCCACCAAACCTGGGCAGGGCCTCATGGCACAGCCCAGGGGGTGACACAGGGAATCGCCATACGATACGCTCTGGGCCCGTCCCTGAACCCACGCGGCCGTTCAACATTTATTCCCCCTTCCAGGCTCAGTCCTGGAGCTGGGGACTTGGTGGGGAGCAAGAAACACTCCCTACCTCCAGGAAGTCGACAGACAGATGGAGTGGGGCTGACAAGTAGGCAGAAATGACAGCCCAGTGTGACATTGCTACAATCCCGGCAAGCACAGAGAGGAGGGCTCCTAACACAGCCTGGGACCCGGACCATCTCCCAAGGAACGGGCATGTAGGCAGAGATGGGAAGGAGCTCAGGGGTGGAAAAGTAGCCAGGCAGGGTGAAAGGGAGATGTGAAGGCCTAGAGGCTCAAGAGAGCATGGTGTATTCAGAAAAAGAAAGGGAGGGACAAGGGGCTGGGAGGGACGAGGAAGGACCCCTGGTTCTGTGAGGAAGGGGCTGGGAGGGTAGAGTTGGAGCAGCCCACAGGTCGGCCCTGAGCAGCCCCTTCCCAGAGGCAGAATCAGCTCCCGGCCATGTCCCCTGCCTTGTCCGCTTTTCCGGGCTGGGGTGCCTGTGACTCCAAAAGGGAGGGCGTCAGCTCCATACAGCTAGGATCCCCTAACCCGCTCCCCACTCAACTTCTATGTCCCCACCCCACCCCCGCCGCAGCTGCCTCTCCCATGCCCTGAGCGCTAATCAGAGCAGACGGAAAAGGCAAGACTAAATTTTAATGAGACATCGCCGGGATGTCTTAAGCTGCATTGAAAAGCTCCCAAGCTTCCCACGACAGGGGGACCCGTATTAGGCAGGGTAAATATTTACAGCTCCACCTGAAAAGCCGGGCCCATTTTTCACGCAGGATTTTAACAATATAGATCATGCCGAGAGTGAGACACAAATAAAGGGAAATGAAACCATGGGCGGCCGCAGCACCGGGCCCTGAATCATGGATATGAACCTGTCCCCAGCTTCTTGTTTTTAATTAAGAAGCCCTTTTTGGTAATTCCATTAAGAGGTGGCTGTGGTTCGAGAGTCTCTTGCTTGTTCTCTTTAAATTATGAAATGTCCCGTTGGCTGCTTCTAGTTTCAGGGGACAGGAGACAGGGGACTATTAGGATTCAGGAGGGGACAGCTCAGGCCTGGCAGGGGTTCTGAATCCTCATTGCCGTCCGCTTCTCCTCTGCCCTAAGTCTCAGCACCTACTGTGTGCCGAGAGCTTCTATCTCCATCATCTTTCTTGCTACCCACAATACCAGTAAGGTCGGGATGAGGGTGCCTAGTGTACGAGCAGAGGAAGCTGAGTCTCAGAGAGGGGAAGGGACGGGCCTAAAGTCACACAGCAAGTAAGAGGTAGAGCTGGAACTCGGGTCCAGGGCCACCTGACTCCAAGTCTCCTGCATTTCCACCTCTGCCAAGGATGGAGAGGGACTGCAGTCCTCATCCCGCCCACTGGAAGGGCCTGGTGAGAGATGGGACACACTAGGACCTTGATCGGCACAGACCTGAGATCCAGGGAGAGGGGATCTCTGAGCACCTGTTCTGCGTGGAGGTTCAGGCCAGAAGATGGGGATTCAAAGCTTGGAGATGCACACTGCCTGCCCTTGAGGGACACACAATACCCTTCTCTCTGTTTATCTGCAGCTTACTTCCTCCTGGAAGCCTTCTCAGACTTCCCCAGCCATCATCCCTCCTTCCATCTGCCATTCCTCCATCCACCTGCTACCTAGACCCTAATGTGATATTCATCCATCCACCCATCCATACTTCCACTCATCTGTTGTCTCCTTCAGCCGTCCATCCATCCATCCATCCACCCACCCATCCTTCCACTCATCTAATCTCCCCTCCATCCATACATCCATCCATCCATACTTCCACTCATCTGTTGTCTCCTTCAGCCGTTCATCCATCCATCCATCCACCCACCCATCCTTCCATCCACCAGTCCTTCCACTCATCTAATCTCCCCTCCATCCATACATCCATCCACGCATCACCCCACCCACCCACCCAGCCATCCTTTCACCCATCATGAAAAGGAACTAACACATCTCAAGCCATTACTACATGTCATTCAATGTGTCTCCCTCATCTAATCCCAACAGCACCTCTGCCAAGCAAAATCTATCATTTTCATCTTACAGATGGAGAACCAGAAGTTCGGAGATAAATTTAAGTTGCTTGCCCAGAGGGAATTGGAGAGCTACTTCTACATTTTCAGGCAAGGTAAGAGGCCACTTATGGTGGGGTGTTTGGGTCGGGAAAGAGAGACCTTCCAAATCCCCCCATGTGGGTGGGCTGCCCCTTCCCCCTCCCACCACCACCATGTGTGAGCTCACCAGCCCCTCGCCCCTTGTTCCTAGGCCAGGCAGTGGCTGCCTGGGGCATCTCTCGTCCCCAGAGTGGTGCAGGGAGAGGCAGGCCCCTGAACACAGGGTGCCTATTGTGCCCCACCCCCCAGGAGCATAGGCTTCTCATTGTCTGGAGGAAGCTGCAGGTGGGCTCCAAGCTGCTCCTGAAGCTCAGTGCCTGTCATCTGGCTTGGATTGTCACCATTGTGCGGCCACAGCGGCTCTTTGTCTCTGACAGCCTTTCTCTCTTTGCCTCCCAGCCCTCCCCAACCCCACCATGGTGATTTGCACTCAGGAGGGTAGAGAGATTAGGGAGGGGTGGGAGAGAGCAGTGGCTTGGGAGTCCAGAGACCCCAAAACATCACATCCCCTCTCTAAGCCTCAGTTTCCCCAGCTGTAAAAGGGATAGTCATTTCTGCCACGCCCCATGCATACTGGAGACAATGGTAGGGGACGCCGGAGTTGTCCTGAATACAGGTTTAGTTTAAGCCTGTTCGCTTCTTGCTGTGGTTGCCTTGAGCAAGTCATTTGCCCTCTCTGAACCTGTTTCCACATCTGCAGAGTGAAAATAAAAGAGGGCCTGTCTCCAAGGAGCTACAACACACAAAGAGCTTGGCCCCAGGCCTGTGCTAAGAGACAGAAGTTGCCATTTCTGTCATCATTGGTGGTGGGGGCAGCAGCCCTCTGAACACCGCAGAGCTCTGTGCCATGCAGGGCAGCCTGCTGTTTCTGCTGCCCTTCCAAACTGTCAAGCTCTTTCTTAGGTCATCTCCTGTCTCAGACCAGAGAAGTTAAGCAATATATCTAAGGTCACACAGCAAGGGGACGTCAGGCAGGCTCACAATTCCCATCCCGAGTTCCTTATCCCCCAATTCAGGAGGCTTCAGCTGTGCTGGGGGCACCATGGGGGCAGGAGCTAGGCAGGGGCTCAGCATCCAAGGGTGGTCTAATGGGGGCGCTCCTGGCCTGAGCACATCTATTCATTGTGCTTGGTGAGGGCAGGGAATTGATTGAACCCCCAGTGCCTGGAATAGGCTTGGCTCGTTGGAGCTTGATAAGTGGATGTGGGGGAGGGTCCTGGGGGCCCCGCAGAGGGGCCAGACTTGGACATGGCTGGGATGGGGTGCAGCCCCGGACGGAGGGCTCTGCCACTGCTGCTGCTGAGGACAGAGAGTTGATGGTGAGAGGTGCCCCCTGGGGTGGAGGGATGACAAGATGACATGGGGTCAGCCCTGCCCAGTGGCAGGCACTCTGGTCGGTGTGGCCGAGGACCGCAGCCTCTGTGGCCACTTCCTCCACTCGGGGGCCCAGGCCTCAGGGTGCCTGCATGGCCAGGTAGGTGGACAGGGTGACCGGGACTGCAGAGATGGGTCCAGCAGCCACCAAGCTCTGCCAGCACCCAGTGTCCAGCACGGCCTCTCGACCCTGCAAATTACCCAGTTACAGCTCCTCAGTGGGGACAGCACCACCCGTACACAACAAGGTCACCCAACAATGTCATGAGACACGGATAGATGGGGGTCACACAGACACAGGTCACCCAGATGGTGTCATCAGGCACGGATAGACACCGACACCGATATCACACAAACAACTTAGGGTCACATGGCCATGTCCTAAAGACATGGAAAAACATAGCGTAACTGGGACAGCGTCACCCTGGGAGACGCAGTGCCCATGGCATCCACGGGCATGACTTACCAGACACGGTATCACACTCAGCATGGGACACTCCCCATCTGTCACACAGGGACATGAGTGGCCACCCACGCGCACAAGCACATTCTCTCTCACACCACGTGTCCCGAGCACAGAGGCCAGGCCCCCCCATAGGAGCACAGCCCCAGGGTTGAATCCTGGCTCCATCCCTCCTTCTGTGTGCCCTCCTCCCCGCTCTGAGTCTCATTCTCCTCTGAGAAAGGGAGAGGGAACAGCCACCAGCCAGGATACCATGCAGCTTGAGTGGAATAATGCTGGAGGGGCCTGGAGGAGAGCTGGCATACCGCAGGTGCTCAATAAAGGCTGCTGCTTACAGTGTGGTCCTGGCTGTGGAAGGCCCAGCCTCAGGCCAGACAGGCAAGCCTCTGGTTCTTCCCTGCAGGCCTTGGGTGCAGTGCCTGCAGCGTCCCTGGACGTGAATGCCCCTCGGAGGAATTTCGGGGCTGGCTCAAGGCGGGGAGCGGTGAGGAGGGGAGAAGCCCAGGCCACCCACTCACCCCCTCTCCCCCCGCCTTGTGAGCAAGTCTGGCTGGGCGGCTGCACCACCTTGGATGGGCGCCACCTGTGTCTTACAGGGCTGACCACGCCCCTTCCCACAGGATGAAGTATCTACGGGCCCAGGAGACGTGCCCACCAGGAGCCTGTGCCTCTGCTGACCATACTCAGGAAGACGGCATCCTGGAATCCCCTTCTCTAAGAGCCCTGAGCCCACTTCCAAGGCCTGGAAGTCCTCTTCCGAGGTCCATCCTCCCAGGACAAACCTGTGACAGATGTGAACACCCCCAAGCCCAAGGTCAAGGGGTGGATGTTTGAAGGGGGTGGTGTGACCCTAGCAAGCTGGTGTCCCCCTGTGTGGGAGTGAGGCCCCTCCAGTTCTGGACATGGCCCATGATGGGAAGAGAAGGCTCAGGATTTGTACCCGATCCAGAGCCTTGAGAGTGTCACCGGCAGGCCTGGCGGGAGCTGCACCCAATCCTCAAACCACTCTGCTCCCAAAGACGGCAAGAAGCCTGCTTATCAGGGGAAACTTCCCTCCCCAACAAGTGAAGTTCTGTGCCTGGGACTCTGTCCAGCCTCCAATCCCATCAGACTCATGGTACCCACGGGACCCTCTGTATGACCCAGGGATTCTAAGTCTGAGCCTTGGAACCTGGTAGTCGACCCAAACATGGGTGCATAGAGGATGCAAGTCTACAGTTTACCCGGGAGCCCTGGGCAGACAACCCTGCCCAGCCCAGGGCTTAAGCTGGTAGAATCCACGTCACTAGGAACAGCTCAAGACTCAGAAACTCCATCCGGCTTGGGTTCAAATCATGGCCCCATCTGGTACCAGTTGTGTGACATCCAGAAAGCTAATGAGCCTCTCTGAGCCTTAGTTTCCGTTCTTTTGGAAACTGGAGATAAGACCTGTCTCCCAGGGATGTTGACGGGATGAAATGTAATCATGGCTTTGAATCCTCCCCATACCCATCTACACAGATGTCCTTGGCCAGTCCCAGGGAAGCATTTGTTGCACGGATGATTTTAAAAGACAATCTGAAAAGTGGGGCCGAAGGAAGCTGTAGACCTCTGCCCACCCCCCAGCTCCCGAATCCCTCCCTCCGTGCAGCTGCAGCCCCTTCCCTGGGCTGCGACCCCCTGCCCCCACTCTGGGCCCCTCCTCTAGCCACAGGAGGCACAGACACATGTTGGAGGGGGCATTATCTGTGCTCAGTTGACTGTAAACATTTAAGCAGAATTGACTGTGTACTCAGCCACTTTCAAACACAACTAATCTTCATCGGGGCGACGGGAAGTGAAATATGTTATTGTCGGCAGCAGTAAATTACCCATGCCAGAGCTGGCTTGTGAGGCATTAAGGGCCGCGGCCAATGTACTCCTTCACCCAGCCACCACCCGCCCGCAATCCATTACCGCAAATGGCCCTGGTCACCTCCTCACCAGCCGGAGGGACGTGGGGCCAGCTGCCAGCTGCCCTAGCCTGGACCCCGCCCACCCTGGGCAGCAGGGTAAGAAGCGGGCTGGCAGGGGCCAGGGAGGCGAGGCCTGGCTTTGCGCCACTCTGCCTCCCGGATGCCTGGGCAGGAGCCGTGAGAAGACGCTTGGCCAGGGGATTCCTGGAGGTTGGCAACCAGATGAGATGGAGGCCCAGATGGGGAAAGGGATTTGGTCCAAGGCTTACCTCTGTCGCCTTCTGAGCCTCAGTTTCTGCATCTGTAAAATGGAGTGGTTCATTCATTGTTTCACAGTTTTACAAACCTCTTTAACATATGGCCTACCGAGACAGCTGGATTCCCACATTTGCCTCTGCATTTCAATCTGTTGCTATGTTTTGTTTCGGTTGAAGCATAGGAAGAATATCTGACCTGGCACAGATGTGTGCTAGAAAAGGGAAGAATATTCTAATAGCCTTCTCAGATGATAATGGACATTCTACTTTGATATTAAACCAAAAGTTCTTCTGTGGCAGTTTGCTAAAGGTTAGCTGCACTATGGCACCTGAAACCACATCCATTAACTCTCAGATTCTGTTAAATTAAAACCCATTGGTCTATTTTGCACTTTGAATGGCTCTTTTACTCATTTTGTAACACTCTGCATTAGTCATTGGGAACGTACTGGTTTACTGAGTTATGTAGCTCTTCCAAATGTTGACATATTTCATGATACAATATCCAAAAAAAAAAAAGTCACATTCACTATTACCACCCAGCTCTTTGCTAAGCCTTTCCGTAGGAAGCTGTCAAACCCAGAGCGGCAGGTACAAGTTCTCCAAAATTCAAATTTTTGCTTGAAAGTCAAATTTTATCATTGGCAACAAATACTGTCAGCTGACAGGCAACTTTGTGCATTTTCGAGAAAATACCTACCAAATCGCCAAGCCGGCAAGGCTATAGTTTGTCTGTGTGTCATTATTTAGAGTGAAAATGATGCTCCATGAAAAAAGTGGCTAGTGCAGCTCACAACTCAAACAGTCACATGGCACTTTTCTGGGCCTTTCTGGGTGTGCTTCCTATTTTGTCACATGGAGTATTTAAAAGATGTGTACTCAAAAGTTGAGATTTTTAAAAATTAAAATTTTAATTTTTCATCAAGAACATTCTTAAGTGAAACTAGCTGTCAAATTTTTAACCAAGGGAGTGTTCAGGGTAAAAACTGCAAACATCTCTATTCCATGTTGGTGCCAATGCCGTGATTCATGCTATGAGGCCAGCAGGTTTTATCCACCCATTACTTTTACACCATCAACACAGTGAAAAAGGGCAAGTAGGGACTTAGGATTATTATGAAAATGGTCTTGATCTCACAGGCTCCCTGAAAGGTGTCCCAGGAGGTCTGCGGAGCACACTTTGAGAACCACTGATCCAGGGTGATGATCCCTGGTGCCGCTAGAGGTGTTGGAAGACGATGATAAAGTCTGATGGGCAAACGGTCCTTAACGAGTTGCTGTCCATCATCGGATACCACCGTCCCTGCCCCTATCATCAGGCCGCCTCTGCATTCTGGGGGCAAGTGTCCTCCATCCCCACGTGCAGCTCCTCCCTCGATCCCAACCCTAAGTGAAGCTACTAATGGAAACCTGTTGGCTCTTTCGAGATCCTGTTCAAAGTCAAGTTCTTCCTGAACACAAGCCCTCAGCGAGGATCATGTCTCCCTCCTCTGAACCTCCTGTCCACTCAGCATCTCTCTTCCAGCCTCACCTCACTCTCAGCACCCTCATCAGACATAATAAGTCCTCAACAGAACCACGTTGATCCAAAGGAATGAGGAGATGGAAAGTGTGACTCGGCCAATGGCTGGGGCTGATTAGTGACACTGGCTAACCGTGGGTAGCAGACCAGAGGATCCTGGGAGATCCTGCTATGAATCCCAGAACATGGGCATATCCCCAAGAATTGAGCACCAGGGACCAGCACCCTGTGGGGACTGGGACAGGTGGGGCTTGGAGGAGAGGGAGGAGTTACACGTTTTCTGACGGCTGACCCAGAGAAACTGTGACCTTGATGAAACTTACATGGGGGGGGCGGTCCTTCTCGCTGTGTGACCTTTGGCGAATCACTTAACCTCTCTGGGCCACGGTTTCTGCATCTGTCAAATGAAGAGTTTAAATCAATCTCTAAGACTGCTTACAGCTCCCAAATTCTCTGAGTCAATGATACTCATGTACTAATGGTCATTGACGTTGACTGACACTCTGACCTCCTGTGAGAGGGAGATTCAAGCTTTCTGGACCATCGACATTTGAACGTAGCATGGCGTTGACATTCAAATGTTCTGTGACATCATCCAGCGATATCGACATCAAACAGTCTCTAATGCTAACACGTGAAAAGACATTATGCTGACATTCACAGGGATTGTGGCTGACACTGAACGCTCTATGACATCAGTGTGAACTGAGTGCCAGCTGTGTGCTGGTCACGCCAACAGCCAGGGGAAATCTGTGAGTCCATAAACTGTCCCTTCTCAGAACTTTCCTTTCCAGGAATCTAGACCCCCATGGTAGCACCAGAGAGTGGCTTCAGGAGACCTTAGCTGTCCCCATCTCCCACAGTCCATCCTCTTACATGAAGGATTGATTTTATCTCAACATAATGCAAAGGTAACTTCCATACAAGGTCCTATGGCCCTCTTCCAACCAGATTCTGTCCCCCCAGAACCCAGAGCCATCACTGCTGTAGGTGCAGTTCCCTAAGATTTCCCTCCTCCCTGATTTCTACCCAGAACCTTGCCAGCTGGGCCACGCTGGTGGGCATCAAGGAGAAACCAAGGCTGAGGGTGGGACCCACAAAGGGCCATGGAAGAACGGTCCCGGGACCGTGGCTCAGCCCCCTCGTCTCTCTGGCTGCAGCTTGGGCTCCTGGGGGCCTCTAGGGGCAGGGAAGGCAGTCACCACAGCGATTTCTGCTCCCCAACCCTCCTGAGGCTGTTGCCCAGACAAAGATTCCAAGCCCTGACTGGCTTTCGCTCTCAAAAAAAAAAGAAAGAAAGAAAAGAAAAGAAAAAAAGAAAAGAAATTCCTGCAAGTTGAACAATCCTTGTGTTGGATTTGGGAGATGTTATTCCTAGTGACAGACAAGGGCAATTATCTGCAATCCGCCAGCAGTTTTAGCCTAATTTCATTACTGCTGTGCGATTCTCCCTGAGCTGCTAGTCTATCAATGTCTTCCAGAACGGATTAGCGGGCACTTTCTTCATCTTCAAATGAATTTTAGCTGTCATGCCCTTGATGAATAGAGCAGGGACAGGCGGCTGACCTGGGCTGGGGAGTGGCCAGGGGGTGGCAGCCAGGCAGGTGGCCTCAGGGCCTGGTGGGAGGTGAGGTGGTGAGGGGGGACCCGGGAGGTGAGTGGAGGTGGGACACCAGAGCCGTCCAGCCTTCCTGGTCCCCTCCAGGCACAGGACTTAGGGCTGTTTGGACCCACCTAGGAGGGCTCTGCACACGAGCACCCCCTGCATCTAAGGACAGGACAGAGGAAGGGGCTCTTTCCTGGAAGCGTGTTGCCGACTGACATCAGGGGCCTCACCCCACAGCCCTCTGGGTCACCCCCTGCTACAGCACCTCAAACTTGGGAAACTCCCACTCCAAGTCTGCCTCCATAAGACCCCGTGGACCTCACAGGAGCAGAGTCCAGCACTGTCCTCTCACGGCCGTGTCCCCAGAGTCCAGCTCGTAGGAGAAGCCCTGTCAGTTTTCACTGCAGGACAAATGACTCCAGCTTCCCTGCAGCTTGGGTCGGGGGCCCGCGCAGGCCTGCCACGTGGCAGGAGCCCAATCACTATCAGATGAATGGCTAATGCCCCCAGGGGCTGATTGGGAAGAGGGTGGCGAGGCGGGGAAGGGGATGCTTTGTGGACCACCTACTATGTGTCAGGCACTGTGCGAGGTGCTTGGCTGATGTGGCCTCGATTAATCTCAGGGAGGTGGAGCCCCTAAGCCTAGGGCACAAGCAAGTTGGGAACTGGAGAACCCAGCCTGTCTGGAATCCTCTCTGACTCCCCAGGGAGCACTGTTTTGGGAGCACTGATGCCAAGTGAGACTCTGATGGGTGGGGTGAGGCCCCAGGGGGGGAGGGGAGGAGCCACGGGCAGAGGTCACATGGGACTCAGCATCAGCAACATGGGGTGAACACCACGTCTGCTTAGGACCCCCTCGTCCCCACTCCCACCCAAAGCCTGCCCTCCCCCCAATACTTATCCAAAGTCCTGGGAAGAGGGGCGGTGGTGGGTTCTTCCCTTTTACCACGTGTCTGTTCCCAACTTTCCTGGCCCGGCTCTGTGCCCTGGGAAGCTGACCTCCACAGGCTTCCCACCCTCTGGCTTCCAGGAAGGATCACCTGATCGGAGGCTGGGGGTCGAGGGAGAGGGTGAGTTTGGGGTATGCCTGCCTCGGTGTGGCATTCCTGGCAGCGGCCGTGTCCCTCTGAGTGCGAGGGCCTCAGTGTCCCCGGCTGGCTTGCATCTCTGTGTACAGAATCCCTCCACGGAACTCTCTTCACTTGTACCATCCAAGTGGGACACTGGGTACGGCTGGACGCTGCCGGATGCGGGTGGGGTCAGGGTGGGGATCTGCATGGACAGCAGCTTCCATCCTCCCCACAGCTGCTCTGTGCCAGCACCAGGCTGGGCCACCGGCAACCCCTGGCCCATTGGAAACTCCCAACTGCTCAATGGGGTGTGCGATTTCCAGAGGGGAGCACTGGGGCCCCAGGAGGCCTGGAGACTGGCTGGGGCGCCCAGTGGGGAGGTGGGGGAGTCGGGACCTGAGCCATCCTTCGCCTGACCTCTAGCTCTGTCACCTTCCCCGCCAGGCTGCGTGTGCTCAGCTCTTAGGCTGACCAGAAGCTGGGACAGTGGTGGGCTCCTGGGGCTGTACACCGATGATTCCTCAGAAAGACCAGATGTTCAATTTTGTCCTTAAAAGGCAGTCTCGGTGAACCCTTTCTGCTTCCTCAGTCCCCAGCAGGCTCCCAAGTCAGCAAAGGGAAGCTGAGGCCACGAGAAGAGGGGCTCCCTCCACAGCTGCTTCCCTACTGGCCCCCTGTACCCCCTTTTCCCCTACACCTCCCAGAACTTATAAGAGAAGAAGGAAGATCCCTGACTGGGGGCAGCCCGGACCCCCACCTTACAGGTGGGGAAACTGAGGCTCGGAGAGGCAAAGGGACTTGCTCAAAGCCACCAGGAGGTCACGCAGAGCTGAGCCCCACCCAGGGAGCCGACCAGCCCTCCCCAGGGCTGGAAAACAAGGCTCAGACCTGCCAGAGCTGGCCTTCCTCCCCCGCTTTCAAGTTCTGGTCCTTTTCTCCAAGCACCCGGGAGCCTGTCCCAAGTTTATCGATTGCCAGGGCAGCCTCCACTCAATATGGTGCACTTTGCTAATGAATCTTTTCCAGATAATTGCAGGAAATTATTGGTTGGTGTGAAGTGAGGGCGGAGAGGTGGCCTCTGTCCCCCCACCTGCCCAGAGCAGCGCCTAGCAGAGCCCAGGATACCAGCCTAGACCCTCTGCCCAGCCTCCCGCCTTTACCCTCTTCTCTACGCCTTGAATCTGGGGCAGATGAACCCTGCTCCCTCCTGCACCCTGCCCAGTCCCGTTACAGAATCCTCAGCCCAGGCCTCCCACCAGGACAGCTCTCCTGGGATGCCGTGGGAACCACTGGAAGCAGGGATGTTCCCAGGTTCAAATCCTGACTTTGGCAACTACTAGCTGTGCAACAGGCAAGTTGTCTGACTTCTCTGAGCTTCAGCTGAAAAACAAGATAGAGTTTACAATCTGCATCACGGGCTGCTCCGAGAGACGAAACCAAAGAAGGCATTTTAATACTGATTTACTGTGACCTCTATGAATAGTAATAACAACTCCAACAATAGTAAACATGAAGCAGGGGCTTTGCCACATGCCGGCTACTGTTCTGAGTGTCTGATAGGTGTTTTTTTTATGCCCATTTTATGGAAGAGGAAACTGAGGCCCTGAACTGAGGTCACACAGACAGTGAGAGGCAGAGACTGAATCCCTGCCTGGGATGCCCACGGCCGTCCCACATGGTGTCACCAAGCCCAGCGCGGGGCCCGCCATGCAGCAGTGTCACCAGGAGCGAGCCCTCCACATACTCATCTCAGAAGCCAGGGGACGCCAGCTGTGGGTGGGAGGGAGATAGGGGTGGGATGCCAGGGGTGGCACAGGCCTCAGAGGCACCCATGGCTTCCCACTCCAAGCCCCTTGCCCTAAAATTCAGGCTCCACCTCAAGGAGCCTGAGAGATTCATCGGGGTCCCCAGGAGCTTCCCCAGGCCCCACAGTAATTAATCATAACTGGACACTCTGGATAAAGTTTCCCATCCCTTCGGGGTTTCTCTCGTTCCCCCAGATATCATTTAATATATCACCTCGCCAGGCTGTATATACCTGCTCCTAATAAAACTCTAAGACTTTAATGAACTAAATAGCAAATTACTTTTTTATTCAAGAATGAAATTTCATCATATTCATAATTCATATTTTATTTCAGACATCTGCTGCTGATTACATTACATTTAACTAAAATTAGATGATGCTCAGAATGCAATTAAGCTTCTGCCAAATTCTTTGGCCCACCAATGCCGGTGCAGCTCAGCGGGGGCCGCTAGGAACCTAATATGTAATTAGGAGCTATTTTCTAGCTGTTTTTAAAGTCTGAAAATTAGCTGCCTTTATTAATCACACAGACAAATATAAAGTGGAACCAACGCTCGCTGAAATTTCTAAAAGGGATTTTTTGTTTAATTATACACCGCAGAGGGCCGCCACTCGTTCTGCATGTTGATTTGTTGTGCGCTGACATTTTGACAACTGGTTTTCAATTTGTCTGTCGTAGTTAGGCAACAACAAAGCCGACGGTAATACTTTAACTTTCAAAACCTTCAGTGTGCCGGAGAGAGGGAGAATGGCAGGCCTCGCTGCGGGGCCTGCAGCTCGGGCTCTCGAAGCCACGGGGGCCGGAGACACGGGGAGAAGGATGGGCAAGGGCCGGAGGGACTCGGCTGACAAGCTGGGTGGGGAGGTGGCGGAGCACTGGACTGGGGGTCCAGAGGCCAAGGTGCGAGCCCCGCTCTGGGGACTGGCTAAGAGGAAACTCTTCCCCTCTCTGGGCCTCTGTTTCCTCCTGTGCACCGTGGAGGGGTTGGCAGCCCGAGATCCTTTAAGAAGCTTTTAGGTGCTAAAATTCTGTCTTCTTTTTGTGCCAGACCCTGTGCTAAGTGTTTTCTGTGCAGTGTTATTTAGCCCCTGGACCTTACGAGGGGGACCTTTTATTATCTCATCATACAGAAGATGAAACTTAGACTCGGTGATATTTGGCAACTTTCGCCGGCCAGCAGGTGGCCACACCAGAACTCAAACTCGTGGACTCCACGATCTGTTTTAACTACAGTATCCACCTCCCTCGCTCGGCGGCCCTGAGCAGGGGCAGCTGTCCAGCCCTTATTTCCCATTGGGTGGCTTGTACATGGTGAAGCAGCTTTGCAAGGTCTCAGGCTGATGCTGTGGTCAGCTGACCTTGCCCTTGCCCACTTGGTAACTGACAGCTCTGCCTGGAGCCCTGCTGGGGGCCAGGGAAGGGGAGTGCAGAAGGGGCTGCAGCATGGAGCAGGATAGGACCCGCTGATAGGGCCTTCAGCCCCTGAGCTCACCTGGCTGTGTGGCCAACACCTCCCAGTGACATCCAGAGAGTCCTCGGGGCAGAGTGGCTGTCGAGGGGCCCGGTTCCACCCCACAAAAACAATAATGACAATAATAGCAGATGGCTTTTCCCACACGCAGGCGCCGTGATACTTTCATGCCTGCACCCTCCCACTGACACCATGAGGTGGTTCACAGCCAGACTTGGCGTATCACAACCTGGGTTCAGACACAGCCTCTGTCACTTTCTAGCCATGGAGGTCTTGGCCAGGCCGCCCCACATTCTGAGCCTCGGTTCCACATCATTAAAGTGAGGATCCTGACGGCACCAGCTCTCTGGGTTCTGGGGAGAACTGAATAGGATAATGGGTGCTTGGCTCAGATGGAGCCTCGGCCACTGAAGCTACAAGTTACTACCCCATTGGACAGATGGGGCCGTTGAGGCTCCACAGGGTTAAGGACTTGCCCTGAGGTGCATCACCGAGCTGAGAACTGCACCCCGGTGGGCCTGATCGCACAACCCGTGCTCTCACCCAGCCCCCTGATGCCACCGAATGCCCACCGTGGAGGGCTGGAGAAAGGTGTGAGGACCCCCTGTGGGGTCTGGGCTGCCCCATCTGGCCACCGTGGCTATTTCCAGGGCCCCTCGGGGTGCCTTCTTCTCCTACCTCTCATTCCCTCTTGTCCCCTGGAGGGGGGTGCTGAGCAGGGCTGGAGACAAGGCTGGTGGCAGGCGGCTTCTACCCCGACTGACCCCAGGCGGGAGGAACCAGTGCTCACTGCCTGCCAAAACCAGTTTTCAGGAACCAGCCCTGCCTCCCCTCTTGCCCCCAGGCTCTCCTGATGAAAATGCCACTGGAGAAAAGGAGGGTTTTTTGGGTGACAATGAAACTGTCAATAAAATCTCAAACGCAAGGATAGGCAATGACTATTTCACTTCCTCTGACAGCTGAGACTCTGCTGGGGAAGGAAAGTGATAGGCATCTGCTGACATCGACAGCACTTCTTTTGGAGAACAACCCGCGGGAGAGGCCGCCCCCGAGACCTGCCTGGCCTGGATGCCATTCGGGCTGGGGTGGCTGCAGTCGCAAGAGGAGCTAGGGTCAGCCACGGAGGAGAGGCTGGACGCCCGGACTCAGTCCGCTCATTTGTTCATCCCACGACTCCCTCTGAGCTCTGACATCCACCAGGCTCTGTGCCAGGGACCGCAGATGCAGAAACGAACCAGGAAAACCCCTGCTCTGAAGAGTGTTATGATTTCAGTTGCATCCCCCGCAAAAGAGATGGTGAGGGCCTAACCCGTGCTACCTGTGAACGTGACCTTATTTGCAAATGGGATCTTCGCAGGTGTCATCAAGTTAAGACGGGGTCACGAGGGTGGGCCCGAATCCAATGTGACTAGTGCCCTTATAAGAAGAGGAAATGTCATGTGAAGACAGAGACACAGAGAGGAGATGGCCATGTGACGACAGAAGCAGAGATGGGAGGGAGGCAGCTGTGAGCCCAGGAATGCCAAGGATTGCCAGCCACCACCAGAAGTTAGGGAAGAGGCGGGGAAGGATTCCACCTAGGGTCTCAGAGGGAGCGGGGCCCTGCTGACATCTTGATTTCAGACATCTGGCCCCCAGAACTGTGAGACAAGAAAGTTCTGTTGTTTTCAGCCTCTCAGTGTGTGGTACTGTGTTCCAGCAGCCCTTGGACGCTAATACGAGGGGCTTGCATGCCAACTAAAGAAGTAGCGAAGAGGCCCCACCCCAGGCAGGAGACTATCCGAAAAGGGGAGACCTGCTCCCTAAATGGGGGAGTGTAGTGGGACTCCAAAACTGAAAGGCCCCTCTGGGCACCTGGGTAATCCTTCCATCTGTCACCTCCAGTCCGTCTGTTCCCATTGCCGCCACTCCCTTCCAGCCACTGCCATCTCTCACCTCCCCTTATCCCCCTGCCTCTGTAACACCACAGCCAGAGGACTCACCAAAGCACAACTGTGACCTGCCCTCCCGTGTCTAACACCCACCATGGCTCCCCAGGGCCCTTGCTTCGTGTTGGCCCAGACCCTGCTTCATACAATAGGTGCCATCTGAACACCGAACCATGTGTGCCTTCTCTGCACCTACTCCAGCACTGCTCCCCTCAGTGCCTTTGCTGCCTAGAATGCCCTCGCTCACTTCCCAGCTCAGCCAAAATTCTGCAAAGGCACCTCCTCCTCCAGGTAGCCTTCCCTGATTCCCTTCCCACACTCTAGCTGGGACACCTACCACGCCTCCCTGGGCTCCATGGTAACTCGGAACCTGCCGCTCTTTACTCTCATTGTCATTTTGCTTAGCTGGCTCTGCCTGTGAGCCCTGGAGGGCAGGGACGGGTCTCATTCACCCCTGAGACCCTAGCACCCAGCACACTGTTCGAGGTCAGGTAGTATGTCTACTTGATCCCTTGGCCCCAGCCAAACTCAGGCCTTGGCCAAGAAGCTGGCTCTGGGAACAAATGTTAGCTCAGCCACCTACACCTGGGCCAGTTACTTTCCTGCTTGTGACACTCAGATTGCCCAGGGTAGGGGGAGAGAAACTGGCTTTGGGGTCAGGACCTGGGCTTGAGTCTCACTTACCGGCTGGCCGGCCTTGGGGATGTCACTTTCTCTTTCTGAGCTTCAGCATCCTCAACTGTGAAATGGGAACAGCAATGGGGTCTAATTATAGTGATTATTAATGGTTTTTGTCATTATACTGATGATCAATTCATTGTAATTGTAATGCGTATCATGTGGACTTCTGTCTCTAAAAAATCTTTCAAGGCCACATTCCCTGACCAATTCCTCCGAATTGTGGATCATACACATGCCCTGTGAGAGTGCCCAAAGTTTCTGTTTGTCATTTAGTTCTTATAACTCTTTACATATTAATATGCCACCCTCCCAACTGGATGACATCTTCCTTACCTGTAGGGACAGTGTCATACTTCAGGGGCTTTTGAGGGACCCAACAACTGCTGGTTGATTGATCTGACCCTTCACTACCCAGGGCCTAATACAAATCTGAAACAACCTGGACACTTGAGCTGAGGAGCAAACTGCAGGGTAGAGACTGCAGAGTGGATTTGGAGTCAGGCAGACCTGTGCTTCCACTTGGCTCTGCCTGCCTCTAACAGGCTGTGAGACTGAGGGCCAGCCCTTTCACCTCTCTGCTGAGCTTCGGTTTTCCCTTCTGCAAAATGAGGGACAGAATACCCACTTCTCAGGATGTCTGGAGACATGAAGGTGCCTGGCACACAGCAGACATTAGATGAACGAGCAGGTATTGAACCTCAGAGTCCTGGGTTCCATCCCAGTGCCACTCCTTCCTGGCTGGGTGATGTTGGGCTTGCCCTCCCACCACTCTGAGCCTCAGTTTCCTCTTCTGGAGAATGGAGACAACTCCCACCACTGAGAACCGTTGTGGGAAATAATTCGGTCCTTCGGGTCAAGACTGACACGGGGAATGTGTGCATTTACTGGTGGCTGTTATTCTCTTGCACCGAATGTTATGAGCGTCCAGACCTGCACTCCCCTAGGGCCAGGGCCCCCTCAAGGTCTGGTAAGTGGAGTGAGGAAAGGGTGCAGATGGGTGCTGGCTGCATCACCCCTCCCCCAACAATGAGGACACTTCCTCCTCCTCCCCACCCCCAGACTTTAGAAATACTATTTGTTCCCCAGCCCCTGGTTGCTGGGAGAGGGAGGGTCTGTGGAGGCCCTTCTTTCCCTCTGAGTGAAAATAGGTTAAGAAGGAAAGAGCCCCCTGCCCTCTGACCAAGACCCTGACCCCCACCCATTCCTAAACCCAGCAAAACCCCTTTAGAGAGGTGGTCTGGAGAGGTGGGCTTGGGGATGGCCAGGTTTCCTGAGCTGAGCAGGGTAGCCACGTCGCAGGCAAGAGTGGCCACTTTCTGTCTCCCTACCTTCTCATCCATCCATCCATCCATCCATTCACTCATTCACTCTTCACTCTTATCATGCGCCAGGCACTGTGCTAACCTGGGGAGGGGGCAGCAGTGAGAAGACAGCCTTGGCGCCTGCCCTCAGAGACCTGGCAATTGACTGGGGAGACAGGTGATGTAAGAGCAAATGACGGCACTTTGGAAATAAAACAAAGAGGCAGGTGGGGTGGGGTGGGGTGGGGGTGTGCAGTGGTACTTGCTTCCATCACCATCACCGCCATCCTCACTCTCACCTGCCTGGTTCTCCCCATGTAGCACCGGGAGGGAGTCCATGTTTATTTTCCAACTCTTGCACTGGAATGTAAGCTTCCTGAAGGCAGGCACAGGGGGCCTTACTTCCTCAGTGACGCAGACCAGCGCCTGGCACAGGGCTGTCCCTCAATCATATTTGTTGAGTGATATGCCAAATGAATGCACAGGCACCGTGTTAAATGCCCTACACCTGTTCCTGCAGGTCGTCCCTACACCTGCCTTAATGGAGGCGATGGAGTTGGCTGTCTCCATTTGCCAGCTGAAGAAACTGAGGCTTGCCCGCAGCCATACAGCCAGCAAGTGTCAGAGCTGGGATTGAGATTCAGTTCTCCTTGAGCTCTTTTGCTCTACTGCCCAGGCCTGGAGTGGGGGTGAGGGAGGCGTGGGGCTGTAGCAGACAACAGGCCCCCTAGCTCCCCCCAGAAGGAAGCAGGTCGAGAGAAACAGTGCTGCACGTTCCATAAATAACCCGGTCCCCGGGCCCTGCCTGTGGTTTAGCAGCCCGAGAGAGTGTGTGTGTAATACAAACAGCTCTAATCCCCTGTCAGTTAAACTGGATATCAGAGGAGACAAGCTTCCGAGCGGGGAGGCCTAATTGAATCGAATTGAAAAGGCGGAATGGGCGGCCGGGACGCCGGGAGGGAGCAGGCGCGCGCGCGCAGCTACTGGGCCTCCCCTGCCCTGGGCCGGGCAGGCACCGCAGCCCCCGCAGCAGGAAGCCAGGCTTGGGGGGGGTGGACATCGCAGTAATGCGGGGCGGGGAGCGCCCCAGCCGCGGCACTCCGCCCCCTCCGGCCTCCCCTTTATCTGCTGGCTCTGCCATTTTCTCTCCGTCGCTGACCCTTTCTCTGTTCCCTCTGTTATCTCGAATAATGTCACTGCCTCTTTAGAATCTATTCATCAGAGCAGAAAGAAGCCAATGCTGACACTGATAAAAAAAAAAAATACCATCTGTGCCTGACGGGGAAGCGCTCTCAACCCAACCTCTGGCGCCCCGGCCCGCCCCTGCCTCCCGCCGCCTGCCATTGGCTGGGGCGCCGGGGGTAATCAGATTCCGCTGGGGGCGGGGTGCCCTCCCACAGGTGGTGCCCCTGCTCCCCGGCTCACTCTCCAGAGCCCCAGGGAGATGGGCTCTGAAAGAGGTCTCAAGCCCTGGCGGTTTTCCATCTGCAGAAGAGCTTAATTTGACCATTCGGGGTTTTTAAAAACTGGTTGACAGCATTTAAAAACCAGGTTATTTTACCCCCAAAACCCAGATGTCTGAATTCTCCTTAAAAACTAAATAGAAATGTTGGGCGATAGAGGACCTACCACCCCGCAAGGAAACACCTGTCCGGAGCTGGGGGTGGAGGTGCTGCACCCTCCCCCAGGCCTGGCTTTTCTGTGTCACCTGGCTGGCCCCTGGAGGCTTGTGAATGTGAGACTCCTGGGTGGGTAGGGTTCCTCAGAGCAGGGCTAAGCAGGTGGAACACCCCAGGGTACTTTTCATGGAGCTGAAAATAATATCCTCAGGAACAATCAACCAAGGCCCAGAGAGGGAAGGCCTCAAGTGTAAGTCACACAGCATTTTAGAAATCTCCCAATTCGTGGGTAGTGCTCTCCTCAACCACACGAGGCTGGTGGGGAGATGGGGGTCGTGACTCTGGTCCCACCATACCTCCCCTCCCTGCTCCCCATCAAAGCCACGAAGACTCCTGCATCTGTGTGCTATCACATCACCCCTCCTAGAAGCAGGCTCTGGTCGAAGCTCCCTAAGGGTGTCAGGGGAGGTACTAGCATCCAATCTTCTCTCTCCTAGGGCAGGACGTCGCATCAGCAAAACCCAGCCTCGACCGGCAAGGAAAACGGAGGAAGCCCCGGGCTTTGCCATCAGACACTGCTGCATTCCAATCCCCGCTCGGCCACCTCCAAGCTGTCCCGTCACCTCTCTGAGCCTCAGTTTCCCCATCTCTGGTAATAACAAGAGCTCCTGCTTATTGGACACTCACTCCACATACCAGGCTCCAGGCTAAGTGTTTGATGTGCATTGTTACCTAGTATTCCCACTTTACAGACGAGGAACCTGATGCTCAGGGAGGTGATGTGGCCACCCCAAGCCCCACAGCTGGAGGTGATCAGGCCACAGAACAAGGCCAGACCTGTCTGACCTCAGAGACCACAAAATAGGAATCACTGGGAAGATGAAACGAGGGCACAAGGGCAAGCTCCTGGCACGGTGAATGGGCCCCGTGGTTTCTATGGGTGGGGCAACCAAGGTCCAGAGAGGGCAAGAGACTTGCCTAAGGTCACACAGCAAGCTGCCTTTTGGCTTCCTCTTCACAGCCAGAGCATCTTAGAAAGAGCACTGTACTGGCCTCTAGAGACCCATCTCAGGGCTTAGCTCCTGCACCTGTTGACTTTGTGGCTTGGAGCAGGGACTCCCTCTGGGCCTCAGTTTCTTCATCTGTAAAATGGGGCTCATCACACTTTCCTCACAGGCTTGCTGTGGGTACAGGTGGAGAGAATGATCATGAGAGCATCCAGAGCCACAGGCCGTCAGGCCTACAAGGGTAGGAGCAGCTCCATCAGTCACCTAGCTTCCCCAGGGCTCAGCCCAGTCCCTGGCATGCATAGGTGCCGATTTAATATCTGCTGAATGAATACTGTCCATGAGCTCAGGGGCCAGGATCTGCCTACAGCCCTTGGCAGTCGTGGGGAGGAGGGCAACCCCTTTCTCTCCGGGCAGGGAGGATGCCCGGGGGGAGGCCAGGTGCATCCCAGGAAAGGCTTGGTGTGCCCCCATCAGCATTCATGGGGGACACCTCAGCCTCAGCCAATACATTATGTAAATGTATTGAAATGGATGTTTTCCTTATCAGTGTGTGAGAACAGACCCAGCTCATCTTCTGTGTGGGGGTGGGGGGTTTTGGCAGAGCAGCCTGCAAAAGAGGCCCAACTCCCCCGTCTCTTCCCCTACGTGTGCAGTTAGGTGGCCTCCCCGTTAGCCCATGAGTGTGGTGAGAATGGATGCGTTCGGCCTCCCCACCCCTTCCCGCTGCCTTGGAGGGAGGAGGGGCGGCCCAGGAGGAGAGGGAGGCCCCTTCCCTCCCCCTCAGGCTATGGCCCCTCACTTCTGCCCCCAGTCTTCAGGAAGAAGCAGACCCCTCAAGAGGGCCCAGCAGGTGGACTGGGCCATTTCCTGCGGTCGCATTTGTCACATTACAAGCTTTACCGTGGGAAAGAAACAAATACGGTAGAGGACTCCAGTTTGACTTACCAGCTGGAGCCCAGCGCTCCTCACCCTCAGCCTGTACTGACACCCCAGCCCTCTCACCCCGGTGGCCAAAGATGGGCCCTGGTCAGACCCTGCAGTGAGGGATGTCGTGTCCAGTCTGACAGATGGGGTTCAAGCCTGGGCTTCACCCGCTTAGATCTGTGGCCTTGGGTGAGTCACTGAACTCTCTCAGGGAGCATCTGTCTGCTCCTCTGCAAAATGGGAAGGCCATTCAGGCCCACGGTCCAAGACACTTTGAAACCCAGAAGCTTGGCACCAAAACTCACTTGTCGGCAGATGCAACACGGGCTGACACACTATGTGTGACCTTTACCCTTCACACCCGTCGCTGCAGTCTGGAGTGGCGCTGCCCCAGATGCCACAAAGGCTGGAACATAGGGTGTCTATCCCTAAAGCTGCAAAATTCTGAATTCCAAATCACATCTGGTCCCAGGGTTTCAGAAAAGGCACCGCGGTCCTGTCCTACAGACACCGCAGAGTCCCTGTGGGAATTAAATGTGACAATGCCTGCGGGGTTTAGCACACTGCCTGGCATTTTTCATGTGACGAAACTGAGGCACATCTGGATATAACAGCCAGATGTGTGGTCCTGGACAGGATTTTGGACATTTGGGGAACAACTGGGAGGAAACGTGACTATGGCCTGGGCACTGGAGATGAAAGCATACTGTAGGCACGTTGCTTAACCTCTCTGGGCCTCGCCTTCCTCATGTAAGCTGATGATTGAGACTGGCACACAGGAAGTGCTAAGACACAGCCAAGGAGCCGGTCCAAAATGAGCTGGAAGGCAGGAAGGGCAGGGGAAGGGGGCGCCTGCTAGTTTTATTTTTTTTAACAAAAAGCTTTCGCAGGAGAATAAGAATGAAAATGGGGACCTCGAGAGGCAAAGGGATGGGCCCAAGCACACTGGTATGGCAGGGCGGGCCCTACCAGCCTGCTGACCTGCAGCCAGCGCCTGACTCAACAGGCTGCCCGCCGTCCATGGGAGCCGGTCTCAGGGAGAAAAAGAGCCCCACCGACAGGAAGAACATGGGTGTGACTGTAGCGGCTCCTCTGTCTGCTGCCTGTCTCCCAAAGCGAGACCTCTGCCAGAGCGGGCAAATGTCCTGCGACTTCTGGCTGGTGGGGGGCGGGGGGTGAGTGTTAAACTGGCTGCAGAGGCTGGGAGCCACTCCAAATGCTGACTTGAGAAACTGCCGTCCTCCGGCAGCCGGAGAGGGCTTGGGGCTACGTCACCGCCTCTTTGGGGAGGAAGCCAGGAGGCTGGAAAGCCAGTTGGCATTCGCTGTGTTTCTCAAACTGCGACCCCGGGGCTCTCCACCTAGGGGCTTTGAACAGACGGGGCTGTGTGCGTCTAACCAGCTCTGTGCACCATTTCTGGGCTCTGAGAGACACCGTCTCTCAGCTCAGGACCGTTAAAATGAGCGTTTACTGAGTGCTTACACTGTGCCAGGCACCGTGCCAAGGGTGTTACGTGCATTTTCTCATTCAGTCTTCATGAAACTCTGTAAGGTGGGCATTACTATTACTTCTATCTTCCCGATGAGGAGCCCACGGCCCCGAGAGTGGACTGGCTTGCCCGAGGTCACGTGGCTAGTGGCTGGCAGAGCCGGTTGGGGGCCCAGGCGAGCTCTCAGTGCCGTGAAGGCTGCAGAAATGACCTTAGGTGTCATCTAGTTCAGTGTCCTCAGCCTGGCCACACATTCGAGTCACCTAGGAGCTTGGACAAACTACCCATGATTGAGTCCCGCCGTGATCTGTTGAATCGGAACAGCTGGGGGTGGGGTGAGGCATTCAGGGGTGGTTTCCAGGCGCAGCTGGGAGTGAGAACCACCACGCTAGGCAACGAGAAGGGCGAGGCTACAGATGCAAATCGTGTACAAATGTTGTATCAAGACAGGTGGCCAGGAGTGGGGCCCACTAGGCCCATATGGTGGCCGGTGACAGTGGCTGAGGTGAGAGCCTGCAGGCCAAGGCACGCCAGGTGGCTGCTTCAGTGGAGCAAGAGTAACGGGTTGGCTTCTGCTCCAGGAGTGACACCTGGTCCCCAGGGAGCGAGGAAGAGGGAGCGTCTCAAGGAGCAGGTAGGTTCTGGGGCCTCAGCCTCTGGACACCCTCCTCTCAGGCCTGCCTCCTGCAGTGCAGAAATGCTGCCAACCAGCCTCATCCCTGAGAAAGCATCTTGCAACCCTGAGTGCTCATTCAAACCATATGGGGAACTTTCAAAAAACACCCAGGCCCAAGCCCCACTCTGACCACGTACATCAGAGTCCGGAGGAAATCAGGAGCCCCAGCGTGGAAAACAGCAAGAATCACAACAAACCTGTGTCCAGGCAGAAGCACATAGGGGCTGAGGGCAGGGGCTGGAGTCAGACCATCTGAGTTGGAATCCTGCCTTGGATGCTGATTCGCCATGTGGCCTTGGATGAGTTACTCAACCTCTCTGAGCTTCAGTTTCCCGATCTGTAAAATGGGACTGAGACTGGCAATTATTCTCCAAGATTGGGGTAGATGAAAAGCGATGACTGAGGGACAGTGCCTAGAACGGTGCCCCACACATGGTAAGCCCTCAGTATTATCATTTTATGCATTATTTGTTTTGAAGGGCAGAGGCAGGCAACCCCCCATCAGTGATGCTAGGGTCATTTTCACATGTTAAGCTGGGGCAGATGTTCTTCCTATCGCCCTCAGATTCCTGGCAGTGACCCCAGGCGGAACCTGGAGAGAGAACCCTGGTGTGGGGGGCAGAGAGACTGTGCTCTAAGGCTGGCTCCTACTCACCCTCCCCGTGAAGATGCTGGGAAAGAAGCCAGCTGCCCCCTAGTGGTCAAGGGCAGAAGCACAGAGCCATTTTAACCAAATCCTGCACTCCCTGCCCCAGCCCCCCCAAACTTCTCGTCCGGCCTCTTGCAGACCCAGGGCTTCCAGAGCTTCCGGTGGCAACGTGCTAGCTACCAGAGCTTTTGTATGGATTCTGCCATTTCATAGAGCCTTGACTTGCAATATAAAATTCAAATAGGGCCAGCAGGTGCCAGGCACTGGCTACCAGTGCTCGTCTCTTTCCCACCCCCAGTCAATTTTAGAAAGAAAGGAATATTCCATGACCTACAGCAGGTTTGTTTCCATTTCTTAAAAAAGTCTGCGGATTAGTGGGTACTCACGATTTGAGAAGGAAGGAAGCTTAAAATTCCCCTTTTTGGAAAAGTGGGCTGGAGCTCTGCTGAGGGGATGAGAGCTTGATGTCCGGGCATCCGTCCCTGTCTGGCCAGGGCCATCTGGGCAAACCCCGCCCCATCCCCCGAGACACACAACCAAGTGACCCAAAGCCTTTCTTTCCACTGAGAAAGTGGCTGGAGAAGGGACAGGACAGGAGAGGAAGGTGTGGGCAGCTGGAGACTAAGAGGCCCTCCCTCTTCTTTCCCGACACGAGTGAAGCACTGTTTACTCAAGATCTTTTTATTCCCCCTTTGCCATCTTTTCTGCAAACCCCTTGGGTCCAGACTGGAAGAAACTGCACATCAACCCTGCCTTTGGCCAACCCTCGGGCTGCAGGGTAGAAGGCAAAGACCACGACCCGGACACCGCCTGAGGGAACCCACAATCTAGCTGGAGAGAACAGCCTGGGAAGGCTTCCTGGGGGAGGTGAGCAGAGGTGGAAGGAGGGAGAAGGCCCACTGCTCTGGGAACCAGACCCCTGTATCTCGGATCCAAGCAGCTCTGCCAGGGAATTTGTGGGTCTGTGGGCGCTTCAGGGAGGACAGGAAAGAGGCCCTTGAGTCTCAGAGGACTCCACATGGCCCCACTGTCCGCCGGCTCCAGAGAACGTTGTAGAACACAGAATGGCTTCTGGGCCGCCTGACTCACCCCGGGGACTGGGGGGCATGGCCAGTGGGAGGGGACACTGAACTAGATGACACCTAAGGTCATTTCTGCAGCCTTCACGGCACAGAGGGGCTGGGGGCCTCCCGGTCAGTGTCAGGAGCTGGGTGCCCACCGGCCGGCACAGAGGACAACTCCAGTGCCCAGGATAATCGGGAAGGGGCTTCGTGGCGGGGTGGTTTCATCTCAGAGGCCATCCAGGGCTTGCCAGACAGGGGGGTCCAGGGAGGCGGCCGTGTGGACGGAGACACCAGGGGCACCGATGCTGGTTTCCCAGCAGTCAAACCCACAGCTGGTCAGCGCCTGCTTCATGGCCTCCACCTCCGGCTGCTCCAGATCTGTGGGGAGGAAGGGCAGCAGGTCACCCCTGACAACCGTCCACTCCCTTGGAGAATGTTTGTCTCCGCTCACGGCACAGGCCCAGGGGCCGGTCTTCCTGTTGGTATGCCGAGCCTGGCACCCTCCCCGGGAGGGTTGTGGATCCCAAGTCACACGGACCTGGCCTTGGCTCAGCCGTGGGGCCTCAGACAAATGACATCCCCTCTCTGAGCCTCAGTTTCCTCATCTGGGAAAGGGGATAATAATGAGACCTACCCCTCAAGGGTCACGGTGAGGCTGGCATGGGCTACTGCAGGTGGAGAGCCTGGCACAGCGCCTGGTACACCACACACGCTCAAGAATGTTCTCTCGCCATCGTCATCGCCGCCTGAACTAGGTCCCCACAGTCAAGGTATCCTGAAGTTAGGACACGGTGACTCCCTGAGGCCTGGGAGTCCCACTGAGGCGGAGGGGGCCTCTGTGGGCCACTGAGGGCTTATAGCAGAGCAAAGGGGAAAAGCAGGACAAGAAAAGGAAGGAGGAGGAGGCCAAGAAGGGGAGACAGAGAGAAAGGAAACCAAAAGGAGCAGTGACTCCCACCCCAGCACAGGGGCTGCTATAGGCCCGTTCCTCATCCTCGGCCCTGCTCTTTCCCCAGAGACTAAGAGGAAAGAGACCCCTTTCTTTTGTAGCAAGGTCAGTCCGCATCGTGGCCCCATCAAGAGGTGACAGCAGGGGATGCAAGGCTGGTAGGGTTGGTGGTGACAATGTTCTGGTTACTTCTCAAGCTTGTGGGAGGCTTGGCAGGTAAGGAGGTGGTGCGAACAAGCCCAGCACCAGCCTCTCTAAATGCATTTTTCCTCCTTGAATCTAGGCAACAATCTTACATAAACTAGATTGTTAGCATCCTTATTTTACCAATGTGGCAACAAAGGCCCAGAGAGGTTAATTCACTTGACCAAGGCCATATAGCAGAGCTGAGACTGTTCAGAGGCCTCTTCTTTCTCCCAAGGGAACTGCCCAGGTGGAACCCTGCCCATCCCCTGGGTACCTGGCCTGAGAAGCGTGATGCCACAGCCCCCGCCGCCCGCGCCAGTGAGCTTGCTGTGCAGTCCGTGGGCCATGGTCACCTGGCACAGCCGGTCCAGCGAGGCATGGCCCACACCAAGGGCATTCAGATGGTGCTGGTTCATGTCGATGAGCTCCTGAGGGAGAGAGGTCTCTGTTCCTGCTTGGCCTGCCTGAGGTCGAGGTCCTGTGCCCGCCCTGTCCACGTGACAGCTGCTGGTTTGGGAACGCAAATGGCTCTGACTACCCAGCACACTGTCCCTCTCCACTGATAAAAGAACCTCTCCTTCCTGCAGGATGTCCCACGGGGCTGGGATGGAGCTGGTGGTGAGCACATGTCCCAGGCCTGGCCACAGAAGGCTCCGGCCATGGGGACTGATCAGGCTTGTGACCCCAGCTGGGCCAATGAGATCCCTCCCAGGGTTTACTCTGCCTCTTTCCTTGGAAGCTGCCAAAACTGGTTGACTTCAGAGGTAGGCCGCCAGAGTTATCTTCCCTGCACATGGTCAGAGATTACAGAGAAGATGGAGATTTCACACTAGATCTTTGGCCCCTGGATCCAGCTATGCCTGAAGCTGTCCCCTCTGGTCGTGTCAGTTATAAGCCAATAAATTCCTTTTCTGCTAAAGTCTAGTTGAGATGGATTTCTGTCATTTGCAGGAAAAGAAGTCTCAAGTAATATGCCATCCTACAGCTCCCTCAGCTACCGATTTTCAGAATAAGAACAGGTTTGTAGTTCTAACAAGGTCACAAGTGGGGGAAATTGCTAAATGTTTGTTCAGGTTTCTTTGATTATGCATAATAAAATTCCTGCCCTCCTGCAGATCAAACAAGATGCAGGTTGATGAAATAACAAAGCTAACAACCCTCACTGCCCAGGCGTTCCTTATTTACATTTCATTTACTCCATCGGTGTCTGGCAAATCCCTTCAACATGCTGCTGGCACCCTGCTAGATGCTGAGGCTCTGAGGATGAGCTCCGGTCTGCAGGGAAGTTACAAATGTGGGATCTGGAGGCAGAGGGGCCTGGGTTTGGGTCCCAGCTCTGCCACTTCTTGGTCGTGTGTCTTGGGAAGAGGTCTTTCACTCTGAGCCTCAGTTATCCCCCTTGTAAAGCAGGGATTGTAAGAGTATCTGCCTCACTGCTGTGAGGATGGAATGAGGTATCTTTCACATGATGTGTGGAATGGGGTAAGTGCTTGGCAAACGTCAGCTGCTGTTAGTACTTTTATGGTTGCATTACTATCATCCCCAGTTTTCAAAGGGGAAAACTGAGGCTCAGAGGAGAAAGTGATTTGCCTAAGGTCACTGAGCTAGTAAGGTACTGAGCTGGCACGGGAAGCCGGGTCTGCCTGATGCGAAGCGTGCATCTACCCCGCCTCTGAGAGCACCCTTGGCATCCCTCCTGCCACCCACTTCTTGCCGTGTGCGGCTTGACAGCATGCAGCTCTGCCCCGGGGTCTTGGGAGCGCCTGTGTGCCATAAGGGTTGCCAATCACAGGGCCGTCTGCCGAGGCCCACCTGGTTCTCCTGCCTGGAGCCGTCGGGCAGGGTCGGGTCTGCCTCCCCCCCGCAGCCTGCCTCACACACCCCAGTACTTTTGACAAACGAGCAGACAGGCGTGATGGCCCGGTGGCAGCCTCGGGTGCCTTTCACCGGCCCCGAGGGCTGGATGGGAGGGAAAACTTCTGGGGGCCTCTCTCTGCGCCTGAGCACCAGGTGTCACGTTGCCAAGGCAGGTTCCAGACACCTGTCACATTCTGATCCAAAATCTGTCAAGGATCAGATGACAGGCTGTGACACAGGAGAACAGCTCGCTGGCTTGAGCGCAGAGCTGTCCGGGAGGCGAGCTGCACATTTCAGCGGCTGCCGAAGCCAAAAATATATACGATGTATAATCGACGTGCTGTTCTGAGGCATTCTCCAGGGGCTCAACAGGGTGTATTTTAGGCAGCACTCCATCATTATTAATTTCCTACTCGGGAGGACTGTGTTCCCTTCCTTTCTACGTGAAAGGAATTGAGAATGAGCAGGCAAAGGCTGGGGGAACGAGGGCAAAAGCCCAGAAATGAATTAGATGGAGTCCCTACACTGGGCCTGTAGTAGATACTCATTAAAAATTTGTTGGGAATTCCCTGGCGGTCCAGCAGTTAGGACTCGACGCTTTCACTGTCGTGGCCCAGGTTCAATCCCTGGTCAGGGAACTAAGATCCTGCAAGCTGTGCAACGAGGCCAAAAAAAAAACATTGTTGACTAAAGGAATAAACAAGTAAGTCAGTGACTCCCTAGCTCAGGGCCACTCACTAGTTGGAAAACCTCAGAGAAAGTCATTCTCTTTAGGTCTTGGTTTTTATACCTGTAAAAGGGTGGCAACTTATCCACTTCACAGGTAGATTGTTGTAGGACTAAGTGAGGAATCATTTGTGAAGAGACCTGGGAGAGTAGCAGTTCCCACTCATTACAGGGGCTGCAGACTCAAATACCTACAGTGGGACAGGGAGGCACCAGGCAAAGAGTATAGTGGCTGTGGGTAATACTTAGGGAGTGGTGGGGACTATGGAGAAATGGAGACCCCAGGGCCACTCTCAAGGGGGTCCCCTGGGCACCTCCAGCTGACCGCTGCCACACAGCTATGTCAGCTGGGGCTGCCGGATCTTCTGATTCTTGCAGGGAAGCCAGATGGCTTTTTAATGCAGTCCATTCACTGGGCCAGATGGACCGGGTCTGGGAATGAGCCTGGGCCCTCTGGCTGAGCTGGTGGCTCATCGGGCATTGTGCTCGTGTGTTACCCACAGGGCCTCACTGCACTCTTAAGACACTCCAGTGAGGCCACGATTCAGACCTGGGCCTGAGGAAATCCAAAGCGTGAGGTCTCAACCTCTACACTAGAATTAGACACAGGGTGGTGGCTGGAGTATTGACAGTGAGAGAACAATTTTAGACCATGTCTGATGCACGGCATGCAGGTGAGAAACAGTTACTGCATGAATAGATGCACTTAGCAAACATGACGGGAAAGAAGCGGCCAGGGGAGAAATTGCTCCTGGACCTATGGAGGACTGTGTCCTTACATGCATGATCCCAAACCTGGCCCGTCGTACTTAGCACATGCCAGGCACCGCCCTCAGTGCTGTGTGTTCACTTGATTATTCCGAATCACCTGGGAAGAGGCTTCAAAAGAAGGCACGCTTGCTCACGGGTGCACACATGGGTGCCCAGGCCCCGGCCTCTGTGTTTTAGCTCCCAGAGATTCTGAGCGCAGATGGGGAGCCCCTGCCTGGGACAGCGCCATGGGTGAGGGACCCTGATCCTGCAGGCGGGCTCTTACCTCCAGCACGAGGTAGTGCTCTGGGGCTGGGGCCGCTGCCATCTCCCCCAGCAACCGCTCGCACTCCAGGGAAATGGCGTCTATGGAGGTCAGGAGGGGGGCCACGATCTCTGGGAACTGCAGGGAAAGGGATCGAGGGCCCATGAGGCCTGGGGGCTGGCAGACACTGGACAGCTGCTCCAGCACCAGGGCAGGGGGAGGAGGTGTCCCCAGGGCCCACACCCACCCTCTATGGAGACCCCCTCTCCTTCTGGCCTGGTCCCCACCTTGTCCAGCCATGCTTGACCCAAGCGGGGGTTTTCACTGCAAAGCCAGCACGTCTAACAATTCCTGTTCTGCCTCCCGGCAGGGGTATGGACAGATGGTACCTTCCCAGGTCCCCTCCACCCCACCCCCCTCCACTAACCCACGAGGCAGAGGGAGGGCTTGGACACCCAAACGTGAGTGCCGTGGCCCTGCCGGGAACCCGCCCAGGAGTGGAGCCAGCGGCACCTTCAGCAGCCTGCTCCTGACGCCGGCCACCAGGGCCTTGGTGCTGCGAGGGACTTTGGTGTTGGTCAGCAGGATCTTCAGAGCTGGTGGCCTGTGGGGTGAAGAGGGTCCACAGTGAGCCCAGGACAGGGCAGCTGGGTCAGGGCTGGGGGCCCGCCTGTACTCCGCCCCACCCTGACCCAGTGCAGGAAGCAGAGGCCCGGGGAGGTGACGTCAATGGCAGGCTGGAGACAGGTCCAGGGAGCATGGGTTCCTGACGCCCACCCCGGGGTGCCCACCACCTCCTACAGCTGCCTCCCTGCTTTGGCCCCTGAGCGGACGGACATTTTCCTTTGGCTTGTGACTCACTCATTCATTCATTCAACCTCGAGCAAACGTGCACATGGAGGGCCTGGCATGCATGGAGTTAGAAGTACAAAGGGTACAAGAAGGGGCTGAGGTTCTGTCCTGTGGGCCACCCCAGGGAACTGGAGAGGAGGGTGCTGGAGATTCAAAAAGAAAAAGCCACAGGACCAGGGATGGGTCATGGAGGGGGCATGGGGAAGAAGGATGCTCCAGTGGGCACAGGAACGCAAGGGGAGGGCAGCCTTATGGGAGAGTCAGGGTCCCAGCGCTCTGAGCCAGTTCTTGCCCTGCCTCGACGGTGCCCAGACCAGTGGCCCTGGTATGATACTAGGTGTGGTTAGAGGAAGTCAGTCACCCCAGATGGGAGAACGGAGGGCCTGGTGGGGCCACGGTCAGCCGGCTCTCCAGCACGACCCCATCGTCCTCATCTGCCCTCTGGGCTTTCTAATCCCTCCTAAAGCCACAACCCCAATTGTCCTTGTGGTTGGCTGTCTTTGGGGACTTAAGCCACTGTTTCTTGTCATCCCAACCTGCCTTTCAGAGCACTGCTCCAAGGCCAGGGACAGAGCGTGGAGAATTTGGATGAGCTCTAGCCAGAGATAGCTGGAGACAGGCCCCTGATACGTTTATTCGCTTTTCTTTTCACAGATCAAGATTGTAAAATCCAACAGGGCTGGAAAAGGCTGTCAGAAACCTGCTTGATCTCACCGCCCATAAGCCCATGAAATTAATATCGATTCTCAGCCTTGGAGACTGGCTTTTTTTTAACTTTACAAACGATGAACATTCTATTTGGCTTTTCTCTTCCCTTTAAAGACAAGCCATTCCTCAAAAGGGCAGCATTCTGGTAGGTCACATCTTGATCCTCTCCGCAAACAATGCTTTTATTATTATTTTATTATTGAGAAGCACCAGGCGTGGTCTGGGGTGCAAGGGCTCCCCTTTAAGCCATTGGCGGGATTAATGTGGAGTCTGGCCTCCTGGCTTCTCAGAGAATCTGCCATCTGCTTGCCGCAGCGCCCTGTAACCAGCAGCAAAGGTCAGCCGCTCTGTCGCCATCCATCGGGATGGGAGAACTTTGGGTGTCACATCTTCATCTTTCTCAGAAAAAGTCCTCTGCAAACGGGCCTGCTACTAGCCCTGCGGGCCCCACAAAACTCAGGGTCCTATGACATCCAGTGACCACCACCTGGGGCTATGCCCTGTAAGTGATCTGGGCCTGGCTATGTCCTCAGCCTCATCTCATCTCTGCCCTCCCTTGGAGCTCACTCCACTCAGCCACACTGGCCTCCTGGCTGCTGCTAAGCACGCCAGGAACACTCCTGCCTCAGGGCCTTTGCACGTGCGTCTCCTCCTCCAGGGACCTGCCCCAGCCTCGGCAGCTCTGCTCAAATGCCGTCTGGTTAGAAGCTTCCCTTGATCAGCCTGTCCAACTCCCCCATTCACGTTCCGGCCTTCACTCTGCTTAATGTGTCCTAAGGCCGTGGGGATGGCCTGCCGCGCCCTTACAGGGACATCTGTCTGTGGGTTGTCCTCCCACAAAGTGGGAGTTCCATGAAGGCGGGATTTTGGGCTCCCTGCTGAGGCCTCAGCACCCAGTAGTTTTTCAGAGATATTTGTAGACCGGATGAATGAACTTGGTCAGGAAGGAGTGAATAAGCACTTGATAAATGCCATTTCTGAGTCCATGCCCAGGATCCCTATTACGTAAATGAGAAGACAGAGGCCTCAGGAGAAGTGACTCACCTAAGGGCCCCCAGCAGGCAAATGGCAGAGCTGGGCTCAAACTTGAGCCTGTGGACCCCAGAGAATCTGCCACCACCTCGCCACCACCACCAGTCACTGTGCACACCTTGGGGCCTCTCCCCACGCCTCCGCATGCCTAGGAAACCCTCCAGCGCTCAGCTCTTAATTCCCCCCAGAGGCCATGCATGTGCCTGGCCACATCTGCATTGATCTTCTGTCCCCAGGGCCCAGTTCAGGGCTTAGGATACAACAGGCTCACAGGGAACAGAGTGAATGACCTGCCCCTGCCCTGAGAAGGACTCCCCAGGTCTGCAGCCTGCCTATGACTGTCATCCCCAGCGGCTTCAGAACCCCGAGGACACCTGTGTGCCGAGGATCACAGCCACGACTACCTCCTCCAAAAGCCCGTGGGCTGAGGGCAGGCACGGGCTCACAGACCTCTGCGTCCCGCCTTCGCTCCTGCTCTCACTGCACGTGGATTCGGTCTACCTGGCAGGGCCAGCCGCCACCTGGGCACAAGACCCCCCTGCCATCGCTTCCACAAGCAGCCGGAGGAAGCTGTTTCAAGCTCCTAAATGGTTCCGCTCCCTCCCTTGTGTGGAGCAGTGGCTGTCACCCAGGGGCACTTGCCCTCCAGGGGACAGGTGGCAATGTCTGGAGCTCTCTTTGGTTGTCACACTGGGAGACAGGGGAGGTGCTACGGGTATCCGGTGGGCAGAGCCCAGGGATGCTACTAAACATCCCACGCTGCACAGGACCGCCCCCACTGCAAGGAATTCTCCAGCCCCAAATGTCCGCAGCGCTGAGGCTAAAGAAACGCTGATGTGGGGCCTCAGAAAGGCAGGCTTGGCTCCCAGAAGCTGACAGAGCAGGGGTGGGGAGATGCCAGAGGTGCAGGCAGAAGGAGTCCGCACCATGGCCTGCCAGGTCACTGAGCCTCGAATGCAGTGGCCCAGCTGGCAGAGGCAGAGGGCCGGGACCTGCTGTTCAGCTGCCAAGAAGACCACCCTGGCTGCAGAAGGTGACAGGGAGCCCTGGGACCCTCAGAGTGTGGAAAGGTGCCCCGAGGCGGCAGAGCACCCTGGGACAACCACTGCCCCCCCACAACTTGATGGAGGGCTCAGGGAAGAGCCAGGAGGCACCTGCTCCTGCTGGCCATGAGCTTCACTCCTGCCGCTGACGTTTCCACACAGAGTGCAAACAGAACAGAGGGTGTTGGAATTTAACACGCATGTCTGTAATTCCAAGGCTTCCGGCGGGAAGGCGGAAGGAAATATAAAACAAGCTGAAAGTTGCTAAACGTCCCTTCCACTCGGACTCCCACGAGCCTGCTGCGGGCTCGAGTCGTGCTCGGCCACGGTGCCATCACTATAGCAACTCCCACGTTGTCTTCTGGTGGCTTGTGTGTGTATGTCTGTCCCTAACCGCCCAGGACTATGTCCGAGATTCATCTTTATACCCCTAAGCCCTAATGCAGTGTCATCTGGAACACAGGAAGGTATCAGTTCTTGTTTACTGAACAAATGGACGGATGAACAGGTAACTGAATGAAGGTCTGGGGAAACAGCCACTTCCTGGAAGTGGAATGGCGCAGCCTTGCATGACCGCCCCCTCTGATCTCTCGGCAATTTAAGAGCTAAAGTGGGGAATTCTCTGGCGGTCCGGTGGTTAGGACTCTGCACTCTCGCTGCTGAGGGCCATGGTTCAATCCTCCCTGGTCAGGGAACTAAGATCCCACAAGCCACGCGGCGCAGCCAAAAAAAAAAAGAGCTAAAGTGGAGAGGAAAGAGCAGGCCTCCTCGCGGCCCACGCCCTGTGGGACCACACAGGGGAGGGGATGCCCAGGGGCACATGCCCCTCACTCCTTCCCAAAGAAATGGGGCTCCCCCCTTCCCTGCCAGACGCGGAAGCTGCGGCTCCCCCAGAATTACCTCTTTAAGGATGAAATCTTCCCTTGCTGGTATCGGAGCGCTCCTCCTAAAGAGAAGAAAGAGTGGGTCAGAGTCGTAGGAAAAGCTCCGTACCTGTGCCTCTCGGGAAAGGGGCTGGGTTTGGGGTAGGGGTAGAGTGTCACCGTAACCAGACTCAACCCCATAACTAGGCATCTCAGCTTCAGGCAGCAAAGGCCCAGGAGGGCGCGAAGGCGCTCTGCACCCAGGACTTGGGGTCCCTCCCTTACATCCAGGCATCCAGCTTCCCTCCGATGGGCTGCACGGTGATGGGGTGGAGGTGGGACTACAGCAGGCGTTCTCACCGGAGGGGAGCCCAGCTGGTGTGGTCTGCAGACCCCACAGCAATGGTTCCACAGCTTCACCATCTGGACCCCTGGGGCTGGGGGTCCCACTGAAACCGTAGCTGCCCAGGCCCCGGCCCACCTCCCAAGATTTGGATCCAGGACATGTGAGGCCCTGAGACGTCCCCCGTTCCCCTCCCACCAGGAAAATGCCATCTTCGTCAGAATCCACTGATGCTGCTCATCCCAAACCCACAGAGCCTGGGCAGCTACGCTTGTCATAAGAATTTCTAAAAGACTAAAAATAAAGAACACAGGCCCGAGGCAGCACCTACCCCAGGTACTGACAGCGTTGTCCACTCCGGAGGGGTTCCCATGAATCACCCTCTCCCCCTGGAAGGCCCACTTGTTAATTAGTTCCAAGCTCTCCTCAGTCCACCTGGAGGAGACACAGAGATTTGTCTTTACTGTCCATGGTGGTGAAGAGGGGGCTGGGGGTCACCGAGGGAAGCAGAGGGCAGGGGTCACAGGCTGGGCTTGCTGGAGACCAAAAAGGCAAAGGGGCTTGGGCCCCGAACTCAGAAAGAAGAGAAAAATAAACAATTCTGAACCTCTCCGGCTAAAGAGCACGCCCTAAAGCATGCCTTTTCGCCTGGTACAGCGAAAAGAGCCAAGGCTTTGAGTTCACGGGATCCTGCTTTTTGCCTCTTACGAGCTGAGTGACCCTGGGCCCCTTGCCTGCCCCCTCTGAGCCTCACTCTTCTCTGTAGGATGGTAACTCCTCCCTCCTCACAGGCTCAGCGCAGGGGTGTGGAATGTGGGTCATCTCTGGATCCCTCCCCAGCCCGTGGCCACAGTGCCTCCCCAGAAGGGATGCGGACTCAATGACGGTTTAAGTGAACAGACCCAAAACATGTGAGTATCAAACGAGGGCAAGTGCTCAGCCCCACTGCCCCACCTTCTCTCTCAGCTCTTGTTTCCTTTCTGTCGAGCCCCTGTCCCGTGAAATGGCAGAAGCCACTGGGGCTTGTGCAGCTGAGCTGGGAATCAAGCAGGGAGCTGGGGTGAACCCCATCCCGCCGCTGACTCACTGGGCGTCCCTGAGCAGCTGCGTCACCTCCAACCCTCAGTGTTCTCATCTGGGGAATAAGGATAAAGATGTCCACCTCACAGAGGATTTTGTGGGATGGAAAAAACACAGGTGCTTTGTAAAACGCCCAGGGGAGAGTATGTGCTCTGGAAAAAGAGGCCACCTGGGATCACGGCACCTGGAGTCACTCCAAGCCTGGTCCACCCACTCCTTTGCTGTGGAGCCTTGGGCAAGTCAATCACCCCCTCTGAGTCTCTTTCCTCATCTGTCAGATGAGGATTTTAGGGACCTGAGACTCACATGGTGGTTGTGAGGCTATGATTCATAGTGAGTTAACACTGCTCAAAGCTACTGATTACCCAGGGCCAAGCACTGCGCTAAAGGCTTTCTGTAGGATCTGTAGGATCCTGTAGGATCTGTAATCCTCACAATCACAATAACTCAAAAGGGAAGGCACAATTACCATCCCCTTTCTTACAGCAGAGGACACCGAGATTCAGACCACAGTACCACTCACTGCCTGAGCTCGTTAACTACTGACCTTTTTGGTGCCGACGAGACTCACTCACTTGTCCAATATTTATTGAGCATCTACTATGTACCTGTGACTAAGCCCACACAGACGTGGTCCTTAACTGCTTGCAGCTTGGAGTCTAATACAGAGCAGATGTCAGGAAGCCACCAGAACTTAACTACAGCCTCTGGGAAGTGCGATGCTGGCTGCACGGGGTACACCCTGTTCTGAATGGAGGGGCTGAGGGACAAGGTGGGTCAGTGAGGCAAGACATAGCGGGAGAGCAGTCCAGCCCGAGGCTGTGCAGCCTGTGTTACTCCTGGAACTGGACAAGAACTGGCCCTTTCCAGGACCGAAAAGTGAGCGAGCAAGCCAGCAAGTGGGGAAGGGGTAGCTGAACATAGCCCAGGGCCTGGCCCACTCTGCAAACTCGAGCCTTCTTTCCGATTGGGAAACGCTGGGGGGCAGGGCGGGTGGGTCTGCTCTCTTCACAGCTTCTGAGAAGGAATGATGGGTCTTCAGGGGAGGTGGGAGAACTGGGTGGAAGGAAGCAGCATGAGAAAGACCACACCCACATGCACATTGGACACTGGCTCACCCACAGGTGTGTACATGCACACACGCACACAAAACCACCCATATCCTTTGAAAGGCAGAGCCAGTTGGCCGGTCTGTGGGCAGGTGTCTATGTGGGACACCCAGGGCAACACGGCCTTCACTGCTCTGGGCTAGAAGCAGTGATCAGCACACAGTAATGAGCGGCTGTCTTGAAGCCTCCTTCCTGAGTCACCATCTTATCTCAGGATCAGCACATGTCAAAACTGGAAGCTCCCCCCACCCAAGGGATCATAGGTGCTGCCCCTCACTTTCAGATGAGGAAATGGAGCCCCAGAGAGTAGCCAGTTAACCGGCAAACCTGAGATTCCTGAAAACCATTCCGGAGAATAGCTGCCGCGCATCCCCCGCAGGTGCAATCATTACGGGCTCATTACCTGCCTAATGCTTCCCACGGCCACCTCCGCGGGCCCCTCCCCCCCCAGCCCCGCCCCAGCCTCTCTCCAGCACACGCCCTTCAGAGCAGCCCTGGGGAATTTGGACCGGGAATCACATCAACAGACCCACACACCTGCTGTGGCCACGGGGACCAAAGCGACCTCCAGGCTTAGCCAGCAGAGCCCCCGACAGCACAGCTGGGCCCACGTGGCTGGTACATAAGGCCCCCCAGCGGGAGGGCTCCCCGGAGCCATGAGGGCCCAGGGCAGGTGTCACCAAGAAGCTGCCAGGCTGGATCCTGGGGCCTCATCCCCAACTCCCAGGGCAAACTGCATTATCTGCGCTAGGGCCGGTTTCTCAAGTTTCCCCAAGTAACAGAAACAGTCCACCGGCACACCTGTCTGGACAAGCCTCAGTGACTTACAATAAGCCGCGGAGGAGACGCTGCGACCTTGTGGGTCGAGGACCCGCGGGAGGGGAGACGCCCTGACCTGACGGATGCTCCTGTTTATTTCTCAGCACGTTACACTGCTTTTCATAACCATTTGGTACCAGCTGGCAACACCCGCCGGGTATCCGTATCGACATTTACAGCCTCACTGAGTGAGGCTCCCAGGGTGAGGTGGGGGGGCAGCAGGCTGGCCAAGGTCCCTCAGCGAGTCGATGGCAGGGGCGGCCCGATGGCTCCTCTGATCCATTGCCCTCTATATCCGGGCTCAGGCTCTTTCTACCAAATCACGGGCACCTGAACCCAAAGGAGGCAAGGAGGGGTGGCGGGTTGGGGGCAAAGAGCTCAGGCTCTGGATTCAGACCGCCGGGTCCAGATCTAGCTCTACCATCACTAGCTGTGTGGCTGCCCTGTCCCCCAGCGTCCTCAGCTGTAACGTGGCCAAGGGACACCTCTCTCCTCTTGGTGCAGGGTGCGGAGCCCAGGAAGGACAAGGAGCGAGGCAAGGGCCTGATTACCTGCTGGCGGCCTCACCATCCTTCAGTGGGTTTGGGATCTCCTTGCACGCAGTCAGGAGGGCAGCCGCCAAACACACGGAGTAGGCGGCACTGGAGCCGAGGCCGGCCCCAGTGGGCAGCTCCGACCACACGGCAACGTCCAGGCTGGGCAGGGCCCTGAAACACAGCAGGCAGCAGAGCATGGCTCTCCTGGAGGGCCGCGAGGGGCCCGCGCTGAACCGGCGGCCCAGACCCAGGACTGGACACGGGCAGGGCCTCACCCTAATAGTCTGGCCCAGTTTTCTGACCTCGGGGAGATCTCCCAACCCCAAAGGCACCCCTGTTGGATGCCAGGAACTCATGGTGAATCAGACAACTTGAAAATAGGGAGAGGATCGTTTAAGTCACTATGTTGTTGTCCAACCGGAGTTCTTCCTAAAAGTGCCTCGCGATCCACCGACCATTCCTGTAAACTCCTTCCTGCTCCCCACAGAAGCAAGGCTCTTTCAATGCCCTGCCCTCAGCATAGGCTGGTCCCTCTGCCCAGGACAGCTCTGCACCCCTTTCTCCCTCAGGGGAATTCCTACCCATCCTGCAAGACCGTCCTCAAATGATCCCCCTGGGCGCTGATACTGTGTTCACGGGATGCCTCTCCTGCTGGACAGCGTTTCCCAACCGCGTGTAACACAGGCCTGCTCTGGATCAGCAGAGAGTTCCCAATCGCTGCATCTTACCTCTACTTCCCCGCAGCGAGAACTGTCAGACGTCAGGTTCTATCATTTCCATTAAGCACTCTTCCCGTTTTCCAAATATAACATTATAAGACTGAATCTGCCTTTTCAAACTGCACGTGCCCACCCCACCCACATCAGATTCTGGAATGTGTCCCCCGCCCTCACCCCAGAAGGGGACACGCCCCTCTCAAGGTGAAAACCCCGGCACTGGACTAAAAGTGTCAAGACGCGATTGAATGTGTCTGCAGCGCAGCGCCTGGGCCCAGTGGCCGCTTAGCCAGCGTCTGCTGCACAAGTGAAGGGCTGCGCCTTGAGGCTTTCCCTTCCGGTTCTGGCCCACAAATCACAATGAACACGCACTGTGTGCCAGTTACAGTGCTAGGCCCATTTCATCTATAATGTTTCTAATCCTCTGATAGTTTTTCTGAGGAAGGTGATAATAATAATAGCTAACATTTATCAAGCTACGTGCCAGGCTCTGAATCAAACACTTTAAGTAAATGAACTCATCTAACTTCACAGGAACCCTACGAGGTAGGTGCTATTACCACCCCATCTTACAGATGAGGAAACTGAGGCTCAGGAAGGGTAAGAACCTCACAAAAGCTAGTAAATGGTCGCGCTGGGGTGTGAACCAACGCCGTCTGACACTCAGCCCGTGCCCTCTGTCACCCTGTGATACCACCTCAGCAGGAATGTCCCCCTCTAGGAGCCGGCTTTCCCGAGAGAGGAGACAACCCACATCTTATCGTAACACAGGCTTCACTCTGCTAATCACGGAGTTCCCCTGGAGCCTGTGGGATGTGGAACAAGGGTGCCTCTCTGGGCATGGCTTGAAGAAGACACACCGTGGATCTGAGAATGGAATCTGGCTTTGGTTGAATCGAAGAGGCCAGAGGAGGCAGTGTGGGGTTAAAAAGGCAGGTGCCGACACTGAAGGGAACTAAGTTGATTTCCCAGCTCTCACCACTCACTAAGTAGCTGTGTGGCCCTGAATGTCTCTATCTCTCTGGGTCCCAGTTTCTCCCTGTGCAAAATGAGGAGAGTGTCCTTCTCGTGGGGTTGCCATGAATACTGAAAGCAGACCATACATATAGGGTCTAGCACGGCTCCTGGCACGCGGCGAGGACAGCTGCTGTTATTCAGAGCCTGGGAAGGAGCCCGTGCATCGTCCAGCAGCCAAAACTACCTCCACCCTGGCTCAGTTTCCGGGGCAGGCTGCACCCGGACTCCCTGCCCCGACCGCGCACACACCTCTGACTCTGGCAGATGGACAGGTACAAGTAAAGGAAGGACAGCACAGCCAGGTGCTCGTGGTCGGCACAGTCCTCGGGGAAGCCCGCCACCTCCTTCAGCTTCTCCATTTGCTCCGGGGTGAGTGCTGTGACGTCACCTTGCTCTGTCACATGGGCAAACAAGTGCAAGCGGGTGGGTGAGAGGGCCTCGGGGCTTTTATAGACACCAGAATACAAAAGGCCGAGCAATCACGGGAGTCAGCATCTGGATGGACATGGACTCAGGGTCCGAGCACCACAGCTGAGGGTGTCAGGGGACTGCAGGCTTGGGAGGCAGGCAGACTTGCGTTTGGGCCCTGATTGTGCCAGTTACTGTGACCTTGAGTAGGTGACTTAATCTATTTGCACCTCAGTTTCCCTCCTTGGTAAACAGAGATAACAGCAGTACATCCTCCCAGGGTTGTTTAAATAAGGTACAGAGTATCCTTAGCACTGCTCCTGGCATATAGTAAGGGCTTAATTGCTAGTAGTTTTCAAATACACACAAGCACACACACACACACGCACACACAATCAAAGGCCTAGGACTGAACTCCACGGTACAAAATCAAAACCAAAGGCAGTATTATTTCCCTCTCCCAAAGCATAATTAGTGAGAACAGGACACACACATAAAACCAGGACACATAAATGCCCAAATGTTCACTATGTTTAGGACTATTAGGAGGGAACAAAAAACACTGGAAGAAAAATGTGGCAGACCCTGGCAACCTAGTAGAAAACTTGACACCAAAAAGTTCAGATCCCCTTTGTCTCCTTGGAGAAGTAGTCTAACGAGCCCTTGCGAATGACTACACTCCATATCACAGCCTCCACCCACCTCCCACCCTGTGGGATCATCAATAGCAACCCTCCCAGGCATCATGACTCTGCTCACAGGGGCTCAAAGAGGTAAGTGACCCTCCCAGGCTCACACAGGGAGTCTCAGACAGGTGGTCTGAGATGTGTGCCACTATACCTGGCTGTTCAATCCGTGCTACTGACATACAAAAGTAGCAGCCAGTTCTCATGGAACGTTTCCGGCCAGGCTGAGTGGCCTGGGGTAGCACGGAAAGCAAGGGCCAGGTTGCTCCAAAGTAGTGACTCTGAATTGAGGCTGTCCCTGCAATCACCCAAATACACACGCCGGGTCACCTACCACCACCACCGATTCTCAATAGGAGAGGGGCAGGGCCAGGAAGCCATCTGTACTGTTAAAACAACAACAACAAAAACCCCTCCCGGGGATCTCAAGGCAGAACTGAGGCTTGCTTGAAATTGTGGGTTTTCAACTCTTCTTTCATCTCCCTGCAGGGTTTGGGAGTGGCTGAGTGACTAGCTGTGGACTGATTCTCATGGGGGACAGGGAACCGTCTGGAAAAGGCTCCTAGGGCTTCCCTGGTGGCACAGTGGTTAAGAATCCACCTGCCAACGCAGGGGACACGGGTTCGAGCCCTGGTCTGGGAGGATCCCACATGCTGCGGAGCAAGTAAGCCCGTGCGCCACAACTACTGAGCCTGCGCTCTAGAGCCCGCGAGCCACAACTACTGAAGCCGGAGTGCCTAGAGCCCGTGCTCTGCAACAAGAGAAGCCACCGCAATAAGCCCGCGCGCCGCAATCAGGAGCAGCCCCCGCTCGCCGCAACTAGAGAAAGCCCGCGCATAGCAACGAAGACCCAACGCAGCCAAATATAATTAATTAATTATTTTTTAAAAAAGAAAGGCCCCTGGAGGAGTCTCACTTGCCCCACCCTGGCTGGGAGACACTGTTCCAAAGGATGAGGCGTCAGCCCAGACAGGAGGCACTGAGAGCAAAGAACACACCGCAGCTTTGCTGCAGACAGTCACTCCGCTGATGAACGAACTGTGTCTGCTCAGGAGTGGACAAAACAGTCCCAACACTAGCAAAAATGAGCACGGAGGCCTTTATTTATTGGTATGGGAAGAGAGCCCCAATATATCGAAGAAGGCAAAAATCCCACACGCTTCTAAGAAGTTTATATGGAAAAAAAAAAAGAAGAAAAAGAAAACAGAAAAAGAAGGAAACAAAAAGAAAAAGAAGGAAAAAAAGAGAGAAAAGAAAAAAAAAGTTTATGTGGCTTGATCCAATTTTGGGTAAAAAACAAGCTCTCTCCCTATCTCAATCAATCAATCTAACTACTGGTCTACAGGAAATTACCCAGAAGGATGAACACCAAAATGCTTAGCGTTGTCCTGGGGCGGTGGACTGGGAGGCAGTGATAATTGGGGATTTTTTTTCCTGGCAACATCTCAGCATTGACCGTATTTTCCAGTAACATAAGTTACTTTTATTTTTAACGATCTTCAATCACACAAAACACCAAAACATTCTCTTTGTTAAAACAACATTGTAGAAGGGAGGCTCCCTTTGTCCACTCCCCGACCGAAGTACCCTCCAAGACATAACTAATCACCATTGTCAGCGGATATATATCTTCCCAGGCCTCTTCTCTGCATTTACATACCCACTGATACTTAATCTATACGTGTTGTTTTGCATCTTGTGTTTTTTCACTCAACAGTAGGCCCTGATGACCTGTCCCAACGGCTCACATAGACCCAGTGCATCATTTTATGCTTTTAAATTTAAAAAATATTAATAAATAAGTGAAGCTATTTTTGTGGGGACAGGAGAGAAAACACCCCCAGAGTGGCTGGCTTTTGGTCCCTTGGGGACAGCCTGGGCTGACAGCCCAGCTGTCCTCCTTCCCCCTCTTTTCGGGGCCCAGGCTCTTCCCGCACCTGGTTCCTGCTCCCTGCACTTACTCAGAAAGCTGGTGTCCAGCATTTGAAGCTTGGCCACATCCCAGGCCCGCTGGATGCCAATGTTGGGTAAGTTGAGGTCCACTTTCCCATTGCTGTGGGGCTGAAGCCGGAGGAATGTTCTCAAGTTCAAGGCCACAGCCAGTGCTACCTATAGAATGAAGGGCACAAGCAGTTAGCCTGAGGGTGGTTGGCAACAAGCATGGCTCCTGTCTTACGAAAAAGGGGCCCTTGTCAATGAGCCGAGAAGAGAGGGCAAATACTAGCACACAGGCTACTCTCACCTATATGCCCTTGGCAGACACTGCTAATCAACCTTGGCACCCTCTCCTAATCAAACGTTGGCACCCTCTCCCACATGCCTAGGCACAGCCACTACCAATCAATTAGGAGTTAATACCTATTTATATTTGCCCTCCCCACGTAAAAGTTCACACGTTCTCAACACCAAGGAATGGCTTCCCCATAATCACCATGCTTTCAAAGATAAATATAAGTTAAAAATATGAAAAACGACAGCTTGTAAGAGTGGAAAAAGCATGGCTTTTGGGTTCAAGCAGACTTAGGTTCACTCCTAGCTCTACCGAGGTGTACGGGACCTTGATCAAGTTACCGATCCCCTCCTAAGTCCCAGCTTCCACGTCTGCAAAATAGGATAATAAAAGTTTAACAGCAGAGAGTAGTTGTAAGAGGTAAATGAGACAATGCATGTCTCAGGCTCCTTTGCAGAATCCTATTCGTTTTCCCCAGAGTTTAGTCCTTAAAACTCTTCTCCACCGAAGCTCACTTCCTAAGTGGCCTCATTCCACCCACGGGGCTTTCCAGGTCATCTTTTTCCTCTCTTACTGGGTGGGCCAGAGAAGCCCTTCAGAGGGTCTAAGACCTGTCTTTTCTTTGCCCAGCTGGGGAGAAACTGACCTCCTCTCTGATGTACTCCCAAGCTATGCCTCAAGGCTTCCTTTCAGCTTCTTTTAAGGTTAGCATCAGGGAGAAGCAGTTCCTAATCCTCAAAGGCTCAGGGGGCCTTGTACCTTGCCATGGACCACGGCGTGCTCTCCATGAAGGATGACTTTCCCTGGAGCAGACACTAGCAGGACTTCTGACAACATGGCTCCTGGGAGTCCTGAAAAGGAAAGCCAGAAAGCGGATGGAAGGTCCCCAGAACTTAGAGAATGCCTAGTTCAAGCTCACCATTATAATAAAAAAGGCAGCTACCATCAGCATTTGCTATGTGCCCAAATAAAGCAGTGCAGGGTAGCAGTCAGCTAGACACATCAAATAGATCTGGGTTCAAATCCAGCTCTTCCACTCCCCAGTGATATCATCTTAGCTAACTCACTCAAATAGCTATGAACCTCAAAAGTTTCACGGGGACAATAACTGTACTTAGCTCAACGGGTTTTGAGAAGGTTAAATTAAATAATGCAAGGGAAACACTTATGGTCTGGCACACCATAATCACTCAAATACTCATGGTTACTTATTAATGGCTCTGTTCTTGGTTCCAGCTTTTATTATTACTACTATTAAAGACAGAAATTTAAATGAAATCATGAACCAGAAGGAACCTTTTCCTGGACATTTAGGCTGTTTCTAACGTTTCACAATTACAAACAGGCTGCAGAAAACAGCTATTATACCTTTTTTTTGCACATTTAAGTCAGGATCTCTACAAGACAGAGTCCTAGAAAGTGACTTGCTGGGCGTACGTGTGCGCGTTTTAGATTTTTATAAATAATGCAAAACTACCATCCATTTAAGGCTTTACCTCAATAGCGTGAGACCAGAACCGCACTATGCGCTAAGTATATACTACAGTGATCCCTGTTTCTTCGGGGGTAAACTCAGGCTCGGAGTGGGGGGACCTATTGCTTGTCCGAAACTCCAAATCCGGTCTGTCAGATTCCAGGTTGCCGGCTCTTCAGGACGGATTCTCAGAGTTGGGGAAACTAAGCCAGAGAAGCCGGGAGCCCGGTCCAGGGTCGTCCTGGGTCTCGGCCTCGGACTTCGCGCCACCCTGTCCCGGGACCCCAACCTCTCACCTGTAGCCACAGGGCCTCTGCTTCCGAGCTCGAGCCGCTCCGGGACTTCATCCCCAAGCTCGCGGACGGCGGGGGGAAGAGGCCTCTTCCTTCGCTCAGCCAATCAGAGCACGCGAACCGAGAGCCCCTTTACCAATTGGCTTGAGAGTTGGCCAATAGCTGTTGCTAACTAAGTCCTCACGGGTTTCCCCGCCCATCTCCTTCCGTGAACCAATGAGAAACAAGTCTCTGGGAGTGTCCCGCCCTGGGGAGAGAGCCACGGACCAATGGAAGATGGCGGCTGATGGGTGGCGCGGCCGGAGGTAGGTGGAGTCACCCCGGGATCTGGACGGGAGCCTGGCAGGGTCAGTCCCCTACCAGAGCCCTGGAGCATGGCTGTGTGGGGTCTGGGAGTTCGCCTTGGCTTGCGCGGGTGCCTCGGCGCCCGCAAGCTATTGTGTCCCCGTTTCCAGAGCCGCGGCCCCCAGGGCGTGGAAGACGGGGACAGGTGAGTACCTGGCTGGGAGGGTAACTCAGGCATCTGCCCTGAGTTATGTTGTCGCCGTGGTTACGTCAAACCGCTGGGAGGTCACCGCAGCAATCGCCAGGTGACGTCCTCTTTAGTCGTGACGTCACCGTGGCAACGTGGGCTCCGTGGAAGCCAGAGACCGAGGTTTCTTGGCACAAGACAAGTCCAATCGAAGCCCAGCATCTATCAGGACAGGGCATATCCCATGTGAGCCAAGAGGGTCATCTTGCCTGGCCCCACAATCAGGAGGGGCCTCAATTCGGAAATTAACCTATCTCCAAAGCAGTTTATACTTTAAGGCACAGAGATACACCAGCGCGGTCTTAAGAGGACTGTCATTATATGCCTTGAAACTTGCACCCTGTTCCCGGACCTTAGAACCTGATATAATAATGGATTAATCTATTTCACAGATCCAGTAATTTAACCTTTGAATAACCTTCTAATGTCACATTTTAATGTTGAAGTCTTTATTAAAGGTGTTGCTATTTGAAAATGCCAGCTTTCGAACCCTGTTTTGGCAATTCTCCATTTCGGAGTATACTTGAAGCTTTACAGTATGGTAATGGCCCAGGGATTTTTCCCTCCAAGAGTCCCTGGCTTGGTAGAGCAGAGGTAACAATTTTGGGGTGTCGAATAAGATAGTCTTGGGCAAGAATCCCAGCCCTACTGCTTCTTCCCGTGGTGACCTAGGAGGGTGAGTCTCATCCCGTCAGCTACCGATTCCTCAAAAACAAAATGAATGGGCTTCCCTGGTGGCGCAGTGGTTGAGAGTCCGCCTGCCGATGTAGGGGACGCGGGTTCGTGCCCCGGTCCGGGAAGATCCCACATGCCGCGGAGAGGATGGGCCCGTGAGCCATGGCCGCTGGGCCTGCGCGTCTGGAGCCTGTGCTCTGCAACGGGAGAGGCCACAACAGTGAGAGGCCCGCATACGGCAAAAAAAAAAAAAAATGAACATCATAGGTAGTGCTTGGGAAGATTCCAGGGATAATTCAAGGAGATAATGCCTGTAATTCACTTAGCATAGTGCAGAGACTATGGAAGTGATCGATAAATTCTTTCAGCCAACATTTATAGAGCGTCTGCATTGAGCAATGCACTACATCAGCTATTCTGCAGATAAGGGTGTGGCAAGACACAGAACTTGCCCACAAAGGGCTTAAAACTAAGAGGAACGGAGGGGAAAGATTTCAAGAGATCCAAGCAGAAGGGGGTAAGTGCTGCTTCTGAGGATATGGGTAGCAAACTGTGACCCACTGAAGGACGTGCCCCATTATATATGCCATCCTCACTCATCATCTCTTGATGTTTATTTCTCCTTAGGCCACAGCCTTCCTCAAAGACACCCAAGCTCCCCAAGATCTACACCAAAACAGGAGACAAAGGTAGGGTGGGGACAGGTGAAAAATGCAAAGAAAGACATGGCAGATTCCATCTTAAAGTTCTTCCAAATTCTAGGACTTCCCTGGCAGTCCAGTGGTTAAGACTCCACGCTTCTACTGCAGGGGGCATGGGTTCGATCCTTGGTCAGGGAACTAAGATCCTGTATGCCACGCGGCACTAGAAATTGATGGAAAATTCTGGAATGAGAATTAAATAATAGCTTTAAAATATTTTTTTAAAGTTCTTTCAAATTCTTTACAGACATTAAAAGTATGTGACAGATCTCAACAGGCATCACCCAAATGTGATGTGAAATGAAAGATGCCCAAGATATATTAGGTGATAAAAGCAAGTTGCAGAACATCCAAATAGTTGGAATCCACTCGATAAAAGTGTGTGTGTGTATTTATATGTGTGTTCAGGTGTGCATAGAACATTGTGAAAGGTTATACCTTGGACTGTTACCTGGGAGAGAGATTGAATTGTGGGAGAGGGGAATGAATAGACGGGCTTTCATTGTTTCCTGTACATACTTTTATTCTATTATTTATTTTGTAATGAGCATATATTGCTTCGATAATTTAAAAAAATACCAGAACATAATGTACAGAAAAAAAAAGGTGCAGAAGAACATATCAGTATGATACCGTTTTCTAAAGTTTTAAACCACGCATGGACTTCCCTCGCGGTCCAGTGGTTTGAACTTGGCGCTTCCACTGCAGGGGGCGCGGGTTTGATCCCTGGTTGGGGAACTAAGATCCCTCATGCTGCGTGGCATGGCCCCCCCCCAAAAAAAAACACGCAGATTACCAGTATTTATTGCTTTGGAGGTATATTTATGTAGTAAGAAGATAAAAACATTCATAGATGTACTTAATGCCATTGTACACTTAAAAATGGTTAAAATGGCCAATTTTACATTATGTTTATGTTATCATAATAAGAAAAGAAGAGATGCAAAGGGATGACAGTGTTGATGCCCTCCAGCCAAAGACTCCAGGGACGGAATTCCCTGGCGGTCCAGTGGTTAGGACTCCACGCTCTCACTGCCAAGGACCTGGGTTCAGTCCCTGGTCGGGGAACTAAAATCCCACAAGCCAAGCAGCACAGCCAAGAATAAATAAATAAATAAATAAAGTATATCAGGACATAAGTGAGGACAGTGGTTACCCCTGGGGAGGGGGGCAGTGACTGAAAGCGGGGACACGGGGGCTTCTAGGGTGAGGCTCCTATTTTATTTCTTGATCTAGATGCTGATCACAGAGGTCTATATCAGTTAGTAACAGTTCATCAACTTGTACACTTATGATTCGAGCACTTTTCTGTGTATGTTATCCTTCAAGTGGAAAAATGCTTTAAAAGAGCTTATCAGGAAAAAAAACTCTTTAATTTGGGCAGCAAAACATTTTCACAGGGTTTTCCAGCACCTTCACCGGAGAAAGGAGACCGAAAGACGACCAGGTGTTTGAAGCCGTGGGAACTACAGATGAATTAAGTTCAGCCATTGGGTAAGGGGGACGGGATTGGCCTTGAGGTCGGGCTTGAGTTGGTTGTTAGAGGGCATGACTGATGTGCAGCTCTCCAGAGTGCCCGCCAGTCCCAGAGGCTGCCAGCCCTCGATGAACCTTCCTTGGCCTGTGGCTTCTGTCCCTCACCGCATGATGCTGCCTCGCCCCTCCATCCCTGCTCCCTCATTCTGCTCGTATGTGTGTGCCGTTGAGGTGCATGTGCAAAGTGACAGGTGAGTCGAGCACAGTACACAGGGCATCAGACATGATCCCTTTCGGGAGGCTTATTTTTTAAGCATATACACAGCTAGAGTTTAGAAGGTGGACTCGGAGAAGTAGTCAGGATCGGCCGGGCCATGCCGGTGTAACAAACAACCCCCACATTTCGTGGCTTAAACCACCAAAGGCGTATTTCATCCTCTCACTTCAAGCCCATCGTGGGTTGGGTATGTTTCTTCTCTGCCTGGCCTTCACTCTGGGACCCGGGCTGGTGGGACAGCCTCTGTCTAGAACAACACCAGTAATTGTGGCAGAGGGAAGAAAGATCACGGTGATGCCCACGCTGGCTCTTAAAGCTTCCACAAAGTGACACGCCACCTCTGCTCACATTTCATTGGCCAGAGCCAGGGACGTGGACACATGTGACAGCAGCAGGGGTGGGAGGGGCCGCAAATAATTGAGAACAAAGTTCAGGCCACCATGCTCAGCAAGCCGTTGGCAGCATGAGCTGCAGTTATTATAAGTACTAGTTCACAAGTTCCGACTCGGCCTTGTGGGTGAAGATCATGGTAATCAGACAGACCTGGGTTCAAATTCTCTCCCACTGCTGACTGGCTGTGTGACTTCAGGCAAATCACCTGGCCTCTCTGAGCCTCAGTTTCCTATTCTGTCAAGTGATCCTAGTAATAGTATCCAATCTCATTGGGTTCTTGTGAGGATGTAATGAGAGAACTCCATGTTTCCCCCTTAGGACAGTACCTAGCACCAATCATAATGCTAGCTATTATTATCATCATAATTTTATTAAAACTTACCTGTTCATGGTGGCCATTTCTCAGTGATGGGCCTAAGTGAGGTTCTCAGGAAAGATAATGTAGCTAGTCTGCCAGCAGAGGAGAGAGGGCAGACCCCTTGGTGTGTGTGAGAAGGGTGTGGTGAGGGGGAAGTGCACAGAAGATGAAGTGGGCAGAGGGGCGGGAAGGCGGGTTCTAGCGTCGGCTGTTTAGAATTAGCAAATCAGCAGGCCATCATCCCTCAGGTGATGTGGTGCAGGGGACTGGCCACAGCTCAGTTGTGGATTCTTCCATCCTCAGATGTTGGTGGAGCATCTGCGTGTGCCAGGCTCTGCTGAGTGGGGAGCCTCAGCCCTGCCTTCATGGAGCCTGCGGTCTGCGGGGTGCGGTGCAGCGGGCGGGGCGGAGCAGACAGACGCTGGAGGGGCAGCCACAAGTGGTGGGAGTGGGGATGGAGCGAGCATGGGGAGGGGCCTCCCGCTGGCCTCTGTCGTGGGAACATCCTCGGTGAGCAGATATTCCCGAGCATCTCCAATGTGCCAGGCCTGAGGCATACGCCCCCGCCTCACCATCCAGAGGGGAAGACCAACGCGGGACAGCTTACGTGTGTGCTTATTTAGTTCTGATTGTAAGATGGGCTAGAAGATGCACAGTCGTTCTTCTTTTGTCCTTTCAAAGCCATTCTCCTGTGCCTGGGAGGCTGGCCTGGAGATGGTCTCACCCCGATTCCCTTGTCCTCTGGCTTTAGAGTTGGTCCAACCAATGGGCAGCACCAGCAGGAGATCGGACGAGGGTGAGAGGGGTAGGGGTATGTGTGACCCCGCCCCCAGCCCTGTGCGGCTCTGGCAGTTGTGGGGCTTTCCACTGCTTTCTCCCAGCTGCCCAGCTCCTGGCGATGGCCTCTGCCCAGAATGCAGCTCTCTCCAGGGTTGGTAGCACCTTTGACCCTCCCTTGCCCCTTCAGGCTCTTGCTTTTGCTCATCTCTGCCATCCATCCACAGTTCCCATAAGCCTTCCCGCTCTGTCAGCAGTCCCTTCGTGAAGCTTTTCTCCAGGAACCCTTCAAACACACCACTGCCCGGCCAGGACCCTGACTGGTACAGAAGAGGGTGCAGTGTTCTGAGGGAGGCCAGGGCCACAGTCCTGACCTGCATCGGGGGCACTTTGATTTTCCTGCCCCACCCAGCCTTACCAGCGAACTCCTACTCAGCCTTCAGAGTCCCACCTCCAGCATCGCTTCCTCCAGGAAGCCCTCCCTGAACCCTAATCAAGGCCAAATATCCCAGGACTCTCACCCTTTCCTTCAGAGCACTGACCTCAGTTTGCAACTTCACTGTCAGTCGTGTGACATCTGATTCACATCTCCCTGTCCTGCCTAACGGAGCCTGTGTCACCTCTGTTCATACTGAATCACCTGGACCTGGCCAGAGTAGGCACTGAAAGAGGAGTTGTTGGCTGGATGAGCGGCGAAAAACAAATACCTCCAACCACATGGAAGGTTACGATGTTCTCAATGTCAGCAAGAAAACAACGGCCTTCCTGTGACAGCTCAATTAGCAAAATGGCCAATCCCCTGAGAATGTATTGCCTTCCAGCAAGACAGGGCCTGGGGATGTTATATTTGAGGCAAATTCTTCCTTCTTCCTCACAGGTTTGCTATGGAATTAATTGCAGAAAAGGGCCACCCGTTTGTGGAAGAGCTTCAGAAAGTGAGTAACATTGTCTCACCCCGAGCTGGGATTTTTCCAACCCCGAGGCCTGGTGGCCATAACTGGATTTGCCAACTGACCATCAGTTCCTTTCTGTGTCACCTGGGACTAGTCCACTTACCCTCTGTGAGCCTCAGTTTCTTCATCTGTAAGATGGGGACACACAGAGATGACCCTCCCTCACAGGCGAGTGGTGAGGTTTGGCCTCAGAGAGGGAAATGTGAAGGGCAGTGGTCTCAGCCCAGGGCAGTTCTGCCCCTCAGGGGACACAGGGCAATGTCTGGAGATGTTTTTTTTTTTTTTTTTTTTTTTTTTTTATAAATTTATTTATTTATTTTTGGCAGTGTTGGGTCGTCGTTTCTGTGCGAGGGCTTTCTCTAGTTGCGGCGAGCGGGGTCCACTCTTCATCGCGGTGCGCGGGCCTTTCACTGTCTCGGCCTCTCTTGTTGCAGAGCACAGGCTCCAGACGCACAGGCTCCAGACGCGCAGGCTCAGTAGTTGTGGCTCACGGGCCCAGTTGCTCCGCGGCATGTGGGATCTTCCCAGACCAGGGCTCGAACCCGTGTTCCCTGCATTAGCAGGCAGGTTCCCAACCCCTAGCGCCACCAGGGAAGCCCTCTGGAGATGTTTTAAGTTGTCACATTGGAGGTGGAGGTGCTACTGGGACCTAGTGCGTAGAGGCAGGGATGCGGCTAAACGTCCTACAACGCACAGGACGGGCCCCATGACAGAGGATGACCTGGGCCAAAATGTCAGTGGCCCTGAGGTTGAGAGACTTGAAAGGCCCAGCTGTGGTTAGCCCTCGGCGGGGGGGATGGTAGGGTTCTTAGAATTACTGTTCTGTTCCTTAAGAGGCAGCAGGGGCTCTGCCCCACAGAGAGGACTTCAGAAATAGAGGCAGGGCCATCACCCCCAGAACATGGAGAATGTACCTGGGGTTTTAGTCTGCGTGCTGACCTGAGTCAGCTGCTCCCTGGAGGGTCAGCGCTCGGCCTGCTTCAGTCCTCCAGGCCAGGCTGGAGCCCACTGGGGCCCCTGGGAGCAGACACAGGGTAGTGAGGGGCTGCAGAAAGATGGGAGGCCTAAACTGCTGGAACGTTCTATGAATGAGGCACCTCCTGTATGAGGGAGACTGGTCTTCAGCCTCAGAATGAGGAATTGCTGGCGTCTACAGTGGTCGTTTCTGTCTGCCGTGCTCACCTCTGAGCGGGGAGCTGCTCCAGGCCTATGGCAGGCCAGGCAGCCTGTTCCCGGCTCTCCCTGCAGAAGCCCATGAGGTGGAGGCCAGCCCTCACGTTTTACAGAGGACAAAACTGAGGCCCAGCCCAAGGCCGCACAGCCAGGAATCAGCGGGGCTGGGATCGGATTCCCAGACTGGGGCCACCTCTCTCCAGCCCCCGGGGTAAACGCTGCAGGTGGCCGCTGGCGGAGTAGTACTGTGACGCCCCTTTCCATTGGAAGCCGCAGAGACACCACGAGGTCAGGGAACTTACCCAGAGTCTGCTTGCTCGGCGGCTCAACAGGGCTCCAGTCCACTCCCAGGTGGGCACCGTCTACTCTCACCGACCGTGTCCTGCTCCCGGCACACTGCCACGGTGGCTGTCTCATCAGAGGGCACAGCCCTGTCCTGTACAGTTTAAAAAGCACTGTCAATTTGGGTCTCTCCGCCCAAGTGTTATAGGTTAGAAAACCAAGGCCGTCAGTTTAGAGAAAAGAAAAAGCCCTCGAAGTGCCCGGCACATGGGAGAGGAGGGTCGGGGTGAGAAGACTCCTCCCGACTATCCCTGGGTGCTTGACACTCCCCGTCTGCGTCACCCAGGCGTTCCAAGGGAGCCAGGGCCCCTCCCAACAGGGCCGACGTGCTGCGCTGCAGGTTCACACAGAGTTTGCTGATTAGCCTTTGTAAATGCCGGCTCCTTAGAGGCCTGACAGCTCCCGGCAGGCCCAGCCCTGCACGTGGACGCACGAGAGCCCCGCTTGGCCTGCGTGACAGGGTCTTCACCCACGCCTCCCATTCCTTCCCAGATCCAATGCTCCCTGCAGGACGTCGGCTCTGCACTGGCAACACCGCGCTCCTCAGCCAGGGAGGCTCACTTAAGTAATTCCCTCCCTGAACCCACTGTGTGTGCTCAGAGGGCCCCGGGGGGCCTGGGCCCGTGGGCGGGGGGAGTGATTCTGTCCTGGGTGTTGTCTGGGACCCCTGTCAACCTGGCCTGTGCAGCCTGAGACGGAGGGTCCCTCTGAGCCAGGGGAATGGTTGGCGGGCACCCAGGCAGAAGGGACGGGGTGGGTTCCTTGTGATCCTGGGGCAGTGGCCTCACGGCCATGTCCTTCTCCTTGGCTCCACAGAACATGCCACGTTCGAGGCAGGGCCCATCCTGGAGCTGGAGCAGTGGATCGACAGATACTCCAGCCAGCTGCCCCCGCTCACGGCTTTCATCCTGCCTGTAGGTACTGGGCTGCCTCAACCTGGGGGTGGCTGCGGGCCAGTGTGTTGCCCAAAACACACAGGCAGGGATTCAGCCTCCCCACTTTTAATTTTTAACAGCGACAGAAGCTTTCCCCCAGCCCCCAAGTCCCCTCCAGACCGTCACGGCTCCCTCCCCAGTCCTGCCTGCTTTGGAGAGGGGTACCCAGTGGGTGTGCCCTGGCAGGGCCCCTGGAGACAGAACACTGCCTGTTGTGGGCGGGGCCTGTGTGTCCCTCCATCCATCCAGGCTCCCTGCCTGTAGTGGGCACCCTCCCCCTGCCCTTCCAGCCAACACCTGCTTTCTCCTTTCAGTCCGGAGGCAAGAGCAGCTCCGCACTGCATCTCTGTCGGGCCGTGTGCCGCCGAGCTGAGAGACGGTACTGGGGTGCGGGGCCGAGGGAGCGCGGCCTGGGCAGAGAGACAGTGATCCTGACGGGGGTGGTGGGGTGGGGGCGGAACAGCACGTCGGGATCAGAGCTTGTGCAGAAGCAGGCAGCTCCAGGAAAGGGGAGGGGGAGGCCCAGCGGGTCTAGGTGATTATTTGTAATTATAATAACACTCACGTGGTATGAAATTCAGGTGCGTATTCAGTGAGGACTCCCTGTTCCTGGGGTTAATCTAAATGGTGGGGGTGGTCTCAGCTGAGCAGAAAGGATTGAAAAGCTCCACACCATGATAAGAGCTATGAGGGAGGGTACTTGGCACCAGAGTGACCCAGCCTGGGACTGGGCATGGGGGGTACTGGGGGCACAGTGGACAGAGTGCCCAGGGTGAGGGGACAGCAAGGGCAGAGGCGGCAGTCTGCATGGAACACACACAAAGGATGCCGAGTGTCTGGTCCAGAGTGAGGGGCGTGAGGCATGACGAGGCTAGAGGCTGAGCTGAGGCCAGGCCGGGCAGGGCCTCATGTGCCCCGAGAGCTCTGCATTTATCCTGCGAGCCATTGATGGGTTTTAGGCCATGAGATGACATGCTGGCTGCTGGGTGAAGAAGGGCCCAGACCAGCCACCTGCTACCCCAATCCCCCAACTCAGAGTCAGGAGAGGAGGGACCCCCCCGCCCCCCGCCAGAAGCTCCTGACTGCCTTTTCAAGGAAACTTTAAAAGAGTAATTGCGGGGCTTCCCTGGTGGCGCAGTGGTTGAGCGTCCGCCTGCCGATGCAGGGGACACGGGTTCGTGCCCCGGTCCGGGAAGATCCCACATGCTGCGGAGCGGCTGGGCCCGTGAGCCATGGCCACTGAGCCTGCACATCCCGAGCCTGTGCTCTGCAACGGGAGAGGCCACAACAGTGAGAGGCCCGCATACCGCAAAAAAATAAATAATAAATTAAAAAAAAAAAAAGAGTAATTGCAACATCTCCACTTACACCACTCATAGGCCAGGCTGCCAGCCGGCTTTACAGAGAAATGGGAATAAAGCCCTGCTTTATATAACCGGCAGGACCGTGCTGGGCACTTTGTGTCCATTATTTCATTGATTCCTTGTGGTAACCTTGGGAGAGAGGTGGTGGCAGCCCCCACTCTACTGGAGTCAGGACGCTGGGGCTCAGAGGTGACACCGTGGCCAGGGTCACCTGGGTGGTCCATGGCAGAGTCTGGATTTGAGCCCAGGTGTGTCTGCTCCATACCTGAGCTCTGTCCATAGCCCCATGTCATAAAGATTTCACTTTTCATGAAAGGCCCTTGGGGCCAAGTGGTTCCTAAAGTGATGCCGAGTCACAAAAGAGCTTCAGCTTCAAAAGGAAAAAAGTCATTTGTACAAAGCTGTCCACATCAGCAGTGCTCATAGTAGCAAAAAACTGGAAACAACCCAAAGGCCCAACATCAGGGAATGGCCGAGCAGGGGTCGGAGGGGGGCGGTCCTGAGGACACCAAACCCGTGCCCAGGTGACAAAGCCCCTGGGGCAGGAGACACAAACCTGGGGCCTCAGTTTGGGGCGAGCACCTCCCAGCAGGAGTTACGTAGCAGAGGCGACTCGCGTGGAGGGGCTGCCAGCTCACTAGCACTCAGCAGACAGCACCATCTAGCGTGTCTGCACAGACTGGCGAGGCTGCAGCGGGAGTGAAATGCTGACTCAGGACGCAGCTCCTGCCCCCAAGCGTGTTGAGCCTATAACGTAGTGTGATGCTGTGTTTCCTCCCCTTCTAGCGTGGTGCCTCTTGTCCAGTCCGGTGAGACGGATGCAAACGTGGCCAAGTTCTTAAACAGGTACTCAGATGGGATCTGGAGAGTCTTTCTGAAAAAGTAGGCACTTCGTGGCTCCAGCCCTGGCTCGTGCGGCTCCAGCGTGGGCCAGGCCAGGGCTGAGAGCTGAGGGACCCCAGGAGCTGCCTGGGGTCCAGAAAGTGACCTCACAGCCAGGGTCTGGCCCCTTGATGTGGTCACTCCTCCCCCAGGACATGGCCTGGGCTTTGATGGTCCTGACCAGCTCCTTTCCTCCTGGGAGGGGAGTGAGGACCGTTCTGTTCATGTCACAGTAGTGATCCTGGGGAGCCTTCCAGCCATGTAGGTTGTGTGGGCTGAGCCAGTTCGTTCTCTTAGCAAGGAAGGCATCACCGCACAGATGAGGAACCAGCATATGACAGCTCTGCGGCGGGGGTGATCACCCAGAGCGGAGTCTCTTCCACTGCCCAGTCCCCCACCACACTCCCGGAGAGACAGCCAGGCATCAGGAGGAGGGGGGCATGGTTCCAGGAGCGGGCACGGGTCAGGGAAGGTTCCAGCAGGACCTGCCATGGAGCTGGCCTCGGGGTAGGGTTGGGGCAGGGAGAGAAGAGGAGGGTGGGGTCAGTGCGGCCCGGAAACAAGGGAGAGCACAGGGCAGCTTCGCAAGCTAACTGCCAGCCGCTGAGGGGCAGGCTCGCTGCTGCCTCTCCTGTTTCCCTCCCCACCCAGCCCTGCCCAGAGGCCCCATCACCGCCGGGTCAAAGAATGAAGGGAGGGGGGCACTAGGGTCTAGCCCACTAGAACATTCCAGGCCAGTGCTTCTCAACCAGGATGTCTGGCAATGTCTGGAGACAAGTGGTTGGGGGCTGGGGTGCTGCCCAGTGTCCTACAATGCACACAACAGCTCCCTCTTCCTCCCACGAAGAATCACCCAGCCACAAGGAATGATCCCGAATGTCACTAGTGCCGAGGTTGAGAAGCCTGCTCTAGGCTCCCTCTACTCAAAGAGTAGACCAGCAGCACCAGAATCACCTGGGCACAGTTTAGACCTGCCAAATCCTGGGCCTGGCCCAGCCAGTCCTCCCGAATCAGAATCTGATCTGCATGTCACCAGGATCCCCAGTTGACTTGTGTGCACACCCCAGTTTGGGAGGCACCAGGCCTGTTCACTGGAAGGTGCAGAAACCAGGGAGTGGTCCAAAGTCACCAGCCCTGTGAGGTCAGACAGGGTAGTGGCCTCATCCTGCAGGAACCACCCCAGCCCTGGCGCCAGAGTTGGGCACTGGGCTCTCAGGAAGCTGGCCTGGAGCGCCATCCATCAAGCCCAGGTTGGCTGAGCACCCGCTGTCCCACCCGATGCTCCTGGGGCACGTGACTGATATTTCCTCCTAGAAGGCTAATATAGGGAGGACCCTGTTAGCATTGATCTCTCATTTCAGATCATTCCATTTGCCTTCTGCCCCTCCAGACTCAGTGACTATCTCTTCACGTTAGCCAGATACACAGCCATGAAGGAGGGGAATCCAGAAAAAATATACAAGAAAAATGACTTGTCGGTCCATGCCTGAGGCGCTTGGAAATAATGGAAAAAGGGAGCTTTGCAGACTCCTCTACAGTGACAACGGGAAAGGAAGACTTTGCCCTCGTGTCCTGATTCCTGAAGATCTCACCCAGAGGGGCCAGAAGCTGGTCTTTTGTCCAGACTCCGCTTCCTCTCAGGGCCCCCCACTTCCTGAGGCCGGTGGAGAATTCCAGCCCCCTCCCCTGGGCTCTCCTCAGCCTTCCAAAAAAGAATAAAAGTGGGAAAGGCTTGAGGGGGTGTGTGTGTGGGGGGGGTGTGGGTGTGTGAGAGAGAGAGAGAGAGACAGATGCCCTCCACTGGCAGCTCATTTGGAATGGTACCAGAGGCCCTTGGAAATGTAATTGTGATCTACCTGTGCCAAAGGGGCTTTAAAACGTCACATTTATAAAGAGTAAGGCAGACAGGATTTGGAGTTTAGTCACCTCTGAGCCACTCATCAAGGGGGAAGGACGTCTGCAGACTGACAGGCGAGGCCTCGGAAACACTTGGACTGAAGTGCATGTGTGGCGAGGGTGCAGCCTGGAGAATCTTCTCTAAAGGGGAGCCTTCCTCCATCAAGGGACGGACATCCCGGGGAGAGGAACACCACCACTTTAATGAGGGCATGTCCTGCCCGGGCAGGTGGCGTCCAGGGTCAGAGGTGAACTGCGTTCAGCTTCAGACTATAAGCTCTTATGTTTCCAGCGAGGCTGATACAGACCAGACCTACTTCTCTGATGTTGCACTTGGCTGGTTTATGCCTCTGAGATCCAGGCCACAGCTGTATTTTATTTCAGTTGTCACTGCTGCTCCCGCTCGCTAGGAAGTGACCCTGCCAGTGCCAGGTGTGTCCTTGGGAAGGGGGATATTTATGAAGGGTGAGGAGGCAGCCCTGAGAACCTGAAGACTCCACGCCACTAATTGCAGGAAACAACTTGGGAAGGGCAGGCTCTCACTAACTGTCAGGGCGGAACCGCCCAGTGAACTCCATCCAGCCATCATTTATTAGCCTGAAGCTCGGAAGTCTGGTCCCTCCAGCCATCCTTGCCATCAGTTAGGAAACATTAAAATGATGAGTTTTGTGCTAGCTTTGCTTTCGTTCTTAACCACCTTACCTGCTCATTTTGCTGGAGGAACATCATTATCTCGTCCCTTCTGGGTCCTTTCGTTCCTGGACTTGAGCAAAGTGGCTGAGGTGCAGGTGACCGTGAGTGAAAGTGAAAACCCTCCAGGAAGTGGCCCCGGCCAGCAGTTGGCGCCAGGTCTGGTGCATGGTGGGCACTCGGCCTGTGTGAACAGAACTGAGAACATTACGGAACAGGCTAAAGGTGGTTCACTGTCGGGCAGGCACTCAGGCTGGACCGGGGAGGGTTATGTTCCAAGAGCTCACAGCAAATCCATCAAGTGACTAGGTCCTGCCCACACCTTAGCATCTTCCTGGAAGGAGCAGGACGTACATAATAAAAAGTCCCACATTCCCCACTGTAGTGAAACATCTGCAAAGGACAAGAGGAGTTCTTCGAGTAGATACAGCGTCCTCATGGGATGATCTCTGAAACAAGGCCTTTTCCTGTAGCCATATCCCCTCCCCAGCAGCCCTTGCTGGGAGGGGCTGTCGCAGGCCAGATGGTAACTCTGGGTTCCCAGGTCCCACGCCCCCTGCATCATTCCCTTCCACCAGCAAACATCCCCGAGAAACAAACACCCCTGAGAAACATGCAGGTGCAGGCATGTCCTGTGCCACTGACCTGGGAAGAACTGAGGCGGCCTGCTGGGGAAGGGCTCGCCCAGGGGACGGGTCAGTTTGAAACTTTCGCTCCTCTGCCGTACCTTACATAGCCATGTGGGAGCTGGAAGCAAAAGGAAAAATGTGTTCACCCCCGTACACTTAGCAAAACATCCTCCTCGGTCTCGAACCCAGTGGGAAAAGTTAATGAAAACTCCATGATCGAAACACATGACTGTATATAAAGCCCGTCTGCAACCGCTGTCAACCCTTGTAAATGGTCATCCGCATCACACAGCAACGCAGGTCGGGAGAGAAATGGCAGGCTGTTTTTATATATAATGGTGATACCTTGTCGATCATAGATTTTGTTTTTGCATAAATTTGATTTTTAAAAATATCGCGGTGAGGGATTTCCCTGGTGGTCCAGTGGTTAAGACTTCACCTTCCAGTGCAGGGGGTGTGGGTTCGATCCCTGGTCAGGGAGCTAAGGTCCCAAATACCTTGCGGCCAAAAAAACCAAAAACATAAAACAGAAGCAATATTGTAACAAATTCAATAAAGATTTTAAAAATGGTCCACATCAAAAAAAAATCCTAAAAAAAAAATACTGCAGTGGAATAAATTCTGTAAAAAAAAATTGCACAAAAGTTATTTCTCTCGCTTCCTGGATTTGGGGGTGTTCCCATACCTTTTGCACCCAAGAAAGTGCTCCACCTGCCTCTCCCTGGTCCAGGTCTGGCTCTCAGGATCGTATTTAGGGCCACAGTCAGAGGTGGTTGGATATTCCAGTGGCGAGAAGCCCACCAGCCAGCATTGTCGAAGGGCTTGACATGCCAGGCCCCAGGCCAGGGGCTCCACAAACATCATCACATTGAAACCTCACAGCAACCCCGAGGGAGGCACTGTCTATGGCAGGAGGGGGGAAACAGACTTGCAAACCAGCTTGTGTCAGGGAGTCAGTGCCAAGATGTGGGCCAGGGACACAGCCCTGTGACTCCCGGCCCAGTGCTCCTCCCCCCACTGCCACTTGACAGTCATTTTAATCACGCCCTGGGCCGCTGAGAACAATGTCAGGCACTAATAGATTCTGCTGTCTCATTTCTCAACCTACTTTCCCTTAACTGATACTTCATGGCTATTGTTAATGAGCATTTTTCACCGAGTAATTTTCATAACCCGAACTTGTAACTCATCCCAATGACAAACGTCCCCGGTACCAAATCCCCCATCAGCTGCAGTGTCACCCTCATCTCCCCCCACCCCACCCTCACACCTTCCTCCGACAACCCATACAGTTTTATGATCCCTCTGTCCCAGTTATCATTACCGAACCTTTAAGAATCCAGACACATTTCAGGTTTAATTGAATAAAATCCTTTGTGTAATAAATTCCACATGAATGCTGCATAAATCAGTGCCTTGGGAGGATTTGTGGCTCACCCCTCCCTTCAGAACAGGCCCACTGGCGATACTGGACCCAGGCTGGTCCCACCTTGCTTAGGGAGAGGACTGAGGCCCCCTTTGCAGCCCAGCCAGGGTGCAGTATTCATTTGCCTTGACCTGTCACTTTTCTTCTCTGGAGTCCATCGTGGAAGACAGTGCTTGGGCGCAAGCAGAGGCAGGAGATGAGCTGGTTGGGGACACCAGGATTTGGAAGGTTGGGGGACACCCAGGAACTTTGGGGGTGTCCCGGTGCTCTCCCACTCCACAGATTCACAAACTTCTGATGAAGGCTCTGTGCATCCTCTCCCACCGTAGTGAAACATCTGCAAAGGACAAGAGAAGTTCTTTGAGTAGATACGGCAGTCTGCGTACAACCCGTGGAAGCCCCGGGGAAGAACCTCTGCTCTCAGTTCTCCAGTGCAGCACCCACTTCAGGAGTGAATCCGTGCACAGGGCTGCCTGCTCCAGCGGCCTCATTGCTGGCTCTGTGGAGCCCCAGGCTTGTGGTGCGAGAAGAGTCAAACGCTCGGCATGGTCGTCAGCTTCAGGCAGACTTGGGTTCAAGACCAGCTCTGTTACTTCCTAGCATCACGACTCTGGGCAAGTCGTTCCATCTTCCTTGGACTTGCTTCTTCAACTGTAAAATGGGAATGAAAATCACATCCACCCCACAGGACCACTGGGAGAGTTTAATGAGGCAATGTTTAAAAGGCTTAGCATGCTCCCCCGTCTCATGTTAGCTATTATTATTTTGATTATTATTTGAAATCAAGTTCCAGCTCTGTCACTTCCTAGCTGAGTCACCTTGAGGGAATCTGTAACCACTCTGAACCTCAATCTTCAGCTTTTATTTTTGGGGACAATGATACCAACTTCCAAGGGTTCAGGAAATATGTCCATGGGCCTGGCACACGGCAGCAGCTCAACAAAAATAAAATGTAGCTACTTTTGAATCAGGTTTTATCCTTTTTCAAAGCACTTTCAAATAGCTCAGGCCCAGGTGGAGCGCACAGGACCGGGAGTAGCACCTCTGGTTTGTTAAGACTTCCCGAGCCGGTGGGAGATGGGGGCCTCCAGAGGGTCCTGGGCCAGGCCAGCCCAGGGGGATGTGGCTCCAGGAGCAACAGGCCGAAGTGAAAGGGAGGGTGACCTGGTCACAGAACAGCGAGAGCCAAAAGGGATCAGTGCCCGAGGACTCCCCGCGGGCAGCAGCAGAACCTGGTCTTCGGATTCCCACAAGGGGTCCTCTTGGGACAGAGGACATGATTGACAAATAACTGGGGCAGAGGAGGAGACGAGGGGACCTAAACCCAGGAGGAGCCCCCTACAAGCTACCTCTCTGAGGAAGGGTGAGCAGCAGGCCAGCTCAGCGTGCACCAGGGCAAAGGCAGCCTGGGGAAGGGATTGAATAAATGGCAGAAAGGCGTCCAGCTGACCCAGGACCTGGGGGTCCTCCCCACACCAGCTGCTCCCAAGGCACAAACCCTTGGCCCTAGTCTTTGGCCATCTGCAGTGCCCACATCCCTCCCCAGTGAGCAGGTGCCTTTATTTACGATCACCTTGGAAGGGTCGAGCAGACATATGTTGCTGAGGGTCGTTTATTCTTGTTTATAAAATTTATGGCTTCACCTCGATTACACACTGTCAAAACGGGAAGGATTGGCCCCAAAGTCTCTTGCCGCATGACTGCCTCAGACGTGTGTACATCTGTTAACTCCGTAGGAGCTGTAGAGGGAAATAAGGCTGCCGATAACTCAGAAGCTCGCTGTCCCGTCACGAGGTGTGGGCTACAGGCCTCAAGGAGAGACATCAGGCGCCTACGTGGAAGGGGAGGAGGTCAGGGTCTGCGGGTGGCCGCACCAGGTGGCATCGGGACCCTGGCCTTGCCTGGCAGACGGGCTCTCTCAGGCGCTTTGGGGTGGGGCATGGAAGGGGAGGAACTTGATTCCTGCAGCCCTCAGGGGTCCGGCTGCAGGACTGGCAGCTGGAGCCAGTTCTAAGCCTGTGGATCTCCACCTGCAGGTGTCAGCGGGGAGAGAGAAACGTTGACTCCACTGTGGTGGGTGGAGTTAGGTACGACCTCTCAGGAGGGAAATCTGGCAATGTCTATCCAAGTCCTGGAAATGTGCGTCCTTCTGACCCAGCAATTCCGTGTCTGAGAATTTCTCGGAAGGAAACAGATTCATCAGTGGAGTCATAGGGTTTTTTTTTTTTTCAGTGCGTGCTGCTCATTACAGAGAAAAACTGGAAACAAATGTCCAACAACAGGGAGCTTATTATTAAAGAAGAAATATTTAACAATAAGGGACTGTAGGAAATATCATAAAGCTACTGAAAATGATGGTGCCTATATATTTATTACTATGCAAAACTGTTCACAATCTATTAAGTGGGGAAAAAAACCCCAAATTATAAAATGGTAGGTATAGAATGATCCAAATCCTGTAAAAGAAACATGAGTGTAAATATACCATAGAAAAAAGATGCATGGATTCATTCTATATGTTAATAATGCTTATCTCTAAATCGTGGGATTACTGGGTGGTTTCTACTTACATTTTTGTTTGGATTTCCTTTTTTTTTTTTTTTTTTTACAATGTATTTGGGTTAGATTTGACAGAGGCGCACTTGTATAATAAACATGATTGAAAAAGTGTAAAGAAACTTGACAACTGCTTTCCCTGCCTATAATAAATCATCTACCTCCCTTGGGATGTTTGGAGCCAAGAGAACAGCCCAAGGGGAGGGCGCCCACCAGCAGCCAAAGCCAGGGGGCCCCTCCAAAAACTAGAAGCCTGGTGAGTGTGCCCTGCGTCCGTTCTATTGGAGACAGCTGGCTGTTTGGAGTGCAGCCCCTGTGCAGCCTGAATGTGGATGCTTGGCTTCCGTTCTAGGACAACAGCTGAGGGAAGAAAAATGATCGCAGCCCCACTGAAGTGCACCCGGCGGGTAATCACACCAGCTTTTCAAAGGATGTTGAGGATGCTGGCATCCTTCTTTGTCCTCCGTTGGCTGCTGCATCTTTAACTTGTACAGAATTTGAGAGTAGACAGTGGACTTTCACATTTAATTATTTTATGTGGATTTTTGTTCTGGATTATCACCCTAACTTTACCTGGACAAACTGGCGCCCCATCGGGTAGAGTAATGAATCCTATGTGGATTGCCGTAGTCAGCAAGTGGAAAAACCAGCACTCAACCCGGGCTTCCTAGATCAGAATCCAGCTTCCTTGTCCAACTCTGTTCTGCTAAGACAGGGCTTATCCCAGAGATGGGCAAGAAATGCCAATTCCAACTGATTGGTAGTGGCTGCCTAAAGGGCTGTGGTAAGGAGCCTGAAGCTGGATCCGATTCAGCAGGAAGGAGTTTGGTAATCCATTAGTGATATCTGCCATGGCTTCCTACGGAGGTAATGCAATAAATAATGTGTATTCGACGTTTCTGAATTCCTGGGCCAAATCCCTCGCAGATTTCAAAAGGGTGGGGACCTCAGAGGTAGGTATGGGTCTTCAGGCTGCCTAAGGGTTCTCCTAACCCTACAGCTCCCCAAGAGAGCAAACCAGCAGGACAGGGATTTCTCAGGGCTTTGAGACGACACACCAGGGTCAGAGATCTTTGAGACCCAAACACTTGTAAGTCCGACTAATTGATCAGTCAGCCCTGATGAGCTCACCAGCAGAATTTAGAATCTGTAATTACATTTCACATTAAAACATGCAAAGTTAAGATTAAAGCCAGTGAAAAGTGACGTGACACCTCCCGCCCCCAGCCCACCTCCAGCCTCTGCCTCCATCATCCACCCCTCCTCTCGCCAGCAAGCGGGTCTCCTAGGGGCAAGGGCTATAGTTCTGGAAGCCACTTCCTTGGGCTGTTTTCCTCTCAGTTCCCTCTAAGGCTGTTTCCTGCTGTGCTAGGGACCAGGTCCTGCTCCCCTCCCTGCAGTGCTACATTTAGTTAAGGCAAACGCTTTGTTCAGGGGGACATTTTTGGGTCTCCCAATTTACAGTGATCTCCAGCTAAAGACCTCTAAGAACACACCCACACCCGTAGTTGAGCAAAGTCGGATCGACTGTCCTGTTGCAACGAGAGAGCACACAATACAGAGAGCCACGGGGTGTTTCAGGAACAGGGTGTTAGAAAGGACCTAGAGGATTTGGGCTTGTGTCAGGTCCTTTGGGGAAGGTTCAAGGAAGCAGGGGTAGTTCTATGACGGGGTGTCTTAATAAACCTCTATTAGGAGGGAGGAACGTGTGAGGCTAAAGCTGCAATGGAATACACTGGAGGGTCAGACAGGCACAGCCCCCAACCTGTGCGAGGGGCCAGGGGGAGTGACAATAAGACAGGGCAGGGCACCCCTTATCAGGTACATTCCCAAATCCAACCCTGCCTTTTAGCTCTTTAGCTGGGGACCTGCGCGGCTATGCAAACTGTCACTTCTCCTGGTTTTGCCAGGACTCAGGGAGACTGAGCTCTGGGGTCCTCAGCAAGTCCTTAAAAATGCTGCAGGGCCTTATTTGCAAAGTGGGCGCAATTTTGTCTGTTTCCTTCAGCCCCCAAGAGGGTAGGTGGGACAGGGGACAGCAGCAGACACAGCGGGCTCTGGACAAGGGACAGAACAGCCCCTGGGGCTTCCCTCAAGCTTGGCCCCTTGGCTAGAAGGCTCTCCCACACCCTCTTCTGCCTGCTCAAACCAGGTAAGGGCTCTGGAGTGTGGCAGACCTGGGTTCAAACCTTGGCTCTGCCGTTTACTGATGCTGAGACATCGGACAAGGGGCTTATCATCTCTGAACCTCAGTTTTCCCAGCTGTGAAGTGAGCATCCTAGCAGCACCACACTGGAGATAAGTGATGACCGTACGTGCTCACACACGTCCTCCTTGGATTAGTTACGCCTCTTCCCCCACCCCATATCGAGCTCTGCAGGGCAGGGTGGTGCCCACATTCTTTTCTCTGTACCTCCAGCACCAAGCCCAGCCCAGAGCATAGTAGGTCCTGGCTATCTATCTGTTAGATGAATGGACATGAGCCTGAACTCCCTGGCAGTATGGCTTCCTGGGCCAGCTCCTGGCTGGGACACCTGCCAGCTGCCAGGCCCATCTGGCACCATTGTAACGGTGACCAAACCATCCACGCTGCACAGCAGACTCCATGCGGCCCTGCACTGCCCCACTTGGGTGATGGTCCCTTCCCTGGACAGCGTCCCTGGGTGGGCCACAAGCAGGGTGGGGGAGTCAGTGGGGCCAGGCCCAGAGGGAAAGCGAAAGGACCATGGAGCCTGACGTCTGGGATAGGTGTCCAGAGCAGCCCAAACTGTCAAGAAGACGAAGTGTCACTGTGTCTCTCCGACCTGTCTCTTTCTGCCTCTAACTTCAGGCTCCCCGGCCTCCCCTGGAAGCCCCTCCCCTGCAGCCCCCCTGGGTCTGTTTGCACCCAGTGACTTCTAGCCCCCTAGGCTTTGCCACCTCCAGCGCCCCTCACGGCATGGGGCGTCCTGCACAGACCATTCCCCTTGGCGGCAGTGCTAGTAGTGGTGGAAGGGGGACCTCCGTGGTCTCACAGACACAGGGCCAAATCTCGCTTCTGGCACTTCTGAGCTGTGTGGTCTCATGCAAGCGAATCCACCTCTCTGAACCTGTGTCTTCATCTGCAGAACAGACCAGTTACACTCCCAGGGCCCAGGGTCCCCGGGTGGATTGAATGTGACCACTTGTGCAGAGGGCTGAGCGCAGTGCTGGGCTTGGGCGAAGGCCTAGGGATGGCAGCTACCATCACTACACTTATGGTAGGATGCTCCCACTCCCGTCCTTGGTGATAGATGTGTTCTGATTCCCACCGTCCACCACCTTCACACCTTCCGTCTGGCTGCTTCCTCTGCCCCAAATACCTCCCTTCCCATCTCTGAAGTGGAAACCCTCTTTCTAAGTGAAAATGAAGGAACACCTCCTTTACGGCCCCCTCCTGCCTAAACAGATGTGACCCCTCTTCTTTGACCCCCGCACACTACTTGTTACCATGACGATGCTCTTTAAGGCACGACTCACTAGGCCCAGTTCTTGGATAAGAAGAGAGAGGCTGGCGGAGGTGGTCCAAGCTCCTGCAGCCAATGAGTGGCCGGGATGGGCCTGGCACCCGTGTCTGTGACCCCACAGTCCATGTTTCCACCCCAGCTGTTCGTGAGGTCCTCAGGACAGATACTACCATCGCTGGGGTGATTTTACTGATGAGGAAAGAAGGTTCAGGGAGCTGGAAACTTACCCAGGGTCACTCAGCTTTTGATGCCAAGTCCAGGGTCTTAGCCTGATCACTGGGGCTTAGCGGACGACACTCCAGCCCTTGCTCCTCTGCGTGGTCTGCGGCGCAGTGCCCCAGCCAGACCAGCTGAAGCAGCATCTCCCTGGGGACTCGTGTGCACGTGAGTGTCTTCGACGCTCTGCTTTGGCTTCCTCTGCGGCCCAGCTTCAGTGGGGTGTCTTCTGCTGTCGCTGGGGGATCCCTGCAGTCTGGCTTCTAGGTGTAGGGTCTGTAAACTGACAGACCCACCCCAGTCCCCCCAAATTTCCAAGAGCTGAGAAAACCACAAAGGGAATGCAGCTGTGAGTCCTGGGTTGGGGAGATGCCTGGCCTGAGTGCGCGGGGAAGCGCAGAGCTCCGCCAGGGCTCGGGCAGAGGAGGACCTGCACCCCTGGGGCTGGGCTGAGCGTGGTGGAGCCCAGCTCCTTGGGGTCCTGCGGGCCGCTGACTCCGACTCCTCCGTGGCACGGTGAGTGCCGCTCACCTACTTAATGGAAGCCCAGGGAAGCGAGGGGCCTCGCCCACAGCCTCCCAGCTGGCGGGAGGCAGAGCTGGAACGCGAACCCAGTTCCAGATGCTCCGAAGCCCTTGCTCTCTCTAGCGTCCTCAGTTAGAGCTGCACTCCACCAGACTCGGGAGTCAGCTGCCACCTGTTAAGCACATGCTTGTAACAAATGTTAACCATCACGATGATTATAATGAGAGGCTGCTTCATTCTGACTCCATGCTCCAAAGGCTGGAGAAAACCGTGGCTCCCGTCTGGGCCTCAGAGCAGCCCCTTCTCAGTGTTACTCAAGTGTCACACTGTGTGGGTGTGTGGCTGTGTGCGCGTGTGTTGGTTGGGGGATGGGGGGCACAAGCCTGGGAACACCTGGGCCAGGATCCTCTGGCTGACGTGCTCTTGCTTGTGTCCTTTCCTGCTCAGCCCTACGCCGCAGGCAGTGCAGAGGAGGGCGTGTGCTTCTCCCCACTCTGCAGAAGCTCCACAGAGATCACAGAGGACCCTCCTCCGTGTCATCTCTCTTCACCCTGCTGTGACTGTCGGTGGCACCAGAAGCTACTCTGGAAGCCTGGCCAGAGCCCGACGACCAGGTGCGGGGGCAGCCCGGGTTTCGCAACATGAAAGGTGAGGAAGGGCAGGAAGAGGGCTGACATCTGAGTGCTGACTCGTGCTGGGTGCACATCACGCCACTGAACTCTGGCCGCCCCCGTGGTGGCACCAGGACTCCCGGAAACGCACACAGCCAGGCCGCCCCATGACAATTAGAGCAGGAAGTGAGGGACCGGGTTTGCACACGTGCCTTTGTTTCTTGGAAAAGACACCAAATGAACACTTTCCACAGTTCTCTACCAGCTCTTATCAATTTAAGACATTTCCAGGAAATAAGACTTCAGCCTAAGGGGGGCCCTGGGTCTACACGTTAGCCAGGCTTAGAGACAACCCGCCTGTCCGTACCTCTCACAGTCAGCAGCGTGTATCGGCTACATCAGCAGCACAAACATAGGCTGATGGCTTTGCTGGAGTCAGAAACAGTGGTGACCTGTGTTCCTCAAACTGCCTTCCACCTAAATATTCTTAGGCACCTGCAAGTTCTATCAGTGTATTGAATTGTCCTCATTTTAATAGTAATGGAAAACACCCCACTTGTTTTTCCTAGTTATAAAGACAAACTTTCTGTTTGCAGTACTAACTTGTAATTAAAAGCCAAAATATCACAGGATAAGGCTTTAGTTTTTTAGGTGGGCGTGTCCCACACTGGAGGCCACTGATGGATTTGGGGGACTCTGCAGAATGTTTTTCCTTTGCAGGATATAAATGCTCTGTGGGAGGGAGCCTGGCATATGCGAATTCCTCTTGGGAGCCCAGGTGGCCCAACTGGCAGGCTTTCAAGACCTCTCTCCTGATGCTCAGATCCTCAGGTGCCCTCAGGCCAGGGGAGGCAGCAAGAACTCACGGGAGGAGGTGGAAAGACTGGCAGGGTTGAGATGGGCTTTCTGCTGGGTGTAAACCTGGTCTTGTGTAACAGGAAGAGACAGGGCTGGCGTGTCCTGCAAATGCGACCCTCAGTAATGGAGGAAAGCCGAATACACCCAGATTAGCTGGAAAATCTTACTTTGAGCACTTCTGAATTATCTGGATTTTTTTCAATAAACACCTGTCACCATTTTACGTTACAGTGGAAGGCATGTAATCCAGGGTGGTGGCTGCCTCTGGGAAATGCGTGAGAAGGATGGGGAGCACGCAGGGTGCCTAAGGGGGCTTAGCTTTACCTGAAAGGTGACACACTGTCCAGCACTGTTGACCCCGGTGAGGCAGTGAGCCTCGGCTGTCTGCTGCATCCTCCTCTGTGTCTTCTTCCCGCTGTGGAAGCCTGCACGCCCTTTAAGCCCCAGATGCCCCATCCTGAGCTCTCCAGGCACTCGGGTGCAAAGTGCTCCTTCCCGACATAAAAAGCAGAACAAAGCCACTGTGTGCTGAGTACAAATTTAATAAAGCTTTTGTTTTAATCTGAAGTTTTCTATGAAAACAAGCTCCACCCCACAACTTTTTAGAGCCATCAAGAGCCATTGAGGTGTCTGTGAACACCACCTAGAGAAGTATGGACTCAGGGTTTCAGATAGTGCAATACTTCCAGCTGTTGAAGTTAAATGAAACTACAAACTACCCCTCCTCGTCAGAAGAACAAAGTCGATGCTGGTGCTTAGGAACCCACTCTCTCTGCATCCCACACTGGCAGACCCCTAGGAAGTAAGAATCAAACCTCTTAGTGCAGGTTGACAATCCTTTAGGCACCAGCATAAATGTACCCACCTGCCCAGAGCACAACACGCACGTTTAAAAGGAATTTTCCAAGGAATCGAGTGTTTAAAGATAATGGCAAGTCCACGGAATTGGAGATTACTGACAAATCTTAATAATAATAAGAGTAATAAATTCCTATCTGTCTTTAAATTCCTTGCCGTCTCCCCATCAAGGTAAAAAACACGTGCTCTGTTTTGTAGAAGCCTGGGGCTCTAACATGGCCAAACGTGAGCCTGGGCAGGATGCCGGCACCTGGCTGAAACCCTCTGCCGGAGGCCATGGAGACAGGTCCTGCCCGCTTTGCCACCAACATGAAGGTTCTTTCTGGAAGGTGTTTTGCTATGTGGAAGAGAGCTGCGAGTCCTCTGCCGGCTCCTGGCCTCTAGTCTGGCTTCAGTCTGGCTGGTGGGGATGCACCGGGAGTGTGGTGGCGTGGGCGAGGTGGGTGGCTGTCTACGCAGAGCAATAACATGGCTTCTGCCTCAATTCCCTGGATCTACAGTACAGTTCTCGTGATAAAGGTGAAGAATGACGGCAGGAGAGCGCAATGGGTTGGAAGAGAAAACAAAGTGAAAAACCCCAAACCAAAAAACCCGGAGGGCCCGTGAGTCTCCTCAGCCTCATGAGCCTCCGTCAGTGCAAAGGGCTCCCGGGTTCCCAGTGCTGAGGAAGGACGAGAAACAAGACCCAAGTTTCTTGGGACTTTTACAATCTACAGAGTAAAGCCACTGCCCAGATGGGACAGGTACCTTCAGCTGGTGTTTGTTCCTCACTAGACGACAAGTGTGGCCAACAAGCAGGGGAAAGGCAGCCGCCCTCCCCAGGAATCAGCAGGCTTCGAGTAACAGCTAGCGCCTTCTGGAAACGGAGCTGCTCTTAAGGAACAACGGTTTTTTTCTCTCAAACCCGGGATGCCAACGTGAGTGCCCAAGACGGGAGCAAGCCAAAAGGGGCTCCCTGGCAGCCCGGCTGCTGAGGACCCGGAGCATCTGAGGTGAGAACGGGCAGAGGACCGCCGCCGAGTGGAACTCGTGGCTCTGAGGTGGGAGCAGCGCCCTGAGCTTCCAGTGCTCCGTGGTCTCACCGGCAGGCACCTCTGCTGCCCGGGAGCAGGTGGGCCTAGCTATCTGGAGAGAGGCTGCTGCGGAAGGGACGAAGGCTGAGACTCTGCAGGGTGCATAGAGGCTTGGCGAGGCCTTACCTGAGTAAAGAGTTTTCAGAAACGGAAGGGACGCATCTCACGTTAGGTCGGCTTCATGCATTCAGGCCCACGCCCTGAAAACCACTCCGGAGCCTTGGTGTTCCTGGGATTTGTTCATGCATGGCTCGCTCAGAAAATTAAGGAACAGAAACTCACGAAAAGACCAAATTAACAAAAAGAGAAGCCCCACTGCCATCACAGGCCTCGGCTTCAGGCCACTGTAAAGTAGGAAAGAAGGACCAATGCTGGAGGAATCTGGAGGTTTATTTTCAACACCTCCTTCCTGTTAGTGTCACCTGGAGAGTGCTGGGTAGCTTTGTCACGTGCATCCAAAGTTCTTGAGGCCACAGGGGACATCTCATGGCTACAGAGAGGGTCTGGGGGCCACCGTCCCCTGGCACGTCAGTCGTGCTCCCAGGGGAACGCCGCCTCTTGGGGCTGAGGGTGGCTGGGAGCTAGGAGAGCTCGAAGCCCGTGTTCATGCTGATGGCGTAGCGCAGCTTCTCCCGCAGGACGCTCTTTTTGCTGTAGTTGGGCAGCTTGAGCAGGTTGAAGCAGGTGGAGGAGGTGGGCAGGCGGCCACCTGGCTCCCGCTTGCGGATGGTAAAGAAGCCACGCAGGACGCTGCCCAGGGTGTCGCCGGTGTCCTGCAAGCACACCCCACAGCCTCAGGTTGGGGGGTGCCTGGGGAGAGGGCTGGACCGGCCCCCTGCGGAGGACAACCAGCCTGGAGAGGTGGGTTGCACAGAAGCAAGCCTGGCTCCTGGGGTCCTGCACGGCGGAAGCCTGCATGAAGCAGCACTTGGAAACAGGACCTCTGGTTTAACTGCTAACCATCGGTAAACCAATGTGCAAAGAGTCGGAACACTGTAAAAATCTTATAGTAACAAACTCCTTCCTGACCTTGCCAGCGCTGCGGCCTGCGACTGACCGTAACTTGGGGCAGCCTTCCTTAAGTAAGGGGGCTGAGGGTCGTCTAGTGTCACCTAAGAGGAGGGATCGGCGTGACGGCGGTGGCATCGTGGAAGGCAGCTACACTCAGAGGCCACTGGGTTTTTGTGGGGGTGAGAAACTTATAACAACGGCTACCATCTGAGCACCCACTATGGGTCAGGCTTGTGGCACACAGAACACGATAACCCCTAGGGCGTCCACTCTCCCTGTGCAGAGGGAATGAGGCCGCGTACCCAGGTGTGCACAGCCGGCAGGTGGAGGAGCTGAAGCCTGCGCTTGTCCAATTCCTGAGCCCACGTTCCAACCCCCCTCCCACACTGCCGCTCAGACCTGTACCAGCAGCTACGAAAAATGCCCCGCAGGTATTCTTCCCTGAGGGAGTAACGAGAAAGTGACCTCCAGGAGAGCTGAGGCCCCAAAGTGGCCCACCTGTGCTCCTGGCCCGAGAACCGCAACACCTCCTCACCCGGCCAAGGAGCCTGGCTGCCCGCCCTGTGGATACAACTGGGCAAGCGCCCCACCCGGTAGGTGCAGCAGACCTCACCAAGAGGGGCCAGCTCTTCCCCAGCAGCGGTACCTGATCATCCGACACTTCCACACAGCGGATGGAGAAGGGAGGCTTGAGGTAGGCAAATCCCAGGAGCGGGGGCCTGGAGCAGCTGGTCACAAACTGCAACACAAAGCAGGGCCGGGAGTCAGAGTGGGCCTGGCTGACGCCGTCCTCAGGGAGAGACCACTCGACAAGAGCACCGGAGAGGGAGGAGCCAGTGGGCCCGCTAAGCGTGTCAGGGGGAGGCCTGAGCCGAGGGCCGAGGCCAGGGGCACGCAGCACAGCACCAATCGTGAGTGCTTGCTCTGCACCTGCCTTGCCGCTCGGCTTCTTCGCCACGCAGAGGATGTGCACGCGGGCCTGCTGGGTTGCCGGGCAGCCCCTGTGAGCTTGGTTCCTAATCTCCTCTCAGCACGCTAACAAAAACCAGGCCTCAGGAGCCAGCAGGGCTGAGGGCAGACCAAGGTACTGGATGCCCCAAATGGGGCCTGTGGGCAGCCAGCCTCGCTTCCTTGCTACACTCTTGGACTTCCTTGCATTTTCCAGATGGTAGCTCCTGTGTCATTTCCCAAAATGACTAGTCCTGCCTGGACAGAGGCATCTACCCACCTGGAAATCCAAGTGCTTAACCTGCACAGGGAAATCCTCAGAAACCGTTCACTTTCTTTAGTTCAACATTAGCCCAACGCTCTCCCTTCTCTAGGGGATCTAGGGACCTGCTACTTACAACACCAAGCTGTGCTTCAAAACTCCGTGTCAGGCTGAGTGTTTAGGTCTTAAAATAAATATTACCATTTAAACAGTGTCATAAATGGTAGTGAGATTCCTGAGACGATCCAAAAAGTTTACGTGTCATGCTTCAAAAATGTATTGACAAGATATATTACTATCCTAATATCCTGTATTTTCCACCATAAAGAACGCAGCAGCAGATCCTATTTAGAAGCATTTCCACACCGTGCTGTGTCCTCTGTGAACCCGAGCTCAGCTAATCATACCACAGGTGCTGTGTGACTCGACCCGTTTGAAGGATGAGGAAACAGATGTAGGTGAGTCTATGCCCCTCCCAGTTTAGGCTGATCAGGCCTGCTGCCCGCTGCCAGCCAGAGCTGGCCCAGGGAGGGAGGGGTGGTCAGTCTCCTGGGACAGGAGGAGGATTGGAGGGCAGGGAGAGCCTTGGGGCTCTGCTATCACTATATTTAAAGAAAGTACAGTCATATTCTCTCCTGTACAACAGTTCTGTGGCTTCCCCCTGGCTCTGGGGCTGTCTGCAGCCACAGAAAAGGGCAGGCACAGGGCAAGGAACTGCAGGTGTGGTGACAGGTCACCCAGAGACATAAATATGCCTGCTCTGAGGGGCACCGACCACATGGTTAGGAGAGACCGGCTTTCCTCTTTCTAGGAGAGGGGGGAAAGCAGCTCTACAGGTTGGCAGAGATTGTTATGCCTACAAGAGGCCCTGTTGGAAAAACTGGTTCTCTTGAGAATCAACTTCTGGAATTGGCCCCCTGCACGTATAGATAACATATGAAATACCTTCAGAAACATGGCTCTCTCGTCAGGCGTGAAGTCAGAGGCCAGGATATCCCAGAGCCAGATAATGACCCTGTGACTTCCATGGAAACCACCGTAGTACACTGTGTGCTTCCTGAAAACAATGCAGACAAGGGCTCAACCACACATTCTGATGGGCGCTTACAGACACAGGCAGGCATGGAATTTAGACAAGCGGTACAGCAAACTCTGGCCAGCCTGGGTGACGACAAACTTCTCTTAAGCCAGAAGTTCATGCCTTTGTAACCCCAGGTCTCGCAAGCTCAGTGGGTGGAGCGTTGCATTGTAGGCCCTGTTATTTCCCAGCAGAAGCTGACAGGAGACCCTGCACCACTGTTTCCTAGGACTTTGGAGAGCCTCACGGGCCTCAAGCTCTGCTTCTGCTTCTCAGTCTCCAGGCAGACAAGGGCTTGAGCCTTTCTTCCAAAGCAACTCACCCAGAGATCAGGGAAGAGGAGTCCATCTAGACACAGGACCCTGAAAACTCTCCAAAAGGAACCCAAAAAAAGGAGCAGCTTGCTTTCTTGGAGGCCTAAGAATTTCAACCTTGCCCCTGCACTCACTCCTTACTTTAAATCTTCCAGATCGATCTCAGCATTGTCCCCGGAGATGAGTCGCTGTAGCTCAGGGGTCGAGAACATCCGGGTCCACTCAGGTTTGATGATGGAACGGAATCCACTAATGAGGGCAGCTGTCTGGTTCTTGATTTGAGTGTGCATTCGAAAGTGGGCCATCAGATGGATGTAGCTAATTCTGTTGCCAACAAGGGAAAACAACGGAAATTAACAGGACAGGGTGGGCAGTTGCTGATGGGCTGAAAGATGAGTCCAGTCAGTTCTGAACCATTTTACAAAAACACAAATAGCACCAGAGCACTTCACCAGAACAACGGCGATGAGGATGACAGCCCTCCCGAACGGCCCACGGTGTGCCACTGTGAAAGCGTTAGTGTCAAGGGCGTCACCTCACGCACTCCTCGCGAAAGCCAGTGGGTCAGACGTTGGGGTGACCTCACTGTCAAGAATCAAGGTGAGGCATCTCCAGCTAAGGAGAGGGCCCTTCTTAGGACAAAGGGACTTTTATTTAACTTCATCCTTTTGGACATAAACCAATTAAGATACTGTTCAGTCCTCCAGAGAAAAATTGTTTCATGTTGAAACTTCAACCAAAACCTTGCTAGACTGGACAAGGAGTCTAGGCCATGAGAAGGTGAGGCTGCGGAAAGTTTTAACCACACGCAGCTGGCTGACGATTAGGCTTAATGAGGAAGTTGGAGCACTAACAACGGTTCCAAGCAGCCGGTCCTCCAGGTCTGCTTTCACCAACACAAGTAGTTCACCTGCAGCCGCACGGCACAGTGCAATGCTTCTGCCCAGCTGAAATCCCTTTCCACAGGCTTGCCAGCATTGCTGATTTCTTAGCAAACCATTCATTCAGATGAAAGAATGTGAGCCCAGCCCAGGTACAACTCTCAAAATTCCAAATTAGTACAGTCCAAATAAATCTGTTTTACCCCAGGATGCTCAGATCTGAGTTACTGACCTGGAAAATATGCCTGTTTAAAAAAAGCTTCCAGTGGCAAGCTTGCACACTGATATACTTAAATATGATTTTTTTCTATCACTGCTATTTCTTTCATGTACTCGTTGAAGCAGGTGACTAATACTGTTCCATTTTACCAAAAGAGGGAGGGAGCCTCGGAGACTTTCCCATCGAACACCCAGGAAGTGCAAGCTCAAGTATCTCTACAGGAGCAGGTCCTGGTGATGTCTTTTAAGAGTCTGCAGGACTGAACATCCTTGCCCTTATACTGAGGTTTTATGCTAAGAACACATAAGAGCTTGTGAAATGACTTTCCACGTAGGTTTCCAGGCAGGACAGGAACCTCACTCCAACCCAGGCTGTATCAACCCACCTCCACCGGCTGCTGTACATACGGCTCCTACCATCATCCCCGTGCCATGCCTGGCAAAACAGGGCCCATCTGAGGGTAACATATCTGATGATGGTGAGATCACTGCTCTCATTTATTAAGGGCCTCCTCTGAGCCAGACATCCTGGAAGGTACTTTACATGCATTCTCATGTGAAACCCTCTGAAGGGATGATTACAGGCACACAGTGGGCAGGCTCAGGACCCACCCTGCTCTCTGACACCCCCAGGCAGCTTCCACCCACCCTGTGGCCCCTGTACTTTCTGTCACTCTAAGGCTCCGTGGCCAAGAGTCAAAATGGGTGTATTTCAATCATGATGAGAATTGGGTCTGCTCTCCTGATTGTTCTGACAGTCTAAATAAAAGCTCCCCGAGCGTGTGACTGACTGACCCGACCTGAGAGGGACACGAGGCTTGGGGACACTGGGCTGCGAGGTGCATCTGATCCAAATGACTCACCGGGTAGGACTAAGCTCTCACTTGTCGCTGAAGAGAGTGGTGCTCAGATTAACAGTTCAGATGCTCAGCTGAGCCTAGTGGCAGGAGACTGACAGATTGACAAAAGGGCCAATAACTACTCCTTGAGCCGGGTCCTACCGTTTAATTAGGTGAGTACAGGGCTGGGTGGAGACATGCATGGAGGGGCTTTGCTTTGAGGAACCATTTATGATAGATTCCTAAAAGCCTGTTATCTGTGACAAGAGCTGCTGGGCCTCAGGGTCTCCCCACGTCCGAGGACCTGTCTGCTGCATCTGAATTCATCACTGTGTCTTCTCAAGAACAGTGTTTTATACAACTGCCACACACCCTCATTCTAAAATGATCTGCCCCTCCAAGGAGTCTTTCCACCTCCGTGCCCTCTGGGTTCAGGACTTCGTGCCCGACTGGCTCAGAACCCATCTGTCTGCATCTAGAGCCGTCATTAAATTCCTAGGAACACCACAGCCTGGGTGCCTCTGACCTTAGAAGTGCTACTGCAAAATATAAATTGTCAATTCTTATTTTGCAAATCGAATTTAATACGATTTCGGCCTATGAACTGTAACCAGTAAATTCCATTATGATGTTTATGGCCTCTTTCTACTTCAATTTATCTTAATAAATTCTCAAAGTAAGCCCAGAATGAAGTCTTTTCAAGTGGTGACCTTAAAAATCTAATTGCCATACTCACTTATTTTCATTTGTAACAGGAATGGTCTTCCCTCCAGGAATCAGTTCATGGCAAACAAGCTGGGGGAGAGGAAGGGGAACAATTACTCAAGAGAATTCTAATGAGAAAATAAAGCTGCCTGAAGATGGAAGGGCCAGATGCCGACATCCATAATAACGACAGAGGAAGATGAGACATGTTTGGGAACAATCATTTTCACAAAAAGCCAGGGCTTAAATATCAACAAGCCGGCCCTGCATGATCAATATGACAGGTTCCTTCTCATCTGATCCTCGTACAAACGTGTATATTAAGGCTCCGGGGTGTTGTGGAGGGGAACGTGTTAGCAATGAAGAGCACAGGAGGACAGATAAATAAATGCTGGTACAACCATACCTTGGAATACAGTGGCGCTATTAAAAAATATGATGAAAAAGTATACTTCTTGAGAAGGTGGGGGGGAAAGAGCAGATTATATAACAGCAGTCAAGGTATGCAAAAAATTATATATGTGCCCAGGGAGTAAAACCCTAAAAAGGCTCAGGCCACATGCTAACAGTGGCGCTCTCCAGGCACCAGCACTATAGGTGGTTTTCACTTTCACCTTTATACTTTTATTGTAGCTGAATTTTTGGTTAGAAGTTTGCATTATTTTTATAGTCAGGACAGAAAATTAAGAATGTCAGGAAGAAGTCTCAAAATTAAAGATTAAAGTCTCTGATTAAAGATTCAAAAACACTATAGAATCAACTGCTTTCCTCAACTTCAAGAAGTCTTGTGGGTCGCCTAAAAATCAAAGAATGCATCATTTCAAAGCTAATTTTAATAGAAATTCTACTAACATAATATACTGTAACTCTAGAGACCTGGAAAGGAGTAACGGTGCCCTCTAGTCCCACTGCTATCAACATCTCGGGGCTGACGCTGCAGGATGTTAAAGCTGGATGGCCCTTAGGAATGCCCAGCCAGGTGTTTCCCACAATAGGTTCCAGGGAACTCCTGATCTGTGCACCACCATCTGGAGAATCTCTCTGTGAGGTGGTGTGCCCTCCCTGAAAGAGGAGTTCTGTGACCAAATGAGCTGGGGAAGGTTGAGGTTAACACAACCACAGCAGGTTTCTTTCTCATGGGCTTCTTAGGGCCCTGACGTGCCAGCGTGCTCAGTGGTTCTTCAGGAGGAGGACAGGGCGTGCGGTCTAGAGGGCATCTGGTGACACTGGTCCCAGCAAGGACTAATTCGGCAAATGGTATTTGTTGAGATAAGGAAAGTGTGGCTCAGGGAGACTGAGTGACCTCGCTGAGGCCCTGGGAAGTCGGCCCTGTACTACGAGCTCCAGAGCGGCCCTAACACCACATGCACACTGGGGCTCATGCAGGGGTCCGGGGATGCAAATGGAGGGGCTGGGAGCCCTGCAAGGAAAATCAGGACAGAGAAAGTCTGGGGGAAGCCCCTCTGCTGCCACGACTTCAAGGGTCTTTTTTCCCGGCTCTGCTCTCCATGCCGAGGAGGAGCAAGGACAGGGTTCTGTTAGAGGCACACCCTGTCAGGTGGTTCCTTCCCCATGTCTCAGTCATGATCCTCTGGAACAGCTAATCCTCACCATGGTAACGAAAGGCAGTGTACAAAGTAGGAGTCATAGCTTCCATCAGAAATGACCCCAAAGTGCCCTGGAAGCAGAGCAGGGTCTCGGTGGGAGCTCTCTGGGTGGCGAGCAGGCCAAGGCCAGGTCAGCTGGGAAGGGGAGGGGAGCGCCCTCCCTCCTGGCAGGGCGGCAAAGGGGCTGGGGAGGCAGAGGAGAAGGGTGGACAGACAGACAGACACAGCCCCAGTCTGTGGGTCTCCTGGGGAAAACACCCAGACTGGGGCAGGTCTTAGGAAGCCAAAGTGGGGAGGGGGAACAAGGTTCAGCCAGAGGCCCACCTACCTGACCCATGACATCCTCATCATATGACAGTGTCAGGCCCAAGTCAGCAATGTCCCCATCGTACCGCTAAAGCAACAGAGAAAGGGACAATGTAGGGGCCAAGGAGTGCTACATCCTTGAAGGTTTTAACACTCCCCGCCTATGACATCGGCTTGGGCAGCTACCACTGTTGCTGCCGTACAACTTGAAACAAAGGCAAAGGCCACTCATCACCTGGAGGAAGGAGGCTGTGAGCATCAGTCCCGGGAGGAAGTGCTCAGGAGGGGACACGAGGCCCTGCAGTGGCTAAGGAGTGTGCCACTTCACCACAGCAGGAAATCCCACTCCACCCCATGATGACGGGGTAGACCTGAACCCCACGGGGCGTCACTTGGCTGAGCTCACACCGGCACTCAGCTAAGCCATGCCGCCTTCCACACTGACCTTAATGGAAGTGAGGTTTTTATAGAACTCGGAATCCAGAGAAGGCAGTTCATCCACAGAGCTGTAGAAGACACTGTGGTGGTGCCCGAGCAGCTGGCTCAGGAAGAAGGATGCAAAGGGCACGTCCACCACAATTCCCTGCCAGAGAGGAGACAGGAGCTGCCACCTGCTGCCCAGCAGCCCGTCTCGGTGATCTCATCCAGGGCGGCTCCGGCTGCAGATGGGGCTCCGAGGGCGCCAATGACATCTCTAGACTTCCTAAATTTTCAATCTGGAGAGCGATACATCCCTACCACCTAAACACAGTCGAGCGCCTCCTGGGGACACTACCACATAGTGGTTAAGGGCCCAGGCTTTGCAGCGGCACAGCTCAGGGATCACACCTCAGCTCTGCTGCTGCTAGACCATGGGGCATTGGCTTTATCATCTGTAAGTGGGGACCAGAAGAGCCTCAGTTTTAAGGGTTAAACGAGCAAGGTGGGGGAGTTTCCAGGAGGAAGGGATAGCTGGGCAGGAGGCCTTTAGTACAAGGCTCACAGGTGCCCTCCAGGGCTGGAACACAGGTCTGTCTGGCCCCAGCACGGGGTGTGAAGGAGGGGGTGAGCGAGAAGGCCAGGGAGGCAAACAGGGCAGATCAGGAAGAGCTCATAAGCCTCCTGGAGTCTGGTTTCTATCCAGAGGGCAGCAGGGAGCCCTGGGAGGGCTCTCCGCACGGGTACTTCCTGTGGGGAATGGCCTGGAGGCAGGGACACAGCCCGGAAGCCCTTGCACAACGCCAGGAACTTCAGACAGACTGTACTGGGTGGAGAGAGGTGTGCGGGCAGGAGAGACTGAGAAGGGAGAGCCAATCAAACCCCACAACGGGCCTGTCCTGAGGACGAGTGTGAAGTGAGTTAACACAGGCCACTCCTCATCAGGACCCAGGAGGTCTTTATTGCCGGAGAGGGAGGAGACGGAGACTAGGCCCAGGAAGTGGGGGGAGGACATTTACAAAGCGAGGAAGTGGTGTTTTTCAGCTGGCCCAGCCTCTCCTGGGTCTCATCACAGCTACACGTTCAAAGGAAAAACACGGCATATGCCCAGGCAGGGCCTCATGGGTTTTTTTGTTTTGTTTTGTTTGTAAAAAAGGGGAATCAACTGAGAAATTGTCTCCATTTTGCAGATGTGGAAACAGAAGCACAGAGAATGAGCCCAGGCCACCCAACCAGTCCAGGGCAGGAGGAGGCCTGGAGGGTGCTTGGACTCACATGGGGCACCTGACATCACAGCAAGGGCTGAGGCCGTGGACCGGGGCTGTTTACACAGAGAGAATGATGGACTAGAGAGTATGTTCACCCCACATGACCTCCTCTCTCAGCTTGGCCCGCTATAGCTTCTTTGCCTCTGGAAGGCATCCTGGCCTCCCTGGGCTTTGTGATGGGTGTGACACGAGCACTACTCAGGTGGCGGCCGCTGGGGGTGAGGCAGGCTGGGGAGGGACTGGTCTCCTGTGGCTCTGGAGTCCACTGTGAGGCCACAGGGACAGGTTGCTGATGAGCTGAAGGTGGAGCGTTACTTCCTTCCTGGGGAGCAGGATCCTCAGGGCAGAGGGTAAAGCGCCACCTGGAAGCAGTCCTGCCAGTTGGTGGGCTCTCAGGGGAGAGGGATCAGGAGCTGGGAGGGCTCGCCCAGAGCCTGCGGAAGGCCACACCACCCCGGCCCCGTGACACCGGGAGCAGCAGCTCAGACACCCTTCCTCCTAATAACAGTGAGGATGGTAGCTCCGACTTCCCCCATGACCAGCTGCCAGCCACCATGGGAGATGTTTACCTGTATTACCTCATTTACCACCTGCAGCAACCCAATAACGTAGCTCTACTATCCCCGCTTCACTGACAAGAACACGGTTGGTGCTGGTTCCCGTCCCTCTCTCCTCACCTTTATCCTTGAGACAGGCAGTTGCCACTATGTACCTGATCACTTACATGTATACGAAGCCCACAGTACTTAGAACATTTTATTTTCCATTCCTGTTCACTGGTTCTTAACGTGCCTACCTCATACACAGCTTTCCCCAGCATCTTGCCCACAAACTCAAACAGCTGCAGGTAATTCTCATGAATGTAGGACGTGGGCGAAGGGTAGAGTCTCTCGTCCCCACTGGTCGTCTGCAAGGCAAAAGGACGGGTAGGGACAGGGAAGTTAGATGCCTTGCAACAAGCAAGGCCTTCACTTCTCATCTGTCACCTCGAACCCGGCTGCCGTCAACCACGCTCTCGTGCCCTTTAAATACCTTGAACAGGTTGAGCGCTGGGTCAAACACCCTCTTGATGATCTCTTCTAAGAACTCCTTGAAAACACCGTCTTGATCAATCCCTGCCTCGTCCACCCCGAGGTCATTGACAAACTTCACGCGGATGACGCCCTTCATGACGTGCTGGGAGAGCTGCCGAAGTTGCTCATAGCCATCCTGCCAAGGGCAGAATTACCGCCCATTAGGAACCCAAGGCCCCCTGCATAATTCAGGGCTCCCTCCTCAAAGCTCCCTCTCCCCTGTGGGAAGCATTCCCAGTGTAATTACTAAATGTGTCAGGACGCACGGGTGCATGAGGAGAGCCAGCAGTCTTCACCTGCTTCTAGACCAGAGCCTGTTAAAAGGAAAACTCATTCTGGGGATGTGACTTTACCACTCTTTGGCAAGGGGAGGCTGCCCTCAGGAGGATGCAGAGCAGGGAGATGGAGAGATCAGACAAGATGAGTCACAAGCTCTCGGTCATCAGACAGGACGGAAGACGCTGAGACAAGATGAAAGCTGTAAGATGAAAAATCAGAGTAGCCCCCCACCACTCAACTCCTGGTACCTTTCCCCAGATCATGAAAGGCTGTGAGTCATGCTGGAAAATTCAGGTTATATCCTGAGGGCGCTGGGGAGCCACAGAAGAGTCTAGGCAGAGAGTCACATGGCTGGCTTTCTGTCTTAGGAAGATTTTTCTGTTGGAAGCAAAGCAGAGGGATGGCAGGGGGCAGGGAGCAGGGAGATGGGTGCCAGGAGTGCCGCTGGGCCTGGAGGAGGGCAGAAGCGGTGGGAAGAGAGGCCTCAGCACCTCCGGCTTGCGGTCAGCTCCCTTGAGACATGCAGCCACTGGGCATGACTCTGGAGCTCTCCTGCTAAATCATCGTGCACAGTCTATCTCTTGATTCTGATCTGTCGAGGCCTTCCTGGCTCCAGAGCCTATCCTCAAATGTATTCCTGGCAGGTGGGTGCTGACGGGCAAGCTGCTTAGGCTTTCATTTCAGAGCAGTGATTATAAAAAACCGTGCTTAGAACACGATAGGGCCCAGGGAGGAGTACTTTGGCCCAGCCTGAGAGGCCCCATAACCAGGGTCAAACCGTTGTCTTTAGATACTGTCACAGAATAGGTTACAAATCAGCTGCCAGGTCCTATTGTGGCCACCCCACGTTCCTCCCCTCAGGCACAAGTGCAGTGCTCTCAGATGCTCTGTTGACATCAGACAGGCCATCTCCACAGCACCCACTCACCTGCCAGTCTGGTTCCTTGTCACAAAGCAAATGAGGCCAGTATGGCAAGACCCGTTTTGGGGAACGCTTGCTGCCTTCCTGCCGATCATGTTTTCCTTGTGCTCACCTACTGATGCAAAGGCCTGTGCCATGGTGGCTACCCATCTTATTTGGGAGTTAGGTTCCAAAGTTAGTGAGCAGGGAAAAAAAACTACCTCTGAAGTCCCCTAAATCACCTGAAGGAATAAGAACACGGTTTTGAATGCACAATCCTGGAAAGTACTTTTTTATGCACATGAAATATGAAAATCATTAAGTTAGACAAAAAGGAGAGAAAAACAGGGAGTCACCAGGCAGCTGCTGCAGCATTTCAATCATTCTGCCTAAATGTAAGGTAATTATCTTGGCACTCAGTGGGGACGGGGAGAGAATTCTAACATGCCCGGGCCTGCAGGACTTCCTCCATTCTGCTTTAAAATGATGCCTCCCTAACCTTAGCATGGGTTAGGAGGTGTCTCAGAGTCATGCAGATTAAACGAGATGGTCCATGTGAAAGCTCTTAGCAAGTGGTCAAACTCATGGCAGGTGCTCCAGGAATGTTTACTGGACTCAAATCTCAGTTTTGCTGGATCAGCCCCACTTTAGCCTCCCTTTGAAACACTGTAGAGAGGAATTTGCTGCCCACCTCCTCTGACATACTTCCTGTTACACCCCACTGCCCTCTCTGGAGGATTCTATATCTGTGCCCCAGGGGAAGGTGAAAGGGGGACTGGGCGTTCCTCTTCTCTTCTGCATCTCAAAGAGCGGATGCACAGAACACTGAAGGGGAACGGAGAACTGGCTTCCAGGCCCAGCTCTGTCACTGACACCTGAGTGACCTTGAATTCCTCTGGTCTCAGTCCTGCCTTTGATGGGGTGAGGGGAAAGGGATGAGCAAGGGTGTGTCCACAGCTCCTTCTAGTTCTGTAGTGCTGGTGTTCTGGCCCCCGTTCACCCCTGTGAGGAGAGGCCTTCCTGCAGGACTTTGGACCATCACCTGGAAGCCTAATACACAAGCCTCACCTTCAGTACAAACCATAAACAAGCGGACAGAATAAAAGCCCAGGATATCATGGGTCAAACATCGGCTTTTTGATGCCCCCTTGTGTCCTAATCAAGCAAAGGCCACTGGGCTCTCAAGTTCTGATACCCAAACCACTGAATCGTGAGAACTGGGGTAACTGAATCAATGACCCTCTCTCCTTCCTAATTCAGTACGAACACCAGTGATCAATTTCATGACAGGATCTATCCCAATGAAACGTAAAGAGGAAAATGGACTTTGCCTAAAATCTAAGACAGAAATCCCTCCTCTGACGTCCCTGAGGGATGTGTTTAAACAAGCTGGCCCAGGGTAAGCGGGTGTCTGGTAAATCTCCCAGTGACACTTGAGGAGGGTGTCGGGGATTCTGTCACTCTCAGGAGACATCACAGTTTCCACCACCCAGACTCCCCGTTGTGCTGGCCACATGGGAGTGGGTATGACGGACGGTGGGATGGAGGAGTTTAAGAGACAGGAAAGGTGCATCTGGGTCCAACAAAGAAAGTGCTGGAGAAGTGAGTTCCTACAACACAACTGGGCTTTTTCTTCTTTGAGTCAAAGCAGAGTTCGCAAACTGGTGGCCAGCAGGTTGAATTTGATGGGCAGACAGGTGTTATCTGACCTTCCAGGTACTTTACAAAACCTGACTGGTTCACAACACAAAGGATCTGTGGATTTCACACAAAACCCTAAATTTTGGTCTTTTCTTAACAAGCTGGAGCATTATAGAGCCCAAATCTCCACAAGGCAATACTCAGGTGGCCTCTTTTAGAGGCATGTGTTCTCCACCAGCCCCAACACTGAGGCTGGTTGTCAGTTGTCATTTATCAACTCACTTGTGAGGTCAGTCCAAGGGCTGTGCTTCAAGAAAAACTGGAGCAAGCAGTGGGAGTGGAGAATATTTCTATTCATTTAGCATGCAAACAAAACGCCCCGTGCCAAGACACTCTCAGCGAGTGCTACTCATCTCCATGGCTGGCAGGGCCCCTGGGGGCACTTACATTTCTTATCCTTAGTTTTGAGAATGTCAAAATCATCTGTTCACCACCTGCTGCCTTTCCCCGGCAGTTTTCAGTGTCAATCGCCAGTGGTCAGAGAACTTAAACAAGTTCTCCAGGAGCGACAAACACAGCACAAATGCCCCGAGGCAGAAATGAAAACGTGTGGGGAGGAAGGGCTGCTGCCAATGCCGTTTGCTGGTGGCTGGCGATGCGGCCCCGGGCTGTCCGGGATCCCCTGACTGTTCTACGCTGCAGAACATGCCGATGAGGAACTGTGGCTGGAGTGTGATGAAAGGCAAGAGAGCAAGCATGGGCATATCAACGAAGCCAGGCCGCTCCTGGGAATGCGGACATGGGACTCAATCACCATACGCGCACACACGCTGCACAATGCCGGAGGAGCGTGTGGCAGGCACGACGCAGACACTGCAGGTGCATGCGTTTATTATGACAATGTTCAGAGTCTTGTTCCAGCAAAATCAACATATCATGACAACTTCCTGACATATGGAGGACAGTGTCCTGAGGACAGGCACCTATTTCAAAGTCACACAAAGTCGCTGCATGGGAGGAACCCTGGACGCTGGGTTTGGCATAGGTGGGCCACTTCACGTGCAGCTCCTAAGTTTATGTCCAAAAAGAACGTCTAGCTCTGTGATCGATGTATTTCCCAGGATGGCTCAGTAACTTAACACCCGCACTCCAGCCTCCACACTCACAGCTGGGCGGCTGGGCAAAGCGCCTGCCAGGACAGACAGAGTCTGCACAGGTATAAGCGTGTCTGTCCTCATTTCAGAGGCACAGAGTGTTGGCCACTCTCACCTCGTGGGGTAAAGGGAGGGAAATGCTGCGCTGGGGTCTCCAGAACTGAGGGCGTGTTTAATCAAGCAGTGCTCAGAGCAGCTGGCAGGACAAACAGGCCCTTCCTGCACCCACAGCCCTGGCTTCAGTGTCATTAGATCAAGGAGTGATAAGAACAGTTCAGAGGCAACAGGTCACCCACTAGAAACCCTACGGTTTACAGAGCGCACTTTGCAACAGGCTTCTCACCTCCAACATCCGGGACCGGCGGATGGTAATGTGAGTGACATGAGGGGAGGCAGAGCTGGTTTCCACAAGCCCCAGTCTCTCCTTCTCCTTGGTCACCATGTTTCGGAACAGGAGAACTCTCTGAAATGAGCAAAGGTGAGACCGATAAAGGGGTCAACAACTGAGGATCCCCTAAAACACACTGTACAAAATTAATGAAATGTAAGCACGTGAGAGGCTCCCAGAATGGGATGCTTTGATGTGTGCTACAGGTTAGAAGTGTTTTGTGAGGACAGTAAACTTCCCCCCAAATGCTCTTGGGAATTAGAAATATAGCTGAATACATGCCAAGGGGAAAGGTTCCAGAAAGAGTGGTCTGGCTACAGCCAGAGCCCAGCTAAGAACAGTCTGGGAGAAAAATCATTCTCCTTGTTCAGTCAATAATCCACTGTAAAAACCTTGCGGCAGCACGCATTACAGAGGGTGCTTTATATAGCCGTGCCTGCTTTAGAGGAAATCAATAGCATGAATTTAAAACACAGAAACATTTCAAAGATATATATATTTTGCTGTCAGAAATGTGTAAATGACCCTACAGTATAAAGGTCCCTGACCTTTCTACCTGCCTCCTCTGTCTCCTCAAGCACATCGCAGTCCCACCAGTAATATTTCTCAAGTATCATTTAAATAGAACCCTCTTGCATTCTCAAGATTCTGACAGGCTCCTTTAGGAGAGCATTGACCTTTGGCCCCATCCTGTAATAGCACTTAAATCCTGTCAGCGGAATGAACGAATAACTCCAACCTCAGCTGTTTTTCTGAAAAACGGAAATCTCCCCAAAGTCAAGAGCATTGCTCAATACAAATAATAACAGTAATAATAATAACAGCCACTAGTAATAACAGTAGTAATAAGAGCTAACTATACACGAGGGGAGGCTACTGCATTTTCATTTGATCATTCTATTAGCTCCCTGAAGTAAATAAGGTGACAGAAAAAGCCACTGCCGACAACCTCGAGATGGGGGATGTGCTCAATGGAGGGACTAGTCAGTGAAGGGGTGCCATGTGGCTGGTTTCCAAGTCTAGAAACTAGGACTGAGGTGCCCTGAAAAACAGCAAAAGCTCTCAGGGCTCCTTGGCGACGCGGAAGGGGGAGCGCGGGCTGAGGACAGCGAGGGTGGCTGGAGATGCACATGGCGGGGACTCTCGCCTCTGCCTTCTGTGCTGGGGAGCTGGAGACAAGCACAGGTATTTAACTCACGGGGGGCCATGTGGCATGACTGCTTCCCGTGACCCCCAAGTCTTTAGCACGATCACCTGAACAAGGGCTGCTGTCTTGTGGAACTTGAGGCAGAAGATAAGCCTCCCGTCAAGGTTAATACCATATGGAGCAGAGACAGCGGACACAGAGGCAGAACTACAGAGGTGACCACAAGATTGCCGGCCTCCCATGAATTGCAGAAAGACTGGATGGGGCTCTGGATTTCCGTGGGGCAGGGAAGAAGGTTTGGGGTAACTTTCACCAGCTCTCAAGGGGCTAGGAGACCTCAGTGAGCACAGGGGACATCTAGGTAAGGATCATCATCCCACTTTGCAGATGAGGAAACTCGTGCAAGGTCACACAGCTGGTGCACGGGGGACCAGGGCCCATGCACAGACCACCACACTACCCAGCCCTACCCCCCACACGTGGCCCTAGGCCTTCTAGGCCAAAGCGAGAGAGAGAGAGAGAGAGAGAGAGAGAGAGAGAGAGAGACAGACAGACAGACAGAGAGAGAGAGAGAGGGAGAGAGGGAGGGAGGGAGGGAGGGAGGGAGGGAAGGAGGCCTTAAGTACCAGTCAGGAGATGAACTGCGTGTAAACATGTAAAAGCAACATAAGAGAGTGCAGAGGCTGAAGTACTGCGTGTGTGAACCAGGCAGAGCTGAGACTTTTAAAAACATTAAGGAAAGCAATAAAGGCACTATAAGCCACCCACTCAGGTGGCATCAAGAATGAGAGAGAGGTTCGGTGTCCAGGGCAGATGGCATAACAGTAACAGATGAGAGAGACAACGCAGGCCTGGAGAGAGGCTTTCACCCCCTGTATGCCCCAGTAAGAACGTCACCGGAAGAGAACAGCACACACGCTGTGAAGAGAGAGGGGAAGCCTGAGACACAGAAAACACGCCAAGCCTCAGACACTATCCCAGGCCTGCTGGTGCCATCACAGGAGCAGGACAGGGGCCAGAAGATGAAGAAGGGCCCTATTTTCCCAAGGGAGGCAACAGATTTACGAGCCAAGGACGAATGGCTCATAGTCTTCATGATGTAGATCTTAAGCGCCCCCCACCCCATCCCTTGGTGAGGATTACCATACAGCCTGGACTCTTATGTCAGGTCAGCTAAACCCAGAGCTTCCCAGACTTTCCTGTTCTCAGCACCCCTAACGGCTCAGTAATATTTCTTACTGCAATCTTAGGTCAAAAGAAATACGTAACAGTTCCATTTAGTAGACAGTTAAGTCCTAACAACTTAGTAAGTGTTTATGTCCTAAGAACTTAGTAGCTGTATTTAAAAAACACGCATAAATTGAAATTTAAAACATTTTAATTTCATTTTTTAAAAACCCAGCTTAGCAAATAGGACATCATCGAGAAGAATGGAGCAGAATTTAACGCTGACGCTGTGGACTCGAGCAAGCACTTCACACGGTGCCCAACAGATTTCACTGTGTTTCCCTCAAAAAATTAAAATATCCTGTAGCAACCGGGGTGCCCCAGCACACCGTTTGTTAACTGCAGACACACGGAGTGGAGATTCCAGACCAGACGCTGTGGGGACGCTGTGGGCCAGGGCTGAAGTCAGACACCCAGGAACGGGGCGAGGAGCCGCATTTTAAGTCAGATTCCACCAACCTGGACTAGACCCACAAGGTGAAGGGCTGGAACCCACTTCAAATGAGGACTGGCTGGAGAAGGGAAGGGCACCACCCTTGGAAAACAGACCACCCAGAAAGCAAACCGCAGAAGATGACACCATCCACTTTTAGTGGCTGTTCAAGGACCAAAGGGTAGAAGTTACAGGGAAGTAGATTGTGTAAGACAAGGAAGGATGTTCCACCACTGGGAAGACAGAAGCCATACAATGGCCTGCTTTGCAAAGCTGCGCATGCTCTATCTGAGGCAGGGGCAGGGATGCCGCTGAAGGGGCTCATGCATAGAGCGCGCGCGACCAAGTCATCTCCATGAGAGGCTTAGTTCTGTCTGAGCCTTCTGAGAGGCTCTGAATTTAAACGGCCACGTGTTTGTCAGGCGCAGTAAGAATTTAAACGGCCACGTGTTTGTGAACCGCTGCTTGAGGGGAAGTAAAGAAGGGCAGCCACAAGTATGACATCAAGGTCAAGACAATACCAGAGAACAGTGAGGAGGACTAAGTAAGTCAGGAGAGAAAGGAAAGGGCACCTGTGGGTTCTAAGGAGCCTCCCCCCGAAGGAGCAGACATTTCTGGGGCGCTCACGACACACCAGGGACGCCCCTCATCTCCCGGGCACCCCTGCCGCAGCACCTGGCCCTTCCCAAGGCTCTCACGCCCCGTAGCTCTGTATGCCACACACCCCGGTTCTCTTCCTTCCTCTGATCACTCCTCTCCCCGTGCAGGGCTCTGGCCTCCGTCCCCGGTCTGCTCACTCCCTCTGGCTCCCTGACCACCTCAGCCTCATCCATGAATGCACCGAGGAGGTCGCAAGCCGTCCGCATGTCGAGTCCACCTCCAGCCCCGTCCTCTCTCCTGCACTCCAGACCCTCGAGGAGCCACAGACACGTCACCTGCTCCCGGCTCTTCCCAGTCCCGCTCCTGCCTGTGCCCCCACCTCTGGGAATGGCCCTCTGGAGCAGCCAGGCCCCCAAGCCAGAAACCTGAGCATGCTCTGAATCCCTCCTCTCCTTCCCCCGGAGTGCCATCGTTCTTCAAGGCCTGGAGGTGCTACCTCCTTCAGAATCTCTTGATGTCATTGTCTTTCTACTCCCGTGGGCCCACCCGAGTTCAGGCCAGTTGGCCATGACACCTGCCTCTCGCCAGTCCTTCAGGCGACGGCCAGAAGGAATTTTCTAAAGCAGAGCTCTGACCAGGTGCCTCCACAGCTAAAAACTCTCCGATGGCTCTGGACAAAATCCACGCCCCCACCCTTGGGTTACGAGGCCCTTCCTGCTCCAGCTCCTACGAACCTCCTCAGTTTGATTTCTTGACCCCACCCGGCTCTCCCTTGGCACCACGTTCTCTCTCACCTTGGGCCTGCAAGCGCAGTCCGACTACCTGTGGCGTCTTCTCCTGAGCCCCTGCCCTGGGTGCCCACGGCATCCATCCCCATAGCATCCACCCCACACTAGCCAAATGGACAGTTCACACTGGCTTCAATCTCGGCATAACAGCTGCAACAGCGTAAGAGCCAGTCAGCATCTGTGTTTACTGAATGATCGTTTTTACTCATTTTTAATAATCGCTACAACAAAAATGGACAGTCAGGAACTTGGTGGGAGGATCCCAGCTCTGAGTGCAACTCACGTTTTTGTGGGGAACGACGTGCGGGGTGTACTGCAGGATCAGCTGAGCCCGCTTTCTGTCCTTGTCAAGTTCCTGGAAGAGCACGCTAGGTTTGAGATCCCTTAAAAACAAAGACATGGATTTGGGATAAGGAACAAGAAAACCATCCTCTAGTTCAGGGCTAGCCAGCTACAGCCTATGGGTCAAATCCAGCCTGCTGCCCATTTTTGTAAATCAAATTTGAATGGAACAGTCATACCCATTCATTAGGTACTGTCTCTAGCTGCTTTTGCACTACAGTGGCAGAGTTGAGTAGGTGCAACAGACACTGTCTGGTGTGCAAAGCCTGAAATATCTACTGTCTGGCCCTTTACAGAAAAAGTCTGCTAATCTCTATTCTACTGCCACAACTTCAATAGTTACATAAGAGTTGATCTGTCATTGATTAAAAAAAGGCAGACATGATCTTATGTTTAGTTGTTGCAAGAGGATTTCCCTACCCTACCCCACAACAAACCTAGCTGTGGTTTTTATCCCGCTAATTCTGCTGATAAAAACTGCCATTTAATGATCATAACCTGTTGCTTAGTTCAGCTGAAAGAACTTTCCTTTCCAGTTTGCGTATGAAACATCTGCTCAATGCGAGCTCTGGCTGCCAACACTGAGCTCTAATCACCTTCAGCGTACTGTGTCCTAACAGAAGCAGCTGCGAGGTGACCTGTCCTGACAGGTGCTTTATAGGGACATATGCAGATGAAAGGACAAGATGAAGAAGACGGACCAAGTCCTCTCTGCCCTAAAACATAAGTGCTGAGCATCAGGCCACAATGGTCCCAGCGGCAAGACAGAGGGACTCCAGCCTCCGTAAACGCCCTTCCCACCCCGAGCTCACTTGCGCAGCCAGTGGTCCTCGGGGGCGAAGCGCCGCCGGCAGTCCCGCTCGTACAGCACCATCAGCCACCCGTGGACAGACTGGAACAGTTCCAAGGTCTCACCCTTGGCATTCTCTGTGGGGCAAACAACCAGGAGAGCCACAGTCTCGGAGCTGCTCAGAACTGGAGGAGACAGGAGGATAGCCCGTGTCTCCTCTCGTCAGCCCCGAGGCCCAGCAGTTCTTCGTCTCCCTCATGCTGAACGTTACATGGAATCAACAGAATTAAAAGGCTCCCTGGGTACATTCTAAGGGCCTGTGGGACCCGGGAATGTCTCAGACACAATCACTCGCACTGCCTCCCACTTGTATGTCATCCAAAGGACCTTTTAATCTAAGGAGTTTGGTGCTGAGCGACTGGAAACACTTCAGGAGGTAGACTCTAACTTGAAGTGGGACCAGACACGTGTTTTATCTTCATGAAAATCAACTCAAAGAATCAAAAGGAGTTTCAGGGCAAAATTAATCATGAATAATCCTTCACACACACATGTAAATCCTGAAGGATGCCTGGGAGAGTAAGACTTCCATAACCACACTACTATCTTAAGGGGTCATAAAGAGTGGAGAAATAAAACCTCTAACTATGTGAATAAATGTGCATTTTGAATTAACTTTGATGGACAACAAGGCTAGGAATCAGTTGATGTTATACTCTAGACTTCCCATGTGTAGCAGCAATTAAACAACGGCTGACATCTTTACCTTACCTACGATCCCATCCCAGATCATCTTAAACACAAAGGAATTCAGAAAAGAGGAGATGGTGACCAGTTCTTCTAGTTTGAATGAAATCTGTTCCTCATAAACTTCAATGTCATCAAGGATCCTAAGTGAGACAGAAAATTATTCATAATTTCCCACTAAAAAGAAGGGGAAAAAAAAGATCTATTCCTCATTCTAGACAAAATAATGTTAAGAAATAAGCTCTATCTGTTAGATAAAATTTACAGGTAAAAGGATATGATGGAAGGGTGGGTGGAGGTATAGATGAAGCAAGAGTGGCCATGAGTCAATAACTAACTAACGAAATTGGTGACAGGTACGTGAAGGTTCATTATACTATTCTTTCCACTTTCTATTTATTTGAAATCGTCTATAGTAAGAAGTTAAAAAATACAATTGAGAAAGGAAAGAAACAACACGTTCTGCTCTACCCTTTTCTTATTCATAAGGATCTGACTGTGACACTGCTTATGAATTCATGTCTGAATTATTAAGGAATCTTGACTGAGAGTCTGTGTCTACTGAGGGAAGTTGTGGAATCTTATTCTGCATCTGTAACAGACACCAGGGGCACTGAGTAAGTGCTTGTTAAGTATTTGAGGGTGAATGAATAAATGTCTGAAAGAATATATGAATAAATGAACCGTAAGATGCAGCTCTATCTGAAAATCTCCTATAACTGCTCTAGTCACTTTAGAGCCTGGCTCACTCTTGGGTCACCCTTGGCCAGGCAATTAAGGGGGTGTCACCAGCAGCCAAAGACCCCTGCTCTCCCCTCTAACTACTCACTGGGCCCTCCCTCCATGACTCATACCCGATCCGCCACCTACATACCCCAATCCCCTCCTGCCAATCTCTCCCAGACCGAATATAACTTCCTGAGGTCCATTCTATCTTACAATTCTTCACCAACCTTTTGGGAAAAAGTGGAATTAATAGAATACCAATACTCAAGTAGACACGTAAGCTTAAAGAAAAGGAACTGAACGGGACTAACATTTGTTAATTTCTCACTGTGCCAGGCACTGTACTAGGTACTTGACATTCCTTTTCTCATTTACTCCCTATCAGATTGGTAATGTTGTCTCCATTCCAGTGTTGAGGAAACTGAGGCTCAGAGAGGTTAAGCAACTTGCCCAGGGTCAGCTTGACAACAGTTGTAAGAATAACAGCCAACACATACTGACTGCTTCCGGTACCTGGGGCTATGCCTATCACTGATCTCTTCTGTACCTTCCCACACAGCTAAGAGGTAGGTGCTATGAATTCCTATCTATAGATGAGGAAACTGAGGCCCAGAGAGGTGGAGCCCCTTCCCCTCTGGACCAGGGTGTCTCAGTGAGTGGCTGAGCCAGGTTCTGCACACTGGCTCTGGAATTTTCCAATTAACTACCTAGCACAGTGAGTAAATAGCCGAGGTGTGATTTGAACCGAGCTCTAGAAGACCCCAAAGCCCACATAAGTGGTAATGACCCCCAGCTCTCCTGAAAGGATGGGAACTAACAACTGCTGAATCCCTACTAAGTACCACCCACTTTGTAAATGTCTTGTCTAATTCTTCTAATGACAGGTCCAAACGCTTGCAGTAATCCCATTAACAAATGCTTCCTTGCTGACACTGTAATTTGGTCTCTCCACATTCTAGGAAAGGAATTCAGCCCCACAGCAGTCAACCTACGTGATGAGGTGCCGGGAACAGTCACAGAACAGCATCAGCATGGCCAAGAGCTGCTTAGACTCTTCAGTGTCATTGTTGAGGCATTCCAAGAAGAGCTTTAACCCTCCATGGGGCCCCAGTTCACAGATAAACGCCCAAAGTTTGGGCAGCAGGTCATCAAGGTAAGTGAGACCTGGAAAAGGATAGAGAAACCCAAGCTTCAGGTGGGGCTCCACCTGGTCCCTTATGTCTCCTCTCCTTCGGGAAAACAAAACACTTAAACCTATTAGTGACCATTTAACGCATGTTTAGAGAAAGAAGGTGCAATTACGAAGAATAACATCACCATGAGAACAACAATGATAATAGCAGCTAACATTTAATGGGTGCTTACTATGTGTCAGATACCATTCTAAATACTTCACAGGCACTATTTCCTTTTCACCTTGGGAAACCCGATGTTATCACCATTTTAAGGGAGGACACTGATGCTCAGAGAGATTGAGTAACTGGCCCCAAATCACACAACCAGTAAGTGTCAGAGCCAAGAACAGAACCCAGATCTGCTGACTCAGTGTTTATGTTTTAAATCAGGGACCAGCAATTTTCTTCTGGAAAGGGCCAGAGTCAGTATTTTTAGGTTTTCAGTCTGGACCAGTCTCTGTCACAACTACTCAATGTGCTACCATCACAGCATGAAAGCAGCCATAGACAATAGGTAAATAAATGCATGTGGCTGTGTTCCCAACAAAACTTTAATTACAAAAGCAAGCGGTGAGCTGGACTTGGCCCATGGGCCATAGTTTGCCAACCCCTGCTTTAAACTATCTTGCAGGCTTATCCACATTTAGCAAAGCTTTCCTCTCATCTACTGCTATTATCCTATCTCTGTTAAAAATGGGAAAGCAAAAAAAAAAAAAAAAAAAAAAAAAAAATGGGAAAGCAGCAAATGACAATATGAGATACTCTGAAGAGTTACACAAAAATTTGACCCCGGGAGAAGCAGAGGGCTTCTCGATGGCTAGGCCTCAGGCACACAGGCTGCATCTCTGTTATCTATGAAGGCTTTTAATATGGCTATTGACCTAGAAAGTGTGGCTCTAAAGTTCCACTTGTCACTGAATGTACAGTAAGATGTGTTCCTCAAATTATTCCTCAGAAAAGGAGGAGTCACCTTATATTTGAGTCCTTATAATGCCTCTCACTTTATAGAGCACTTTGAATGGCTTAATTTTGAACAAAGAACTGTTTGGGGAAGATATATTAGCCTGGGGGCAGACTCAATCAATGCCACTTATGGATGTTTAGAGGGTGAACTGAAGGGATTGTAATGGAGGCAAAGAAATTTAACACCCATCTCATTATTATTCCTAAAGGTCTGACCTCACCTTTTCAAGGGTAAGGGGATGTGGTTATAAAATGCAGAAACCTCACAATTTAAAAATAAGTTAAAAAAAAACAAAAACAAAAAACAGGGTGACTGAGAGGACCTTCAAGATGGCAGAGGCGTAAGATGTGGAGATCACCTTCCTCCCCACAAATACATCAAAAATACATCTATGTGTGGAACAACTCCTACAGAACACCTACTGAATGCTGGCAGAAGACCTCAGACTTCCCAAAAGGCAAGAAACTCCCCACGTACATGGCCATGTGGCTGACAGGGTCTTGGTGCTCTGGCCAGAGGTCAGGCCTGAGCCTCTGAGGTGGGAGAGCCAAGTTCAGGACATTGGACCACCAGAGACCTCCTGGCCCCACGTGATATCAATTGGCGAGAGCTCTCCCAGAGAACTCCGTCGCAATGGTAAGACCCAGCTCCACTCAATGGCCAGCAAACTCCAGGGCTGGACACCCCATGCCAAACAACTAGCAAGATGGGAACAAAACCCCACCCATTAGCAGAGAGGCTGCCTAAAATCATACTAAGTTCACAAACACCCCAAAACACACCACCGGACACGGTTCTGCCCACCAGAAAGACAAGATCCAGCCTCATCCACCAGAACACAGGCACCAGGCCCTTCTACCAGGAAACCTACACAACCCACTGAACCAACCTCGCCCACTGGGGGCAGACACCAAAAACAACGGGAACTACAAACCTGCAGCCTGCGAAAAGGAGACCCCAAACACAGTAAGTTAAGCAAAATGACAAGACAGAGGAATACGCAGCAGATGAAGGAGCAAGGTAAAAACCCACCAGACCAAACATATGAAGAGGAAATAGGCAGTCTACCTGGAAAAGAATTCAGAGCACTGATAGTAAACATGACCCAAAATCTTGGAAATAGAATGGAGGAAATACAAGAAACGTTTAACAAGGACCCAGAAGAACTAAACAGCAAACAAACAATGATGAACAACACAATAAATGAAATTAAAAAGTCTCTAGAAGGAATCAATAGCAGAAAACCTGAGGCACAACAGGTAAGTGACCTGGAAGATAAAATAGTGGAAATAACTATCACAGAGCAAAATAAAGAAAAAAGAACGAAAAGAATTGAGGACAGTCTCAGAGACCTCAGGGACAACATTAAATGCACCAACATTCAAATTATAGGGGTCCAAGAAGAAGAAGAGAAAAAGAAAGGGACTGAGAAAATATTTGTAGAGATTAGAGTTGAAAACTTCCCTAACATGGGAAAGGAAATAGCCACCCAAGTCCAAGAAGCACAGAGAGCCCCATACAGGATAAATCCAAGGAGAAACATGCCAAGACACATATTAATCAAACTATCAAAAATTAAATACAAAGAAAAAGAAAAAAGCAGCAAGGGAAAAGCAACAAATAACATACAGGGGATCTCCATAAGGTTAACAGCTGATCTCTCAGCAGAAACTCTGCAAGCCAGAAGGGAGTGGCAGGACATATTTAAAGTGATGAAAGGGAAAACCTACAACCAAGATTACTCTACCCAGCAAGGATCTCATTCAGATTCGATGGAGAAATTAAAACCTTTACAGACAAGCAAAAAAGCTAAGAGAATTCAGCACCATCAAACCAGCTTTACAACAAATGCTAAAGGAACTTCTCTAGGCAGGAAACACAGAAAAGGAAAACACCTACAATAACAAACCCCAAACAATTAAGAAAATGGTAATAGGAACATACATATTGATAATTACCTTAAATATAAATGGATTAAATGCTCCAACCAAAAGACACAGACTAGCTGAATGGATACAAAAACAAGACCCGTATATATGCTGTCTACAAGAGACCCACTTCAGATCTAGGGACACATACAGACTGAAAGTGAGGGGATGGAAAAAGATATTCCATGCAAATGGAAATCAAAAGAAAGCTGGAGTAGCAATTCTCATATCAGACAAAACAGACTTTAAAATAAAGACTATTACAAGAGACAAAGAAGGACACTATGTAATGATCAAGGGATCAATCCAAGAAGATATAACAATTATAAATATATATGCACCCAACATAGGAGCACCTCAATACATAAGGCAACTGCTAACAGCCATAAAAGGGGAAACTGACAATAACACAATAATAGTAGGGGACTTTAACACGCCACTTTCACCAATGGACAGATCAACCAAAATGAAAATAAATAAGGAGACACAAGCTTTAAATGATACATTAAACAAGATGGACTTAATTGATATTTATAGGACATTCCATCCAAAAAGAACAGAATACACTTTCTTCTCAAGTGCTCATGGAACATTCTCCGGGATAGATTATATCCCGGGTCACAAATCAAGCCTCAGTAAATTTAAGAAAACTGAAATCGTATCAAGTATCTTTTCCAACCACAACGCTATGAGACTAGATACCAATTACAGGAAAAAAACTGTAAAAAATATAAACACATAGAGGCTGAACAATACGCTACTATTTAACCAAGAGATCACTGAAGAAATCAAAAAGGAAATTAAAAAAATACCAGAAACAAATGACAATGAAAACACGATTGCTCAAAACCTATGGGATGGAGTAAAAGCAGTTCTAAGAGGGAAATTAACAGCAATACAATCGTACCTCAAGAAACAAGAAAAATCTCAAATTAACAACCTAAACTTACACCTAAAGCAATAGAGAAAAAAGAACAAAAACCCCCCAAAGTTAGCACAAGGAAAGAAATCATAAAGATCAGATCAGAAATAAGTGAAAAAGAACTGATAGCAAAGATCATAAAACTAAAAGCTGGTTCTTTGAGAAGATAAACAAAATTGAATAACCATTAGCCAGACTCATCAAGAAAAAAATGGAGAGGACTCAAATCAACAGAATTAGAAATGAAAAAGGAGAAATAACAACTGACATTGCAGAAATACAAAGGATCATGAGAGATTACTACAAGCAACTGTATGCCCATAAAATGGACAACCTGGAAGAAATGGACAAATTCTTAGAAAAGCACAACCTTCCGAGACTGAACCAGGAAGAAATAGAAAATATAAACAGACCAATCACAAGCACTGAAATTGAAACTGTGATTAAAAATATTCCAACAAGGGGCTTCCCTGGTGGCACAGTGGTTGACAGTCCGCCTGCTGATGCAGGGGACACGGGTTTGTGCCCTGGTCTGGGAAGATCCCACATGTCGTGAAGCGGCTGGGCCCGTGAGCCATGGCCGCTGAGCCTGCACGTCCGGAGCCTGTGCTCCGCAACGGGAGAGGCCACAACAGTGGGAGGCCCATGTACCGCAAAAAAAAAAAAAAAAATTCCAACAAACAAAAGCTCAGGACCAGATGGATTCACAGGCAAATTCTATCAAATATTTAGAGAACAGCTAACACCTATCCTTCTCAAACTCTTCCAAAATATAGCAGAGGGAGGAACACTCCCAAACTCATTCTACGAGGCCACTATCACCCTGATACCAAAATCAGACAAAGATGTCACAAAAAAAGAAACCTACAGGCCAATCATTGATGAAAGATGCAAAAATCCTCAACAAAATACTAGCAAACAGAATCCAGCAGCACATTAAAAGGATCATATACCATGATCGAGTGGGGTTTATCCCCGGAACGCAAGGATTCTTCAGTATACTCAGATCAATCAATGTGATACACCATATTAACAAACTGAAGGATAAAAAAAGATATGATCATCTCAGGCTTCCCTGGTGGTGCAGTGGTTGAGAGTCCACATGCCGATGCAGGGGACACAGGTTCGTGCCCCGGTCCGGGAAGATCCCACATGCCATGGAACGGCTAGGCCCGTGAGCCATGGCCGCTGAGCCTGCGCGTCCAGAGCCTGTGCTCCACAACGGGAGAGGCCACAACGGTGAGAGGCCCGCGTACCACAAAAAAAAAAAAAAAAAAAGATATGATCATCTCAACAGATGCAGAAAAAGCTTCTAACAAAATTCAACACCCATTTATGATAAAAACTCTCCAGAAAGCAGGCATAGAGGGAACTTACCTCAACATAATAAAGGCCATATATGACAAACCCACAGCCAACACTGTCCTCAATGGTGAAAAACTGAAACCATTTCCACTAAGATCAGGAACAAAATAAGGTTGCCCACTCTCAGCACTATTATTTAACAAAATTTTGGAAGTTTTAGCCACAGCAATCAGAGAAGAAAAAGAAATAAGAGGAATCCAAATCAGAAAAGAAGTAAAACTGTCACTGTTTGCAGATGACATGATACTATACATAGAGAATCCTAAAGATGCTACCAGAAAACTATTAGAGCTAATCAATGAATTTGGTAAAGTAGCAGGATACAAAATCAATGCACAGAAATCACTTGCATTCCTATTCACTAATGATGAAAAATCTGAAAGAGAAATTAAGGAAACAGTCCCATTTACCACTGCAACAAAAAGAATAAAATACCTAAGAATAAAACTACCTAAGGAGACAAAAGACCTGTATGCAGAAGACTATAAGACACTGATGAATGAAATTAAAAATGATACAAACAGATGGAGAGATATGCCATGTTCCTGGATTGGAAGAATCAACGTTGTGAAATGACTATACTACACAAAGCAACCTACAGATTCAATGCAATCCCTATCAAACCACCAATGGCATTTTTCACAGAACTAGAAGAAAAATTTCACCATTTGTATGGAAACACAAATGACCCTGAATAGCCAAAGCAATCTTGAGAAAGAAAAACAGAGCTGGAGGAATCAGGCTCCCAGACTTCAGACTATACTACAAAGCTACAGTAATCAAGACAGTATGGTACTGGTACAAAAACAGAACTATATATCAATGGAACAGGATAGAAAGGCCAGAGATAAACCCATGCACCTATGGTCACCTTATCTGTGATAAATGAGGCAAGAATATACAATGGAGAAAAGACAGCCTCTTCAATAAGTTGTGCTGGGAAAACTGGACAGCTACATGTAAAATAATGAAATTAGAACACTCCCTAACACCATACACAAAAACAAACTATAAATGGATTAAAGACCTAAATGTAAGGCCAGACACTATAAAACTCTTAGAGGAAAACATAGGCAGAACACTCCATGACATAAATCATAGCAAGATCCTTTTTGACCCACCTCCCAAAGAAATGGAAATAAAAACAAAAATAAACAAATGGGACCTAATGAAACTTAAAAGCTTTTGAACATCAAAGGAAACCATAAACAAGACGAAAAGACAACCCTCAGAATGCGAGAAAATATTTGCAAATGAAGCAACTGACAAAGGATAAATCTCCAAAATATACAAGCAGCTCACACAGCTCAATAACAAAAAAACAAACAACCCAATCCAAAAATGGGCAAAAGACCTAAATAGACATTTCTCCAAAGAAGATATACAGATTGCCAACAAACACATGAAAGGATGCTTAACATCACTAATCATTAGAAAAGTGCAAATCAAAACTACAATGAGGTATCACCTCACACCGGTCAGAATGGCCATCGTCAAAAAATCTACAAACAATAAACGCTGGAGAGGGCGTGGAGAAAAGGGAACTCTCTTGCACTGTTGGTGGGAATGTAAATTGATACACCCATTATGGAAAACAGTATGGAAATTCCTTAAAAAACTAAAAATAGGACTACCATATGACCCAGCAATCCCACTACTGGGCATGTACCCTGAGAAAACCATAATTCAAAAGTGTCATGTACCGCAACGTTCACTGCAGCACTATTTACAATAGCCAGGACATGGAAGCAACCTAAATGTCCATCGACAGATGAATGGATAAAGAAGATATCCATTCTTTATATATGTGGCACATATATACAATGCAATATTACTCAGCCATAAAAAGAAACGAAATTGAGTTATCTGTAGTGAGGGGGATGGACCTAGAGTCTGTCATACGGAGTGAAGTAAGTCAGAAAGAAAAAAACAAATACCGTATGCTAATACATATATATGGAATCTAAAGAAAAGAAAGTGGTTCTGAAGAACCCAGGGGCAGGACAGGAATAAAGATGCAGATGTAGAGAATGGACCTGAGGACACCGGGAGGGGGAAGGGTAAGTTGAGACAAAGTGAGAGAGTGGCATTGACATATATACACTACCAAATGTAAAGCAGATAGGTAGTGGGAAGCAGCTGCATAGCACAGGGAGATCAGCTCAGTGCTTTGTGTCCACATAGAGGGATGGGATAGAGAGGGTGGGAGGGAGACACAAGAGGGTGGGGATATGGGGATATATGTATACATATAGCTGATTCACTTTGTTATACAGCAGCAACTAACACAACAATGTAAAGCAATTATACCCCAATAAAGATGTTTAAAAAAAAACAACAGGGTGACTAAATAGCCAATAGGTCAAGTAAGAAATCAAAAGAGAAATTAAAAAAATACCTTGAGACAAGTGAAAATGGAAATAAAACATTTCAACATTTATGGCATGCAGCAAAGTGGTTCTAAGAGGGAAGTTCATAGTGATTCATGCCTACCTCAAGAAACAACAAAAATCTCAAACAATCTAATTTTTTACCTTAAGGAACTAGAAAAAGAATAAATGAAGCCCAAAGTTAGTAGAAAGAAGTAAATAACAAAGATCAGAGGAGAAATAAATGAAAGAGACTGAAAAGGCAACCAAAAAGATCAATGAAATTAAGAGCTGGTGCGTCTGGAGCCTGTGCTCCGCAACAAGAGAGGCCGCGATAGAGAGAGGCCCACGCACCGCGATGAAGAGTGGCCCCCGCTTGCCACAACTAGAGAAAGCCCTCGCACAGAAACGAAGACCTAACACAGCAAAAATAAATAAATAAATTACTAAACTCCTACCCCCAACATCTTCTTTAAAAAAAAAATTAAGAGCCAGTTCTTTGAAATAAAGTTGACAAATCTTTAGCTAGACTCACCAAAGAAAAAAAAAAAAGAGGCTCACATAAAATCAGAAATGAAAGAAGAGACAACTGATTGAAAAATTACAAAATATCGGGCTTCCCTGGTGGCACAGTGGTTGAGAGTCCGCCTGCTGATGCAGGGGATGCGGGTTCGTGCCCCGGTCCGGGAAGATCCCACATGCCACAGAGCGGCTGGGCCCGTGAGCCATGGCCTACTGGGCCTGCGTGTCTGGAGCCTGTGCTCCGCAGCGGGAGAGGCCACAACAGTGAGAGGCCCGTGTACCACAAAAAAAAAAATACAAAATATCCTAAGAGACTATTATGAACAATTATATGCCAACAAACTGGAGAACCTAGAAGAAATGGATAAATTCCTAGAAACATACAATCTTCTAAGACTGAATCATGAAGAAACAAATTCTGAATAGACCTATTACTAGTAAGAAAACTGAATCAAAAACCTCTCAACAAATAGAAGTCCAGGACCAGATGACCTCAATGATAAATTCTACCAAACATTCAAAAAAGAATTAATACCCATCTTTCTCAAACTCTTCCAAAAAATTGAAGAGGAGGGAATGCCTCCAAACCCATTTTACAAAGCCAGAATTACCCTGATATCAAAACCAGACAGGCACAACAAAAAAAGAAAATTACAGGCTCTGATGAACATAGATGCAAAAATCCTCAACAAAATATTAGCAAACCGAATTTGACAAGATATTAAAAAGATAATACACCATGATCAAATGGGATTTATTCCAGGAATGCAAGGATGGTTCAGTATCTGCAAATCAATCAATGTGATACATAATATTAACAAAATGAAAGATAAAAATCACATGATCATCTCAATATATGCAGAAAAAACATCTGAAAAAATTCAACATCCATTTACGATAAAAATACTCTCAACAAAGTGGGTACAGAGGGGATGTACTTCAACATAATAAAGGCCATATATGAAAAGCCCACAGCTAACATCATTGTGAAAAGCTGAAAGCTTTTCCTTTAAGGTCAGGAACAAAACAAGGAGGCCCACTCTCACCACTTTTATTCAACATGGTACTGGATGTCCTAGCCAGAACTAGGCAAGAAAAAATAAGTAAATAAAAGGCATCCCAGTTGGAAAGGAAGAAGTAAGATTCACTATTTGAGCTGATGTGATATTATATATAGAAAACTCTAAAGATTTCATTAGAAAAACTGTTAGAATAAATTAATTCAGTAGAATTGCAGGATACAAAATCAATATACAAAAATCTGCTGCTATCAGAAATGAACTATCAGAAATAGAAATTACAAAAGCAATCCCATTTACAACTGCAACAAAAAGAATAAAATATCTAGAATAAATTTAACCAAGGAGTTCTGAAAGACCTGTACACTGAAAACTATACAACACTGATAAGGGACTTCCCTGGTGGCGGAGTAGTTAAGAATCCGCCTGCCAACGCAGGGGACATGGGCTTGAGCCCTGCTCCAGGAAGATCCCACATGCTGCGGAGCAACTAAGCCCATGTGCCACGACTCCTGGGCCTGCACTCTAGGGCCCGCAAGCCACAACTACTGAGCCCACGTGCCACAACTACTGAAGCCTGTGTGCTTAGAGAAGCCACCACAATGAGAAACCCGTGCACCACAATAAAGAGTAGCCCCCACTTGCCTCAACTAGAGAAAGCCCGCACACAGCAACGAAGACCCAATGCAATGAAAAATAAATAAATAAATAAAATTAAATTAAAGACAGTGATAAAAGAAATCAAAGAAGACACAAATAAATGGAAAGTTATTTCATGCTCATGGACTGGAAGAATTAATATTATTAAAATGTCCATACTACTCTAAGTAATCTATAGATTCAATGCAATCCCTATCAAAATTCCAATGGCATTTTTCAGAGAAATAGAATCAAAATTTGTATGGAACCAAAAAAGACCCTGAATGGAAAGCAATCTGGAGACAGAAGAACAAAGCTGGAGGCATTGTGCACCCTGATTTCAAACTATATTACAAAGATACAGTAATCAAAACAGTATGGTACTGGCATAAAAACACACACACAGATGAATGGAACAGAATAGAGAGCCCAGAAATGAACCCACACATATATGGTCAATTAATTTACAACAAAGGAGGCAAGAATTTACAATGGGGAAAGAACAGTCTCTTCAATAAATGGTATTGGGAAACTGGAACAGCCACAGGCAAAAGAATGAAACTAGACTACTACCTTACACCATATATAAAAATAAACTCAAAATGGAGTAAAGAATTGAATGTAAGATCTGAAACCATGAAACTCCTAAAAGAAATCACAGGCAGTAAGTTCTTTGACAAGGGTCTTGGAAATGATTTTTTTGGACCTGACTCCAAAAGCAAAGTCAACAAAAATAAAAATCAGCAAGTGGGACTACAACAAACTAAAAAGCTTCTGCAGAGCAAAAGAAACCATCAACAAAATGAAAAGGCAACCTATGGAATAGAAGAAAATATTTGCAAATCATATACCTGATAAGGGGTTAATATCCAAAATATATAAAGAACTCAGGCAAGTCAACAAAAAAACAAGTAATCTGTTTAAAAAATGGTTAGAGGATCTGAATACATTTTTCCAGAGATGACATACAAATGACCAACAGGCACATGTAAAGGTGCTCAACATCACTAACCATCTGGGAAATGTAAATCAAAACCACAATGATAGGGTTTCCCTGGTGGCGCAATGGTTGAGAGTCTGCCTGCTGATGCAGGGGACACGGGTTCATGCCCTGGTCCGGGAAGATACCACATGCCGCGGAGCAGCTGGGCCCGTGAGCCATGGCCGCTGAGCCTGCGCGTCCGGAGCCTGTGCTCCGCAACGGGAGAGGCCACGACAGTGAGAGGCCCGCGTACCTCAAAAAAAAATAAAAATTAAAAAAAAAACAAAAAAAACCCACAATGATGTATCACCTCACAGCTGTTAGAATGGCTATTACCAAAAAGACAAGAAATAACTAGTGTTGGTGAGGATGTGGAGAAAAGGGAACCCTTGTGCACTGTTGCTGGAAATGTAAACTGGTGCAGCCACTATGGAAAACAGTATGGAGATTCCTCAAAAAAACTGAAAATAGAACTACCATATGATTCCACAATTGCATTTCTGGGTATTCATCTGAGGAAAACAGAAACACTAATTTGTAAAGATATATGTACCCCCTTGTTCACAGCAGCATTATTTACAATATCCAAGATAAAGGAAACAACCCAAGTGTCCACCAATGGACAAATGGATAAAAAGATGTGGTGTGCATGTGTGCGCACACGTGTGCGCACACACACACAGGAATACTATTCAGCCATAAAAGAGAATGGTATCTTGTCATTTGTGACAACACGGATGGACCTTGAGGTCATTATACTAACTGAAATAAGTCAGAGAAAGACAAATACCATATAATTTCACTTATATGCAGAAACTAAAAAACAAAGAAAAAAACCCAAGCTCATAGATACAGAGAACAGATTGGTGTACCTATGGTTGCTGGGGCAGGGGGTTGGCGGTAGGGGAAAGGTAAGCAAAATGGGTGAAGGGGATCAAAGAGGACAAACTTCAAGTTATAAAATAGATAAATCATGGGGATGTAAAGTACAGCATGGTGACTATAGTTAATAACATATACTGCATTTCTGAAAGTTGCTAAGAGGGTAGATCTTAAAAGTCTTTAACACAAGAAAAAAAAGAAAAAATTTAACAATGTATGGTGATGGATGTTAACTAGCCTTACTGTGCAATGTGTACAAATATCAAATCATGTTGTACACCTGAAACTAAGATAATGTTACATGTCAACAATACCTCAATTAAAAAAAATGGAGTAAGAAGTTACAATGCAGAGGTCACAGGTATTCTTCTACAGGACAAATATACTCATTTACAGCATGATATACCAATTCAATGAGGGCTGCATCCTGAGCGACTTAGACAGAAATGAAGATGCCATGCTCTGGAGAGCCGGGTCAGAGGAGCAGCACGTGGCTCCAGGACCAACACACGTATGTGAGGAGCACGAACAAAGACATTTTGTAAATTGTGAGAGCAGAAAAACAGCAGTATTTTTAAAACAAGTGTGTTATTTTCTCTAATCTAGTTTGTGTATAGTTTTGTGTATAGCCAAGCTAATAGAACGAATATTATACATATACTTTAGACTAGCTCATCTTCATTTTTAAAATCATGTATTTTTTTTCCGTCTTTTTTTTTTTGGCCACGCAGCACAGCTTGTGGGATCATAGTTCCCCGACCAGGGATTGAACCCGGGCCCTGGCAATGAAAGAGCTGAGTCCTAACCACTGTATCGCCAGGGAATTCCCTAAAATCATATACTTTCAAATTGGCCAAAAAACTTCTTTTTCAATTCTCTCATTGGGACAATGGGGGATGCTTAATGTGGTTATCTTATAAAGGTGGACACAGGCTATTACCTCAAAATCATCTCACTCAGTATGCTTCCCAGACCTTCCCACTGTGCTGGGGTGCCAGCTCATCTGGGCCCCTTCTCCTTCTGCACTCTCCTTAGGGAAATGGCCCTCAGGCCCAGGCCTTTCACCCCACCCCTTTGCTCAAGCCTCCACACAGTACACAGTATGCTGGCTTGGCATCTCTGCTGCAGGTCCAGCAGGTACCTTACACTCATCACAGCCAGACAGAACTCTCGATGGCCCACAATCCCCCCTCCACCTCCTGCCCCCCCATCCAAGCTGGTCATCCCTTAGCTCAGCAAATGGCCCCACCATCCACACAGTTGCTTGGGCCAGAAATCTGGCAACATCTTTGAAACTTATAGTCCTCACTCCCTCAAATCCAATCTACCAGTAAGACCTGTAAACTCCACTCCTGGAGTGGACTGTAAATCCTCCGGCTTCCATCTCCATCAGCCCAGTGGTTCTGAACCAAGGATGATTTTGCACACCGCCCCACCTCAGGGGGCATTTGACAATGTTTGGAGACATGTACGGTTGTCAAAAGTGGGAGAGAGGTGCTACTGGAATTTATGGGTAGGGGTCAGGGGCTGCTAAACATCCTACAATGGATAGGATGCCCTCCACAACAACAAATTATCTGGCCCCAAATGTCAACAGTGCTAAGGCTGAGAAACCCTGCCCTAGTCCAAGTCAATAATGTCTCTCATTATTTTCATTGTCACAGTGTCCTTCATTATATTAAATATACTTTCCTCTTACTTATCATTGGTCTCCTCACTACTGCAATGTAATCCTCTTGGGAACACAGACCTTGGCTGTCTTAGTCCCCTCTGCATCCTCAGTGCCTGGCACACATAGGTGCTCTATAAACATCTGAAGATGAGTAAGTGAGTGTGAAAGACAGAAGTAGCAGCACTTTGATTTAAAAAATGTAAAATGTAACAGAGAAGTTCTTAACCCTTTATGCAGTCAACAGCTTCAAGGTTTATAGACCTTTTGTCCTCATAACACCCATCATACTAACAACTCCTGTGCTGCTCACAGTGGGGACTTTCTTCCTTGCTCAGCTAAAAAGGAAAATGTCGGGCATATCCATGCAATGAGATCTTACACAACCAATAAAAATGAGGTTTTTAAAGAATTCTGACATGATAAAATGCTTATAATGTGATTAATGGAAAGGGAAAAATAAAACTATGTATTTCAATCTAAATATATATTTATGTAACACACTCAGGATCAGGTGGTTATCTATGGACTGTAGGATTAAGAGTGGTTTAAGTTTTCTTTTTTCTGCTTCCTTGTCTTTTCTAGTTTTCTATTCATAAAAAAATATTAACTTTTAAAAAAGCAAGTTGCACTTCATAATGAAAATAAAAGCCAGGTCACAGGAACAAGCTAGAAGTGCTAGGACTGCAATGACCTTAAGCTTTTTAACTGAAGAGAATCAAGTTCTAAGAATAGCTCAAAAATACCCTTCTTCAGAATCTATTTTCTGAGTCAAGGAAGCCAGGAGAAAATCAACTTCTAAGAAAACTTGTCTGGCAAATGTGAGAGATGGCAGAGACCGCCTCAGGACTCCAGACCTGTGAGTATCTGCAGCCGGATCTGGGTTAGAGTCGTCAGCGAGGTCTGGTAGAGGACGCAGATGTTGCAAACCTTCTGTACCTCCGCAGAATCAACACGTTTACCCCCAACAGGCCTGAGAATATTCCGAACTGACGCCGACTTCTGAAATGCACGCTTCAGGAGAGCTGGCGTGGAGAGAAGGAGGAACGTGTGAGCAGAAGTTCAGCCATCTGCCAAACTCCACCCCATAAAGGGAAGAGCGCTTCAGTAAAGCTCCTAATTTCCAGCCAGAGCCAGACAGTGAGGCTGCAGCTTTGATTCAAATCACCTCTTTTGGGTAAATCAGAAAAGCAGTAACAAAAGGTTTTTAGACAGAACACAAAGACCTCTTTAGAACAGCACAAGATCTGTCAGAACAAGCCAAACATATTTGATTCTTACTGTGGATTCTTTTACTGTAACCACTTAACTTCAGAACCCACAAAGGTGAAACTTCCAAGGACTGAATTATGGGAAGAGGGGCAAAGGTGGGGGGCCTGGCTAATTCCCAATGTTCTGTGCTTTCAGAGGGAAGTAGGAGCATCAGCCTCCAGTACTCATTATCAGTTTGGGGTTGTACTCTCGTTTTACACCTTCGCATCTATATCCTGCTGAAGTTACACAGAGCCCATGCTCACTGACAGCTACAAGATGGAGCTTTGTGACACACTGGGTGGCAGAAGAAAAACCACACCGAACCTGGCAATCTGCCATAGGCAAGTAACTCCACTGAATTATGTGTTAACAGCATTGCCTTACTTTTATCAGAGTGCGCAATAAGAAACCTTTCCAAGGAACCCATTAGTGACCCTGCAACAGGGATGCCGCTGAGGTGGTAGCCTGGTCAGTGACCACTACCACCTGTATAAGCAGCTCCACAGGGGAGACTTATTTTATGATTAGGAACTCAGAAAAGCTCTACTTCCCCTAAGAAATAGATCTTCCTGCTTCTTCCTACTAATGAGAAGTAATAAAGGGTCCACAAATCCCTTTTCATTTTTGGCTGGAAATTCAGAGCCAAATGGCAGTTCAGAGATAAGCATGGCAGCCCTCATGGATCATCTGTGGATATTCTCTACACACAACCTTGATTTTGTTCACATAGTTAAATTTCCCTAGTCCTTGTTTACTATCCCTAAGGACTTCCAGTCACTGTTTTGCTAAATGTGAACTTGATGTAAGCCATCTCAAAATCTTCAGGGGAGAAGTCAGAGGTCACATGACAGAGGGGAGCAGGTACACAGGGCCAGTCAGGCGCTGCACTTTGGGGAAGGAGAGCCACTCACTCTTCACAGGAAGCACATTCTGTGGGGACGCTGGCGGCACGTGGACCGGCTCCTGGTTCTCCAGCAGCTTCTTGCTCAGGATGTCACTGAAGAAGATCCGGATCAGAGGCACCCCCCACAGGAACTGCAGCTGTCTGGTGACCAAGGGCATGGACTCGTTAAGGCTAGGAGAGAGCAGGAGAGCGGGCACGTCAGTTCCACCTGCTGGATGGCCACACGGAAGGGTAGCTGGGGACTGCCACTCAGCACGGCAAGCAAGATGCTATAAGAGAAGTGGGATCCACAAATTGCCGCTGAGCCCTGGATGCAGAAGGCACCAAGCTCTTTCTTGGCTCTCTCGCTCCACACAGACTTCCTGTGCTGCCAGCAGCATTGTTGCTCCCCCCAGGCCCCACGTGTCACAGTCACATCCCAGACAGCCTCTATCTGTTCTTCATCCTAATTCCATCCTGTTTACCACCCAGTCGACAAAAGCTTCCTGATGCCTACGTAGCTGGCTTGCAGGCCTGGCCCACAGATCTCGATGGAAAGGGGGAAGTGGTGGAAGAGAGGCAGGCAGAGACAAGCAAGACGGTGATCTGCCTCCAGAACTCACCCATAGTCCACGGATTGGGAGAACCAGCCAAGGACAGGGTGCCAGTGGGTCAGGTTGGATTTCTTCTGGGACACGTACTTCTGACAGTAGCAGAGCATTTGGGTGAGCAAACTCACAAATCCATCTGTCTCCTCCTCTAACACCCTGGGGCTGAGGGAGCCCAAGTGCAGGAGGTTGCCTACAAAGAGAGAAGGCTGAGTGCGGTAGGCCCGGACAGACACGCTTCCTCACCTCCCAGCCCTGCTCTCTGCCTGGGGCTCATGCATCCATGTCTACGCGCAGGAAGAAATTCCACGTAGAGAGGAACCCATCAGTGCTGGGGCTGCAGTGCTGTGCAGGGCTTAGAAACAGGCAGACCTGGCCTCAAATCCTGGCTCTGCCAGAGGCGAGCTAGCTGACCCTCAACCTACTTCTTGAGTCTGTTTGCTCATCTGTAAGACTGGAGTGGTGACCCCCACTCTTGATGTGAGGACTATATGAAGTAACGTGTAAAATGTCAGGTACACAGATTTTTAAGTTAGTATAACATTTTCTTACATCAAGATTCTAAAACCAAGGGTCAACACAAGCAATGACCTCCTGAAGAATAGCTGAAAAGTCCTGGAAAATCACTGTTATTCAGTGTTCACTGAATTTATTTAATGTTTTCTGTGAGGACTCTTACCATCGACTCCCTTAAAATGTAGCCCCAAGAACCTTTTTCTATGCAAAATAAATTTCCTCTAATTAGGCAACGAGAGTTGTGTACCTCTGCTGTTTCAAATGCTTCTCTATCCCCAAACCCTGTTCTCACCTAAATGAAAACACTGTAAAACAGACATTGTAGACCCTACTCTGATCTAAGCCCCACCAAACTGTGCTCTCTTCTCTCTTGAGATGAGAATTATCCAGGTAACTCAACACGTTTTCATTTTTCCCTTGGCTGCCAGGAAGCTAAGGGCTGAAAGTTAACATTCATTTACAGTCACTCAGCTAGTTTGCCAGGCTGATGTTTTTCCATGTGATTTTCAGTTTCATGTGTCTACTTAAACTGTTTACCTCATTACCTGTCTTTTATTGTAAGCACTTCCAACTTTTACTAAAAACAGCTTGTGGCCTCCAGAATGGTGGTAAAGCTAAACACCTGGGCTTTTCCCAACGCCCAGAACACAATAAAATTCCAGCCATAGATACCTACCCATGAGACAAAGTGTATGGCATCCTTCTAAACTTTCACATACATCACGGCATCGATCTTCGTCTCTTAAAAATGTGATGAATTTACGGAGCATGTCATGAGATTCTAAAATAGTGAGGCGCTGTGAACAATCGTAGACTGTTAAAGCGGAAGCTGGTAAAAGGAGCTTCCCTCCAGAGTGTGAACTCTATCCCCACAGATCACCCCCTAGCTGCCAAACATGTTATCCACCACCAAGAAGAAAATGAACAAGATGAGACCCTTTTTCTCTGGGCTTCTAACACAAGTGTGTCTACGGTAGCTACTGATTTAGGAGAACCATCAGGAGACGAGGTAGAAATTAACAGAGGAAACATTTTACTTTCTATTTTAAGGACAAAGGCAAAGATGGCATTGGGGGAATTCAGAGCCCACTCACCTCGGGGGTCACTGTGCTGAGATGAGTCATGAGAGCGGGCACAGACACAATGTGGATGAGGAACGGCCGGATCAGATTGTCTGAAAATTGTGCAGCAATCACAGGGCTAGACACAGACATATCACCTCACTCAGACACGTTTAATGTGAACCTGGAACAAAAGAACAACCCTACCAACACCCCCAAATCCCTTGGAATTATGCTTCACAGGACTTCTAGGAAGACTGAAGGCTGAAAATGGGCCCATTCACTGGGGGAAGGTTGAATAAGTGATACTTTAGCCTATGACGCAGCTATGAAAAATCAATTTACTTAAGTTTTACTGACATGAGAGAATCCTCGTGCTATAATCAACTTTAAAAAAAAAAGCGGAATGAGAAACTATGTACACGGGAGAGGAGGATGGGGATAGTGACTGGAAAGGAGGAAAAGAGGGGCTTCTGGGGTGCTGCTACTGTTGTTCTATTTCACAGGTAGGGTGGTGCTTACATGGGTATGTTTACTGGGTGATAAGTCACCAATAACTCATACTTCAGTTAAGCAATTTATTCTGAATATACATCCAGATAATAAATGGAACAAGGTGAGTTTGGGAAGGTTCCCATGGGCCATTAATTTAAGAAATATATATTGATCTTAGAATATAAAAATGTGTTGAATATATGAAGCAAGTATAAAGAGTAAGGAATAAAAAGTGTGGGCTCTGGAGTCAGATGGCCCAGGTTTAATTCCAGGCCCTGCCCCTCCCGGCTGTGTGACCAAGGGCAAGTGACCTAACCTCTCTGGGCCTTAGCTGCCTCATTTATAAAATGGAGATACGAGAATGTGGTGAGGAGTCAGTTAATGTGTGTAGAAGTCTTAAAACAACGTGCGGCCCGTGAATGTTAGCTATTTGTATTATAGAACTTGGTGATCACATCTAAACATATCAGTTATGACTTCATAGACTTTTAATAGTAGTATCTACATATTGTATGACAAAACCATTGAATATCTTGTTTTACAAAGTCCTGGTCCTGTTCAATTACTTACAAATATTCAGAGGAGGAAAAAAAGTACACTATGCAAGAAAAAGGCTTTAGAACAGCCCGGCCTTAACAAGTGAGTCAATGGATTCTGACATATGGAAAGAAAAAACTTAAAATGATGGACGCTATTATATTCTCAAAGGAGAAGAAACGTGGTGGAATGACTAGATGACCCTCTTGGTGGATCACAGTGTGAACTGCAGCCACAGTGGGACAAGGGAAGGATGCTGGGACGGAAAGACGACTTGTGTTCTTGGGAGATGGAAGACAGGGGAGCTAGAGGATGCTGCTGCGCTCCTGGGCTCAGACGTCTGTGTGTCAATCCTCCGCTGTCTGTGACAGAGGAGAGGGTGGGCGATGCTGCTGGAATGAGCTGCTCAGGTGACTCAGGAGAGGGAGCTGCAGTAAACCTGATCTAGGAAAACATGTGTTACGACTCATTAAATACATCTCTATGTAACTCCTCTCAAAGTGTGTAACGAACGTATGACTGTTACCTAGATAATTTGTTCTACTTCTTTAATCATAGCATAACCGGTTGGATTCTGTTCCTGCTATGAAGGTCTAGCCTCTAGAGGTGTGCTGTCCAATGCAGTAGCCACTAGCCACATGTCAGGGGCTACTGAGCACATAAGATGTGGCTAGGCCAAATTCCTATGTTTTAAGTGTAAAATAGCCACCACTCTTTGAGGACTCAGCATTTGAGGACTCAGCACGGAAAGAAAAATTAATAAATTATCTAATTTCAATTAAAATAATTTAAAAGTATTGATTCCATGCAAAAATGATACATTTGGATATAGCAGTTTATATAAAATATATCGTTAAACTCAATTTCCCCTTTCTTTTGACTTATTTAATGTGGTTCTCATCATATTTCTATTGGACGGTGTACACCAGCCTTGTCCAATAGAACTTTTGGTGATGATGAAAATGTTTCACATTTGTGCTGTCAATATGGTTTTCAACTAGTCACGTGGCCCCCGAGCACCTGAAATATGGCTAATGAAACCAAGGAATTGAATTCTTAGTTTTAATAAATTTCCATTTAAACAGCCCCACGTGGCTAATGGTTAGTAGAAACCACAGTCTAGATCAGGTCGGCAAACTGTGGCCCACAGGTCAAAAACTGCCCACTGCCTGTTTTTTTAAATAAAGTTTTATTGGAACACACAGCCGTTCTCATTTGTGTATGTACTGTCTATGGCTGCTTGGCGGCTATAGTGGCACAGTAGTTGTGACAGAAGCTGCGTAGCCCACAGAACTGAAAATATTTACTAGCTGGCCTTTTGCAGAAAAAGTTTGCCAACCTATAATCTAGACCATCATTTTTCAAATTGGTGTTCCATGGAAAATGATTCCACAGGATAGTAACAGACATGTTCCATCATCTAAAACTTGGGCAAGAGTACTCCATGTTCAGATATGTTTGGGTCAAATCAGGTTAAACAAGCCCAAAGAGTTTGCTACCACAGGATCTGTCAGAGCTTTCAGCAGGAAGGTGCCTGGTGAATTACCAGGAAGAGGCAGACGGGCAGCTTTACCAAGCTGGTTTGACCACAACACTCCTTCTTTCCCAAATTATTATTATCTTGGGGATTAAGATGATCTCAGATTATCAAGCTATCTTATTAACAACTCTCCAAGTTACTGCTCCTTTCAACAGTTTAAGTATGTTCTGGACCCACTAACAAGCACAGCTCTTTACACTTGGCAGTTCTCAGACTTGCTGGTATGATTTCTATCAGGAAATATTTAGCTTCTTACGTACTTTACATCTCCAAACTGACTAAGTGAAGATAAATATCACATCCTCTCTGGTCCTCCGAACTCTAGTGTCTTAAACCCGTGTTCGCAACGCTATTCCCTGAATCCTTTCACCCTGCCCTTTGCTGGGCCTCTTTCAGCTCTTAGGTTTCCTTTATCAATTAAAAGCTCAAAAGGAAAAATGGTCATATCTTGGCCCCTGGCAGAATAAAAGCAATTCATTTTGAATAGCTTCCCTCAAATCATGATGCAAAAACATTCAAGGGTACAGCCGGAAGATTAAGAACAGGGCAGTCACAGATGTGTCATTTTCATCAAGAACAACACTTCCTGTAAATTCTAACAAAGTGGGCAAGCCCGTACCTAATACCAGTAACAAGAGAAGAAAAGCAGGAGGAGCAGGCCTTCAGAAGCAAGCTGGCTCCTCAGGCGCAGTTTCTTACTCACCGCATTGCTAGGGAAAAGGCTGCTGTTAAAGTGCCTTTGGACAGACAAGGCCGGGGTCTCGCCAGGCCACGGGTTAACAATACCTGCAAAGAACACTGTAATTGGTCAGGGGGCGGCGCCAACTTTATATTCATGTGCACGTAAAAAATGTACAGTAAGTGCTTCAGATAAAAAACTGTATTGGAATGTTTCTAAAAAAAATGAAAGAAAAGCAATGGGTGTGTATGGAGGTTCACTGTACCACTCTCTCTCTCTAGTTTAAATATTACACTTGAGTTTTAAAAAATAATAGTTAAAAAAATTAGCAGCCGATAAGAAGAACACCAGATTTAAAATCTCAATTATTTTAGAAGCAATTCAGAGTTATGGCATCAAGTAGACTCTTCCACTGAGATGAACTGTTGAGAATCCACCTTTGGTTGCCACAGCACCTTGCAGGGTTGTCGTGAGGAGAAAGTGAAACCCAACCAGGAAACAGCCCATCTCAGTGCCAGGCCAGAGGACAGCCTAGATCAACGTCACTTCTCAAACTCAAGAATTCCAAAGTATCAATACTTTTCAACAGTGATTAGTTACATTTCTGACAATTCCCTGGATGTACGAACTGGCATGATAACATGCAGTGTGGACAGAAGGCTGTTTGAGGACTCAGAGCTAGAAAGACGATTCCAGACACCAACCAAGGAACCCGAGGGAATACATCCTGAGACCTCCTTCCTGAGTTTAAGTCTCAAATGACTGCATTATCCTCATAGTCAAAAATGTAGCACAGTGAAGGGGTCCCAGTCACTGTCCTCCCTTCACAGAAATCGAGAGGGTCTCAAAGCCGGGGTCGGGGAGGGAGGAGAGGGCGCTTCCTGCAGAAAGCGCTTCTGTGAGGAGGGCAGCAGATAGGCCGAAACCAGAGGTAAAAACCCAAGTTCAGGTATGGAGAGTGAGTCCCACATTAGGGATGGGGTCACAGACCTGCAGCACAGAATAAAATCCATGCTGGTTGAGATGGCCCATTATATTTGCACAAATGTGGTTCATGGCTGGTCGAAGACTCTCACCTAAACAAAGAAAAAAGTCTGAGAAAAAAAATCTCTGGCCATAACGTGAACAGCTTACATGCCCTAGGTCCCAGGCCGTAAGGAAACGAGAGCTCCTCTGGCTTGCCTTCCTGCTCCCCTTGGGTCTGGCACCAGAGGACAGGGAGACGCCACATCTCCAGAATTCTCTCTCCTGCAAGGCCCGGCGGAAGCGTAACCTCTTAGGGGACGGGGCCTCTGGTTTCCCAGACGTATCATCCCCGGCCTCCAAGCTCCTGCAGCACATTTTCTACTTCCCTCCGAGGGCCTGGCACTTTCTACCCCCGGTGGCTACCTCCTCTCCCCACTGGGATACAAGCCCCCTGGCAGGGCCAGAACGCACCGAGTTCTAAATACCCCCCCAGAGTCCAGGATCATGACTTAAATGAACCCTCCTTCCTGGCCTGGAGCCTCGGCACACAGTTTCCTCTGCTTCAGAGTCCTGCCCCACCTCTGTGCTCTGCAAACTCCACCTCCCCCTGCAGCTCTCAGCTCAAATGTCACTTCTTCGGGAAAGGCCGAGCCCCACACAAGGCAAGGCCTCCCTCCCCACTGCACTCTCGTTTCTCCTGGGCTCTTCCTTCCAAGCGCCCCTTGTCACACTGTTGTCGTGACCTACACACCCACGTATACTACTCAGATATTCATATATATACGACCTCTCTTCAGTGTCTGTCTCCTCCCCACCCCACCAGACTCAGGTGCTGGGAGGAAGGGCAGGCACACAGAGTTCAGCACCTAAAGCCCCTGGAGGGCAGTGACCTCTCCCCTATCTCCAGTGCCTGCAGAGCATCTGGCACAAAGCAGGCTACTGGGTGAATGGATAAAGTGAATGTATGAAACATGTAAGGCCGAGTTCAGTGTTCAAGGAAGAAGGCAGCTTTACCATGCAATTTTATGGGCAAAATAGAATTATTTGCTGCCGCATATTCTCCAAATGAAATGATGAGGCTTAAGTGAATATTATCAATCTGAAGGCTGAAGTGCTGTGGGAGTTGTAACAAATGAGCTCAGAGGGACTGTGCCTTCAAACGTAAATTCCAAGAAGGGAGAGAGCTGAGCACGTGATACTGAACTTATCCTAGATACCATAGTGCAACGTCTCCATGTGTGTGGTTCTAGGGCCTTCCCTGAGGTTTGTGGCAGCAAAAACACTTCTTGAAAAGGTCCCCGAACTCTCCATGGAAACGCTACTTAGGAAAGATTTTGAAGCAAGTCCCACAGACCTTTTCCCCGGAGAATTTTCCATGTTGAAGTGTCTGTAAAGGTGACAAGCATCGTGAGGTACAGTGTGATGAGTTTGGAGTCTTGTAAAATTTCAGGCTAAAAACAATAAAGAGAGTAAGGTTAAGACACACACCCTCCAGTCCAAGAGAGTAGAGCAACCGTTTTACAGCTTTCTGAATGCAAACCAATGAGTCAGGATTCTAAGTCTTTATTCTTTTTCTCTTGAGGAATGACCACTCTAAGAGTTAAACAACAGAGATTTCAGCACACCAGTGCTTGACCATAGAATTGAAATACTCTTGGAAATGGAGAATTGAGAATTCTTAGAAAACAAGATGACCAGGGCTGGCCTGCTACATGTATGCATTCAGTATTTAACATATGTATGCATGTACACTGGAGCAACAGAGTATAAATGCAATTGAACATAACAAGGACTCTGGGCTCAGACTTTTGGCTTCACCACTTACTAGCTGTGTGATCTTGGGCGAGTTTCTTAACCTCTCTTTACTTCAGCTTCCTCCTCTGTTGACTAGGGACAGTAACACTGCTTCCTTCGTTTAGTTGTTGTGAGAAATAAATGGATTCATGCATATAAAGCGCTAAGAACAGTGCCTCCCACACAGAGAACACTATGTATTGATACTACTGGCTATTACTATAATGATGACTATAATTCTTGCTTGATGCTGGGTCAAGGTCAAGAGAGCCATTCACAAGTGCCTTGAGAGAGATGCCTGGGAATGGATCACTGGGTTCTCTGGGGACATCTGCTCCATTGCTCAGTTACTACCAGAGTCCTTGCCAAGCCTCTGCCCCTGAAACTTCTCCCTCCCTACGTGCAAAGTGGAAACGGCTGCTGTTTGTACACACTCACACCCCTGCCCACCTTCCCATAACACAAGGGTGGGCACTGGACCAGGCAGGCCTGGTGGCAGTACCCCACCCATCTTGCCACTGTGACCAGTTCAGGGTTGAGACCAGGATCCCACCGGACCTTTATGAGTCCTCCCAGATTTCTGAATCGATGGGGGAAGCCTCCCTTTTGTCTTTGGTCAAGACAGAGTCAGGATGTGAGGCTAGAACTGCCAGCTGCCATGATTAGAGTGGGAGAAGACAAGGTGATTCCAAAAGGGAGCACACATGAAAGAAGGAAAGAGAGGGAAAATCCAGAAGCCCCCTGGCTCTAGTATGTATTACCAGCTGCACTCATGTTGGGTTTCTGCACTGTAACAAGGGGCCTGACTAGTATAATTATGCCAGCTACAAAGTATCCACTATATCAAAAGCACTGAAAGGAAGACAAGATTCCCTGCCGTCAACACTGTGGTAAGTGCAGGTCAACGTTCAAAATACCGTGCATCAAAGAAGCTCTCAAGTTGATAACAGCATCTAACTCACTCTCTCTGGGAACAGGGGCTCCAGTAATTCTTTACTAGACTCCAACTGATACATCACAAAGGTATAACCTATGAGGGAACCACGAGGACTCTGAAAATACATTCTACAGGCCTCAAGTGGGAGGGATAGATTTACAGTCTTGTTTTTATTTTTTACCTTGAGCTGCTCAAGAAACTCACAGCAATACCACATAACGTCTTTGATCTGTTTAATCCATAGGAGGGTGAGATCCTTGGAAAGAGCCAGGGACACGTACCATACCTACAAACAGGAAAAAGAGAAATGTAATGGGCAGTTACAGGGATCAAATGACACACATTCCAGCTACTGGAATGGGACCAATTAGCTAGGTCCAGAGCCAGATAAGGCAGGGGGATGAAAACAAAAATAAGCAGCAAGGAGGACTTATTTTCTTTCTTTTTTTTTTTTTTTTTTTTTTTTGCGTTACACGGGCCTCTCGTTTGTGGCCTCTCCCGTCGTGGAGCACAGGCTCCGGATGCGCAGGCTCAGCGGCCATGGCTCACGGGCCCAGCCGCTCCGCGGCATGTGGGATCTTCCCGGACCGGGTCACGAACCCATGTCCCCTGCATCGGCAGGCAGACTCTCAACCACTGCGCCACCAGGGAAGCCCAAGGAGGACTTATTTTAACACTAAACCCAAAGGTAAAACTAGCCTGGTAAGTGGATTTACCATCCTGAGTATGAGGCAAGAGCAGCACACAGCTTCTTGGATAACGCAAAGACTAAGGGATTCACCTGCACTTTGTTAATGTTTTCGATCCATTACTTACTCACACATGGGTGTGAACATGCAGAGTCATACACAACAGTCAGAACATTCAACAGGAATTTTCAGAGGTAAACAGGCCAGCTTGAGTGGTCGTGGGAGACTTTCTGGCTTCCGCCCCACTTACCTTGGGTTCATTCTCAACATCCATGCTGCTCAGGATGCAGCGACACAACTTCTCAAATCTCTGCAGAGAGGCAGGATGGGGGTTATAAATTCTCACAATGAATGGAGAAATCAGAAAGCATCCGTGGACCCCTGGCATGGATGTGCCGGCCTGACGCCAGATGACTCACATCGGGATCCTATTTAATTCCGACTTGTAAACGTGGAGACCGAGGATCAGAAAGCCTAAGGAAAGGCTCTCAAACTGGTGACCCGCAGGCAGGATGAGCCCTACATGTGTTTTAGACTGGGGCTCCTTTTGAAAAACAAGATCAACCTGGCAAACTGGGCCTGGATTCCTGCAGTCTAGCAGCTGTCTCCTAAATTGTGCTCAGCCATTTGCCATTTTGTAAGCACCACGGATGCTGACTTTTGCCTCACAAACTGTCATATCATCACTTTCATCCTGAAATGCGAAAGCAAGAAAAGTGGTACACCCTGGCTGTACCAACCCTGGATCCACCCTTAAAAGAGGTGTGGCCCTGGCTGCTGCTCTACCAGACTGAGCTGTGGTTTCCTCCTCTGTAAACGGGCGTCACCTCCCTGCGCCTGCCTGTCCTCATCTGCGTGACTGCGTTTACTGCCAGCATCCTCCTCTCTCTCTCCTGCTGGGCTACAGGCTCCTCAAGGGTAGAGACCTTGCCCACTTTGTTTCCTTCTGGGGCCCCGTACCCAGAAGAGGGTCTGGCACAATGTGAAGCTTAGCAGTAATGGATGCCTAATCCCCAGGAACACAGAGGCCCTCCTCAAGGGTCTCCATTAGTACTGATACAGATGACTAGCTGCTCCCCTGGAATTTTACTTTCTAGGCTGATTTTTCTAATTCCACAGGTAAAACTAGCCTGTTTTGTTTGGTTTGCAGGATTTTAAGAGAAATTTCAAATTAGTGGCCAATTTTTACAAATTAGAAAACTGAGTGTCAAAGAGCTCTGGAGTGGCTTTAAAAAAATCAGAGTATCAGTCCCGCAATGGCTGGAGCAGAGGAGCGGCCACCCCTTTGATGGCACACCACAGCCCACCTCTTCCTCCAATGTCCTCACCACCGCCTGTCAGTTACCATTTATTATGACTTGTGCCATGTTGTGTCTCATAAATCTGCTAACCTACGCATCTGAGGACAAGTGCCTGTAAGAGTCAATGTGAAAACAATCGTGATGATTCCCAGCACTGGGCATAATCCCTATGAAACAGGTTCCAAGAAAACAAAAGGGGCAGGATGTGGGGGTAACAGAACCTGTCTCACAGAGTTGCTGTCAGGACTAAATGAGTTAATATCTATCAAATACTTACAAAAAGATCTGACACATAAGCACGATGTGGGTTTGCTATTATTATTTTACCTCATCATCCTCTTTAATTCTGAACAAGAACAGCAGTTTCCTGGCAGTCTTAAAAATACACAGTGCACTTCTTTTACTGGACCCAGAGTCATCTGCTTTAAAAAACTCATCAATCTCTCTCCTAGGGAGGGAAGGGTAAAAAAAGACGTTTTAAATTAGGAGTTCATAGCAGCTGGAAGGCTGTTCAAGAACTGTTAAGAGAAAAGCAATCGGTTTGTTTTTTTTTTGCTATGAATTGGAAACAAAAGAAAACGTGCTGAGGAGCTCCTGACACCCACCTGATTTCTCTTTGCAGTCGACGCCGACAGAGAAAACTCCGTACATGGGCCTGAATCTCCACAGCTGCCCTCTCCCGCTCCTTCTGCACCAGCCTTTCCTCTCGAGCCTGACGGGCTCTATCAATGAACCAAGCTCTCGAGGTCTGAGAAACAGTGAACATGTTTGCAAACTTGCACAAACCCTGCAAAGAAAATGGCAAGTGGCTGATGTAGGTCATTATACTAAAAACACTCACGAAAAGGGGCTCAGGAGCAAAGGGCAGGAAGGGACTTGGGCAGCAGCAGAAAGCTACTCGGGACCCCCCAGCTCCCTCCCAAATGGCTGATAGCTGTCCCCGCACAAGTCCCAGCTTCCTGTCGGCTCCTTTCATGCAACTCCTCAGACCAGCGATGCTTTTTCCTGTATTAAGTTATCACATTTTTTTAAGAGAAACAACAGAGTGCCTGGCATAGGGTCTGGGCTCTGCAATGGTTTAATGAATAAACAAAGCATGAATCAATTCCAACCACAAAGCCCTAACTCAAACCAGGCATCCTCTAAGTCAAAGGTCTCTGGATATTTCACTGAGCAGTCAACTTTTATTTTGCCAAGTAAAGACTTGAGGGAAAAACATTAAACATAATTATTTACTGTCACCATTATTTTATTTATCCATTCACTCAACAAATATTTACTGATACCTACTTTGTGCCCAACACAAAAGAAGCCTTTCATTTTTTTTTAAAGGGCCATTTAAACACTAAAGCAGCCAAAGGTACATGATTCCAGAATGCCAGACAATCCATTAAATCGAACATGTTTGGTTTTAGGCATAACTTATTCTGCTGTCCTCACCGTTCCCATCCTGCCAAGGGCTGAGGAAGACGTTAGAGTAGAAAGGCCCCCATCCACAGACTGGTATTTTTGGACTCTAAATTAGCCATTACATTTTAATCTAAATCATCAGTAACTGTGTTTTCCCAAAGGGATGGTTTTGGCTATCAGCCTAGAGCACACAGCACTGGTCCACAGAGCCTCCCACACTGAGATGATGTCTTTAGATGCTTGAAAACTTTGTCATTCTATCCAAAATATATAATCAGACCAGCTGACATGGGCACTGAAATGAAATACTCAGAAATCTAGACTTCTTGTAAACCATCTCTTTACCAGGTTACCTCACTCAAAGCAGTGTCCACGTGAAAACATCAAGGATAAGAAGGCTCCTCCCATGTCAACACATCGGGAGACCTCTGTGGCACCTGTTCGACATTGATTCACATCTGTTAAACAGTAAGGCTTTTCCTACACGTGGGTCTCTCATCAGTAATTCTCAAGACAAACGAACATGGAGACGGTCCTTCATGGGGTGTCGGGGGTGGGGGAGGAAGCAGAAGAGAGAGCCTCTTCCCAATAGTAAAACAGGAGGTTGCACACAAACTGTGACTAAGTACCTGTAAGACCATCTTGAAACTTTTACCTGATGATGGGAGGGAGCGTGAGAAGACAGGCAATAAAAAGGTACCAGTCTTCCAAACCATTCACTCTGCCCCAGAAGTGGAAGTCTGGAGCACTCACCTGAGGACCTGCCGGTGATGCAGAAATGTCAGGTAATCAGTCATTAGTGATTTTGCACAGGGCTCACAGCTGAGGACATCTTCTCATTTCAGAGGAGCTTGTGTTTTCTGGCAGAAGCAGAAGAAAAAAAATCCAGATTTAGGATTAGTTTTCTAGGTAGGCATCATATACCTTCCTCACTGAGAAAAAGTAATAAAAACAGTGCAAAAACATCTGTGTCCTCTCTAGTTAATGTTGGATCTAAATGGTAGACGTATCTCCCCAGTCCTCACAGTTGAAAGGGAACAGGTTGAGAATAAGCCCAAAGAAGTTGCTGAATTAAAGCTGTAAATGTTTTGTGATGGCAACTAAGAATAACAGAGGGGATGACACGTTTAAAAGCCATTGCAAATTATGCTTGACATTTTCAGCAAGTTGGAAAAATATTTATGTCTAAGAAATGAAAAGGAGGCTGGCTGCGAACCAACACTGCTACAGAGTCCAAGGTCATACTGCTTGCCACACGACAGGCCAGTAAATCGAGAGACGAGTCGATGGGGCAAGGAACAGCGATTTTATTTGGAAAGCCAGCAAACCGAGAAGATGGTGGACTCATGCCCCAAAGAACCATCTTGCCTGAATTAGAATTCAGGCTTCTTTTATACTAAAAGGGGAGGGAGGAAAGTCAAACATTTCCTGGTTCTGGTCAGCCTCCAGAGGGGACGTGTTAATTTCTTCCTCCCTGCAGTCATTCAGAGGTGGGCCTGGTCAGGATGTTTCCTGTGAGCTAAACAAAGGTATTTTAGCTTAATGCTCATTACCTGGGAGGCAGGGTTCCCAGAGGTGGGCAATTATGTATAATTTAAGTTTACAGGCAACATCCCTTTAGTGATTAACTTGTAATAGAATACAAAGGGTTCTTCCCTATTACAACATGATCCTAATTACATAACGAAAGAGAAAAAATCACGTGCGCAGGTAGAGACAAAACTGGGGGGAAAAACACATTAGGAATGGTTGTTTTAACTAATGAATATAACAAAAGAGAAGCAGACTCACAGATACAGAGAACAACTGGTTACCAGTAGGGCGAGAGAAGGAGGAAGGGGCAGTATAGGGGTAAGGGATTAAGAGATACAAACTGTAAGGTATAAAATAAAGTACAAGGATCTTTTGTACAACATGGGGAATATAGCCAGTATTTTATAACTACAAATGGAGCAAAACCTTTAAAAATTGTGAATCACCATATTATACACCTGTAACATATATAATATTGTACACCTGTAACTTATATATATTGTACATCAACTATACTTCAATATTAAAAAAAAAAAGAGTGGTTGTTTTGAGATAGGGGAACTGTGGGAAATTTTGCTTCCCTAACTAGTCTGTTTTTCGAACTCTCCATAGAAGGCATGTGGTAGCGTGACATGGCACTGTGAGTCAGAGCTGGAGCCAGCCCCTAGCTCTGCCGTGTACCGCGGGGGGAGATATCTGGGAGTCGTTCTGTCTTGTCTGTTAATCAGCTTAGAGGCCGATCATGAGCACTGAATGAGATGATGACCTCAAGCACCTATAGAGGTGGCTGACGGGGCGCACAGTCAGTAAGTCTAATTGACGTATTATTTTTATAGACACAAAGATTTTCTTTTTTAAAACTCTTCAGCAGAGGCCCTCATCTGTACAGGCACTATGGTTCTCTGGGTAGGAAATAACAGTCACCCGTTAAGAGTTTTTTCTATCCCTGGGTGTACTAAGACTCACCAGTCCTGTCACTTGGGCTATGAGCCCTGGGCGCTGTTTATATTGGGGAACAGCTTCAGGGTCCTGAGAGCTACAAACAAGCTGGCCCAAGCCATGAGCACAATGGTATACTCTTTCCTTAACGTGGAGACAGTCCCTCTTGGGGGGCAGGGGGAGGAAGGGGAGGGAGCAGAAGGAGAAGAGAGCACTTTTTCCCAATAGAAGAACAGGAGGTTGCATGCCAACTGTGACTAAGTACCTCTAAGACTATGTCAAAACTTCACTTCTCCCAGCAGGCCCTGCAGGATAAGATCCCTTCCTTGAGATCATCATCCCCTTGGCAACGCTGTATGTTGGTTTCTGTTTACACATAATGGTCTATACTTTGCAGTTCTTCAAATTCTTTCCTATTCACCTCCTCTACCTGCATAACATCTATTACAGTTCATCAATCAAATAAAAACACATCAGAAGTATTTATTAAGTACTTACTCTGCTAAATGCCCTGGAGAATCAAAGAAAAGGCTGTGCATAGAAAAGGCTGTGAGTAGCAGAGAAAGCCTTGGGTCAAAGTAGCCCTTAGTTCTTTCAAGTTCTGGTTCTACCTTATTTGGCCAAGTTACTTATCCTCTCTAGGCCTCAGTTTCCTTATCTGTAAATTGAGGATAATAATAGTACCTGTCTCCTAGAGTTGCTAAAAGGATTAAATGAAAATTTACCCTTCTTGTATCTCGATTTAGTCATCAGGATACTGTGATTAGATTAAATGGGAAAATGTTAATAAGGAGTATCTGAAAGCAGATAGCAGGTAAGTGAGCTTTACCGTTCTGTCCCTAAGTTTACAATCCGGTTAGGGAAACAAAAATGTTATAGGTGGAAAGATAAGGAAACAAGAGATTGTTGATAACCAAGATGGTCTGAAAAGCAAAAGGAAACATGTTGATTTGAGTACCCACTGCTTGTCAAGTCCTTTCTATGTGATCTCATCTAAAAAGAGCAACCCTATAAGATCATTTAATACCTCCCATAATCTCATTTAATATCTCCCATAATCCCAAAAGGGGCAGAGTCAAGATTTTAATACTGAGTCAGGACTCTTCTCTACTTCTATAGTTCCATGAGACTGTTCAAAATCAATCTTTTCTGGATCAGGCCAACTTCATGGAGCACTATGAAAGAGCCTGACAGTCTAGAGAGTGTAGTCCAAAGGTGAAGCACCATATATAACTGCTGTCTGAGCCCAAGGCAATTTTCCGTCTATGGTGGGAATAGCTGGGCAGCTAGGTTGAATGACCTGGTTGAATGACCATTTGTTAGGGGTGGACCATGGATCAGACACTGTACAAATATTTAACCACCTCTGTCTTTTCAGCTCTATCAGGTCTCAACAGTCTAACTTTCTTAAGAATAAGCAACAGGTTTTGAAGGCTACAGCCTATGTAGGTGCATGCTTTCAAATCCCACCTTCACACAGAGAAAATGAAATGTAGAAAGGGACATGACTTGTCAGAGGTTACTAGGCTCCTGAATTTGAACCCACTTCTAACCCCAAAGCAATTATTTAAGTGTAACAGAGAAGACCCAGGGACGCCACTATTCACGGAAGGCAAAGAAAAATCGAGAATGCAAGGCTGCCCATGGGGCTAAAAGTCAAATTACTACCAAGCTTTCCTTTATTGGTATCATTAACACCAGCTACTTCCATTGAGCGCTGAATGTCAGACATGGTTCTAAAAGTTTAATTACACAACACCCTTTGGGACACGAGCTAATTACTCCATTTCACAGAGTTGGAAACTGGGCTCAGAGAGGAGAAAGAATTCACCCAAGGTTACAGTGAGTAGGGTTCGAACTCCGGTTTGGGTGACTCCTGCGGCCCGGCGTCTTTCCCCGGCATCAATAACCACAACAACAAATCTTTTTCGTCCAGCGCTACTCCTATTATAAAGGCCTATTACCCCTTTTAATCTCATTGGCCCCAAAGATAAAAAGGTCACGGAGAACCCCTCCCCACCCCCCACCTGAACCCGAAAGCCAGCCCCCAGCACCTGCCCCTCCGACCAGGAGAAGCAGGGACCCAGCCCCAAGGGCACCTCCCTCCAAGTCCCCGGCCTCACTACCCAGAGAACCCACAACCCTGTTGCCACTCGCTACCCACAGGCCGTAGACCTTTATCCGCTCGAGGCCCCCGCGCTCGGGGTCGGGGCCGTAGTTTACCACCGCCTCAGCCCAAGACCCCCGAGCTCTGCCTGACCCGGGGCAGCAGCCGAGGCCCGACCGCCATCTTGCCCCGGGATGTTCACTCTGAGAGCTCCGCCGGGAAACAACTATCCAGTTCCGGTAAACGACAGTTCCGAAGAGCTTCTTCGTCCGGAAAGGAAAACCTCCCTGCACCTTGTCCTCCTCTATGGAAGCCGAAAAAGCGGAGCATTAGGAGCGGGATAAATGCCTGACCCAGCCGAGAAGAGATGCAACCCATTCCAACCAGGGAACTTTGAAGGAAAGCGGCCGATATCTAGGAGTACAACGGACCCTTTAGGAAGTTGTCCTCTGCGGGGCGGAAGTGGCATGGCCGAGTGCGGAAATCCTCGCCCCGGCCCCGCCTCCGCCCTAGGCTCACGCGAGTTGGGTGTTTCCTGTCTTTCTTAGTCCGGGTTTGGAGACTCCGGCGTCCTCCGGCTTTTCATGGTAAGGAGGGCGTAGCCCGCGGACTGGGGTCTCTGGGCGGGCGAGGGAGCGGGACAGAGGTAGAATAAAGGGGGCAAGGACCGAGAGGAAGGGGTTTGATGAGGGGCTGTCGCGATAGGAGAGAGGCGGTTGGGGGAATGGATGGGGGGCGAGGCCGGGGGTTGGGGAAGGGCTCTGGACGGAGAAGTGTGTGTAGGGGACTGCTGTCCCTGGCTGTTGGGGGATCCGGGAAAGGGCATTTGGGCTCGTGGAGTAGATATGTGCATGGATGAGTGGGGGGGGCAGTCTCTGAGACTTCAGCGCTGGTCGGAAATGAGAATTGGTGATTGTAAAGAGAACAAAGAGATGTCACTGAAGGTAGACATCTGGAGTGGAAAATGAGGATTTGGGCAGGGCTGTGAAGGAGAATGGGTAATTTATGAGAGGGCGAAGTGGGATTCCTTGGAGCGGAGTGTTCGGGGTTTTTGGAAGTTATGCTAGAGTCGCTGGGTTTCGGTGAAGTGGGGATGAGGCTTACAAGTGCGTCTGAACACACGGGCCAGTGGAGCGGAGGAAAGAAACCGAGGGAGCCCGCCGGTGGGCGTGTGCTCGGTGCTGGGAACTCCGCGGAGGTATGATGCCAGGGTCCCGAGGTCAGGGTACCTTCGCCACGGAATCCAGCGCCTTAATTGGCGCCTGGGTACCTATCTAGTCACTTGCGTCGAGACCCGGGGTGGCCACAGCTAAGGAGCTGGGGATCCCTCACACTCTTCTAGCTGTAGAAAGTTTATCTGTGCTTGGAATCCTTCAAGGGTCTGTTCTTGAATAGCCCTTTTTCCCTGGGTGGGAATGACCAAAGTTCAGCCCAGACCCTCTTTTTACTTGTTTGCTCCAAGTCTTTAACCTGGCAAGTGCAGTCTTTAGGGAACACCGGTCCCAAGGCCAATGTTGAAGAAAAAAATGATTCAACCCGTATCTGACTTTGAACAGCTCCATTTTGTGCAAAGTAAGTTCCACTTGAGGGAGAGAAGTCATTAAAGCAGTGGTTCTCAAACGGTGGTCCCCAGACCAGCAGCATCACCTGGGAACTTGTTAGAAATGGCCAAGTTTTCTAGACCTACCAGACTACTGAGTCAGTCTCGGGGTGGGGACCAGCAATCTGTTTTAGCAAGCCCTGCAGGGGATGAGTGATGCTTTCTTGATTTGGGCTCTGTAATGAGAGGTGCATGAGAGTGGGAGTCAGAGGATCCTAATAGTTCTGGTACTTACTTTTCTCCCCTTAAAAATGGGAGTGATGATAACGTTTTCCTCACTAGCCTGAAAGAAATAGGCCAATCGTTTGTGTACACAACACAGGAAGAGAAAGTAATTCGACAGAACTCTTGGAAATATCAGTGGCTGTCCTGTAAGTTTTGGATGCAAAATAATGCTACAGTTATGGGGTTGGTTGAATTTCTTTTTTATTTTTTTCATAAATTTATTTATTATTTTTGGCTGCATTGGGTCTCCATTGCTGCGCGCAGGCTTTATCTAGTTGCGGCGAGCAGGGGCTACTCTTCGTTGTGGTGCGTGGTCTCTAGGCGCCCGGGCTTCAGTAGTTGTGGCACACAGGCTCAGTAGTTGTGGTGCACAGGCTTAGTTGCTCTGCGGCATGTGGGATCTTCTCGGACCAGGGCTCAAACCCGTTTCCCCTGCATTGGCAGGCGGATTCTTAACTACTGCGCCACCAGGGAAGTCCACTGGTTGAATTTAGTTTTGTTGAAATGGAACAGCAGACCTTTGAGTTGTAGAAGTACCCTGATTTGGAGGGTAGGGGGAGTTTTATAATTAGCCTCAAGACAGTGACTCTTAGCTAGTTAAAGAAACACCTGAGCTTTGTGGCTGCACATTAAAATCACCTGAAGAGCTTTTTTTTTTTTTTTGCGGTACGTGGGCCTCTCACTGTTGTGGCCTCTCCCACTGCGGAGCACAGGCTCCGGACGCGCAGGCTCAGCGGCCATGGCTCACGGGTCCAGCCGCTCCGCAGCATGTGGGATCCTCCCAGACCGGGGCACGAACCTGCGTCCCCTGCATCGGCAGACGGACTCTCAACCACTGCGCCACCAGGGAAGCCCTGAAGAGCTTTTTAAACACTAGTTTCTGAGTTGCCGTGCCCTTCCCCAATTTGATTAATTGTTCTGGGTGAAGCCAAGGAATCACCACTTTTTAAGTGCACCCAGGTGATTCCAGTACAGCCAAGGCTGGGAAGCTCTGGCCTCAAGGACAACTTGAGCAAAAGGGAAACTACACTAAATACTTAAACATTTATTCCTTGAGGGTTATTCTGAAGATTATGGCTTTAACTTCATTTTACAAGTTAGGAAGCTGAGACTCGGTGAAGCCATTTGTCTGAACATCACACAGAACTGCAGGTTTAGGTTTGCTGAACTCTTATTCAGACTTTCTACACACATCTCCAACACACACACACACACACACACGCACGCACGAGACAGTTCTACAGAGAGAGATAGAGGAAACTTCGAAGGGTGAGGGATTTGGTGCCTTTTCTCCTGTTGTACTTGCCTGGGTCTCCTTTCGAGTCAGAGGTTTTACCCCTTAGGCTGATTTTTATTTTTTAAGCATGCGTATACAGTTGCTTCTTGTCTGTGTGCGGCATGAAGCTGTGAAGCAGGGGCCTGCTTTTGTTTCCGATTTGGTTTGTTTTTCTGTGTGGTCAGAAATTCATAGGGCTTATAGAGCCAGAGGTTGGGGAGCTGCTCCAAGACCAGGAAGTTAAATGTAGGCTGATTGGAGTGGGGCGACACAGAACTTTTAGAACAGCGGGTTGAAATCTTGGCTGCACATTGGAATCACCTAGGGAGTTGGAATTCTAAAGTGCTATTGCCTAGCCACACCCCCAGACCAATTGCATCAGAATTTCCCTGAGTAAGGCCCAGGCATCAGGATTTTTTTTAATGTGGAGAGCCACTGTTTAGAATCAGCAGCAGTATGCTCAGGAGAGGTGGGAAAGCGAAGCCTGGACTTACTGATCTAACTGGAATAAACTTCTGATTGAGTAGAATCAGTCCCCAACACTGCAAGTGTTAATTACCTCTGTTTCTTGTAACCAGTTGTGCTCTCTCCTGCCTCACCTCCCCAACCTCATTAACGATGAAACAAAGGCAGGATCCCAGCGGGGATGGCTGAGGAGGCCTCCGAAGAGAGGTTTGCTGTGAGAGGCTCATTGTCTACTGCTTTGTGTCCTCCGCTCCCTGCGACTCAGGCTTAGGGATGAACACAGCCAGAATCTTTTTTCCAAGGGCCTCTCCTAGTATTGAAGTGACTGGCCTTTAGAAGGGTGGGCTCTGGAAAGGTTCAGGGCTTTCTCTGTCTACTTGGAAGTCTCAAGCTAGATCAGGATGGTTTCTGCCTTTCTCTCTTAGTGTTTCGGTCGAATGTCAGTAGACCTGGAAATGGACTTAAAAGAGAAGATAATTTGAGACTTGGAGCGCATTCCCAGATCATCGTAGTTTGAGTGCTTTGTGTTGTTCTGAGGCAGGGGCTGGGCTGAGTGCTCTCTGGGACCTCGCAGCCCTGGAAGGTGTGGCCGCTGTCCCCACTCGCTAGACGGGACTAGACTCAGACAGCTGGTAAGTGGCAGGACTTGGGGCCTAAACTCAGGTCTGACTTCCAAACCCAAGCTCTCAGCCACACATGACCTCCTGTCTTTCTTTCAGAGCTTTTTTGTACTTTCTGAAGAATGGGGGGTGGGGCCCCCTTTCTCAATTTCTGTGTCATAGCTCTGTATATACCAAGCATGACCATTGATAAAACCATGGGCTTGGGGCCAGGCAGGACTTGCCCACATCCTTCACTCGCTTCCTCATAAAGACACCTCCGTCACCAGTGCACTTGGAGAAGTGACTGATTGTCTGTGGGCTGAGGTATCCAAGTCCACAAAATGAAGATAGTGATAACTGTCTTCCAGCATTGTTTGGATTTAAATGGTAGTATGTGGTGATAGAAATTAAAACGGTGGTATCTCCTGGAAGGGAGGAGTGGGAAAGGGTCAGGGAGGGGCTTTCTGGAGTGATGGAAATGTTCTCTATCTTGATTTGAGTAGGGGCTACATAGATGCATAAGTTGACCCAAACTCATCAAACTCTTAGAACTTAAAATACACTTTAGTGTATGCAGATTATCTTTAAAAAGGTAAGGAGGGGCTTCCCTGGTGGCGCAGTTGTTGAAAGTCCGCCTGCCAATGCAGGGGACACGGGTTCGTGCCCCGGTCCGGGAAGATCCCACATGCCGCGGAGCGGCTGGGCCCATGAGCCATGGCTGCTGAGCCTGTGCGTCCGGAGCCTGTGCTCCGCAACGGGAGAGGCCACAGCAGTGAGAGGCCCGTGTACCGCAAAAAAAAAAAAAGGTATTGGAAAGCCAAAAAAGTACAGCACATAAAATTATTCTTTATGACTTTTTTTGTCTGTTTCACGGTAAGTGCCTTACAAAATGCCGTACCATTTCCCAAAAACATATTCATTTTTGTATAAATTTAGATCTGAAATGGGTGCTTAAAAAAGTATTTCCAGTTGGGGGCAAATTTCCTTAACTAACCCCCTCCCCCCAAAAAAACTCCCAATCCATAATTATAAGCTTTTCTTTCCCCCCTGCTCCAGGTCTTCAGAGTTTTCTGAAACTCTTTACTCCCATAAGCCATTTCTGCCATCAAATGGACAACGTGTCTTTCTGGGGGAAATGATTGGTCATAACTGTTAGTGGCAGGTCTCTGAGGACTGATTTCACATGAAAGCTAGGAGGGAGGCATCACTGCTTCCTCTTGGCCTCTGTCTTTTGTGTTTGGCATCAGGCCACAGAGACCCCAGGTGAGCTAAGCCTGAACTTTTGAAAACTTAACCTTCTTGTGATGTTTTCACTTGGTGAACGAAGCAGGAACAGTTTCTTGAGAAAACGCCTTTCTCTCCAGGAGGCCATTCTTCGTCCGTGTCATTCTGCAGCACCCTGACAACAGTGAGTTCCCCAGTGGGTGATTTCCCGGCCATTCTTTTGAGGGAATGGAGGTCAAGCAAGTTGGCCATTGCCTCTACTATCACTGGTGGATGGCAGGTTGCCACTCATTAGTCCCTTAGCCCATTTAAAAAATAACACTTGTGGGGACTTTCCTGGTGGCGCAGTGCTTAAGAATCCGCCTGCCAATGCAGGGGACTTGGGTTCGAGCCCTGGTCCGGGAATATCTCACATGTCACGGAGCAGCTAAGCTCGTGTGCCACGCTACTGAGCCTGTGCTCTAGAGCTCACAAGCCACAACTACTGAGGCCCGCGTGCCACAACTAATGAAGCCTGTGTGCCTAGAGCCTGTGTTCTCAACAAGAGAAGCCACCGCATTGAGAAGCCTGCACACCGCAAGGAAGAGTAGCCCCCACTCACCTCAACTAGAGAAAGCCTGTGTGCAGCAACGAAGACCCAAAGCAGCCAAAAAATAAATAAATGAATAAATTAAAAATGAATAAATAAATTCTAAAAAAATAACAGTTGTGTTTTACCAGCTATAAATGTAATATGTGTTTATTGTGGGAGGTCTGTAAAAAAAAAGCATAAAGAATAAAAAAAAAAAAAAAAGTCCTTTTTCAGTCCAGGGTATAGTTTTAAAGGTTTTGTGTTGTCAGTGCCCTCCAGCTGAAACCACCAAGAGTATGTCTGCAGTCATAGTTGGGTTTGTTTTCTTGGTGCATTGAGGGAGAACTGTGGAGAGTCTCAGAGGACTCGGGCTTCTGGTGGGTGATTGTGGGAAGGACTCAGGAAGTGGGGCTCTGCTCTGTGTTGAATGCTGCCGGGAAACAGGGCTGATTCTGGGATTGGGTCTTAGTAATTCCTCACTTGAAGGCGGGAAGGATGGAATGGGGCTCTAATTGGTAAAGCAGCAGCCATGATGACCCTTATTGGTCATTTTTGGGGGGACAGTGTCCTTGTTTTTGTCTGTGTTCAGACATAATTACAGAGGGGCCTCGCTTGTGTCTTGATGCATCAGCTGCCGAGTTGCCTTGTCTGCTGGTGATGTGCTGTGAAGTCATTCACATTCTGTGGGACCCCGAGGCCTCGGCGTGAGTGCTGGGCCAGCTCGTGGCCAGCAAGGGCTGCCTCCTCAGTGCTGTGCTCCAGATCAGTAAAGACTCAGCCACTCTTGGAATCTTCAGCTATAGAATGTTCCCTATTCAAGAAAAGTTTTCTACTGGGAGTCTGGGATTAGCAGATGTAAACTATTATATATAGGATGGATAAACAAGGTCCTACTTATAGCACGGGCAGCTATATTCAGTATCCTATGATAAACATAATGGAAAAGAATATTAAAAATGTGTATAACTGAGCCACTTTGCTGTACAGCAGAGATGGGCACAACGTTGTAAATCAGCTAGACTTCAATTAAAAAAAATAAAATTTGGTAAAAAAGAAAAGTTTTCTTTGAATACACACATGCCAGGTACCAGTCTCCTTTCCTGCGTCTGCTTAGATCAGACACTGCATCCATTTCTCTTACGGGGATGTACATGGTCGCTGGCAGTGCTCTTTAGGGAGACTCAGCGGATCTTACTGTTTGGGGAAGTGCTAGTACAGGAAGTCTCCAATTTGCAATAACTTGCTTCCAAGAGTATGTCTTTTGTTGAGTACTTAGAAACACTTATTCCCTGTAAGGGGATGGTAGTTGAGACCCCACTCAATTTCCTGAAAGCTTGTTTCATGGGTAATTCAACGGAAAAGTGGCACTTTTAGCTGTTCTGTTGTGCATAGCAGTAAGGAAACGGGACCTTGGCAGTGCTTTCGGCCACTTTAGGATACAGCCAGGGTGTTCATTCATACGGGTAGTGGGCACAAAGGAAGTCCTTGTAATGCAAGACTTAGTGGCAAACTGGTACTTGCAGGGTCAGCAGTGAAGCCAGTGTATGAGGCTGTCTGCTTGGAGTTTGGGGCAGGTTGGGGAGTGCATGCTTCTCCCAATGGGTTAGCCGACGCCCCAGCTCCCACCACTGGTTCCCCTGCTGGCCTAGTTGGCCTCTGATTTTAAGAGAAGCCAGAAACTCAGATTTTCCTGTGAATTCTCCCGAGTTGTCAACGCTGGGAGCAAACTTTGTTTTCAATGCAGTATACACTTGGACTAAGCAGAACACATCTGGAGGCCAGCTGCAGCACACTGGCTGAGAAAAGTAAATCAGGCCTGGTGCTGTGACCCTAGTGCCCCTGTGTTTGTCCCCCGGCAGGAAGAGATGTCAGGAGAAAGTGTGGTGAGCTCAGCGGTGCCAGCAGCTGCGACCCGCACCACTTCGTTCAAGGGCACGAGCCCCAGTTCCAAGTACGTGAAGCTGAACGTGGGCGGAGCCCTGTACTACACCACCATGCAGACGCTGACCAAGCAGGACACCATGCTGAAGGCCATGTTCAGCGGGCGCATGGAGGTGCTCACGGATAGTGAAGGTAAGCCCAGCCTCCGGGACGTGCCTCTGGGATAGTGAAGGTAAGCCCAGCCTCCGGGACATGCTTGTGGTCGAGGGCTTCCTTCCAGTTCAGAAAACCAACGTGAAACAGGCAGTGTCCACAGGCCCAGGTTTCCTGTTGTGCTCAGTGTTACTGGGCGTGCAGGGAGCCTTGAGAGTGAGTAACAGGGAGACTGGATCTAATCGGGGGGGGAGGGGGAGGTGGTCAAGGAGGGCTTCCCTGAGGAGGTGACACCTAAGCTGAGAGCTGAAGATGAGTAGGAGTCAGTGGGATGGGGGGATCATAATCTCAACTTAGCTGTTGATTTGCAGTGTGACTGTGAGAAAGTCACTTCCCCGCCCCAGGCATCAGCTCTGTACAGTGGACGCTGGACTGGCTGCCCTGGTTAGCTCTCTTTCCATTCTCTCGGTCATGATTCTGTGATGTCAGAGTGAAACTCGAGTGTGACAGAGGTGGGAGCGTTTTCTCTGGACTGTTGTCCTCCTAGGATGGGGTCCTGATAAAAGGCCACAAACCTGGATTTTGGACTCTCAGCTCCCCATTTTCTTGTCTGGTGACCCTAATCAAGTTGTTTAGCCTGTCATCTCATTTCTCCATCTGGCAAATGGGCACAATGACACCCACACCGGGGGGACTGCTGGCCCATAGTAAGCATTCAATATATGTATATTCAATGCGTGGGGTTTTTCGTTTTTGTTTTTGCTTGTTTTTAGTTGCGGCATGGGAACTTAGTTGTGGCATGCGGACTTATTAGTTGCGGCATGCGAGCTTCTTAGTTGCAGCATGCATGCGGGATCTAGTTCCCTGACCAGGGATCGAACCCGGGCCCCCTGCATTGGGAGCATGGAGTCTTACCCACTGGACCACCAGGGAAGTCCCCAGTGTGTGGTTTTTTTTTTTTCTTTTTGTGGAAAGTCATGTTAATGAAAGGCAAAGAATCGTTTAAAGTGGTCCTACTTCCCATAACTACTTCCACCCACCTGGAACACTCAGACCCCTGCAAGAGGGAGCATCCTTCTTTGGCTGGGTTTATGGGGCAGGTCACATGAGGTTTAAAGATGGCCCCATCCTTCATTCCTTGGCCTGAGCTTGCTTGAGACCAGGCCAGACCACGGCTTGGCTTGACCCTACCTTACCTGTTTCCGAGGCTGGCCTCTGTGCTGACGCCCCTGCCTTTCTCGAGATGGTAGTTCCTGGAAGAGTGGCGAGTTTTGACACAGGGGTGGGATTGGGGGCTCTGGGCCTGGTGTGCACAGTGTGTTCTCCTATCCTAAGAGGTCCACACCCTGGACTGTCGGCTAGTGGGGGCGTCTCCCTCTGTGTCCTGGAGAAGCCAGCTTGCTGGGGGACCTTCAGTCCCACTTCCCTGGGCTCCCCACAAACTCAGGTTTCTGGCCCAGCAGCAGGTGAATGAGGTCAGAGCCCCAGAGCTGCCTCAGTGCCCCACCCAGAAAACGCCAGGGTTTTTATGAGTAGGAGGATCCCCTCTGCTGGGCTGCACCCAGCATGGCCCAGGAGTATTTGTGGAAATCAAGACAATAGCACCCCAGCTGCTGAAGGAAGTGGATCTTATCTGAGACCCCAGGATTGTTGTGGCCTTTCTTCCGCCCTGCCCAGTCTCTGGCGGGGCTCAGGAAAAGCGGCTGGCTCGCTTCCAAGGCAAAGTGGAAGCCGTGTCTCCTTAAGAGCCCTCACCTTGGTGGCTTGATGCTGTGTCACAAAGGAGACAGAGTCCACAAGCTTTCCCATTCCCCAACTGGGAGACGCACGAGAGTGGAACCAGTGGGCCTGTGCAGGCTTCTAAACAGCTGCCAGAGGATGACCTTCCTCGGTGCTTCGTGGAAAACCCAGCATCTCCAGGGAAGCGGTGCTGCCTTGACACTCCAAACCTCAGCTGTTTCCACTTCACAGAACTCCAGCCCCCTTCAAGTCATCATGAAAAGCTCACAGTATGGCCTTTTATGGGTTTTGTTTCATTTAAGCCTCGCCTTAACCCTTTAAGGGGTGGCTGCTGTTACCAGTTGCTAAGTGAGAAATCCACATCTCAGAGAGGTGAAATGCTTTTTCAAAAGCTACAGGGCTGGAAATGATGAAGCTACTGAACCCAGGACTTGCTGGCTCTTACTGTCTGTTGTGCGTGGTTTGATGTGGGCCCAGCCCTAGGCCTGGTCGTCTGAGTGTGGCAGCCTTATGGTCCAACCACCAGCTTAGAGATGAAGCCCTTTTGGGCCTGGGATGTCAGGCTGAGTGTCTGGTCTTCCAGCCAGCGCTGTGCTGGCAGAGCAATCCTGTTGGCCCCTGGGGAGTACACTGCCCAGCCTGACCCATGGCCTAAGTACACCCTTGGATCTACAAAACGCGGTAGACTTTCTGCATCTCACAGCTTCACCCTGGCCTTCAGGCAGGAAGCTTGTCGCTGGCGGTGAAATTTGCCACAAACAGGCCCAAATGCCAAGTGCGGCTCACCCAGGCGAGTGAAGCCAGCAGGACGGCATGCTGGTTAAAGAACAAGGGCTCTGAAGATACCGAACAGTATATGCATTGTGTTGCTAGAAATCTGTACAGGATACCTGAGAAGCTGGTTGCTTCTGGGGAGGGGACCTGGGGTCCTGGAAGGGTGGCAGACTCTCTTGCACTACACGCCCTTCTGCCTGCCTGAGTTGTATACCGTGTGCACGTAATTCCTCAACAGAGAGGAGCGTGGGTGTTGGAGGTGGACCTGGATTTGAGTCCTGCTCTGTCCCATGGTAGCTGTCCCAGCTAACCGCTATGGAGCAGTTTCCACGTATTGGGCATTGTGCTCACACAGGCTCATTTGCTGTTCACTGGTGATGTGACACTAGTCGAGTGACTTTTTCTCTGAGCCTCTTTCCTCATTTAAAGGTTGTAAATGATAATGCTTTTCGGGGTTGTCATGGGGGTTACATGAGGACGTTAGAAAGCCCTTGACAGAATGCCCGGCACTTTGGGAGACTCAGTAAATGGGGGCTGTCTGTTATTGCTTTAGTCCTGCCTGGGCTGGGGTGTAGAGGGGCCGGGGCTGTGGGGAAGGGTCTCAGCACGCTGTGGAGAAGTGGCCTGCCTTGGCCTTGTGGGATGAGGGTGTTGCGGTCTCACGTTCCCCCTACAGGGGTCGCTCTTCTGAGAGGACATGGTGGCAGTGATTAGGCCTTTCCCAGACTCCTCCCCAGAAAGGTTCAGTTCCTGCAGTGCTAGAATTTCTCCCGGAGCCCTTGTTATTGTCGTCATTGGCGGGTGGATTTATGTGGCCCTTTCGTAACACGACTTCTGTCCGGCCCTCACCTGTAGTTGCCTGCCTCATCCCTGTTGCTTGTAGTACTTTCCCGCCTTAAATGGTGTCTGGTCTCTGGCTAATGTTTTTGGAGTAAGGAAGTCTATAAACTAGATCAGAGAAGAGAGTCATTAATCTAATTATCAGTAGGCGTTCCCTAGAAAACCAGTGGGGCAGTGGAATAAGCAGGAAAACTGCAGTACCCGCAGGCCTCCTGCCTTATGCAAAATTCTGAAATAAGTTGAAAGCGTTTAAACTGCATAATGTAACAAACTCCCCTGTGCCCCGACTCAGACAAGGACTAAAACATTACCTGGACCCATGGGGCTTCTCTTTACCCTCTCTGCCTCTCTCCCTTCTAGCCATGACCTCTAAGTAGCCTGACTGTGGGGTCACTGGGGTGGATTTCAGTCTTTGCTGCACAGAGTCACCCGCAGAGCTAAACCTCGATGCCTGTCGTCCACCCACCCCACCCCCGCCCCCGCTCCTCAGCCAGATGTAACTGGACAGGGTGTGGTGGGCATTGGGACTTTAAGAGCTCGCCGTGGGATTCTAATGCACGGCCAGGGCTGAGAACCACTGGTGTGGGGCTTTGCGTGAATTACCGTTACTACAGCTGTTTATGTCCGTAACCACCGTATAGTTGGTACATTTTTAAACATCATATAAGCGGTGTTACATGTTATAGCTTGTACGTAGCCTTTTAGCTTTTGCTTTAGTGAGTGTTATGCCTGTGAGAGTGATCCATGAAAAAACAGCTCTAGTTCACACATTTCCCTGAAGTAGAGTGTTCCATGCAGTTTATGGATCCATGTTCTGTGATGGTTATTTAGGCTGTTTCCAGCGTTCACTGTTAGGAATATTATCATTCTCCAACACTCTCCCAGTGCATGTGTGGGCTCTGCTTCCCAACCTCTGCCACATCATGGCACACCCAGAAAATAATATTTTTACTTTGGTGAATGAATAAGCTCTGGAGTCCCCAGGCCCCAGCCAGCCCCCACAACCCCAGCCCAGGGCCCACAGCATTAAGGTCCTACCCACCATTGGGAGCTCTGTCCCGGAGTTGATTCCCAAGAGGGGAATTGGGGATCATATCCTCGACTTGATTAGGTGTTAGCGGTTGTGTCAGTTATCCTCCCCACAGGGGTCTGAATTTTTGCCAACACTAGGCACCTGTCATTGTTTACTTACTGCCAATCTGATGGTTATGGTACAGTACTTTGTTGTTTTTTTTAGCATTTCCAGTGCATTGAGTGACTTATGTTTATTGGCCATTGTGTTTCATCATTTAGCTGCCGGACAGTATCTTTACACATTTTCCTTTTTTCTTTCTTTGTAGAAGTATATATTCTGGATCATATTTCTTTGTGGTCTTATGTTGTAAATACCTTCTCCCAGTCTGATTTGTTGACTTTGATACCTCGAAGTTTTTACATTATTTTTTACATTTAGATCTTTGATCTATTTCAGTCAGTGGTGCTCAACCAGAGATGATTTTTGACCCTCAGGGACACTTGGCAATATCCAGAGACATTTCTGGGTGTCACGTTTTGGGTGTGGGAATGCTATTGGGTGGAGGCCAGGGATGCTGCTACATACCCTATGGAGACTCTCTCCATAACAAAGAATTACCTGGTCTAAAGTGTCACTAGTGCTGAGGCAGAGAAACCCTGCCCTAGAGATTCTGATTTAGGAATGAGGCTACTTCCAAGAGTCTGAATTTGTAACAAGGACCCAAGTACCTTAGGCAACTTATGAACAGGCAAGTTTGGGGACCATAAAAATCTAAATACCTTAGTATGGAGAAGGAGAGGTCAGTGAAAGCTCCCTGGAGGAGGTGGGGGAGGGAAGGAGAGAGGAAGTACCTGCTCTGCTGGCGGGGCTGGGAGGGGGCAAGCCCGGCAGTCCAGCCCCCCGTCCCTGAGCCAAGCCTCCTCCCAGGCAGCCCAAAAACCACGCAGACGCCCTTCCTGGGGGCTGGAACATTCTGCCTCTGGATGCCGCTGCCACTCCTGTCTGTTCTCCAGTGATGATGACATATGTAAAGGGCTCACCATCAGAGACCTATTTGATGGCTGCTGGCAGACCCAGCATTGTGCTCTGTGCTTCCTGTACATTCTCTCATCTTACCTTTATGCCAGCCCAGGGAGGAACCATTTTTAGAACAGGAAACCGTAGGACAGAGAGGTTAAGTGAGACACCAGCGTCATCCAGCAAGTAGGTGCAGAGCTGGGTTTCCAGTACAGGCCTGTGCTCTCTCACTCAACCCATCCCAGAGCCTCCGGGTCTACACCCCTCACTCTTCTTTCCAGCCCTGCCAAAGGGTCCAGGGAGCCCAGGTCGCCCTGACCTGGCTTGGCTTCCCTTAGCTTGTCTATATGCTGGGGACTGGAGCTGACTGTTTCAAAGGGATTGATTCCTGCTTTGAAAGCAACTAAAATATTTTGAAGTCAGAATGCTAATTGAAACCTCATGGAGAGTGCGCCTGGCTCTGCTCTTTTTTTTTGCCCTTATTTGTTCAAAGTATGATTCCTTCACCACAAGCATTTCCTGACAGCATTCTTGAGCCAGAGCCCAGTGTCACGGTCTGCCTGTTCGTTTATGGAAACTCTGGACTGTCACTTGGGTAATTGATTTCAGGGGCCCTCGTTCTTTCTGAGTGGCTGCGTTGTCCACACATCAAAGGCAGATGAGGACATTTTCTTCCTAGAGCAGCTGGGTGGAATTTGTTGCCCTTTCTCCCAAAGACTGAGGTTCTACGTGTCTTCTCAATTTCGTATGATGAAAAGAGTTTTCCTACGAGTTCCTTGCTTGTTCTTTGTGGTTTAGTTCTGCCTCCCCAGCTTTTGGGAGTGTCCCTGAACCTCTCTGAGCCTCTGTTTTCATCTGAGGAAAATGCAGGGGAATGAGCTTCCATCAGCAAGAACTGTTGGGGAAGATAATACGGTCTTTCCATACCTTGTCGGCTTGCTGGAAGGAGAGCACTTGATCCACAGTAACAACAGGGGTCACAAGCTGGTGGCCAGCAGACCCTGTTTTGGCTGCCCTGTGGTGGGTTAATGACAGGTTTTTTAAAAAAAATCAGTTTACTGTTCTTTAGAAGTCTGGAGATTTCACAGGGAAATCTGCATTTTTGGCTTCTCCTGGAACACCAGGGGCTCTCTCAGCCCTGGGCCTCATTCCTGCCTGGCCAGTTTTGGCTGGAGTGGGAAGAACCCCCTTGGGGGGCGGGGGCGGGGAGAGGCAGGGCCTGGGCTGTGGTCTGCCCTGCCCACCTGCACCTGGTTATCCTGTGTGCTCAAGGCCCCTGTAGGCATCTGAGCTGCAGGACAGATACTGAGTCCGCACTTAGTTGTCTCAGCTGGAGAAAGGAACGGGAACATAATGTCCAGCGGGCACTGTCAAGGTGACAGGATTTACCACACCTGTGAAGGCCTCGTTGTCCTTCCTGGGATCCAGGGTCTGACTCCAGGCCACACATTTGCTTTGTGTTTGCTGAGATTGGGGATTAACTTCTTGCTGTACTCAGGAAACCATAGCAGCGTGGAAGTGCCACGCAGAAGGCTCTGGAGGGACGAGACGGGACCTTTAACCAAAGGCCCAGGAACCGTGGACTGAGGAGTAGTTGCAAAGCGGAACGTGGAAATGGCCTCCTTGTCAACTTTCCTGGTGATGGCGGCAAAGAACACTAACTAGTGCACTAGAACACCTGAGCACACTTGGCGGGGCTGGACTCTGGGGAGGCGGGCCGACTTGTGACTGGACGTGAAAAGGTGCTTCGGCTGCCCTTGGCCTCCATTGGCCTCTGCTGCTGATCCAGGGCCCGGGGTCTGAGGAGGATTTGGGAAGGCATAGTGGTCTTAGGAGTGGAAACCTGGCTCTTTTCCCAAGCTGAGGGAAAGCAGGGGCAGAGAATGAGTGATTTCTGTGTGAACCTCCTAACTTCCCTGGGCGCTGGCAGTGCGCAGCAGGAGACTTGGGGCCCCCTTCCCGGGGTGACCCTGCTTATCGGGAAGGCCGGGACTTCTCCGTCTGTCTGGCTTCACGTTTTCTCTTGAGATGTACTTGGTCTTCACCGCAACCCTGCTTCCCCTTCTGGTACCTCCTCCTCCCCTTCCCAGGCTCCAGTCCTCTTTCCTCTTCCCAATAGCATTTGCATTTCAGCGGAGGAATTTCGAGAAGCGAAGCCCCATAGCGGCCCTGTAGACCAGGGCCAGGACTGGAGACTGGAGAAGACACTGAGAAGCGTCAGGACTCGCCTTGTCCCCACCCACAAGGCACGATTTCGCACTGTGCCTGGTTCCGGTCAGCAGCTGGAATGTGTTTCTGTATCTCATGAATGCCAGCGCCATCTCCCCAAGTTAGACTGAACTGCTTGAGGGCAGGGTCTGGCTGGTCACCATTTTATCTCTGATCGCTGTCATTAGCCACTAAACACTTGTTTGGGGGGTTACGGATGGAATTTTCTGTGGTGGTGCTGGTGAGTGCCTGGGGGTCACCCTTGGGAGTCAGATGTTACAGCCTGCAGCAGTGAGCCGTCTGCTTCCTTAGAAATGGCTCTGTTATTTGGGAGTCTGAAAAGAAAAGCTTTGTTGTGAAAGGGAATAGATATTTTCACACCAGAAGCCTTTCCCCTGTCAATGGGATGTGCTCATTTGGACCCATTTTATCCAGGTGTGGGGTAGGCCCTCTTGCGATATTCTTAACATAGGGATTTTTGAGGTACTTTAGGAGCATGCTTTTAGGCCCCAGGGGCCGTGGACTTCCCTGGCAGTCCAGTGGTTAAGACTCCGTGCTTCCTATGCAGGGGGCACCGGTTCAATCCTTCCTTTGGTGTGGCCAAAAAGTTAAAAATAAATAAATAAAATAAAGGAGCCCAAACCAGTGAGTCTGGGGTGTGCTTGTCTGCAGCCAGCGGGGCCTGGTCAGCCCTTTGCTGGTAGCTGGGCAGGTGGGGCCACAACCCTCTCTGTGGTCCTGCTCTCCCCAGAGGTGGTGGGAGCCAAGAGACACCCCAGCTCTCCTCCCCCCTCCTCCCACCGCAGGCTGGATCCTCATTGACCGGTGTGGGAAGCACTTTGGTACCATTCTCAACTACCTTCGTGATGGGGCGGTCCCCTTGCCTGAGAGCCGCCGGGAGATCGAGGAGCTGCTGGCAGAAGCCAAGTACTACCTGGTCCAGGGCCTGGTGGAAGAGTGCCAGGCAGCCCTGCAAGTAGGTATCACCCTTTCTCCCCGTGTGGGCGGGGAGAGCCCCAGACTCATCTGCCTTTCTCATTGTCCCCGTCCCTCATTGAGCTGTCGTGAGAGTTAATGAGTTGACCCCGGAGCTGCTCCTCTCTGGCCTGCACGACCCCTGAGAGGCTTCCCTGTAATGCTGAGGCCACCTGACTGCTCTCTGGCTTATTTCAGCCCCCATGGTGTTGAGTCCTCTCCCTGTGTGCATTGTAACCCTTCACTACCGAGCTATGGGGTGTAAAACCTGATCCTTTTCTGGACTCATTGGGAGACTTATTCTCATCCCACAAGTCATTGTTGAGAGCCCAGCGTAATCTCTACAGACAGACACCCCTCACTCCTCAGCTGGAGCTGGGGAAGGACTGCTGGGGTCAAGTCTAGGGACAGTAAAATCCCTACAAAACCAGAACACTTCTAGATGTAGCCAACAGCCATTTATTTCAAGGCAAGTTAAGACATGGCAGAGAATCAGAAGAACCCCTTTGCGTTGTCCTAGGAATTGGATCTGTAAACGTGAGGCTCTTGGGTGGCTCTCCACTGGGACAGTACCCACAATGCCAGTCTGCCTGAGGAGCTGTTATTTGCACCACCCCTGCCGCTACTGCGAGTCTGTGAACTCCCTGTAAATCTAACTGAATGTTGTAGCTTTTACTTTGTTATTTTTTATTTCATTTGTATGTTTATTAAAGTAATGCATGTAAAGCGTTTACCAAGGCAAGTTGGTATTGTAAGCTAGGTTGATGTCAAAAACACTTCCATGCGCCTTCCACCCACTCCCACCCCTGCAGCAGCCTCTTTTAGTTCTTGCAGCAGTTCTTTACTCACCTGTTTCTTATATTATTTATTGATTTTTCAGTTTACCACATTATCTACTGGCGTTTCTGTAGAAAATTAAAATTTAGCTCATGTACCACCCCAGCCACTACCAAACTTGCCTGCACATATTCCTTCTCCCAGTATAGTTTATCACAGTTTTGATTAAATCCGTACTCAGAGTTTACGTTGAGTTGTGTAAATATTGTTAACAGTTGAGCCACAGAGTATACAGTGATTATTTCCTTTCTCGTGTAACTTTTCAGTTTGCCAGAATTAGTGATTGCTTCATTGTCTTTTGTTTGCTTGGTTTTCTAAGCACACATCCCTAATTCAGCCCTAAATTCTCAGAAACTTCAGTCTCCTTCTGGTATGTTCAGACACATCAGGGAATCTCTGTTTCATCTTTGTCTTAGAGACATGCCCTCTGGGTTCCTTTTTGTGGTTTCTGTTAGTCTGAGATTAAACCTCCGGGACTGACCTCCTAGTTTCTGTTGCCCTTATCCTTCTATTTTCTCAGAGGGTTTTTTCAGTTTTATCTTTTCAACGCTTCTATTGAATTTTTCATTTCTGCTATCGTATTTCTGACTCCCGAGAGCCTTTTCTAGTTCTCCGAGTGCTCTTTTTTATATAGCACGCTGATCTTGTTTCATGGGATGCGGTATCTGCTCTCATCTGTCTGATGATACTATTTGAAGTTTTCTTTCTGCTGCCTTCATTGTGTGACTCCTTCTCTTACTTTTTCTCTTTGTTTTGGTTTCAGTCTCATATTTGAGAGGCTTTCCGGGTATAATCTGATGGTCCTTGGTCTGTTGAAATTCAAGAGTAAAGGCTCTGAAACACTGTATGTATTGTTGTCCAGTGGGCTTCAGTGGCAGATGATAAGGCTGGCTTTTTCAGTGGGAACTCTCAATGTCAGAATCTGTAAGCCTTTTTTTTTTTTTTGGACAGGTGGTTCCCTGTAGAGGAATCCTCCACTCTCTTGCCTGGTGGGTATAAGCCCAACTGGCTGCCTTCTGAGATCTGAGTAGGAGAAGGGGCTGGGTCGGGGGGTAGGGCTCACCATTTAGTGTGTAGATGGTTCACTTAATCTCCCGTTTTCGGAATAGCAGCTCAGCCCTGTCCTCTCCTGTACAAACTGCTCCAGGAAAGTGGACTTTTCTCCTGCCCGGCTGGGGTAGGGGATCCATCTGGAGTCTCACCAGTGCTTCTGTCGACTAGCAAGCAACACTCTGCTCTTGCCCTGAGCCCACCAGCCTTCAAAGCTGTGGATTCTTTCCCATCTGCCAACTTAGGTTTCAGCGTTCTCCTCCTTGGTTATCACTCACTTGAGACCTGCTTTCCAGACTTGAATTTTTGACATCTTTTGTCTGCTGACCTCACTTTTCCCATTCTTTCTCTCCTTATGGGCTTATAATTCCTCTGCAGTCATTGCAGTGGGGTTTTAGGAGCTTTGATGCAATCATATTTCATCTGCCATATTTAGGGTTTATTTTTGAGTGGCTTCCTGGGCTGTGAAATGTGTCATTGTTGTTAGTATTTATATGCCAAGCACCCTGGCATATAACAGTCCTGGCCAAAGAGCGGGTTCACTGGAGAACTCCACTCCTGGTCGTCCCCCATCATACTTCACTGGTGCTGAGAATCCTCCTCTCTTCCCAGCCACGGCTGCCCCATCTCCCCTCGCCAGAGTCCGTCTTTGCCCGGCAGGCCAGCTTAAACAGTTCAATGCTGGGCAGGCCTCCCAGGCTGAAAGCATGTTTTGTTCCAGCAGAACAAAGATACTTATGAGCCTTTCTGCAAAGTTCCTGTCATCACCTCATCCAAGGAAGAACAGAAACTTATAGCGACTTCAAATAAGGTATGGTGGAGGCAACCTTGTGGCATTTCTTTTGCTACCAAAAGCGGTGGAAGTTATTCTGAGTAAGTTTTGGAATAAAAATGTGCGAAATTGCCTGGGCAAGGCCTGAGAAGGGGTCAGGAATGGGAGAGTATAGCTCATCTTTTGTTTCTCCTGGTGCTGGCTCACGCAGTCTCCCTCTCCAGCCAGCAGGACCCCAGCCAGCAGGCTATGCTTATCTGCCTCTTCTGGCAGATGGCAGGGCTCCAGTGCTGTGGGAAGCCAGTGGTCCTTCGCACCTGCACTCCAAGTGACTCTCTTCTTTCCTTTTTTTTTTAAAACAACCCACAGCCAGCCGTGAAGTTGCTCTACAACAGAAGTAACAACAAATACTCGTATACCAGGTAAGGTGTTGGCCAGAAAAGACATCTGCACTCACACCAGCCAGGCCCAGCTCCCCTCGTTCCCTTCAGATGAGGGTGGCCTTTTTGCACCTCTAGAATGCCCAGATGGATCGATAGATATGAAATCAAATTCACACATACCATAAAATTCACTGTTTAAAAATACACAATTCAGTGTTTTTTAGTATATTCAGAGTTGTGCAACCATCACCACTTACCTAATTGTAGACCATTTTCATCACCTCAGAAGGAAACCTATACCTGTTAGCAGTCACTCCCCATGGCGCCCACCCTCTTATCTCCCCCAGCCCTAGGCAACCACTACTTTGCTTTCTGTTTCTATGGATTTGCCTACACCGGACATTTCATATATGTAGAATCTTACAATATGTTGCTTTTTGTGTCTGGCTTCTTTCACTTAGCATAACGTTTTCAAAGTTCATCCATGTTGTAGCACGCATCAGTACTTCATTCATTTTATGGCTGAAAAATACTCCATTGTTCAGACAGACTACATTTTGCTTGTCCATTCATCAACTAATGGACAATTAGGGTTGTTGCCACCTTCTGGCCGTTAGGAATAATGCTGCTGTGGACATGCATGTACACATACATGTTTTCATTTCTCTTGGGTGGATACCTAGGAGTGCAATTGCTGGGTCATATGGTAACTCTACGTTTAATCACTTGAGGACCTGCCGAACTGTTTTCCAAAGTGATTGTGCCATTTTATGTTCCCACCAGCAATATATACAGGTTTCTAGAATGCCTTTTGGCTCTTGGGAACATGTGGCTCTAAATCAGGAACTTATGGGTTGTAGGGGTATTAGATGAAGTTATTCAAGACCCATAAATGGACCCAGGATAAAAAGTCTCCCTCGGGCAGGTCACTCAGCCTCTCATGTGGCTCTGTGGGGCTCTCCTCCATGTCCCCGACCTGGTGCCTCTGCCTGCAGACCCCGTGGTTTCAGCATTTCATTCCTGGCTGTTGCACAGCAGGGCGTCCGCCCTAGCTCTCTGGTGAGGAGCGCAGACTTAAGAGGCCAGAGCTGTCTTTTTGAGGCTCAGCTCTGCCATTTATTAGTTTTTGGCTTCAGCCAGTTCCCTAATTTCTCTGACCCTTGCTTTCCTTTGAGCTTTGGGGACTGTAGTGCCTTCTTCACGGGCTTACTGTGAGGTTGAAAAGGGATGTTGGAGATAATGGGTCCGGTGTGTGGAAACACTCCCCCACTAGTGGTGGCTGTTAACACCAGCTTGTAATCAATCACCTTATCAAATGCTCTTTTGCAGCAATTCTGACGACAATATGTTGAAGAACATCGAACTGTTTGATAAGCTATCACTGCGCTTTAATGGAAGGGTCCTGTTCATAAAGGATGTCATTGGGGACGAAATCTGCTGCTGGTCCTTCTACGGCCAGGGCCGCAAGATCGCTGAAGTCTGCTGTACCTCTATCGTCTACGCCACCGAGAAGAAACAGACCAAGGTAAGGGCCTCCAGAGGACGGTTCTGAGTGGCTGGTCTGAAATCTGTATTTGAAAAACTTCCCTTTCTCCTTGAGCAAAATACACTTCAAGAGGGAAAGGCTCTAAAAATGCTTTCCTTGACTCATGACTGCTCATTGTTCAAATATTCATTCTCTTTTGGGCCCTGGAAAGATCCAAATGTAGGCTTGGAAAAACAGAATGGCGTTTCCTTTCTGACACCCAGTAAGTATAGACAGTCATACTGCTCATGGGTTTCTTTTCTGTAAGGGTTGATTCAGACGGGTCCTTGTACCTGTGTGTACCCCGCTGCCTGCATTTTCTCCTCTGTCATCAACGATCTGATCCCACCTGTGCCAGCTCCTTGCCGTCTTCCTCTCGACGCTGTTTCCCACCACACTGGCCCCATCCATCTCACTCATCAGGAGCAGTGCTACCTTCAAGGTCTTGACCTTGGCCTTCTAGTCATGAGCCCCTACTTCCTTGTCATCTGTCCTCCTCTTACCCACCAACTTGGGCAGCCCTCCACCCTCACGGGGCCCTCTCAGCACTCCTCGTGAATCTGGGTGGCTTCTTCCCGGCATGTGACTCCCTGTCTGATCTGGACTCTGGACCCATTTTTATGTCATCCTCTGCAAATGGACCTGACCTCTCCCTTGGCTTCTGTCCCTGTGCTGTTTTGCAAAGCTAGATCACGCTGCCGAGTGTGGTTAGAGATCTGGTCCACTGTTAATTGATATTCACTCCCTTTAGGTTTCTGCTTGCCTACCCTCCTCCTTAGGCTATGTGACTGGGTTGTTTTTTGTCTTTTGTTTTCCTCCCTTCTATTTTTTTCTTTTTATTGAAGTATAGTTGATTTATAATGTGTTCATTGCTGTACAGCGGAGTGACTCAGTTATACACATTTTTTTTCACATCCTTTTCCATTATGGTTTATCACAGGATATTAAATATAGTTCCCTGTGCTATACAGTAAGACCTTGTTGTTTATCCATCCTATATATACCAGTTTGCATCTGCTAATCCCAAACTCCCAATCCATCCCTCTCCCATTCTATTCTCTGTGTCTATGATTCTGTTTCATAGATAGGTTCATTTGTGTCATAATTTAGATTCCACATATAAGTGATATCATATGGTATTTGTCCTTCTCTTTCTGACCTACTTCACTTAGTATGATAATCTCTAGTTGCATACATGTTGCTGCAAATGGCATTTCTTTCTTTTTTATGGCTGAATAGTAGTCCATTGTATATATGTACCACATCTTCTTTATCCATTCATCTGTTGATGGACATTTAGGTTGTTTCCATGTCATGGCTATTGTGAATAGTGCTGCTATGAACATAGGGGTGCATGTATCTTTTTTTGAATTATAGTTTTGTCTGGGTATATGCCTGGGGATTGCAGGATCATATGGTAATTCTGTTTTTAGTTTTCTGAGGAAAACCTCTACGCTGTTTTCCACAGTGGCTGCACCAACTTACATTCCTACCAACAGTGTAGGAGGGTTCCCTTTTCTCCACACCCTCTCCAGCATTTGTTATTTGTAGACCTTTTTCTTTTTTTTGAAGGTATTTTATTTAATTTTTTTGTGTTTAATTTTTTAATTTTTATTTTATATTGGAGTATAGTTGATTAACGATGTTGTGTAGACTTTTTAATGATGGCCATTCTGACTGGTGTGAGCATGTAGTTCATTGTAGTTTTGATTTGCATTTCTCTAATATTTAGTGATGTTGAGTATCTTTTCTTATGCCTATTGGCCTTCGGTATTCTTTGGAGAAATGTCTCTTTAGGTTTTCTGCCCATTTTGCGATTGGTATGTTTGTTTTTGTTGTTGTTGTTGAGTTGTATGAGCTGTTTGTATATTTTGGAAATTAAGCTCTTGTTGGTTGCATTATTTGCAAATATTTTCTCCCATCCTGTATGTTGTCTTTTCGTTTTGTTTATGGTTTCCTTTACTGTGCAAAAGCTTGTAAGTTTGATTAGGTCCCATTTGTTTATTTTTGTTTTTATTTCTATTGCCTTGGGAGACTGACCTACATTGGTATGGTTTATGTCAGAGAATGTTTTGCCTATGATCGTTTCTAGGAGGTTTATGGTGTCATATCTTACGTTTAAGTCTTTAAGCCACTTTGAGTTTATTTTTTTGTGTGGTGAGAGGGTCTGTTCTAACTTCATTGATTTACATGTGGCTGTCCAATTTTCCCAACACCGCTTGCTGAAGGGACTTTTTCCCATTGTATATTCTTGCCTCCTTTGTTCAAGATCAATTGACTGTAGGTGTGTGGGTTTATTTCTGGGTTCTCTATACTGTTCCGTCGATCCATATGTCTGTTTTTATGCCAATACCACACTGTTTTGATCACTGTAGCTTCGTAGTATTATCTGAAGTCTGCGATGGTTATGCCCCCTGCTTTGTTCTTTTTTTTCAGGATTGCTTTGGCAATTCTGGGTCTTTTATGGTTCCATGTGACTTTTAGGACTATTTGCTCTAGTTGTGTGAAAAATGTCATGGGTGATTTGATAGGGATCATGTTAAATCTGTAGATTGCTTTAGGTAATATGGCCATTTTAACAATATTAATTCTTCCAACCCAGGAGCATGGGATATCTTTCCATTTATTTGAATCATCTTCAGTTTCCTTTATTAACGTTTTATAGTTCTCAGCATATAAGTCTTTCGCCTCCTTGGTGAGGTTTATTCCTAAGTATTTTATTTGGGGGGTTGTGATTTTAAAAGGTATTGATTTTTTTTTACATTCCCTTTCTGATACTTCATTGTTGGTGTGAAGAAATGCAACCAATTTCTGTATGTTAATCTTGTGTCTTGCTACCTTGCTGAATTCATTTACCAGTTCTAGTAGTTTTTGTGTGGAGTCCTTAGGGTTTTTCTGTATATAGTATTATATCATCTAAGTATAATGACAGTTTTACCTTTTCCCTTCCAATTTGGATACCTTTTATTTTTTTTTCTTATCTGATTACTGTGGCTAGGACTTCCAATACTATGTTGAATAGAAGTGGTTACAGCGGGCATCCTTGTCTTGTTCTAGATTTTAGTGGGAAGGCTTTCAGCTTTTCACCATTGAGTATTATATTGGCTGTGGGTTTGTCATAAATAGTTTTTACTATTTAGAGATACGTCCCCTCTATACCCACTTTGGTAAGAGTTTTTATCATGAATGGATGTTGCATTTTTGTTAAATGTCTTTTCTGCATCTAGTGAGATGATCATGTGGTTTTTGTCTTTTCTTTTGTTTATGTGGTGTATCACGTTGATTTGCATATGTTGAACCATCCTTATGAATTTGGGATGAATCCCACTTGGTTGTGATGTAAGATCTTTTTTATGTGTTGTTGGATTAGGTTTGCTAATATTTTGTTGAGAATTTTTGCACCTGTACCATCAAAGATATTGGCCTGTAATTTTCTTCTTTGGTGGTGTCTTTGTCTGGTTTTGGTATCAGAGTGATGGTGGGTGGCTTCATATAATGTCCTTGGCAATGTTCCCTCCTCTTCAATTTTTTGGAAGAGTTTGAGAAGGATAGGTGTAAGTTCTTGTTTGTATGTTTGGTAGAATTTGCCTGTGAAACTGTCTGGTTCTGGACTGTTGTTTGTAGGGAGTTTTTAAATTATAGATTCTATTTCAGTTCTATTGATTGGTCTGTTCAAATTATCTATTTCTTCTTGATTCAATTTTGGTGGGCTGTATGTTTCTAGAAACTTGTCCATTTCTTCTAGGTTGTTGAATTTGTTGGCATATAATTGTTCTTAGTAGTCCCTTATGGTTTTTTGTATTCCTGTGGTATCAGTTGTTATGTCTCCTTTTTCATTTCTAACTTGTTTATTTGAGTTCTCTCTCTTTTCTTCTTCGTGAGCTTGGCCAGAGGTTTATCAATCTTGTTTATCCTTTCAAAGAACCAGCTCTTGGTTTTATTAATTTTTTTATATTGTTTTTTAAATCTCTATTTCCCCTCTGATCTTTATTATTCCCTTCCTTCTGGTGACTAGGTTTTGCTTTTTCTTCTTTTTCTAATTCTTTTAAGTGGTAGGTTAGGTTGTTTATTTGAGACTTTTCTCATTTTTTTGAGGAAGGCCTGAATCTCTATGAGGTCCCCTATAAGAACTGCTTTTGCTGCATCCCATAGATTTTGCATGGTTGTGTTTTCATTGTCACTTGTCTCAAGGTAGTTTTTAATCTCCTCTTTGATTTCATCATTGACCCATTGGTTTTTTAGTAGCATGTTGTTTAGTCTCCATGTAATTTTTTTTTCTCATTTCTTTTTCTGTGGCTAATTTCTAGTTTCATGCTGTTGTGTCAGAAAAGATGCTTGAGATAATTTCTGTACTCCTAAATTTGTTGAGGCTTGTTTTGTGCCCTAGTTATGTGGGTCAATCCTAGAGAAAGTTCCATGTGCACTTGAAAAGAATGTGTATTCTGGTTTTTTGGGATGTAATGTCGTGAAAATATCAATTAAGTCTAACTGTTCTATTGTATCATTTAGTATTTCTGTTGCCTTATTGAGTCTCTGTCTGGAAGATCTGTCCATTGATGTGAGTGGGATGGTAAAGTCTCCTACTGTTGGGTTGGCCAAAAAGTTCATTCAGGTTTTCCTGGAAGATGTTACAGAAAAACCCGAACTTTTTGGCCAACCCAATATTCCTGTCACTTTTCTCCCTTTATATGTCTGTTAGTATTTGTTTTATGTATTTGGGTGCTCTTATATTAGGAGTATATATGTTGATGAGTATAAAATCCTTTTCTTGTATTGATCCTTTTATCACTATATAGTGTCCTTCTTTATCTTTCTTTATGGGCTTTGGTTTAAAGTCTGTTTTTTTTTTTTTTTTTTTTGTCTGTACGCGGGCCTCTCACTGTTGTGGCCTCTCCTGTTGCGGAGCACAGGCTCCGGATGCGCAGGCTCAGCGGCCATGGCTCACGGGCCCAGCCGCTCCGCGGCATGTGGGATCTTCCCGGACTGGGGCACGAACCCGCGTCCCCTGCATCCGCAGGTGGACTCCCAACCACTGCGCCACCAGGGAAGCCCTAAAGTCTGTTTTTTTTGTTGTTGTTGTTGTTTGTTTTGTGGTACACGGGCCTCTCACTGTTGTGGCCTCTCCCATTGCGGAGCACAGGCTCCAGATGCAGAGGCTCAGCGGCCATGGCTCACGGGCCCAGCCTTTCCGCGGCATGTGGGATCTTCCCAGACCGGGGCACGAACCCGCGTCCCCTGCATCCGCAGGCGGACTCTCAACCACTGCACCACCAGGGAAGCCCTGTTTTGTCTGATATTAGTATTGCGACCCACACTTTCTTGTCACTTCCGTTTGCATGAAATATCTTTTTCCATCTCTTCACTTTCAGTCTGTGTGTGTCCTTTGCCCTGAAGTGGATCTCTTGTAGGCAGTGTATTGTAGGTTCTTTTTTTTTTTTTTTTTTTTTGCCGTACGTGGGCCTCTCACTGTTGTGGCCTCTCCCACTGCAGAGCACAGGCTCAGTGGCCATGGCTCACGGGCTTAGTTGCTCCGTGGCACATGGGATCTTCCCACACCGGGGCACGAACCCGTGTCCCCTGCATCGGCAGGCGGACTCTCAACCACTGCGCCACCAGGGAAGCCCTGGCTCTTGTCTTTTTAATCCAATCTGCCACTCTGTGTCTTTTGACTGGAGCGTTTAGTCCATTGACATTTAGGGTAATTATTGATAGATATGTATTTATTGCCATTTTAAACCTTGTTTTCCTGTTGTTTTATATTCTTTGTCCCCTTTTTGTTTTTCCTTTTGTGGCTTGATGATATTCTTTTGCATTATACTTATGTTCTTTTCATTTTTTGTGAATCTATTGTATGTTTTTGATTTGTGGTCACCCTGTTTTTCAAGTATGTTAAGCCCTTCCTATATATATTTGCCTTAGACTGGTGGTCATATAGGCTCAAACACATTCTAGGGGGAAAAAAAATTTACATTTTCTTACTCTCCTCCCCAACATTTTATGATTTTGATGTCCTCTTTTACATCTTCATGTTCATCCTTTTGCTGTTCACTGTGGTTATCATCACTTTCACAGAAAATACTTTTTTTTTTTTTTTTTTCCTCAGTATGCAGGCCTCACTGCTGTGGCCTCTCCCATTGCGGAGCACAGGCTCTGGACGTGCAGGCTCAGCGGCCATGGCTCATGGGCCCAGCCACTCCGTGGCATGTGGGATCCTCCCAGACTGGGCCACGAACCCGTGTCCCCTGCATTGGCAGGTGGACTCTCAACCACTGCACCACCAGGGAAGCCCGAAAATATTTTGATTTTTTTTTTTTTTTTTTTAATCTGTATGGTGGCTTTTTTTTTTTTTTGGCTGTGTTAAGTCTTTGTTGCTGCTCACGGGCTTTCTCTAGTTGTGGCGATTGGGGGTTACTCTTTGTTGTGGTGTGTGGGCTTCTCATTGCAGTGGCTTCTCTTGTTGTGGAGCATGGGCTCTAGGCGTGGGGGCATCAGTAGTTGTGGCATGTGGGCTCAGTAGTTATGGCTCGCCAGCTCTAGAGCACAGGTTCAGTATTTGTGGTACATGGGCTTAGTTCTCCATGGCATGTGGGATCTTCCTGGGCCAGGGCTCAAACCCGTGTCCCCTGCATTGGCAGGCGGATTCTCAACCACTGTGCCACTGGGGAAGCCCTCTACTGGCTTTTTTAAGTGATTTATTTTCCAATTGTGATTTTCTCTTTCCTATAGATTTTTACTTCTTTTCTATTTAGAGAAGAGCTTTCAATATTTCCTTTAGGATAGGTTTAGTATTGCTATGTTCTTTTATTTTTTCTTGTGTGAGAAATTTTTTCTCTCTCCTTCTATACTAAGTGATAATCTTACTGGGTAGAGTATCTTAGGTTGCAGATTTTTTCCCTTTTAGGACTTTGAATTTATCTTGCCACTCCCTTCTGGCCTGCAACGTTTCCGTAGAGAAATCAACTGATAGTCTTCTGGGGGGGGGGGGGGTTCCCTTGTAGTTAACTCTGTTTTCCTCTTGTTGCCTTTAGAATCCTCTCTTTAACTTTTGCCATTTTTATTATAATACGTCTTGGTGTAGGTCTTTTTGTGTTTATCTTGTTTGGGACCCTTGAGCTTCTGGTACCTGGGTATGTTTCTTTCTTTAGGTTTGGGAAGTTTTCAGCCATAATTTTCTTCAAATACATTTTTGATCCTCTTTACTCTTTCTTTCCCTTCTGGAGTCCCTATTCTGCATAGGTTGGCACACTTTATATTATCCCACAGGTCTCTTAGATTGCTTTCGGTTTTTTTCATTTGGCTTTCTATCTGCTGTCCTGACTGGGTGATTTCCATTATTTTATCTTCCAGATCACTTATTCATTTGCATTATTCATTCTGCTGTTCATTGCCTTTAGCTCAGCTTTCGTCTCTGCAAATGAGTTTTCTAATTTTTTTTGGTTCCTCTTTATAGTTTCTACTTCCTTTTTACAGTACTCTGCATTTCTTTCAATAGCCTTTCTTAATTCCTTTGGTATTTTCATTATTTTCTTTCTGAAATCAGTGCCTATTAGACTGAAGGGGTCTGTTTCACTCTTTGTTCCTTCAGGGGTCCTTTATCTGGGAGTAGTTCTTCTGCTTCTTCATTTTACAGATTTCTCTTTTGAGTTTAGGAGAAACAATTGTCTGCTGTGGTCTTGGAGGGCTGTTTATATGTGGGGTCATCCCTGTGTAGCTTTTGTGAGTTCAATATATTTGGTGTGAGGGCGGTTTTTAGTATGGATGCCCGTGGCCTTTTTCTTCAGCGTGTGCTGGTCGTTACCCCTCGACAGGGGTGTGCAGATGCAGTGGCTGATGCCCAGCCCTGGGTTCTTGGTGGCGGCGGGCAGCTCAGGCACCCCCAGAGCACACGATGGGCATGAGGGCATCTCACAGCCACTCCTGGAGTTTGGGCAGGCAGTGGTGGGGGCCCTGCAACCACTCCTTGGGTCCAGGAGGGAGGTGATGGTAGCCTGAAACCACTCCTGGTGTCGGGGGTTGGGGGGGGCGCTGCGACGGCTCCTGGAGCCCATGTAGGTAGTGTCCTGCCGTCTGCAAGCACACGCACAGAGAAAAAGGCTACATACAATGCAGATCCCACCCCTCCCCTCATGCACCCCCCAAACAATGGCGACTGGCCTCTAAGGTGACCCAGGCTTCCCCTGCATACACCCCCAGCTGTGGTCACACTGGATTCCAGCCCCCCCCGGTCCGTCTGCACAACATGCCAACCCCAGTCCTCTCCCCAGTTTGGATCTCTGAAGCCCGAGTTCCAGCACCCAGCCCCCCGCCAGCACTGGCAGACTCGTGTGTCAGGCTGGGGAGTGCAGGGCGGCAGCACTGACTGTCTGTGCAGTCTTCCGTCTGCTTTGGCTGACGCAAACCAGCTGCTGTTTTCCCCTCTGAGGCTCAAGCTCTCCTTCTGTCCCGGCCCATCTCCCCGCCGGTGAGGGGGCTTCCCAGGGTGCAGGAACCTTTCCTCTTTTTCACAGCTCCTTCCCAGTGACACAGGTCCTGTCCCGATTCCTTTCTCTTCTTTTCCTTTTTCTTTTTTCTTTCTTCCTATCTGGTTTCGTGGAGATTTTCTTGCCCTTTCAGCAGTCTGAGGTCTTCTGCCGGTGTTCAGTAGATATTCTGTGAGAATCATTCCGCATGTAAATATATTTTTGCTGTATTTGTGGGGGAAGGTAAGGTTCATGTCCTACTATTCTACCATCTTGATTGTGCTTTTTTTTTTTTAAATCATCCCATACACTGTGTTATTTCCTTTTCAACCTATCTGGGGAAATCTGATGACCAGGGACACATGCAGCAGGTCATGCCTCTAGTCACCTTCATACAGATCTGTAGGTCACCTGCTCAGGTTATTATCCTTACTGCAGTCCCAGGAGCCCACAGCTCTGTGTGATGCTAGAGCAGCCTCAAAGGCAAAATGCAGATGAGAGAAAATCAGACCACAAAGTAGAAACCAGAGTTAAAAATCTTTTTTTAACTTCTTTTTTTAAAAGGGTACATTTTTTTTTTGTTTGTTTATTTTTGGCTGCATTGAATCTTTGTTGCGTTCAGGCTTTCTTTAGTTGCAGCGAGCAGGGGCTACTCTTCGTTGTGGTGCGCGGGCTTCTCATTGTGGTGGCTTCTTTTGTTGCGGAGCATGGGCTCTAGGCACGTGGGCTTCAGTAGTTGCGGCATGCGGGCTCAGTAGTTATGGCTCGTGGGCTTAGTTGCTCCATGGCATGTGGGATCTTCCTGGACCAGGGATTGAACCCGTGTCCCCTGCATTGGCAGGTGGATTCTCAACCACTGTGCCACCAGGGAAGCCCTTTTTTTTTTTTTAACTTCTTAGAACATCTGGTCATTAGTATTTAGAATGTATCCTAAAAGGTATGTATTGTTGTAAGGTAGCCAGGAAGGGAAAAACACTTTCTTTTTTTTCCTTTCAAAGATAGTGGGGGAACCAGAATTATTCACTTTTCCTCCTGTGTTAACAAGACGTGCCTCTTTTCTTTAGGGCTGTGAATTCCACCTGTAACTGGACTCTCCATTTTGTCATAGTTTGGTTTTTTATATACATGGATTGCCTCTGCCCTTGGATATTCAAAAGCTAATCATCATATCGATTAAACTTTAAAATAGTGACTTTACGTTTTTAGAGCTTAACAGCGAGCAAAGGCACTGAGAGACCTCGTGGTCAGATCCCCACTGTGTATAGATTCCTGGACGGGTTCCAGAGTGAGCCTGTGCTCATGTTCGTGCAGCTGGTTAGTGGTGGAGCCGGGCTGGAGGCCAGAGTCCCTCTCCTGGCTCCCTTCGCTCTGCCTCTTGTCCCTCAGGGCTCCTTCCTTTTTCCAGGGAGTTGGTGTTGGGATGACTGCCCCTTCAGGGACAGTTTCCTCTCCTTCTATCCCACACTTCCAGGACCTGTGCTTTGGAGCTGACACTCATGGTTCGTTGTCTCCCGTAACTGCACAGATGTTCCACTTGGGTTTTTGCATAATCGGTATCTTCCCTGGCAGAACATTTCAAGTGCTTTACCAGTTCTTACTGATTGCCTGGGACCCACCTCTAGTTCACGGCGCCTGACCCCGAAGGGCAGTAAGTACACGCAGCGCTTTACTGAGTGGGAGGGATTTTGTCCATTTTATGAGGGTCCCCAGCTGGTCCCTGTTCAGAAAGTACGCTGCTTTAAGTTGTGGAATGCCTCGTGTACAAGGGTGCAGCCCTGATTGTTAGAAGTAACACATTGGGAATGATGTAAATGTCCAAAGGAAGGCAAACTTCCAAAGGGGGCAGAGAGGGCAGGGAGATCTGTTTCACTGTATCCCTTTTGTCTCTTGTGAATGTAGCGCCATGTGTAAGTGTTGCGTATTGACAATAAAAACTGCTTTAAACATAATAACGACCGTCTTACGGAGTCTTAGGGGCCTGGTGTAGACAGATGGCCCTGCTCAGAAGTCCTGGGTGGTGGCGGAGCTGGTGGGGTGGGGGGTTTGAGAAGCTAATGTAGCTGCCTTGTGTTTTGTGGCGCTACAGGTGGAGTTCCCTGAAGCCCGGATCTATGAGGAGACCCTGAATATTTTGCTGTATGAGGCCCAGGATGGCCGGGGACCCGACAACGCACTCCTGGAGGCCACGGGTGGGGCGGCCGGACGCTCCCACCACCTGGACGAGGACGAGGAGCGGGAGCGGGAGCGGATCGAGCGCGTGCGGCGGATCCACATCAAGCGCCCGGACGACCGGGCCCACCTCCACCAGTGAGCGGGCAGGCGCCCCGCCTGCACCCCACCCGCCCTGCTCCTCCCCGCTGTGCACTCAGATTCCCCGAGAGCTCCCGGGCCTCCCGCTGCCCCCGCGTCCGGAGAGACTGCATAAAAAGCCAGATGACGATTTTGGTATTTCTTGACCAGGTGAATGGATTGTCTTTACCCAGGTGAACACACCCCTGCCAGTGAACAAGCTGGGTCCAAGGTCTCTGCTTTCCTGAGAATCCAAGAAGCACTGGAGCCAGGCTTTCCTGGTTCTGGAGGAAGAGGATGAGTGGGTGTGGTGTGTGTGTGAGAACTTGTCTGCGGTATTTATTTCTGTGGGTGTTGACTGCCTCTTTGAGCTTCTTGGGTCGCCTTTCCTCCAGGGTTCACTTTGTCAACTCCGAAACGGGTCCTGTAGTCGGTGGTCACCAGCGGTGTCTGCGAGCTCAGTGTTTCCTAACTCCACCCCAGCACCCTGGCCCCATTCCCGTGCCCGGCACAGGCTCCACGGCTTTGCCAACAGCCCGTCCCGCCTCGGGCATCGATCCTAGAGCTTGTTGGTGAAGGACCACAGCTCTTAGCAGTGGAGATACCACCTGGGGGTTCCTGCCTCTCAGCCGCTGTTCCTAGTGTGGCTCTGGATGCCCAGCTCCGTTGAAGGGGCAGGCCTGTTGCCCCTTCTGCTGATCTGTGGTCTGGTGCTTGTTGGGACCCTGCAGGGTCTGGCCGAGAGCAGAGCTGCCCCTTCCTCTGCCCTCCTTGTTGACCCACTCCATTCCGGGAAGGCTGCCTGGCCTGCTTACGGGCATAGCGTACAAACCACTGCCCGGTGGGCTTCATTCCTTCCTCTTGGGCCTTATGCCCCGTTAAGCGGGGCTTACTGCCCCCAGCGGATGCCCTGCCCTTTGCTTAGAAGAAATTAAACATGGCCCCAGACTCTTTTCTGGCGTCCAGACAGGACCACTGCTCACACCAGCAGCCTCAGGACGGTTCACCTGCTGTCAACGCAGCCGTCGCCTGGAGATCCCTTCCTGTCTCTGATCCTTACACAGTGTGGAGTGGCCATCGGTGAGCAGACGGAGAGGACATGCAGATCCTTTTGGGTCCGGTCAGTGTGCATGTTCATGTTTGTTTAAGGGACGTGTGCGACTGTGGATGAGGATGTGTGCCCATGGTGCCTGGGTGGCCCGCGCTGGAGCCCTGCTGTCTGCACGGCGCTCGTGTGGGACGGACGTTCTCGGTTACCTACCTCCCCGTCTCCGCGCCCGCCCGTGATGCACAGAGGGAGTGGTGACGAATGTGGGTGGTTGAGACTAGGCTGGTAGAGTAGTTCCAGGGAGATTCGGATGTGTGTAAGGTATGGATGGGTTTTGTCTGCTATTCAAGGGAAACATTACCATTTTATACCAAAGGTATTAACACGGGCAGCCTTTGATACAGTGCATTCGAACAAAACGAGTTTATATTTTGAAATGGTTTTTACAGCTTAGACTTTGTATACCCTGCCCTACTTGTGACAGTTGTATGCCTTTATTTTGTATCCAGCAGCAAAGCCTACAATAAAACTTTAAAACAATCATGACCCAACCTAAAAATCATGTATCGGGTAGATGCTTTCTAAACTGTTGTGTGGGAAACTTTCATATTAGGCCATTTGGATTTTACTAAGTGCTAAGGATGGGAGGGGAGGGGGCTTAAATAATGTTTTGTAAATATTTTATACCGTTTAAGTTTTAAACACCAACCCTGCTGTTTGGGTTGAACTCTTTTAGAAAGTTAAAGTGAATGTCAGTTCTGATGTTTCCTGTAGGAATGGAAAAGCCATCACGTAAGTTCTGTTTTTCAAATGTTTACGTGAAGAGTAACTAACTTTGTGGAACAGTCTGATTAGTTGGGGCTTCTCCACCTTACGACCAAATGTTTCTGGCCGTCTCTCTACTTTCACATTTCCTCCAACTTTGCACTTGTAGTTTGGAGTCTTTGCTTCCCTGGGATATGAACAAGTTCATGAAACATTCCATGGTGAGTGATACTGTTAGTTGCATACAGCCGTGAGCTGACAATGACAAAGTGTTGGCTGGTCCAGGCTCTGTTATCAAACATATTCTACAAAACTGATTTCTTATGTGAGCACTAAGGGCAACAAAAGTCAATATTTGTATTTAAGAACCATCCAAGTAAAGACGAACACTGGCCTAAGATTTGGTGAAGAGCTAAGTTTTATTACACCGTAATAACTTACAATGGAAAAAGCAGAACAGCTTTGGGTCCCTCGTAATGAGCCTTTCTTTCAAGTAAGTCATCTGATTGTGGTGACTGGGGACCTTGCCTCTCCATCGTCCTCCTGTAGTGGCTTAGCAGGGTGGTCGCTGTGCAGGTACCCTGGCCCTCCCTCTGGAATGTGTGTTTTCTAGGGCTCCACCCAGGGTCACTGTAACACGTGTGTGTCACTAACCTTTCTGTCTCTTGGTGCCATGGAAAAAAAAACGCTATGAGCTTCAGAAGCAGTCACTGTGTGTTGTACAAGCATCTGTGGACATATGTAAAATAAAAGTTATATAACGCTTCTACTTAAATCTGTTTTTCTGGGTCTTTTCAGAAACGCCCAGCACAGTCCAGCCACTGAACTGAAGTGCAGTTCACAGGAAAGAGAGCAGAGCAGAGATCCCACCTTCTACTTCACCACCTAAAGGCTGCTGCTCAGGGTGGAAAAGATGAGTCCTTTTTCCATAGTGTCTGAACTCAAACACTGGAAGGAAGTCTTGGGTGGAAATGCTGCTGGGCTTGTGAAACAGCAGTCGGCTGCTGTTGCCTCCGACTGCAGGTTTGGGGTGGGGAGAGCTACACCTCACCATGTGGAACCTAAAGCCGTGAAGGAACCGGGTATGTTTCTGAGTTCCATTTATTTAAAGCAAAATTCAGATTTTGCAGCTTTATGCTCAGACCACGTATAATACTTCATTGTGCCTCAGAGGCAGCATGAGAAAGAGAATCTGTCATCCCCCCATACTGCCATGTTCAAGTGCCCGTCAAGTGTAGTCCTACTGGGGATGTTTAAAATCACCCCCTTGGGTGACTTGAGGTTGGCTCCCTAAAGAGAACATGTAGTGCGACAGAACACCTGAGGGTTTGGCCTTTGGCATAAGATGCCACTCTGCTTCTTCAGGGACGATCCTTTTCCTAGAGCCGCTGGAACCTTTGCTTGAAGGTGTCGCTAACTGGACCAAATTCGAGCTTTCCTCAGTTGCAGCAGAAACGGCGATGGGAGAGATCAGACGTCACCCTCCATCAGGACTTCATGCGGAACGACACCTGGGGAAGGTACACGCTGAGGTTTAGAGGTCTCTCCTCTCACTCAGGAGGAGGCAGTGAGCGGTGCAGCCGCCCGCATGGTTGAGGGGGACGTGGACAAGCTGCGAGCAGCCAAGCCCCGTCACCCACACCGTCTCCTGCCCCACCTCCCGTGAGACAAGCCATGTCCAGAAATGGGCTCACTGAGGCCTCAGCTTCAGCCTGAGCCAGCCAGGGAGGAATGGGGGTAAGTTTTAAGACAGCATGTAAACTGAAAAGTCACCTTATACTTTACATTAAAAATCATGCTTCAGTATTTTAACTTGTCCCCAAAGGAGTTACCTGTGTTCGGGGGCAATTACGTGGCTTTCATCGTTAAATGTGTATGAGACAGTCCATGTTGTTAGACCATTTTTTAGTTTGTATATATATACCAAGTATTCATAATTTGCTCCAAACCATGTTTTAAAGATTCAGCCCCCTCAGCTTTCAGTTTGTCATTTGTCAGCAGAATTGAATCAGACTTGCTAGCGAGGGCAAAGCACCGAGCACTCAGGCTTGACTTCTTTAAGATGCGCCTGGTTCCCAAACCTCTCCTCCTCAGTCCTGGGGTCCTTGTTTCCCAGAGCCCAGGCCTCACCCCCAGCCAGTTACGTCATGGTGTCGGGGAGCGGGTCGGGGGAGACACACACGCTGGTATTTTTCGAAGCTCGTCAGGAGTTTCCCCCGTGGAGACTCACTTGAGAACCACGTGATAGGGTGTGAGGCCTTTGGCATCCAGTGAAGAGGGGCTTTGACATTTAATAGTGTGAAAAGTTTAATGTCAGCTTCTGGCTCACTGATAAATGTGAGTAAACTGTTCTCTTTTTCAGTCCGTGTTTGAATCTGCACCTCTAGTACCCATTCCTTCCTATTTTTCAACGCAGAATCAGGGACAGAGCGAGAAATAAACTAGACTATGATTCTGGTCAATCTACAGGAGGACTGAAATTGGCAGAATCTTAACCTATAGTCTTATTTAAAACTGCTGACACCTCCCCCTCCCCAGACACGGCCACTCACCACTGTTAACTGTCCGTTTTTATCTTTATAGATTTGTTCTTCTGGTCCGGTGTCAAAAACTATTGTGCCTTCTTTTCCAGGACTAATATAAAACTGTAAACTTAAAATACACAAAGTGATAAATTACTGGCATACTCTATTTTTTCCTTCAGCTGTGGGTCTGCAAAAGAAATTCACCTGTGACGCTTACTAGTTTCGAGATCAAATTCCTGTTTCATTACAGAGTTTTATTGTATATTTGAGTAATCGAAAGAAAACCGTTTCTGCAACTGGGAAAATGGCCACGCCTTCCTGTAGTTATTTTCCAATCGGTTTAGCACAGTTCTTCCACAGGCATCAACAGCAGAGGTGTGGCTGGCACCTGCTCTCGCCCGGGGTCGGGTGGGGGGGGGGGATCCCTCTTTCACTGGGTGACAAATTCCCTTAGGACCATAAGCACCCCCTTTGAAAACTAGATGGTGAGACCACTGTTCATTCCCTTTGGTGAATAAGTGATCACTGACTTCATTTCTGTGGAGCCCAAGTCCTAGGGGGTGAGGAGGGAAGAAAGCTGGTGATCGGAGGAGGCAAGGGTACCCCCACCCCTTGTGGGTAGGCAGTTCTTACTTTGCGGGGAGGGGCAGGCCTGGGTGAAACGATTAACATTTGCGTCTTCCTTGATCTGTTAATAGACACTTAGCATTGAATGACTTCCTGAGTACAGACGAAACCACCTACCTTCCTTGAACAACATTTACAAGGTTCTCCTTCTTAGCCAGCATGACGAGTTTAGTAACTGCCTCAAATATGTGTTTGCACTGTAGGACGGCATCCCCCTGCGGCAGAGAGGAGAGAACACGGCCGGTTCAGTGGTAGCGGCTTCACAGAAGAACATCACTGAGGTTTCACTGGGGGCAGCTAAAGATTTTGGCAGTGCTTCCCTCCGTTAGCAGCCCTGTGGCTGTAGGTTACCTTTTGCCTGTTGTCCTCTGGCGAAACGTGAATGACTAACATTCCGTCGCTGAAGCTGCTGGTAGAGACACCTTAGGACAGATCCAAAGTTAGAGGCCAGGAACTGGACAACTTGACATTAATACAGAAAAAAGGCATGCCTGGGGGGTCCCCAACCCCAGGCTTTTTCCCTCCTAGCTGGGCCAAGTGGGGTGGCCCTGCAGTCAGCACCTGTGCTCGGAATAAAAAGCTGGTCCCTGTGAAAGGTGACGAGCGTCCGACCCGGATGCCGGAGTGAGATGCCGTTGGCGTTTGTGCCAGAGTAAGGGGCACAGCCCGGGCCGCCCTGGGTTTTGTGGGCATCTTCACTTAGGTCTTTCAATGAAAGGCTGCTGCACTGCTGGTGTGCCCGGGAGCTGAGTCAACCCAGTGAATTTTCTGAAGATTGCCTGCTGCTTACCTTTGAGCGCAGGGTACTCTATCTTCTGTTTGATTTTGGCAAGTTCCACCACGTAAGCTGCTTTCTGAGTGAGAATGAGTTGCCTCTGCCGTGTCTTGAAGCCTTTCCTGTCGTATTTAATGACCGGGATACCGTACTGCAAGGAGGTGACCGTCACTACCAGGCGACGCTTGCTTCGCGGGGGAGGGCGGCAGCGTACCGAGTGCCTTGCTACTCGGCCTCTGGAAACGTTGCTTCGAGCAACCGCACGGAGAGGGGCTCAAACAGATCTTGCATAAATGAGTTTTCCCTGAACCCTGGCTCTCTGCCTGAAAGGCTGTGATTCCTGGCTCTGCCTATGGCGTTGACCTTCTGAGGTATTCAAGGCCACAGCCACTTGCCTCACGGGGCTGCTGTGAAAGGTCAGCAGAGATGAAGACACTCTGCAGGCGTTAAGAGCCCTGACAGCCAGAGGGTGATCCAACCTAGTCACAGGTTTCTAGTCCCCAGGGACCAAAGTGACCAAGCAGCCACCAGAGCCAGTCACCAGCTGCCGCATGCCAGGCCGCAGCCTGTGCCCTTCACACCATCAACCCCTCCGTCCTCCCCATTCACAGAAGGATGGAGGCACCGAAGGCGTAAGTCACCTGCCCAGGATCACACAGCTAAGTTATGAAACCCACGTCAGCGCCCAGGCACACTGCTTCTAATAGGGGATGTTTAACGATTAAGTGTATGCCTGCATTTCGCTCAACTTCATAGAAAGCCAAACACAGTTCCTGGGTGACGGGTGAGGGCCATAAGAACAGCCACAGGTACCCTAATAGTCACGTAACTGTGATCCCTACCATCTTAACACCCAGAGCATCACAGCTGAGAGCCCGGCCCACGCACACGCACCCCTGCCTTTTAATAGTGCTTCCAGACCCCCTTCACGTAGAGGACAGACCCTGTTCTCAGACCCCACAGGGGAATCCTGTCTCAGGCAAGGACACACATTTCCTTACCTGGATTTTCTCACTGCTGATGAGCTGAAGCACTTTGGGATTGATGTCTCCTTCATCTAAGGAAGCAACCAGAGCACAGCGGATCGTCACTAAATACCACCCCTGTGCACAAGCCACTGGCATCTGCTGGTTTTCTGTCTCTCTGTGACCAAGAGCTCAGCCTGGGAGATAGCTGTCAGGAAATGCGGATCAAGCATCTTCCTTTGACTTTTTTTTTTAATAGGGGAAGTGAGCACATAGATGAGAAAAGGGACTTACCTATTCGGCTGTCGGCAAAGGGTTGATTTAAGCTTTCTGCGTAGCCTTCTTTCTTTCCCCTGAATATCTCACTTGTAACCACCTTTTGCTGCATCTGGTAATACAGAATTAAAAGTACAAAATGGTAGCCATGAGGCTTTGGGGGACCTAAAGAGGTCCACACTAGTGCTTGCTCTCCTGAATAAGGCTCCTCAAGGAGCCTTGTCATCCTTCTTCCGCATAGGAGTCAGAACACATAGAAGTCAAACACATTTGGCTTTGGCCAAAATGCCTCAGAAATTCTACTGATTAGAGTCTGAAGTTGACGCTTATGCTTGTCTCTGCTTGCACTGACTTCCTGGCAGTGGAATTTTCAGAGTTGAGAGTTTCTTCTAGGTCAGAGATCCCAAACTGCAGCCCGTGGGCCAAATCCAGTAGTTTTTTTGGAGCGCAGCCATGCCATCCATTTACAGGTTGTCTCTGGCAGCTTGTGTGTACCAGGACAGAATAATTTCAACAGAGATGGTGTGGCCGGCAAAGCCTAGAATATTACCCTCTAGCTCTTTACAGAAAAAGTCTGCCGACCCGCAAACGAACACAAACAGAACTACGCCACCAGCAGAGAAGGGGCCCTGCGTGCTTTGCAGTTCAGAGGCCGTCTAGATGACGTTCCCATGGTAACAAAAGAGCGATGTTAACTTTTAACAGCTGCCAGTTAACGAGAGCTCTGTGCTAAGTGGTCTATATGCGTTTCATCCTCAAAGCATGTATGAGGCGTGAGCCTTGTGTGACCCTTGGCTTACAGGTGAGATGGTGGGTGAGGACTGCTGACTCTCAAGGGGCCAGCACCCACCCCTCCAGCATCTTGCCACCTGCCCGCAACGCCACGTCCCTACCAGGGCTTTCCTCTCGGCTGTGATCCCTCGGCAGTACTTCCGGACCAGGTTCCTCATGCACATTTTCCTGAGCAGATTCGATGCCTGCGTGGAGAACACTCTTCTTTTCCACCTGCCTCCCTCACGCACCCCCGCTTTAGGTTTCAGCCGCCAAAACAGAAGCTTTGAAAGCACAGCTGAATTCAGTTTGAGGTAAAGGACAGCCTTAATATTTTCTAGTCAAAGAAAGCAGCTCATCTTCCAGTCTTGGGCTCACTGTTCGCTGCTGCTAAACTAGTGGTTCCTGATCTTGAATGAGTTTTGAGTCACCTGAGTTGCTGGCCAGGAGGTTCCTAGAGGCGCTAATTCAATGGGCCCGGGTTGGGGCCCAGGAATCTTAGTCACCCCCACTCTGCGCTCCAGACACAGAGGGTTCCCAGAGCATCTTCTGAGAAACACTGTTCTAGGCAACAGTCCCTAAACCCATCTGACATGTTAACATCAAGGACAGAAACCATTCAAGAGTGCTCTGTGTAAACACACACCCACGGGCTTTATAATTCTAGAGAGGATATACGAATTGTGAAGAGTTAAATTCCTCGGGCATCTCAGGGAAGTGGTTTGTGTGCTGAGGAAGCCCTTTCAAGGCGAGGGAGGCGGCACCAAAAAACATACAAGTTAAGCTCCATCCGTGCCCACACCATTTGCAACGTGAGTCCTGGAACAGCCCTTACATTTTCCAAGAGGCCAGGAGGCCTCAGCCAGCTCTTATCCAAGACGTTCTCTGGGACGTGATACCGAAGATTCAAGATGTAATTCTTCCGCACGAACACGATGAACTCTTCATTGTCAGGACAGAGGGGCTTGTTGCGATTGATGAATCCCTTTATGAACCTAAGCGGGAGAGAGTTTAGTTAGTTTTCTATTTCTTCACTTACCATTTCTTCACTGAAACTTGCGTTCTCTCCCCCACTGGTTTGATTTAACGGTGGCCAAAACGGTGGAGATTACTTTGTTCGCCAAGTAGGGCCACAGGCCAAATCTGGCCCAAAGATATGTTCTATTTCACCCACACCATTTTTTGTTTTGAGTGACTTGAATTCATTGCCAACAACAACAACAACAAACTGGGAAGTATTACATGAAAGCCAGATTTCCAGCTTTCCTTGAAAAAAAAAGATCTGCCAACACTGGGCTGGCCGCAGTCTGCTAAAGTGGAGTAGTGACTGCCCCTCTTAGGTGGACTGAGCTTTCCAGTTTGTCACAGTCCCTACCCTACCTTATTGCCTTATCCCAGCTCATGAGACTCGCTGTCCCTGCCTGGCCTCAGAAGGCATTCGACTTTGTGACTTTTGAACTAGGCTAAGAGAAACAACAAACGTTCTGAGTTGCGATCACTGTCAAATTAGGAAGCTCAGAGGAAGGAGAGGGAACAGAATTCCCAAGGGTTGACATCCTGCAGGGAAGATGACTTTTCCGCCCAGAGCCAAAACCTCCAAGTCCATGACCACCCTCTGCAGCACAATAGCACTTAGAGACCTTTCCTCCCTACTGGACCCAACTGAGAACTTACTTTCTTATAATCTGCACAGCCCACTTTCTCCTTTTGGCCTCCTTCCGAGCCAGGGCTCCACGCCAGTGGGCTTCAAGTTTAATGGCTGAAAGAGTTCACTGCTGGCATTAGAAGGTGAGCACAATCACTTAAATACAAAAGCCTTTTCCAGAGTTATTCATCCACTCCACAAACACCTGGATGCCCGGCACTGCACTCCGCTAGCCCTCGAGGTGGAAAGTGGGATGAGAGTCATCAGTCTCTACCCGGACGTGCCCAGACGGACAACTGAACCAGAGTGACAGAGGAGCAGAGGGTGCTGGGAAGCATCAAGGGAAGCTCCAGAATTACGCAGGGGGGTCCGTTTTCTGAGGTCTTTTTGAGGGACCAGAGTGGCACTTGACAGCACAGATTAGTCTCGCCACTGCATTTGCTTTGTCTCACCCCGTGTTTAGTTTTCGTTGTCTACGTTAAAAAATGGGGATACATAAACTGGGACACACAAAAATTAGATTTCTGGCTTGTGTCCCAATTTTTAAATGCTTTTCAGATTGTTTTTCCAGTTAATTCAGATATTCAAAATGCTTTTATTCCTCATGGCCACATTGTTACAAAAACAAACAACTGGAAACAACCCAAATGTTCATCAAGGGAACAGCTAAATTGCGGTACGCTCATATAGCACACGGGGGTCAGCAAACCGCGGCCCTCGGCCTGGCCACCTGTGTCTGTAAGTAAAGTTATTGCAACAGAAATGTCGCAGAAGAAAAATACAAACAGTATAATTTTATGGAGTTCAAAACATTCCAGCCTACAAGTATACTATTTAGTGATGCATCCATAGATGATAAAATTATAAAGAAAAACAAGGAAATAAGGGAAAGTTCAGAAGAGTAGTGTGTGTGTTGCAGGGGGGGTGCGGAGAAGTGATTGAGGAGGGACAAAGTGCAGGGGCTCCAAGTGCACTCATGGTGTTAGTTAATAAAAATAATAAAATCATTACTTATTAATAAAAAATTATTCTTTAAACAGGCATGGACTTCCCTGGTGGCACAGTGGTTAAGAATCCACCTGCCAGTGGAAGGGACATGGGTTCGAGCCCTGGTCCGGGAAGATCCCACATGCCACAGAGCAACTAAGCCCGTACGCCACAACTACTGAGCCTGTGCTCTAGAGCCCACGTGCCACAACTACTGCCTAGAGCCTGTGCTCTGCAACAAGAGAAGCCACCGCGATGAGAAGCCCGCGCACTGCAATGAAGACCCAACTCATAAATTAAAAAAAAAAAAACATGCATATGTTGTGGATCAGATAAAACATGTCTGTGGAACAAGTATAGGCTGCATTGTTGAGTAAAAATGAGGCCCCAGAACTGGACCCCGGGAATGCCTGACAGAAAGGTTTCAAGGCCAGGCAGGCGAAAAGGATGCTCAAAGGAGCCTGTGCGTCTAGGTGCCACGTGGATGAGAAGGAAACTGTGGTCCACGGCAAACCTGAGAGGTCCTGTTCAGTTCTTACCTGCTTGTCTTTTTCTCACGTATGCTCTCCTTTCCAGGCAGCCTTTGTACATGGCTTGGATTCTCGCAACTTAAAAGAAAACAAAACTTTTGGTGAAATGGCTTTCAGTTGTGCAGCTTGGTAGGTGTGACCTTCGGAGGAGGTGTCGGCAGCGGCCCTAGGGACGCGCAGGGTAGAGGTGACAGGAAGCCACGGGATATGACGGGATAGAAACGAGAGTGGGTGGGTTACATTCAGCCTGAGTGCCAGAGCTGGCCAGTAACTGGGGCTCCCTTTCTTCCTCTTGCCTTCCCCCAGCTAAGGAACAGAACCACCAACTGGAGGGCTTGCTGGCCCCTGGTTCTAGGCATTGTATTTCATCCTCCCACCCAACCCTGCAAGGCAGGCAGGCATCAGCACATTTCACAAAGGGGATCACAGACCCAGCCGGTGAAGACCCTTACCAGGTGCGAGGCAACCACGCGGCTATGAAGCAGGAGTGTGAACCCAGGGCTGTGGAACCATACACGTGCCGTGTGGCTTCTCCATTCACAGTGTGCCCCCTCCACCCAGTGACTGGGGTCCCCCCCACAGACCAGGCTCCTCGAGGGTCCCGCACACCAGCAGCATCACATCCCCTGGGAGCTGGGTAGAAATGTTAACCCAGGCCCCCGCACTCAGCACCTGCCCATGAACCTGATCTGGGTGATCAGTGCCCGCTGCCGGAGGGGTCAAAAACAGACCACCAAGCACAGTGGTTACGAGCCCAGGCCCTGAAGCCAGACAGACACACACTCAAACCCCTGCTCTGCTGCTCTTGGGCCTCAACCTCCCCACATGTAAAGTGGAGATGATAATACCACTCGTCCACAGGTTTGTTCCGAGGATACGATGAGATCGTGAATTCAGCAAGCACTGAGATGACTCAAGCAGAGCTGGTCTCAGCAGGCCAGGTGAGATCTCAGAGGCGAAGCCCCTACCCCCTCCCTGGTAGTATTGATTTGTGAGTTTTTGCATTTTCCTCCCATCTAAGTTTTCTTATTTACCATTCACAACACACACCCTGGCTCTGGGCTTTGCAGCTACACCTTCCAACATCAGACACATACAAATGAAGTTTAAAAAAAACCTTCATTTAAGGGGGATGGACTCCATGGGTTTAGGTCCTGGTGTGGCACGACAAAGTTAGATCCAAACTAAAAATGAGGCAGAACTACAGTGTTTAAGTTTCCAGGTGCATCCATGACAGCCCTCCAAACATAAGGGATAAATTCACCTGTGTCTTATAATCCTGTTGCCTTGTTCTGGGTTAAGGCATAAATTCACCTGTATCTTATAATCCTGCTGCCTTGTTCTGGGTTTCCAAAGCCAGTGCTTCTAACATTATATCAAACATTCATGTTTAAGATGTTTCCCAAGCTAAGCTTGTTCATATCACATTCTATTAAAATCAGGGCAGAAAAAAAAAAACATACCTAATTGATGTTTACTAAATTCAAAGGCATCTTCAGTAGCAAACAGAGTTCTGGGGAAGCGAATGAATATTTTGGACCTAGAAATGAAAAAAATGTTTTAATTATTAACTGGTCGTCACCATCTGTAGTGGATTCAATAGTGTCCTCCCCCCACCCCCAAAGTCACATCCACTTAGATCCTCAGAATGTGATTCTTATTTGGAAATACGGTCTTTGCAGATGTCATCAAGGTAAAGATTGAGATAAAATCACACTAAGTCCAATGAGAGTGTTCTTATAAGAGAGAGGGAAAGACACACAGACGCAGGGGAGAAGGCCGTGTGAAGACAGAGGCCGAGATTGGAGTGACGCAGCCACAAGCCAAGGGATGTCAGGAGCCACTGGAAGCAGCAAGGAAGGATCCTCCCAGAGAGACGTCAGAGGGCGCAAGGCCCTGCCAACACCTGGATTTTGGCCTTCCGGCCTCCAGAAATGTGAGAAAATAAATTTCTGTTGCTTAAAGCCAACCAGTCTGTAGGTAATTCATTATGCAGCCCTAGGAAGTTAATTCACCTTCCTAACCCAAAGTGACTTCCCTGGGCTTTAAAAAGTGATGACAGAGGATATGGGTCTAAGTTTAGGAGAAGATCCCATCAGCCAGCAAAGGTAAATTATAAATATTGAGCTCCTATTGCCTGCCCTCTCAAGCTCCCTGGCAACCCACGCTTTGAGGGAAACTTCCCAGGCCAGCCACTGGGGGACAGCAGTGCATCGTGCCACGTGAACCCATCAGAGGTTTTATACCGCTAAGCCCTATTCCTCAGAAATCTGGCTTGGAAAAGTAACCGCTCCTTGGAGCAGGGCCCAGAATAGAAGAATAAAGGATGGAACGGGGCCAGGGTGGTCATAGAGGGCCATGTACAAGTTGGCAGGGAAAGCCCACTGACAGATTCAAAGGCAGCAATCCCTGACGCTGGAATCTCTGCGGCCTGGGAGTAGATCCTCTTCATGCGTGGGCCCTGTTCTTTGCAATCAAATGAGCGCTGACCAAAACGTCTAAGAGAACAGATGAAAATTATCCTGGTTCACCCCACTGAGTCCTGCCTTGACGCTTTCAATGTGTACAAAAAGTCCTGCTCACGGACGACAGCTCTACAGTAATGATACCTAGAGTTCTGGAACACCACTTTCTGGGAGATGCTAGAGGAGCTTTCTCATCTCAGAAGTCCGAATATCCCCTCCGAGAAGTCACGCATACATTCTGAACAATGAAAGAATGTAGGCACAGAGAGATTAGGGAATTCGCGCTGACACTCTCCTCATTTTGCCCAAAAAGAAGCTCATCCCAGTCTCCCGCGCAGGTTTAGAACCCAGGGCTCCTTTATACTCAATCTCCTCCAATAGGCAGCTATGTAGCCTTTCTAACCACTTAGCGCTTGTGATACGGTGCTTTATAATAAGAAATATGTATTCGGTCTCTGTCCCGTTCCAGTGTCACAGCTCCCCAAACCCTTGTAATTCCCTAAGTGATTAGAGCAATGGGGCATCTTTTGCTATGATCTTTTGGTTTTTGTTCCTGAAATAGCTTCAAAGTGATAAAGGGGAAATGGGTGTCTTTTTAAAAATTCTTTTCCATTATGGTTTATTACAGGATATGGAATATAGTTCCCTGTGCTATACGGTAGGACCATGTTGTTTATTTTATATTTATAGTAGTTCATATCTGCTAATCCCAAATTCCCAATTTATCCCTCCCCACCCCCTTTCTCCTGGTGTCTTTTATTATTTATAACAAACCCCTTTCAACCGCACCACACCTGAGTTTATGCTAACAGCTGATGTTTGGAAAGCCCCTAGATAACCTAAGGATGGGAACTGGTTGCCAGGGAAACCAACCTTGAGATTAGAGGGTTGGAACTTTCAGCCCCACTCCTGGGCGTGAGGTTGAATGAATGACCACTGGCCAATGAATTTATCAATCATGCCTGTGCCGCTATAAAACCCCCAAAAGGCATGATTTGGAGATCTTCTGGGTGCACCCGGAGAGAGCATGGGACGTCCACATCCCCTCCCACACACCTTGCCCTGTGTATCTCTTCTATTTGGCTGTTCCCGAGTTATATCCTTTTGTAATAAACTGGTAATCCAGGAAGTAAAGTATTTTCCTGATTCTTTGAGCTACTCTAGAAAAATTAATCAGACCCAAGGAGGGGATCACGGGGACCTCCAATTTATAGCTGATTGGTCAGAAACACAGGTGACAAACTGGACTTGTGATTGGTCTCTGAAGGGAGGATGGACAGTCTTGGGAGACTAAGCCCTTAACCCACGGGATCTGACACCATCTCCAGGTAGACTGTCAGAAGTGAGTTTAATTGTAGGACACCCAGCTGGTGTTAGAAGTGTGATGGAGTGTTTTGAGTGTGAGGGAAGCGTTGAGAGTAGAGACACACAGGAGAGTTTTTCCTTTACAGAGATGCATTTAAATTGAGTGAATGCAAGTATCTGCTTATAAATCTACGTAAACTCCTGAAGAATAGATCTCCAGGCTCAAGATGGATACAGATCGATTAGGAAAACATTTTGACAGCGATTTCTGGGACACTCACCTCCCTAACTTGTACTCCTCGGGTTCGTAGCCAATGTACTTGATCAGCCGCTCTACGCCCTCTGCTGGAGGCCCGTGCCAGTGCGGCCAGGTGTCTGGGCACAAGGACTTGTACCTAGGGAGGGGAGAGGCATGTTTCGGAAGCCGCAGACCTTACACTAACTAGCTCCCCTAGAGGTCAGCTTCACTCCTCTGGGCACGCCAACCACTCAGAGTAATAGAGTAGACTCATCACACCCACTTCCTAGAATTCAACGATATATACTCAGCAATAAAGAAGAACTGTTTCAACAGGGTGGGAGGTTTGGCCTGTCTTCATAGAACAATGACCTCATCAGACACTCTACCCAAGAAACTCAATTCTGCTCCTAGGTGTATACGCAAGAGACATGAAAACGTGTCCACACAAAAGCTTATAGGTGAATATTCGGAGCATCATTATTTATAATTGACGAAAGGTGGAAACAACCCAAATGTCCATCAACAGACAAAGGAATGTATAAACAAGTATGGTCCAGCACGGGAAGAAAAGGTATCATGCTTGATACGGGACGAGGGATTTTTCAAGGGTAATTTTGGACCCAAGGCTGACTTAAGAACCTGATTTCAGTATAAAATGCAACTCCCTTCTAATATGTGGTCGCGATAAAGATAACAATGATGTCTGTAATATGAAGAAGAAAGTGAATGTAGGATTCAGAAGTGCCTGTGGACTGAGGCTAGAAGTGATACAACTGGAGCCACTGGACTAGAACCGCACTGCTTGGGCTGGAGTCCAGCTCAGGAGCTGGACAAGTCGCTTCACCTCCTCACTTTGCAGCACAAACAATGAATGACAGGACCTTCCTTGTGGGGTCGTCACAAGGTTGAAATGAGATACCCCATGGAAAGTATTTGGCACAGTCTGAGACTTCAAAACATGTTAGCTACGGTATTCCTGTTACGCTTCCTTCCCTTAATATCATTATATGGTTTGTGTTACTTTAAAACAAATGTCAAACCGTTAAGAACATGTTTATTTTCCTGGAATTATACTTTATGAGAAAATCCATTAAGGACATTGCAATGAACTGAATGTTTGTGCCCTCCCACCCCCAAGTTCATATGTTGAAGAATCCTAACCCCCAATATGATGGTATTAGGAGATGGGGCCTTTGGGAGGTGATTAGGTCAGGAGGGTGGATCCCTCATCCTTGGGATTTGTTCCCTTATAAAAGATACCCCAGAGAGCTCCCTTGCCCTCTTTCCACCATGTAAGGATGTGATGAGAAGAGAGCAGGGTGCAATCCAGAAGAGAGCTCTCACCAGAACCTGACTGTGCTTGGCTCCCTGATCTTGGATTTCTAGCCTCCAGAACTGTGAGAAATAAACTTCTGTTGTTTATAAGGCACCCAGTTTATGGTACTTTGTCATAGCAGCCTGAACTAAGACAGGCATTGAGTGTCACATGTTCTTCCCTGATTACTTCCCTCCGTTACTGCCACACACAAAGGTACAGACACATGCCAACCCCAGGGAACGCAGAGCAACGCCAGGCCCTGCTCCCTCCTGTCTGGTCAGCCCCATCACTAGCACACACCATCCAAGCTGTCTAAACGTGGGCTAGACAGACACAGAGGACATGGGGAGATGCTTTAAATGCCTGCAGGGTAGAGGGACTCATAACTTCTGTCCTTCTTAACTCTGAGATGCAGTCGCTCCCTGATCAAGGGAAGCAGTGCCAGGGAGGGTGCACACATTCGGACATCTCCAGCCCACTCCCATGGGCCTCTCCTGCCTTCCCCTGGGCCACTGTCCTGCAACGCCAGCCTCCTAGCTGGTCCTCAAGCTGCCCAGTTCCCACCTCCAGGCTCTCCTGCCCAGACAGCTGCCTCCAAATATCCTCATGGCTCGCTTCCTTACTTGGAGAGGCCCTCCTGGACCACTCTTTCCCCAATGCAGATTCATTTTCCTTCAATGAATGTACGCCCCACCTGACCTCCTATATCTCCTTGTTATCGCCAGTAGAAAGTGCACTCCATATGGGCAGGGGTGGGGTCTGTCTTGTTCACTGCTGTTACCCAGCACCTTGGACAGTGCTGGTACAAAGCAGGGGCTCACTAGTATTTATAGAAAGAATAAACAAGCCCCACAGCAGCAACGTAGGAAAAAACGCAGCAAGACTGGAACGGCAGATGCCTGTGTGTTTGGGGCCGGGGTGGGCAGTGGCTGCTGCTTCCATCTTCACTAGACTTCAGATTCAGAAAAATGGATGAGATAAGGGTGAATGACAAGTCGCTGATGAACAAAACTGGTATGTCAAGGAGGTTCCCCCCACCTAACCCTAACCCACCACACACACACATACACACACACACACACACACACACAAAAACCCTGGCAAAAAGACTGGCAGATCCTCAAATAAACACTGAGTTACCATCTGACCCAGTAATCTACTCCTAGGTACATGCCCAAAGAAATGAAAGCATATGATCACACTAAAACTTGGACTTGAGTGTTCCCAGCAGCATTATTCAGAATAGCCAAATAATGGAAACAACCCAAATGCCCATCAACAGAGGAATGGATAAATAAAATGTCTGTCCACACAATTGAGTATCATTCATCCATAAAAAGGAATGAAGTGCTGACATATGCTATAACGTAGATGAACATTAAAAACATCGTGCCGGGCTTCCCTGGTGGCGCAGTGGTTGAGAGTCTGCCTGCAGACGCAGGGGACACGGGTTCGTGCCCCGGTCCGGGAAGATCCCACATGCCGCAGAGCGGCTGGGCCCGTGAGCCATGGCCGCTGAGCCTGCGCGTCCGGAGCCTGTGCTCCGCGGCGGGAGAGGCCACAACAGTGAGGGGCCCGCATACCACAAAAACAAAAACAGAAATAGACTCACAGACATAGACATCAGACTTGTGGTTGCCAAGGGCAAGAAGAGGAGGGAAAGGGATGGACTGGAAGTTTAGGGTTAATAGATGCAAACGATGACATTTAGAGTGGATAAACAACAAGGTTCTACCGTAGAGCACAGGGATCTCCTGGGATAAACCATAGTGAAAAAGAATATTAAAAAAGGAATGTGTATATGTGTATAGCTGAGTCACTTTTCTATACAGCAGAGACTGGCACAACATCGTCAATCAACTATACTTCAACTTAAAAAATTTTTAAAAATAAGAAGTCTAATATTAAGTTAAAATATGAAATTACTGATATTCAACCATGCTGACCCACAAAAAGAACCATTTTATTATGCTTCTCTTGCGAGTGTAAATGTGTTGTTTTCCTGGTAGCACGAACGACATGCAGCCCAACCGCATGCACAGGCAATTTGGGCCACAGTGATAGTGGTGGTGGATGTATGATTAAAGCCTTCCAAACTCCTCGAGAGCAATTTAATCCCCGTGTTACACATGAGGAATTAGGTCTCAGTTGGAAGAGAAAGAATGGGGATTCCCACCCAAGAATCTGTGGCTCCAACGCCCATGTTATCACCACTACACCTGTGTCTCTGGACAGCCCACACGGCCAAGGGCATTGCTCCCAGACCGCGCTAAAACCAGCACCCATGGTCGCCAGGGGAAGGGTCTTCCCCAGCCAAGTACAGCCCCCAAGGGTGCATGTCCCACGTCTGCCCCCTGGGGGCAAGTCTGTGCATCGCGTCTCGTACTTCCTAGATTCCAAGAACTTAGGGGCTTAGCGAAATGAAGGGAAGGTGGCAAACTAAGTCAGCTTCCTATTCTCTGAAATGTCAGTGTTCATCACTGTCACCGCTACAGCAGTTAAGAAGCAAATGGAGTTCCCTCGGGGATGGCCTTTTATTCATCACCACACACTTCACTGGCTTCAGATCAACAAGACAAACTTTACCTTTGCAAGAAATGCTCGTATTTCCGTCGGTACGCAAAGCCGGCCCGTCTCACCCGCAGGTGCTCCATCAGCCCCAGGTACTTGATCTGATGCCTTATGAGGAAGACATCGAACTTGCCTTTGGAAACACAGAAGGAAGAGTGACGGTGAAGGACCCTGTGGCTCTGTTTCAACCGAGGCAGACCAGAGGCTGCAAGCTGACGATATGTGGGCTGGATCTGGCCACGAGGCATGTTTTGTTAGGTCCTAATTGTGTTTCTCTTAATGGGGGGATTTTACAGGAAAGTCTGAATTTCTGGTTTCTCTTGAAAATCCATGAGATCTGGCCATTCTGGGCCTAGAGCCCCACATGGCAACAAATGGCCCTAGGAAGGGGGACTGCCCCTTTAGACAGGGTGTGCCCTCTCCAGCTGGCCACAGTCCCCTCCATTCCCTATTGTATTACAGCTGGTCTGCTTCACTCATTCGCTCTTCCTGCCTGGATTCTATAAGCCTTTGACTGTACAGCTTTGTTATGAGACCACGGCACAAGCTTAGAAAACACCCAAGTCATAGACCATTTTGGAAGATTCTTCACTGGCTGGAGAGAAGCAGTGTTGCTTCCCCTCACGTCTGAGGTCTGCCTGGCTCAGCTGTGTTAGTCCTGAAACTGGCCACGCTCTGAGCAAAGCTCACACAGGACCATGAAAGGAACCCTCCTCCTTATTCATTTGCCTTCTATTATTTAATACAGAGAACAAGCAGCAAGCCTGTGGTGGTTTTTAGGACTTTCCCCACTGTCGTCTTGGTTTTCCGCCCAGCCTCATTTCCCTGAGCTCAGTGTTCTGAACAATTCACAACTCACTGGGTTCTTTACTCTCGTTGGGCTTGATGCAACGGATGTACGAAGGTTCCTTAGAGATGAGAATTTCCAGAAGGCTGCTCAGACTGTTTTTAAACTGAGTCCCCACCTGCAGGGAGAGAGAGAATGAGCTAAACAGACACTGTTGCTCCCCATGTATACAGAGAAGACTGGTTAAATCACAGGACTGGCCCTTTAGACCCAAACACTCGACAGACTGTTTTGCTTGTTACCTGTCACAAACCGTTTTGTCCATTAAGAGAAGGCTTTGAATGTCCTGGCCTGAGAAGCCCAAGCTCAGTCTGGTCAAGTGGAGGCTGGACAAGCATCTTTCCAGGATGCTTCCCTCACTTGGCGAATACAAAGTGAGCACCTCGTAGGAGCCAGCATTGCCGCTGAGCCAGTCACCCTCCACCACCTTCCTGTTTCCTTGTTACCAAGCTTCCTCTATGACACTCGCACTACTGGAATTTCTTTCTTTATTTGATGATACAGTAAGTCCCCTACATATGAACAAATTCCGTTCTGAGAGCACATTAAGTCCAATTTGTTCATAAGTCCAACAAAGTTAGCCTAAGTACCGAACTAACACAATCGGCTATGTAGTACCGTACTGTAACAGGTTTATAATACTTTTCACACAATAGTGAATTAAAAACAAACACAAAAAATAAGAAAACGTTTTTAATCTCACAGGACAGCACCTTGAAAAGTACGGCAGGACAGCACAACAGCTGGCATCCAGGGGCTGGCATGGAGGGAACAGGCAAGAAGAGTTCCTGACTGGAGGAGGGAGAGGAGGTGGGAGACGGTAGAGCTGAAGGACCGTCAGCAATGGGAGAGGGAGGGCAAGCTGCAATTTCACTCATGCCTGACGTTGCTGGCACGCACGTCTGTATCTTTGCAAGTTCGCAACTTGAAGGTTTGTGCGTAGGGGACTTACTGTATCTTCCTATAGCATCTCCCACTAGATTGTAAACCCCACGAGGGCAGGAACACCGTCTGTTCTGTTATTGGTAGATACCCCTGTGCCCAGCACAGTGCCTGACACACAGTAGGTGCTCAATGAATGTCTGCAAATGAACACACGGGTTCTAACCTTGGAAAATATACATTTAGTAGAACATTTAGAGAGTGATACTTCCAAACAAAGGAGAGGACAGCTTAAAAAGCATAGGTAACTGAAGTACTTGCACCCTCTGGGTGATTTTTGCTACCTTTCCAATTTTGCACAGGCATTTCCCCCTGCCACTCACTGTTGGTGGCCTTCTCCGGTTTTCTAACTCGGCCACCCGGAAGCATTCCTTCAGGATTCTGTTTTTGGACCTGCACAGCACCTGTAGGTAATGAGAAATGAGTACCACATTTGCTGCTTCAGAACTCATGAAGGGGTCTTCAGGAAAGTTCACACAAGTGTGCACAGTGGACCAGAGCCATCTGCCTTGGGAGCACTTGAAGAAGAAGAGGGGAAAAAGCACAATCATAGGGGCTTCCCTGGTGGCTCAGTGGTTGAGAGTCCGCCTGCTGACGCAGGGGACACGGGTTCGTGCCCCGGTCTGGGAAGATCCCACATGCCGCGGAGTGGCTGGGCCCATGAGCCATGGCCGCTGAGCCCGCGCGTCCGGAGGCTGTGCTCCGCAACGGGAGAGGCCCGCGTACCACACACACACACACACACACACACACACAAAAAACACAATCATAGGGACTTCCCTGGTGGTACAATGATTAAGAATCCACTTGCCAATGCAGGGGACACGGGTTCGAGCCCTGGTCCAGGAAGATCCCACATGCCGCGAAGCAACTAAGCCCGTGCACCACAACTACTGAGCCTGCGCTCTAGAGCCCGTGCGCCACAACTACTGACCCCACGTGCCACAACTACTGAAGCCTGCGCGCTTAGAGCCCGTGCTCTGCAACAAGGGAAGCCACCGTAATGAGAAGCCCGTGCACCACAACGAAGACGCAATGCAGCCCCAAAAAATTAATTAAAAAAAAAAACACAATCGTATGTAGAAGAAAATGTTCAAATACCGACTGTCCCCGACTTACGATGGTTTGACTTTACAGTGGGGTGAAAGTGATGAACATTCAATAGAAACCATACTTTTAATTTTGTTTTTTTAACTTTTCCTGGGCTTACAACACTCTCATGGTGCTGGGCAGCCCAGCAAGCCACGGCTCCCAGTCAGCCATGCGATCACCAATATACTCAAAACCATTCTGTTTTTCACTTTCAGTACAGTATTCAATCAATAACATGAGATATTCAATAATTTATTATAGAATAGGCTTTGTATTAGGTGATGTGGCCCAACTGTAGGCTAACGTAACCATTCTGAGCACCTTTAAGATGGGCTAGGCTAAGCTACGATGTTCAGTAGTTAGGTGTAGTCAATGCATTTTCAACTTACGATATTTTCAATATATGATGGGTTTATCAGGATGTAACCCACGTAAGTTGAGGAAGATCTGTACTATATCCAGTGCTCTGTCTACTTGGTGAGGCCATCTGATTATTTTTCCTTGGACATGATGAAGCAATAATTATTTCCAGTCCAGCTAGGCTGCTACAGAACAAACCAGCTCTTTAAGAATGATCTCCAAGATACGGTGTTAAGTGAAAAAATAGCAAGATGCAGGACCACATGCATAGTGTGTATGAAGAGAAAAGAAAAAGGGACACACACACACACACACACACACACACACACACACACACGTCGTGGTCTGTACCATCCCTGGGAGGATACACAATAAACTGGTTAGAACAGCTGGCTCTCAGGAGACGGACTTGTTGACATGGGTCCAAGGACATCAGCTTTGGTATGTCTGATCTTTCCTTCTGTGCATATCTTTTCAAAAATTTTAATTGGACACACACAAAAAATATTTTTCCTTATAGCCATACGATGGAGGATGATTCAGCCTTAAAAAGGAAGGAAATTCTGACACATGCAACAACATGGATGAAGCTTGACAACGTGATGCTAAGTGAAACAAGCCAGACACAAAAGACAAATACTGTGTAATTTCACTTATATAAGTACCTAGAGTAGCCAAACTCATATACAAGGTAGAAAAGTGGTTGCCAAGGGCTGGAGGGGAGGAGGAATAAGGGAGTTAGTGGTTAATGGGTACAGAGTTCCAGTTTTGCAAGATGAAAAGAGTTCTGGAGGTGGATTGCACAACAATGGGAATGTACTTAACACAACTGAACTGTGCACTTAAAAATGATTGACATAGTAAGTTTCATATTATGCATGTGTATTTTGCCAGAGTTAAAATTTAGAAAAGAATTTTTTTAAACTCACCCCAATTTTAAACTCACAGTGGCATGAGAGAGTAATTTGCAGGTAGGAAATTTTAAAAATTAGAAAGCACCCATCTCAGAAAGTACAAGGAACTTCAGCCCTGGTGGAAAAAGTGGGAGATTTAGAGATTCTTCCTGTGGGAAGCACCCTTCATGGATGGGTTTGTGAAGGGGATGGGCAATGCCCACAGAGGGGAAAGCCACAAGGGGAACACTGTCTCCCATTTGTCCAACAGAACCTTCCACTCCAAGAGGAAGGCATCAACAGACCCACTTCACTGATGGGGAAATCTGCCATGAGACCCCCCCCCTCAGCTGGGACAGGGTCAGGCTGAGACTCAGACCCAGAGAGCACCACCTGGAACAGACATCCAAAGTTAGGAATCGCTTATCCATCCTGAATCCCAGAGGTTGGGACAAGTGGTCCTAAAGTGGTAGAGAAAAATAGGGAAGGGCAGAAAACACTCCTGAGATGAACCGTTTGCATGTTCTCTCTGAAAATGTCTCTCTAGGTTTATTTAAGCTTTTTGTAAACCAAGCTCATTAAATACGATCCAATTTTAAAAAAACAGTTAACTATTTTAATACAAAATAAAGGCTTAAAAAAACTCAAGGTTTCTCTGATCAGTGAGGCATATGAAAAGAGATGGAATTTCATTGGTAGCCCCAGGGGCATAACCTGGTTCCTGCCCCACCTTGAGATATGATCTTGAACAAGTCATGATCTCTCTGGGTCTCAGTTTCTTCATCCTCGGATTGTGTCACCCCAGTGTATTCCCACTGCTCCAAGACAAGATCTCTACTCCTCCCTGGGGACCTCATCCTGCTGAGCTCTCAATGCCCCCCTCACTGAACACATGCTGAGCTCACCTGGGCCTCAGGGCCTTTGCACATGCTGTTCCCTCTACCTGGAGTAGCCCCTGATCTTTCCAAGGCCAAGATCCTTCTCATTCAGGTTTCAGTTCAAAGTCATCTCAACGAGGGTGTTTTCTCAGACCACTTAAACTGAATTTAAAATGTCCCTCTCAATCATAGTTCCGTATTTTCTTCATAGCACTTCTCACAGATGGATAACTTAATTGTGTATGTATTTATTCTCAGCCACTCCTCCCTCCCTCCCCACCCTGCCCCCACCCCACGATGATAAGCCTCCTTGAGAACGAGGACTGCCTTGTTCACCACTGAGACCCCAGAGCTAGCACCATGCCTGGCACACAGGAGGGACACCACACACATATGAATGGGTTTGTTGAGTCAAGTGTTCATACAGATGATCTTAAATGTCTGTTCCGGCCATGACATGCTGGAGTTCTAATTTAATGCATGGAAGAGAAAAATCCAGAAAGCCAAATCTATCCCAAAGTCAGTATCACAGGTGATATCTCATAACCATCAGAAACACATATACTTAAGTTTCAGACTTACTTCTTTCAGATGTCTGTAGAGGAGATCATTGTTTTTTTCCAAGAATCCTGTAAAACATTGAATAAGAAATCCCTGAATCAATGTTTTTGAGTAAAAATACAATTCCGTCCCAACTGAGTGTAAAGGGAAATTCTAAAAATAATCTTTTAGGATTAGAGTTTCTCAGCCTTGGCAATACTGACATTTGGGGCTGGACCATTCTTTGTTTGGGGGGCTGTCCTGTGTATTGTGGATGTTTAGCAGCAGCCCTGGCCTCTACGCACTAGATGCCAGATCTCTGGACACTGCTAGAGGTCCCTGGGGGATAACTCCATCCTTGGTCAAGAACCAAGTCCTCAGAACTGACCTATAGCTCACATGCTACACGCTAAACCCCGATGAGCTATCACATGAACGTGGAGTCTTTACACTGAGTATTGTACACGTGCCCTAGTAAAGAACTACACATACAATGAATGACATTGAAACAATGGAAGGGAGCTGAGTTCCAAGGGCAGCCAGGTGAGACTACGTAGATGAATGAGAAAATCACCCCCACCACTGACAAAAAACAAGCACAAGCACTTGGACCAGTGGTACCCAATGGCATCAAAGGAAGACGCGTTATTTCCAATTTTAAAACTTGGCTTATCAATGCTCACTTAAAACCTAGCCAGTTAGTAATTAAATTAGTAACTAGATGGCATTATAAAGTCAAAACCAGCTAAAGATGACATGCATCAGGAAAAAAAAAAAAAGCTGCATTGGCAATGTCTAAGATACAACCTTTTTAGATGACAATTTGGACTTATCAAAACTAACATTTTTATTGGGGTAAAACATACATAACATAAAATTTACCATTTAAACTATCTTTAAGTGTGCAGTTCAGCGGCATTAAGCGAATTCATATCGTTGTGCAACCATCCATCCATCTCCAGAACACTTTTCTTTTTCCCCAACTGAAAATTTGTACTGGTTCAACACTAACTCCCCGTTCCTCCTCCCTGAAGCCCCTGATAACCCCTACTCTACTTTCTGTCTTTATGAATTTGACTACGTACCTCACGTAAGTGGAATGGATTTGTCCTTTCGTGTTTGGCTTCTTTCACTTAGCATAATGTTTTCAAGGTGCATCCATGTTGTAGCAGGTGTCAGAATGTCTTACCTTTTTAAGCCTGAATAATGTTCCATTGAAAGGATAGAACACATTTTGTTTATCCGTTCATCCATCGATGGACACTTGAGTTGCTTCCACCTTTAGGCTATTGTGAATAATGCCCCTATGTACGTGGGTGTACAAATATCTGTTCGTGTTCCTGCTTTCAGTTCTTTTGATAGAATCTTTAACTTAGCAATGCCACTCCTGGGAATTTATCCTAGGTATATAATGTGCACAAATTGGCTAAGTGGAATAGACAAAAGTGTCAAACACACCAGCGTTTATAAGAGACAAAGCTGGAAACAACCAGACGCCATCAAACAGATGACAGGACACAGCCCCACAGAGAGTACCTGTAGCTTTTCAGAAGAAATGCAGAGGAATCTGTTTGTTGCTATGGAGAGCAAATGCAGGTCTGGAGGCAAGAGGCCTGGGTGTGTGACCTTGGTCAAGTTATTTAACTTCTCTGAGTACAGTGCCTCATAGATTAAAAGGGGGCTAATAAGGCTGCCCACCTCACAGGGTGGTTCTGTAAGGTCTAAACAAGCAACAGAGGTAAAGCATTAGGGACAGTGCCTGGCCCATAGTGAGAGCTCAATGAATATTAGTTGGAGCCCAAATGATTGCCAATATCCATTAAATGAAAAATGCAAAAGAGATGACACAAAATAACAATCTGTGCTATTTAGATGTGTGTGTGTGTACACACGTGCACGTCCCCACGTGTGTAAGTATATGCATAAGACATTTGTATTTTCCAGTTGGTTCTTGTATTTACCTCAGGGAGAGACTAAGAATAAAAGGGGTTTTTAGTTTTCCTTTTGTACTTTTCTGTACTGTCAGAAATTTCTAGCCTTGCATGTGTATTACTTTATTCTTTACACAAAAATCAATAAGTTATATACATAGAGAGATTTGTCCTATTTAAAAAGTTTTTTATACCACTCTGTACTTAAGGGAAAAAACCCAATACACAGTATTTTACTTTTTAAAGATTTTTTAGCAAAATAAACTTATTTAGAAGTAAAAATTATCTAGAACCTAAAGCAGAAGTGACAAAAGAAAGTGTTTGAAAAATTCTTTGAAAAAAATGTTCACAGCAGCATTATTTATAATAGCGAAAAAGAGGAAACAACCCAAATGCCCATCAACTGATGAAGGGATAAACAAAATGTGGTGTAACCATGCAATGGAATATTATTTGGCAATTAAACAGGAATGACAACGTGATGAACCCTGAAAACATTATACATTATATAAGTGAAAGAAGCCAGACACAGAAGTCCACATGTTGTGTGATTCCATTTCTATGAAATGTCCAGAATAGGCAAATCTACAGAGACAGAAAGTAGACTGGTTTGTTGCCTAGGGCTGGGGGAGAGGGGCTGGGGGAAAATGGGGAGGGACGGCTAATGAGTAAAGGGCTCTTCTTGGGGTGATGGGGAAATGTTCTAAAACAGAATGTGGCGATAACTGCACAATTGCAGAGTGAATATACTAAAAACTGTTGAACTGTACACTTTAAACGGGTGAAATAGATGCTATGTGAATTGTCACAATAAAGTGGTCATATATAAAAGTAAAAACTTTAAAAATACTTTTAAGATGGCGTGTTTGCACGCGGGGCTAGGGAACATTTGAGACAGATGTGCGGCATTTTTTCAGTGGACTCGGGGGCACCTGCATGGCTGTGACCTGTAACCTGTGCCCCACAGACACTCACCCTTGGTGCAGTATGTGACCTCTCCCGCATAGTGGAAGAGCCGGAACTCCATCCAGCCAATCCTCTTTCTGCCCTTTGGACCTGCCAGCTTCCGGCTGCAGCAAGACAGAAATAGACACGAACTGAAACTTTCTACATCACTGCCACAAAATGCACCAACATATAAAGCAAAAGAGTTGTTTAGGATTGTGACAATCAGCTGGAGGCCGGCACTGAAAGCTAACCGCAAAGGGCAGCTCCCAGGAAACCTCGCCTCCGATTTCTTCTGGCTACAGACCAAGGTCTCTCTAAAATTAGATCCTTCCTTCTCATAAGCACCGAGGAATGGAAAAAAAAATACATGAGTCACAGAAACACATTTATTTGTACAATGAAATAACTTCCATTTTTCTAGGTGATGCCTAAAAGTCAGTTTTACTACTTTACATTTTTACGATGCTCAGAGACTAAAATACTGATGAAACATTGTTTTTCAGATCCTGGTGATTCATAATCTTTTATAAATTTTTTGAAATGTATATACATATATATTATGTACCCACGTATCCCAAGTGCACAGCTCAATGAGTTTTTGCAAACTGAATTCTTCTGTGTGACTCGCATCAGATCAAGAGACAGAACATTACTAGTCACTGAGAACCCCCAACCTTGAGCCCTCTCCAGGTACAGCCTGACAGCTAACAGAAGACGTTGTTTTTACCTGGTTTGATATTTCATAGGAATGGAACCATATAGTATGTACTCTTTTGTGTCTGATTTCTCTTGATTACATGCTTTTGTGATTTACCTACATCATTACATGTATTACAGATTGTTCATTCTCATGGCCACATATTATCCCATTTGTGAAGATCTTACAACTTATTTTCCCATTCTTGATTCATATACTTATCCAGTTCCACTTATTTATCCTTTCAATAGTCTATAAGTCACTGCAATAGTCTAATAGTCACTACAACTTACTGAATCTTTGCTATGGCCAGAAATTACACTAGGTGATTTATGTAGTCATTTACAATGCTATATGGTAGGTACATTAATTATCCCATCTTGTAGAAGGGGAAACTCAAACTCAGGAGTATTGCTTGCCCGAAGTCACGTGTCTAATAAGTGGCTGAACTGGGATTCATAACCAGCTCCCTACGACTCCAGAGCACATGCCCTCAAATTCTCTCCTCCTTGTCTCAAAGACTATGTTAAATTTCTAGTTGATTTTCTAGGGTGCTGTAAATGCTCTATGTCTTCATCTGTGGGATGGTGATGTGGGTACACACAAATACCATAATTCATCTGGTTGTACAATTCAGATCTACATACACCACCGCATGAATTTTATACCTGAATTAAGAAGAGACATTTCATGCATGTGGACATGTCCAAAATGAAATGATGATGAATAAAGACACAAAATCTTAAAAAAAAAAATTCTACTTGGAATTCACATGAGCTTGACCCCTACCAACAAAAGTTGTGCAGTTGGCGTATCATCATATTTCTAGGAATGAAGAAGTATCTGTACTCTTGGAGAGCACTGTCCATATATCCAAGATAATGGAGATACAGTTGACCCTTGAACAACATGGGGTTTAGGGGCACCGACTTCCATGCAGTCAAAAATTTGTGTATAACTCATAGCTGGCCTTCCGTATCCATGGATTCAACCAACAGGGGATGGGATCACGTAATACTGTAAGTATTTACTATTGAGGAAAAAAAAAAACCCATGTATAAGTGGCCCCACGCCGCTAAAACTCGTGTTGTTCGAAGGTCAACTCTACATGACCTTCCCCCATGCAGCAGCCTCGCAAGGAGACACCTACGTTTGGAAGTGTGCGTGCTTGCCCACTTTCTCTTCCAATCTCTCCAGGAAACTCAAGTCTGTAGCAGGACCAGGACGAATACATTCTTCATCCTACAAAACAGAAACAGAAGTCTCTGTTCATGGCACCACCCTCCATCAATTCCAAGTTTAAATGCTTCCAGCAGCTGGGGCAAAATGTAGTGGATTGAAATATATCATCTCACACAAGTTTGGGTGAACATTTCTCGGGGAGGAAGGGTAATCCATCACACGTGCTCAGCTTCTCAAATCTGATCAGGGAAGCTTGGAACCAGAGAGACTGGAAATTTCCATGAGAAGTCAACTCTCCCACCTGTCTGACGCCTGTGTCCAAAGTCTTCCCAGAGACACTTCGCAGCTTTCATAACCAGCTGAAACACTCAACTTCATTGTCTCTTTACCACTCGTAACCAGCTGGCCAAGAACATACCCTCTTTGACTAGGAGCAAAGCCCTCAGGGAAAGCGAGCTGTAAAACTAGTTGAGTCTAGCCTTTCCTATTTCACAAGCTATGTCTATTTCCTGTTTTGGGTCCTCAACAGTGATAACATTTAACTGACCATCTTAAAAAAAATGAATCAACCCTGTAGCTTTTATTAAAACAACAAAAAAGCTGGGTTCATGTTGGAGAAACAATCCTTACAAAGCAACATTTCTATGCTTTCTGATTCCATCTATGGCAAACCAAATAGAAACAAGTACTTATTACTAAGGTATTTTAAAATACTAGTCTAGCAATCTGTAGGCACGTTGAACGTACATGTACTAGCTTACGTCAGTCTGTGCTTCCTGGACGTCCACGCAGCTTGTCCCCACCTTCAGGTCTTTGCTCAAATGTCACCTTCTCAGAGAATCCTTCCTAGACCATCTTACCTAAAATTGAACCTCCCTCCCCAGCACATCTAATCTTTCCTGCTTTTCTCTCCACTGCACAATCTGTGCATTTTGCCCATTCACCTGTTTGTTGTTAGTCTCTCCATGTGAGAATTTAAAGCCTCTGAGTGCAGCTGTTTTGACCTGTTTTGTCCACTGCCATGTCTCAAAGCACAAGGCAGAATCCTGGCACAAAGTAAGCATTCAATAGGTATTTGTTGAACGGATAGATTCTGAATGCTTGCCACGCACCAGGTATAGTTCTAAGCCCTCTGCATGTATTATTTCACTTAATTTGTCCTTACAGCTCCTCTCTGAGGTAAGTGCTGTTATCACTGGACCCACTGAAAGATGATGAAATTGGAGCTCAGAGAGGTTAAGACACCTACCTAAGCTTACACAGCTAATACGCAGTAGGGCTGGGATTTGAATCGAGATGGTGCCCATGTTCCTGGCGACTACAGTCACCACCCATCAATGTCCCTGCTGTGCTTCAGAATCGTGGGTTCACACAGCAGTTAGCTGTCGGGGAGGCAGGAGGAGGAAGGGGACCAGTAATTCTCATTAACAGGGAGGCAAACCGTACTACAGATGATCCTGAATGGAAGGCAAGGAAGGCAGGGAAGTCATTTCTCACTGGCCTTCAGAATTTGTTAGAGACGTTGATGTTTGAAGTGGAACAATCGTGGATTCGAGGACCCTGATGTTCTCAGAAGTCACAATAGTTCAAAACAAGGTCACAGGCCCACCTCACAGAGCCTCAACTCAGGATCCACGGATATTCTCTATAAAGCCTTCCTTTAAGTCTTCTGGCTCCCTGCTCAGCGCTAAGCATGAAAGCAGCCCCTCCCCCAAGTGCCTAAACCAGGTCCCCAGTTCCCTGGCTCATCCTGCCATGTCTATCGAAGAGAGACACGCATGCTTTCATGATAAAAGGTCTTTCCTTGTGATCTCCTGATGGGCTATAATTTAGGTCTGTGAATCTGAACAAGAGGGGGACGCTCGGCCTAAAGCCTGCAGCAAACATTCAGCAAAAAAGTTCAACTTGCATCCTTCAATAATCCAGTGGATTTCACTCTTAACCCTTTGTAAGCCCGGGGAAAAGATCTTCCGGGTATTGTAAATACCATTGAATGGGCCCCAAGTCAATGTTAATTTTCTCACCAGAATGGAAATGATTCCCTTGTGCCTCTCTTCTACCAAGTCACAGATGATCTTGTTGTTGAAATACTGAATTGGCTCCCACTAAAATGACAAAGAGGAAAAAAATTCTCCAAGAAGGATTAAGATAAACATCAAATATAATTCTTTTAAAGTGATTTTCCAACTGTTTTTCCCAAATCTGATTTTTACCTCTAACATTTCAAAAAGAATACTTGCTGAATATCAAAATAACTTCCCACGAAATAAGCAGAGAAGGAGTGAAAAATAATCCTTAGTACTAATCCGGAAAAATCTCCAATGAAATAATATTTCTCAAGTAAATGTCTTTTGCTAGGTTAAGAAATCAAATGAGGAGAAAACATCGAAACATTTACCTCTATACCTTCCATTTCATATTCTGCCTGTTCCGCTTTTAGGGTTCTCTCAATTAATAGTTGCTGGAGTTTCTCATTGCAGTAATTTATACAGAACTGTTCAAAACTAGAGGTGCAAAAGATTTAAGTAACTAAAGCTACGTGAGTAGACCAAGTTTTAAAAAATTGCTTTTACTTATTTTTAAGGATGCTTTTCCATACAGAAAAACCAAAGCCCTTATTAAACAAATAATTTACTAAATAGATCAGAAGAGTCAAGCTAAAAGACATTTGCATTTTTTATAGTTATTCCGGTTCTAGAAAAGTCTATTAGGTAGGGGCTATGCAAATCTGGAGAATTTCTAGAAATAGGAAAATGAATTCCAATAACATCAGAGATGCCATAAACCAGACTCAGACCTTAAAGAAACACAAAGAACCAGTGGGTGACAATGAACTCACCCATTCTTGTCAAAGACTTCAAACCCATAGATATCCAGCAATCCAATCACAGTTTTCCCAGTGAAATCCTAGTCAATGTAACACACACCATTAATCGTTAAGGTTGTTTACTCTGTGACCCTCAAAACCTGGTAGCTGTCCCCGAATCTGGGACTTGGCTATAAATCTCATGCCTTCTCTCTCCAGCAGTGGCTCACAGAAGAACCTTAGGGTAGAAATAATTTTTCCAGCCTGCCTCTTCCTGCCTGCGGCCTCCCCAGATCCCATCCCAGCTTCCCTATCCATCACCGGAGCAGTGAAACCTTCTTCTGATTCACTTCCTCGCTTCAGCCCTCTTCAGCCTCCCAATCCCACATTCAATCCAAAAACAAAGAAGAAGAAGAAAGAGATAGAGAAAGAGGGAGAGAAAAGAAGAGGAAGAGAAAAAAAAAAAAAAAAAAAGAAAACAAGGAAGGAAGGGAGAGAGGGAGGGAAGGAAAGAAGGAAGCTATAAACAGCAGGAAGGAGATGTTTATCCAGGAGAGAGGGCAGATACTTTGGATATCATTTTCAACAGAGGACCCGCAAGGGTTGTCCCGCAAGGATGGCTATTTGAAGAGAGCATGCCTTTTTTTTGGTTTTTATTAAGGGACACAATTTAACATTGTATATGATGTACTGAGTCACTGTATCCAAATCTGTCCTTTGCATGCTTCCTCCGTGAGTCTCACCACATCTATGTACCCCGTTGCCCTCCTATCGTCATTTCCTTAATTTCCAGCTTTGAGTAAACTCCCTTTTTAATTTAAATAACTCCACTTAAAAAGGAAACATGCCCATGGGGTAAATTCAAAGGAGTCAGCCTGTTTTTTCTTATACACATTAAAATATACTGTTAAAAGGAAAAGCTTCTGTGTATACTTAAAGCCACCTGGCATACTTGAAATGCTGTGTGTCCCACACTTGGGGACACCCAGCCAAGATCATTCAGCATGCATTTTTGTGAGCCTACTGTGGGCTAGACACTGGAAATGTAGACGTGAAAAGACACCATCCCTGCCCACCAGGAGCGTACAGTCAATTCTCACAAATTCTTTAAAGAGGTTGGTTATAAAACATTACCATGTTAGTGAGCACATTACCCAATGTGTGTGGACCAACCTTGTTCACTAAGGAGGAATTGATTTTGTTGACCAGCCAAGTAAATGTTCGTCCGTAAACGGCCTTTGCCATTGCATCTCTAGCGTAGGCAGAGAGTTCTAGCGTCAGTGGGCATATCACCTGAGAAGAACGACAGGTACATCTTTACAGAGGTTAAAATAATTAAAAGGCCTCCTGAGTGTTCAACCTAGGCTTTAAAGATGACTAGGGAAGGATACTTGCTGGGGAAAGATGCGCCTCCCGCCTGTGCTGTTTATGCTATTTCTTGAGCGCCAGGCCCTGTGCTGATACATAGCCATGACTGAGACAAACGGTTCCAGCCTTTGTGGGCTCACATTTGGCAGGGGGACATTCAACAAGTCACACAAAGAAGCGTCATGCTGCTCTCAAGCTGAGAGTGACAAGTGCTATAAGGAGATACATATGGTGCTTCAGGGTAGGGGTGGGATGAGCAGGGAAAGGACTCTGAAGAAATGATCCCTGGGAACTGAAGGATAAGGCTGGGTTAACTACAAGAAGCATAGGGAAAAGTGTTCCAGCAGAGGGAACAGCATATGCAAAGACTGTGGAGGGAAGGCAGGGTGAGTGTGAGGCACAGAGAGCTTGTGATGGTGGGATGTTGGGGGATGGGGAAGTTAAAGCAGGAGATGCTGCCAGAAGCTGGACCACACAGGACCTGGTGGGGAGGATTCAGGAGTCTGGCCTCCCCTAGGGCCACCATCCTGCTGGCAGCAGTGGTGGGAAGGGCAGGTACATTTCCACCTAGAGCCATTTTTACCTCCTCCGTTTTGGCTTCAATCTTTCTATGGGTGAGAGCTTCCAGAAGGACCCATGGGTTGACCCCTAGGAGCTGAATAAATGGAAATCAAAATGCCATTCAGTAACCCAACTTTACTCACTAATAAAGAGTTTCCGGGTCCAGGTGTACCTGCCCAACTAATTGTGCTTTAATGCAAAACAGATCATATTTGGTCTTTCAACCAACTGGCTTTTACCCACTCCCTCATCTACCCCCATGCTCTTTAAACCTCCTAACCAGTGTCAGCTGGAAGAACACAATGTGAGCCATTTGGGACGTGGGCATCCGGCTGCCTCACTCCCCTTCCCCGCCTCTCCATCTCTGAGAGTGTCTGCTCCCCCCACACCGGGGCTCTCCCAAATTGGACCATCACCTTGGCAATCCATTTGATCTCGTGGGTGTCTGGTATGGAGGCACAGCCTTGCTGGTTCGCTTCAAAACAGATGTTCCCCAGGTGTAGGACACTGGCAATAATTCCATAGAGATTCTAGGAATGTGGGAAGTGGTGAGGAGGACAGGGAGAGAAGACGGTGGCTGCCTAATTGATAAATGTCATCAGGGGAGATACCCAAGGGAGAACGCCCCGCCCCTGAATTCCAGCCTGGAGCTCACAGAACGAATGGAGTCTCCCCCTTCCCCAGATATTAAGGGAAGCCGGGAAAGAGCCTCTGCGGAGGGCAGGGTGATACCTCACTCATCTCCAGCACAAGACACTGCTATTTTGATATCACCCTGTGCCTCCCCACCAATCTAATGTTCAAATGTCATGATCCCAGATATATGTGTGTGTGTGTGTATATATATATATATATATATATATATATATATACACACACACACACATGTGTAAATATACATACATATATTTTTAAATTATATCCTGGTCCTTGAAAGATCAATAGTTTAACAACCCACCCACCCCCATCCAGAAAACAAGGACAAAAAGATGTAAAAAACAAACTGTTTATAAATCCTACAATTTGGTCCAGTTTGTTCCAATATAGAAGCATAAATAAATGATATTCCTAGAACTCTAGGGGATTAAATATTTGAGATTGGGTTTAAGGGGAAGAGGAAACATGACCACCTGCCGGCACCCAGCACTGGGAAAATTCAGGGCTGCTGGATAAAATGCAGAATGCCCAGTTAACATTTGAATTTCAAGTAAGCAATGACTAATTTTTTTCTTTTTTTTTATTGGAGTAAAATTGCTTTACGATGTTGTGTTAGTTTCTGCTGTACAATGAAATAAATCAGCTATATGTATACATATATCCCCTCCCTCTTGAACCTCCCTCCCCCCACCATCCCCCACCCATCTAGGTCGTTACAGAGCACCGAGTTGAGCTCCCTGTGCTATACAGCAGGTTCCCACGAGCTATCTATTTTACACATGGTAGTGTATTTATGAGCAATGATTAATTTTTAATATGAAGTTTGTCCCATGCAATGTTGGGACATACTTCTACTAAAAACTTAGTCAGTGTTTATCTGAAATGCAAATGTACCTAAGTGTCCTATGTTTTTATCTGCTGAATCTGGCAACCCTACTGTGTAATCACCAAGAAACCAGGATGGTTTCCTCAATCCCAGACCTGACTACTGGCATCTCTGCCCTCGGGGGGGCTCATACCTCAAGATCATCTTCAGTAAAATCGATGACAGAAAAGGCATTGGAAACAGTTTTCCAGTCATTCTTGTCATTAATAGACGACTCTTTGGCACAGTGGCCCTGTTGACACAGAATTGGGTCGCTTAACAGCATTTTTATAAAGACAGTTAGGTTTATAAACACCTACTCCTAATCAAAATGATTTTCTCTACAAGCACGAAAAAGCTAGTTCTATAATGTTCTGAGCTGTGAAAAAAATGGATTTTATTCTAACTGTTTAGCACCTGACGATTTGCCAACTGCTGCTTTTTTCAAATTTATTTGCAATTTTGTTTAAAAATCTGTCTGGGAAAACTTTCAAAGTTACATATTAGTGGCATATCTTTAGTGTGTTTTTAAAAATAGGTTTTCTTGCCATTTTTGCTGAATACATTGGAAACACTTGTCTCAATAGATATCTGCTGAAACATACAGGAAAATGACAGAGTTTAAATTCAGAAAATAATCTTGACTCACTTAGCAACCAACATCAGAAACTTCACTGCAGGATTTCCTTCACTCAAGGAAATAAAAGTTCAGCATCTAGAGAAACACAGATTCTACAGGAAGTGTAATAAGACTTTGCCCATTAACTCTAGAGGCTGTCTTTTAAACCAGTAACAGACTACCAGTATCACAATTTAAAGAGAAAACCTTCTAGATGAGGGTTTGTTGTTGTTGTTGTTTTTTGCTTTTGTAGTGCAGAGTATTCCTAGTTTCCTGATTATCTGAAGATTGGTTACCTTAAAAGAGTTCCTTGTTGCGTGGGGAAAACAAAGGTGTCATACCATGAAAACATTCACCAGTGAACTGGCCAGTGTTAAATCTGCAACCTCCCAAATATCCCTGCCCACACAACTAGCAACATCTGCTCTTGCCTCTCCAAGGGCAGGGCTAGTCTAAGTCAGTCCTCAGAGGACACCTAGGGGTTTGGAAGCAGTGCAAATATACTACAAACAGTCACAAAGTTTGCCAAAGTTACAGGAGAACATGAAATCGATCAAAATAATACTGGTGAATTGCTTGAGCCACTTCCAAAGCCACTGTGGCATGAGGATCTTGCCAAATTAATCGGGCCAGAAAAAACCTGCAAGGATAGAGGCATGATACATTCCCAAAGAGAGTGATTTGATAAGCGAATGGTTAGGAGAAGCCCTACATAAATGAAGTCCTCTTAAATGGATGAAATCCATCCTTAATGGATGAAGTCCTCAAAGAGTGTAACAAATTGATCCTCTGATCATGCTACGAAAAGCCAAAGGTGATGCTCCCACACAGCTCTGTCGGAAAAACGAGGTCCTCAAAAAGAAAAAAAATCAAATTTGATTTATTCTTTGCTCTAAGAATTAGTACAAAGTTTGTTAAGTATAAAATGAGATTATGAGATTCTTTTATCTTCCTGATTTAGCTGCATTTTTCAAAATAAATTTCCATCAAGTTGTCTTTTCCTCCATGATTTACTATGATACGCTGGTCTTCGTTTTACAGTATTCACTTTACAAGACATGGTTCTCTTTCTTAAATGATGTCCCTGCTTTGTACTCTGCCAAGTGACCTCCGTTCAAGCCAGTCCCAGAGAGAAGAGAAAAATCCAAAAACCTTGGGGCAAAAAGGTGCTAGTGACATCAAACCCTGAGAGGCGCTATACATCCGGAGCATCCCACACTCTAGTGCTGGTTGCAAAAAAACTCGTGCTGGGAAGTTAAATTCTGGAAGCCACTTTGTACAACACTACATCCTAGGACTGCTCATAGAAATGGTCTGAACTATTTCTGTAAGGGAGGATGTTCATTCATTTCGCAGAAAACAGTTCTCGGGATGGAAGGCAGGAAGGTGCAAAAAAAGTCTTTTCCAAGCTAGTTCTGAAAGCAGAATGAAGTACCATAGGTTGTGGACTCAGAATCTGACAGTGTGTTTCTATCACACTAGACCAGAAGTTCTCACCGCAGCTGTGCATTAGAATATCCAGGGGATTCACTGAATGACATTTAATCACCAAGGAATGTTTAAAACAACCCTGATGGAAAATATTTCTACAGTGGAAAGATCTGTCTCCACCTTAACCTAGTGATCAAATTCACATCACTAACAGTGAAGCAATGGACAACACGTGTCTGCTGAGATGATGCAGGATGCCTACGCAGAGCATCTATGCAGTGTCCTTACCAAAAATATTTAATCTCAATCTACTGCTCTAGCATCTTCACAGTTAATTTTATGAAAAGAAGTAAGAGTCTAGACTGAAAGAAACATAATAACCAATGCATGAGTTTATCTTAGTTGGAAGAAACTGCTATAGATAGTATTATGAGGACAATGGAAAATTTGACTGCGGACTAGTTAGATGATATAAGGAAATTATTGTTAATTTTTAAGGTTCAATATGGTAGCACGGTATAAGAAAATACTCTTATTTTTAGAAGCTACATGCTGAATTATTTGCGATGGAAGTGCCATAAAATCGCAAATTGCTTTAAAACGGTTCAGCAGCAGTTAGATGATAGAACAGATATAGCAAAGTGGTAATAATTTTTTAATGTGAGTGAGGCATGTAATGATATTGATCCAACTTTTCTGAAAACTGAAAATGTTTATAATTGAAAAAATTATAAGAAAAAAAATAACACCACCCTGATGTCCAGGTCTTGCTCTAGACCAATTAAATATGAATCTCTGGAAAGTAGAGCCCAGGCATTTGTGTGTTTCAAAAGCTCCTTGGGTGATTCTAACTTCAGCCAGGGCTGAGAACCACTCACGGAGATATTGGTTACTTTACCAAGATGATATACCTGCCAGGTGTAAAAGGAGGGGTCAAGAAACCAATCAGTAGAATACCTCCACAATGGTAATGAGAAAGTTATTGAACACCCCATAGAAGTCCCCCAAACACCCCTGATCCCCCCCCCCCTCCAAAGGGCCACCAGAACCAGGTGCTGGTCTTTCCAACCTGTGAGAGGTATTTATACAGCTGCGGATCTCGCTCAAGTCCCAGGTAAGCAAGGAGCTCCTCTTCTCCACCCTCTAGCAGCTGGTAGAAGATGTGGAAATTCCGCTCACCCTGGTTTTGATAGACGACTCGAGACTTTTCTATCAAGTAACTGATGATATGCCCGCCTACAGGAATGCCCTTCAAAAGAGAACAAAAAATTCGGGGAAAAAAAAACCCCAATAATCAAACCACTCTCTTACTGGTGTCTTCTGATGAACTGAAATTCTGAATTTGAATCAAGTCTGATCTAACGATCTTCCAGGATTAGCGTTTTCTGGGTTCCGTTTCAAAAAGAGTTTTGCCTGCGCCCACGGTCATGAAGATATTTTCTGTGCTTTCGTCTAGAAGCAACTGTTTTACCATTCACGGTTAGGACTATGATCTATCATTATTCAATTTTTGTATATGGGGTGAAGTTGAGGCCAAAGATCTCCTTATCCTCCATATGGATTCCCAGTTGACCAGCACCATTTATTGGGAAGACAATTCTATGTATACTGAATCACAGTGGTGCTTTGGTCATAAGTCTGGTGACCATATACGTGAGCGGGGCGGGGGGAGGGGTCTTTCTCAACTCTCTTCTGGTCCATCAGCCTCTTTACATATTCTTTTGCCAACATCACACTGTCTTGATTATTGCTTTAAATAAGCTATCCAATAAAGGGTTTGTGTTCCAGGACATATATAGAACACTTGCAAATCAATAAGGAAAAAAAAAACCAGCCCAATTAAAAATGAGCAAAAGACTTTAATATACAAGAGAGTTTTTAAATGACCAACGGGCAAAACTTCATTAAAAAGCAGGGAGATACAAATTTAAACTACAGTGAGAAATCACTATATCCCACCAGAATGCCTAAAACTAAAAGGACTGACAATACCAAATGTTGACAAGAGTGTGGAAAAACCGAAACTCTCAATTATAACATTGCTGGTAAGAACCCAGCAATGCCACCTCTGGATATATACCCAACATAAAGGAGTGTGCTTATATCTACTAAAAGAGGTACAAGACTGTTCACAGCACTATTTGCAATAGCCCCAAATTGGATACAACCCAAATGTCCAACACAGGAGAACAGATAAATGGTGATAAAAGTCGAGCAATCAAAAAATGAGCAATTCCATGCAGCAACATGGTTGAATCTCACAGACGTGTTGATTGAAAGAGGCCAAACACAAAAGAGAACAATTGTATAATTCCATTTTTCTGAAGTTCAAGAAGCAGCAAAATTAATCTGTGATTATAGAGGTCAGAACAGCGATCACCTTTGGGAAGGGGGGTTATTGTCAGAGACAGGTAGGAGAACCTTCTAGGTGCTAGAAATTTTTATATCTTGACCTGAGTGGTGGTTACACAGGTAGATTCATATGTAAAAATTTATCAAGCCGTATACATGATTTGTGTCCTTTTTACTATGTGTTGAATTTCAATAAAAAGTGAAAAAATATATAGTTATTAAATTTTTTTCAAAGTCTATATGCACACACCACCAGAAACCCATGTTCCAGCCTCTGGGAAACCCTGAGTCAGTCTGTCCTCATCACTACACCGAACGCTCAGCCAGTTACTGTTCTCTAGCCTAAGTGTCATTCTGTCACTTGGAATTATGTGTCCTTGAGAACTTTGTCTACCCCTCCTACTTGCATTAGCCTCATTTAAACTCTGTGTACAACACAACCACACTCATTCATTATGTGTCGTCTCTGGCTACTTTCACGCTACAAGAGCAGAGTTGAGTAGTTGAGACAGAGGCTGTATGGTCCATAAAGCCTAAAATATTTACTATCTGGCCCTCTCCAAATAAGTTTGCCAACCCATGTCATATAATTATGTACACATAAGCAATATATTGTTTACTTTGGAATGTTTTCAAGTTTTATAAGAAATGGCATCACAGTGACACCCAGTACGTTCTCACGACCCGTCTACATTGTGCGTAGCTGGCGTTCACATGCTCTCACTGCCATAAAACATCTCAATTGTGTGAGCATCCCGCAAGTTGGCCGTTCTCCTGGTGATGGGCATTCAGCTCTCTCGAGATGTGTTGGTTCTTTTCCAGTCCCTTTACCATCGTGAGCAGTGCTGTTGCGGGCAGGTTTGCACATCTGTAGGAATATCTCCAGGCGGGGAACGGCTCCACCTTAGATTATGTGATTTCAACATCACGAGATGATACACTGTTTTCCAAATGGGCTGTACCAATGTACTCCCCGCCAGCAATGTGTGAGGGTTCTTAATGATCCACATCTTTACCAACACCTGGTATTATCAGACTTCTTAATTTTTGCCCACATAGTAAAATATGTCATCATGGTCTTTATTTGCATTTCCTAGAGCTAGCACTAATCCTGGATTTTTCAATTTTTTGAGCCAATAAATGCCCTTCCTCCCTTAAGGTGCCTTGAGATGGGTTTCCACTGCTGGCAAGTCCAGGGGTCCCCATGAAGCAGTAGTAGGAACTTCAGTGTACCTTAAAGTCAAACTGTATGTCCATGTATTTTCCAAATCTGCTGGAGTTGTCATTCCGGAGTGTTTTGGCATTTCCAAAAGCCTTGGAATACAAAGGGAGGGGAGACTGAACCAGATTGTCATTCACTGCCATTTAAGTCATTCAGTGTCATTTAACGTGTCACTCAATGACATTAAGTGTCATTCGCCATGCTCATCGAATCCCTGACCCTAACTGACACGCTCACTGGAGGAGGGGACGGGGAACCAGGAATGAAAGCCATACTTCATCTTCTAAGAAGGAAACACTATTTACAGAGGATTTGATGCCAAATATTGGGGCTGGACCCACAGAAAAGAAGGGAAAAATATCTTCTCCCTAGAATCCAATCTAGGAATAGATTAGAACTGGCCTAAGGAGAAGTAGATAGGACCCTAGGCCCTTGCTGTTCTAGAAGCGCACAGTTATTGGCCCCCATCACCAGACACCTTCCTATATCAAAGATGTAAACTGTTCAGCCCAAAGGTCTACTGGGAAAATCCCTTCAACCATAAACACCTTTTACGCAAAGAGCAACCAAAACACAGGAGAAAATAACGTGTTCAAAATCATCCAGCAAGTCAGTGAATTGCAATAGTAGAAATAATCATCAAAAAGATTTTAATTAAACAATAAAAATATTAATGAATAATAAGAGTATTATTTTAGTGCTTACCAATTCTGCTGTGTGCTTTTTATGCATTCATCTTGTTTAATCCTCAAAACCTCTTAAGAGGTAGGTACTACGAGCAGACCCATTCTCCAGATGCGGAGTGACTGCAGAAGCTTGCTGGTGCATGACTGCCCCAGTGTTAGTCTCCAGGCCTGCTGGACTTCAAGGTCACGCCCTTCAACCACAATACTACCCATGTGATCCACTGCCCTCTTCTTAACTTCCAGACCTGCCCATTTTGACCGACCTACCCGAACAGAAGATTCTTCTTACTTAGTGACCTCCCTGGAACTGCCCTCTCTAGGTCCTCAAAGATCGCTCACCTCCAGCACTGGATTGGAGAGTAGCAGTCTGTCACGGGCTATTTGTAGTGACTCAGTCATTGGGCAGGTCACTGCAAAATACTGGAGAATCTTCTTGGAGGCCTCCGTTTTCCCTGCCCCGCTCTCTCCAGAAATGAGGATGAAGTGGTTATTTAGCTCAGAGCACATCATGCGGTAAGCGTTGTCAGCTATGGCGTAGCTGGGGAAGTAGTGAGACAGAAACGCAAGGAATGGAAGTGACTATAACACTCCTTCCCCCGACTCTGATGCTCACCAGAGCAGAAGGACAAAGTACCCTGCCTCCCAGAAGCCACGTCCAGATTGTGGTACAAGGCACTCAGTTCAGACAGATAGCAAACCTTCATCATGACTCATTGACAGATCACTCACAGAGTGTACTAGATATCAAAACTCTAACAACAGAAGGGTTACAGTGAAGAACGGGGGCAGGAATAAAAAGATTTTTCAAAATTTACCAATTTTTAAAAAATCTATCAACATTTCTTATAAGAATAAACTACCTACTAAGTTACATCCCCAAGAGATGCTCTATTAACTGTAGGTGGAAATAACATTTTGTCTAAATATTGAGTAACTCAATAGATACAAGATCTCGTGTTTCCTTCCCTTCAAAACCTAAAGTACTAAGAGTATAGAGACAGGAAACCAAAAAGATTTGAAAAGTTCTGTGATAACTTTAGGACAAGAGGTAAAACTAGTATAAGGGCTTTGTCTACAATATCAGAAACCAAAGCAGGAAGGTCTCCCAAGGGTATAACCTTAGTATGTGGCTGAATTTGAAAGCTGGGTATTTCAGAAATCACTGGTGGTGGTGAGGCAGGAAGGTTCATAAATGCCTTGGGAGTGGAATAGGTGAATCACCAAGAAAAGTGAAGGGAGAACCTAGATAATTAGCCCAGAAGTCGACCAAGGAGGAGAACTGGGAAATTCAGCAAAGCCCAAGTCACATAGGGACCAGGCAGGAAATTGCTTTTCTTATGGATCTGCAGCCCTGCTAAGTTCCTACCAATGGGCATTCTTCTCAGCTGCCATGACATTCAGGTACCAGTAGACGGCACTATAGCAATCCATTTCCAAGAGAAGACACCTCTCTGGCCACATTTAGATTTCTCAGGAGTCATACAAAGATTCTACTTCTCATCATATTTAAGCTTAGATTTGATCTGCTGATGTCTTCCACTCTGTTGAAAGGCAGCAGTTTAAGTGAGAGACACAACCTAATCAGCGTGCATCAAGGATGTACAAAGTTGGGTGGATGGATAACGGATGGGTAGGTGGATGGATGGGTAGATGGATGGGTGGGTAGATGAATGGGAGAGAGGGGAAAAAAAGAGAGGCAGAAAGCGAGAAAAATACTCCTATTGCTGACCTCATGGGTGCTACTTACACATGCGGTGGCAGTTCAAAGAAATTGACCCCTTGATAAAGTTCCATCTGGCTCACAGTGTAGATTCCAAGCTCCTGGTATGGGTTCACAGACACAAGGAGGGTCCCAATATATGTCTAGAGGAATAGACCAAAGCACTAGTGAGGAATTGCGGGGTGCAAATGGCTACAGCAAAAGACCATCACGTGCTATAATCCCCTGTGTTCCTTCAGTGCTGGGACAGGTGGGGAGGGGGGTCTCTGCTGTCATGGAGCCTACATGGCATAGGTGGGCAGACAAACAGCCGAGAGACCACGACTGCTTCAATGAGTGTGCCAAGAAAGGCATAAACAGAGTAATGAGTGAGTGAATGACTAAGGAAGGCCACCTTAGCTAGTGGGCTTTGGGAGGCTTCTCTAAGGAGATGACATCTGAGCTGAGACTTGAAGGATGATGAGCCTGTCATGAAAAATGTAGGCAGGAAGGGCATCTCAGGCTGAGGGGACATGTGTGGCTCTGCATTGGAGGCCAGTGAGGGAGGGGAGACTAGAAAATGGTAGAGAGGATGTTGGGAAGGGTGTGAGTTGAGACCATGCAGGGTGTCAGGAACTGGGGGGTTCATTCCACATGCAATGGATGTCAGAGAGCCCACTCCGCGCTACTGAAATGAAACACTGCCCTGAACTATTACGTAAAAGAGATGACTGAGGGTGTGCACCATGATCTGATTGATTCATGTTTCACAAAGGTCTTTCTGGTGACTGAGTGAAAGCGGGGCAAGCATATAGAGCTGCCATCTAAAACTGGGCAAACACTCCCACTACTGGCATTCATTTCTCTAGATCTCACTGTTGGATTCAACTAATATTCAAGTGTTTGAAGTGCTTATATTTGTAGTATAGCCACTAAAGAAAGCTTCTTGGAATATGATTATGAATAAAAGTTCTAAGCTCTTATATATAAAAATAAATATTTAGGCTCCTTTAAAAATACATCTGGAGGGCTTCCAGATGGTGGCACAGTGGTTGAGCGTCCGCCTGCCGATGCAGGGGACACAGGTTCGTGCCCCGGTTCGGGAAGATCCCACATGCCGCGCAGCGGCTGGGCCCGTGAGCCATGGCCGCTGAGCCTGCGTGTCCGGAGCCTGTGCTCCGCAACGGGAGAGGCCACAACAGTGAGAGGCCCGTGTACCGCAAAAATAAATAAATAAATTAAAATGGTATAAAAAAATATATCTGGTGTTTTCAGATTCTGAGTTTGTTGTTGCTTTTCATTTCAGAGTCTCAAAGACTGGAGGTACTCAAGCCTACATTAAATTATGCTAAAATCATTCCAACTATTGTTTCCAATCTCTAGGACAAAGTCAAACAGAGAGCCGGATCACAGATGAGTATTTTGACTAAAACTCTGCATCGCTTCCATCAGTAGAAATCTTCCAGGATAGAGCACAGTTTCTGAAATTTACCTGTTCAGATTGGAAACATTTCGTTTATCCATGATGATCCTATCATCCCACTTATACTTCCCCAAACCATACTATTTCTCTTCTGCTTATGCATAAACTTATAGATGAAATCTATTTCCACAATTAAAAATGTACACTCTGAGAAACACTTTGCTTGTTTCTTTTGGTAACCTTGGTTTCCACATGTAGACTGTCATGGGCACTATTACAAACAAAATAACTATAAGAAAAAATTTTTTAATATTTTTAAACTGCTTCTGATCATCTCATTTACTCTTAGCAAAAGCTAATAAAATTAAACAATAACACACAGACACACACACACAGACACACAGAAACACTGTTGAGTGCACCCTTAAAGGAATTTACCTGAACAGCAACCAATCAAACCAAGGTGGAGTGATAAATGGAGATCTTAATAAAAATTGACCATTAGAAGCAAGGAGACCAACTTGAACAGAGCTCTGGTAAAATACTGCAGTCCTGACCCTTGAAGATTCCTGGGATATGGCGGACATCTCTTATTTTTGCCTGCCTGCCATCAAGTCCCCCTTCTTCCAACAGATTCCTCTGAGAGAACTTCTCCAGCTCTCAGTCCATATCATGAGGTCAGGGGACCACTGGCCTCATCCCTCACCTCTAGAAGTGGGCCTGGGAATAGCCTGGCCAGTCAGAATATTCCTCTACCTGTGCGGATTGGTTCAGAGACAGACACATGACCCAACATGGGCCAATCAGAGCCGACCATCCTCCGTCTCCCAGAAGACTTGCTCCCTTCTCAATAGCAGCTTTAAGAGGATAACGTATCAGCCTGGTTCCGCGGGCAGTCCCCTCACCACCATGCAGAGAGGCTGCTCCAGAAGGAAACCGACGCAAAAGAAAGCAGAGGGATGGGAAAGAGTCCTCAAGACATCACCCTAGACCCTAGATCTATTTCTGGACCCTGAAGCTACATAGGTTGATAGATTCCCTCTTGCAGCTTAGGCCGACTTAAGTTGGGTCTCTGCCACCAGCAGACATAAAAGTCTTAATTCAAAGAATCAAAGTGTACCTAACAGTGGTCCCTCGACACCCCCCTTTAATGCCTAACCTAATTAGAGTGATACTGTTCACGATCATCGAGACAAGACCAGAAGGGAGCCACCACTCTAGGAAGAACAGCTGAGAAATGGGTTACATTACATAGATGAGGTTCTCGCTGAAACGCTTGCGAAGGTTGTCCAGAAAAGCAGATTCACTGGTGTAGGCATCCAATAGCACAAAATCCTGCACCCCGACCTTGTCCCGGGCAGTGAGCGCGCTTTCCATGTGCAGACGAATGTGCTTCCGCCGTACTTCTTCTTTCTACAGGAAACAGAACATTCCTCAGCAACTCACTTATTCTGTCATTTTTATTGCGCGTCTAAAACGGAAATAGCAAGATCCCGAACCCTGGGGATAGTTGAGAGCAGAGATTAAATTATGCTCTCTTCATTAAGCATTTCTGATCCAGTTAGGGATACAAGTAATGATAGTAAAAGCAATAACTGTAGTAACAGCGGCTGCTGCCAGGAACTGAGCATTTACTATGTTAGTCACTACACTAAATGCTTGACATGTATTCTCTCTCTTGATCCTCATTCTGACCCTATGCTCTTACCATGCCCATTCTACAGGCCAGAAAACTAAGGACAGAGAGGTTATAAAACATGTCCAAGACCTGCCAAAAGGCAGAGCCAGGATATGCACCTAGAGAGCCTGGCCCTACAGCCTGCTTTCCTGACCATGATGTACTCACTGAATGTTAGTTGCCTAAACTTCCTATGTAATTCCCAGATGAGTGATGAGAACGTTGGTCAGAAGGAGACTATCTTGTTGCAGAGGAGTATTTCAACATCAACAAAGGACAAACTTGGAGGGTCTCCTCCCAAAGGCTGAGCTTCAGACCTCCCTGGAGAAGGTTGGTGGCAGCCCGCTGGATGGTGGAGAATCTTGCTAGGTTACTAAGGCCAGACCAGGCAGCAGAACAACCCTCCCAGGAACAGACGAGCAAAGGGAGCCAGATCACCGCTGGGCGGGAGACCTGGTGCTGCCCTGTTTGGGTTGGGAGGGCCGTGGGAAACAGCTCTCCAGGGCTCAGGTAAGCTGAGGCTGGGGGTGTGCAGAGGGAGCGGGGAGCGGCTGTGGGTAGGAGGGCTGGAGTGTGTGATGTCTGTACTGGGAGGACTGTGGCAAGGTGGTGACCAGGCCAGGGCTGCAAAGTCACTAGGGCCTCCGTGCTCTGGGTACCCAGTCCGTGTATGTCTGCCCACCACATCCCACTGTGCAGCTGATGGCAGCTGAAAGGCAAGGAAAAGCAAAACATCACAAAAGGAGCCGTGAGGAGAAAACTTCTGCTATTGCAATGCCCTTCCAGCACCTTCCAGTGACAAAGACTGACATCATGCCCTCTTCAAGGAGAAATGCTTAAGGAGTCCACTTCATTATCCCAGAGCAGGTACGGAAGGGTGAATTTGGATCTGAGAGACAATAAATGGACACCTGGCACACATGGCTGTGCAAAGGTCCTAGAATAGCCACAACCATCTTGAAAAAGAAAAACAAAGCTAGAGGACTCACACTTCTTTAGATAATCAAGACTGTGTGCCAACTGATTTTTGTCAAAGGTACCAAAACAACTTGGTGCGGAAGAGGAAAATCTTTTCAACCAATGGTGTACAAACAACCGGATATCTATAAGGAAATATTGCATTTCAACCCCTACATCAGACTACATACATATGTATGTATATTATTCAATAAAATATATTGTACAGTACATACATTTATATATGTATACATAAGTATATAGAGTTAATATATATTAATTTGAGATGGATTTTAGATCTAGATATAAATGCAAGATCTGTAAAGCTACTAGGAGAAAATAGAGGGGAATATCTTTGCATCCAGAGAAAGGCAAAATTTTCTTAGGACACAGGAAGAAATAACTGTAAGAGACAAAAAAAAAGAAATTAGAACTTCATCAAATATAAACCTTCTCATCAGAAGATACTGTTAAGAAATGAATCAGCAAGCCATAGACTGGCAAAAAGATGTTCGTGAACTAGATATCTGCAAAGGATTTGTATCTAGAATAAAAGACTCCAACAGCTCAGTTTTAAAAAAAGCAAAAAACACAGAAATTGGGCAAAAGACTTGAATGGATGCTTCACAAAGGAAGATAGACAGATGGTCAATAAGCACATAGGAAAGTGCTCAACATCATCAGTAATGAGAGAAATGCACATCAGAACCGCAATGAGATGCCACCAGAAGAGTTCAAATGAAAACGACTGACGATATCGAACATTCCCAAGATTGTGGAGCAGACAGAACTCTCATACATTGCTGACAGGAAGGTAAAGCGATGGAATCACTGGGGAAAAGTCTGGCAGTTTCTAATGAAGTTAACCAAACCTCTACCCTTTCATCCAGCAATTCCGTTCCTAAGTATTTACACAAGAGCAATGTAGACGTATGTCCACAAAGACTGGAACATGAAGGTTTGCATCGAGTTTATTCATGACGGTCCGAAACTGGAAACAATCCAAATTCCTATCAACTGGAGAATGGTTGTGGAACATCTATACAATAGAATGGGTACAGCAATAAAATAGAAATGACAGGTATGCACAATGACACAGACATTATGCTGAGTGAAAGTACTCAGACACAAAAGTCTGCATGCTGTATGATTCCATTTATATGAAATTCTAGGACAAGCAAAACTAATCGACAGTGAAAATCACAACAATTGTTGCCTGGTTATGGGGGGACTGCCTGGCCAAGGACATTTTTGGAGTGATGGAAATATACTCTAACTTGAGAGGACTCTGAGTTACATGGGTGTATTTATTTGTCAAGATAAATGGTTACAATGTTGTACATTATGATACATGTACATTTTGTTTTAAAAAGAACCATAAAAAATAATCAAGTGGGGAGAGGATGGGGAATAGGTGGAGGTAAAAATGATAACAGGATGGCAGAATGTTCATAATTGTTGAAGCCAGGTGATGGGTACAGGAGGGATTATACTCTTCTGTTTACTTTGTACTTGCTTGCAATTTTCCATAATGAAAAGTTTTAAAAAACAAGATCACCACCAGGTGTCTCCCTTCACTAGCTAAATGCAGCTAGAAGGCGCAATCACCTGCTAAGAATGAAAACGATCCATTTAGATCAAACTGTATTAGTGATTACAAATATTCCCGTTTTAAATATTTTTTATAAGGGAGGCAGTATAGCATAGTGATGAAGCACAAGGACTTTGGAACATGAGTCTGTCCAGTTTCAAATCCTTGGGAAAGTCTCTTAATCTCTCCAAGCCCCAGTCTGTTTCACGTCTGTAAAACGGAATATAATTGTACCTACTTCATAGGGTTATTGGTTGGAACAGAACCATGGAAAGCTCTTGGAACAGTGCCAGATACAATATCAACTCTGTGAGTACTGGCTTCTGTCCTCATTAATATTAATAATACAATTATTAGAAACAAGACCATAATAAAGCAGAAAAGAAATCCGCTGGTAAGTAGTCAACAAGCCCCATATTAAATTAGGAGTGGGCTGGAGTCTGAAGTAATCTCTGGAGCTGTACCCACAAATATTACTGCAGCTGGATCTCTGTGGGTGGAGGGTGCAGAGATTGTAACAAAGCTTCTTTCTTATTCCAGTCCTAGAGATGGGAGCCGCAGCCTGCTTACAGGAGTGAGTCCTGCAGTCAGCCCCAGCGCCTTATGCGACCTTCCAGCCCAAAGAGATTTGACAAAACCTCTTAGATTAAGGAACGTGACAATAATTTTAACTTGCAAGGGCCAAAGCACAGTCTATCCATGTCAGCCTGGAGTTTTGTTTGTCGCAGTATTTCAATTCTAATTATCTGGATTTCTTTTATCTAGTTTGTTTCAAAATACCTTTAGAAGGGTGTGAACAAACTAGAGGAGCCTAATGATATTGACAAGAACGGTCAGAAGGATAAATATTGGAGCAGAAAGGGGAACAGTAATAAAGAAATGGAAGGATTTCAGCTTTGACCAAAAAGAAGACGATTAAGAGACTTTATCAAGAAGAGAACATTAACACCATAAATGACCAGATAAGAGGGAAATTAAAGAGTGAGAGGTCTTTACTATACCTTTGAAAGAACTCCATCTTTGGGGTGATAAAACTGGTAGTAGATACCACCGCGCAAACACACACAGCAGTGATTACAAACTCTGCTACCTAAAGAGCAGGTACTGGGATTCAGTCAAGCTGCAGGTGGCCGGGACTCACTTAAGACTAGGGAGTGAATGGCCATCTGTGTGCAGCCACTGCTCGGTTTTGGCTGGTTGACGGATATACGGCTTGTGTTGCCAAACCTTTCAGTTCCTCAAGAAAAGTTTAAAACGTAGAATTTTACGTAAAGTCCTATAGCACGTATTTAGCCTCATGGGACACTAGTTTGCAAGCTCTGCAGCAACACTGCAAAATAGAGCAGGCCACCCTTTGTCATGGTTTAGGTATTTCGCTCATCTGAAGGCAAGGGATTCAATGAGATGCTCCCAACGGGACCACCGTCTTGGAAGCAACATGTTGTCAATGGTGATCTGATCAGATCACCTTCTACACAACCTAGTGCTTGACCCAGTGTGTCCGGGGGATGGAGGGCAGTGGGGGAGGTGGGCACAATGTGAATAAAGATGGTGAGAAGCTTTGGCAGCGACAGAGATGCCTGCCAGATATTCCACGGGCTGCCCCACATTTCCCCTTGCAGTTAGGTGGTGTCACATAACTACTTCTAGACAACAGGTTGTGAATAGAAGTGACGTTTGTGCCAGACCCTTTAGTGGGTTATTAGGACTCCTTCAGTGCTGCAATGATTGAGAACTTCTCTCATTGAATGGATGAGCCACAAAACCAAAACAGCCTAGATTCCTCAGTCATCACATGGAGAAGTTCTAAAGAATCATCCAGACCCTAGTAGACTTTGTGAACAAGAAATAAACTTCTGTTGTGGTAAACTTCTGAGAGTTGGGGGGCTGTTTGTTACTATAGCCTAAGGCTGCTTAACCTGACTAATACAGATGCCAAAAGGCTTTTCCATTGGTAGAATAGCAGTTTGAATGTGAACCACAGCTCTTGCATGTTAAACTCAGCCAACAGGTTTGGCTACTATCCTTAAGCTTGGAAAATGAGAAGGAGGCATTTTTTTAAGGGAGAAAATAAGCCCTTGAGTTGTAGCTTTTGAATTTTATTTTATACTTCAGAACACTTTGTTCAAGGTAAGTCATAAGAAACCTCAATATACAAAATTAAAAAGCAGAGCCTTTCTGATTAAGATGGAAGGGAAAGTCCTTGGAAGAGAGTCTGAGGAGCCCTGAGGGCAAAGGAAAGTTTGCAAACCCCTGCATGTCCCCTGTATCATGTTCCCCAATCTTCATTATTTGATGACTTCCCTTACATTTATAGTCATATCAGTATACCACCAGTACTATTTTTTTACCTCAAATGTTTCCTTAAAGAGTTTTTTTCCTGTAAATATATACAGTTAAAGTTTTATTATGAAAAAATGTTCACACACAAAAGTATCAAACGCATACCAAACCCAATGTACCCATTACTCAGCCTCAACAAATACCAACCAACGGCCCCTCTGACTTCAGCTATGCCTCGCCACTCCTCCCGACACTGGAGGGATTCCTTCAAGGTAAGTCACAGATACCATATCACTATCTATAAATATTTCAGTAGGTATCTCTAAAAGGTAAAAAGCTCTTAAATTATATGTATACAACACTATTATCATATATAAAGACCTTCACAATAATTCCTTAATGTTAATTATCATACACAATCAGTGTTCAAATTTCTCTATCTTACATGATATTGGTATAATTGGTTTGCTCAAATTAGGATCCAAACAAGGTCTACGCATTAAATTTAGTCAATGGGTCTTTCAAGTCTCTCTCGTTCTACGGGCTCCCTCTCTTTTTTTCTTGCTGTGTATTTGTTGAAGAAATTGGACAATTTGTCCTGTAGAATTTCCCACCTTCTGGATTTTTGTTGATTGCATGCTGATGGGGTTGTTTAACATGTTTTTCTTTGCCCTGCATTTCCTAAAAACTGGTAGTTTGACCTAGAGGACTTATCAAATACAGGCTTGAGTTTTACCGTGGCAAAAAGACTTTATAGGCAGTGAAGTGTACTTCCAGTGGAAGGCACATGAGGTCTCGCTGTCATTTTGAGATGTCAGGGCTCTTACACACATTGCCTAAATCCACATTTTCTTAGAAGACTGCAAAAAAAAAAAAATGGTAATGTTCCACTTCTACCACTTCTTCATTTATTAGCTGGGATCTTTCTATAAAGAGAAACCTTATCAATTACTTGGTTACCCTGAGGTACAGTTTGAAAAAAGAAAAAAAAAAAAGGCAGGATAAATGCTTGATTTCCTATTTTCAGAATAATGAGTTAGTTCTGTAGCATCCTTCAAAGGGGACAATGAGTTTTTAATATTATGAGCTAGTAGGTTTAAATGTATTTGATATATTTCATTCCGTGGCAATTATCTACCCTTACTGATGCTAAAATTATCCGATTTTTGGCCAGTGGGAACCTTTTAAGTGGGCTCTTGAGTCCTTTTGACATGGCCTTAATAGTCTTTGATAGCTTCCCATGCTTATCAAATTGCCAAGCTGTTTTTAGGTTTATTTTATATATTCTCAGCCCAGACCTTGAATCTACCCAAGGAGCTCTGGTTTCTTTCAGTGGGGAGGTGGTAGATACCATAATCAGACACTAGGGGCGCTCATTGCCACTGGGTTGATCATTGTTTCTAAGGCTTTTCACTAGAGAGCAAGGAAGTTTTCTTAAAATAATACACATCATGAGTTTATTCTGATTCTACCAATTCACATACACAACTAAGGGGCTTGTGCTTAAACTTATTTTACTTATATCTCTTCCTCTTTCTCCTATCTAAAATTCCAGTTCAGTGACACGGTAAATTACTCATTGGCTTTATTCCACAATACACACAACCGTCTCAAAATAGCAATACGAACACCATCATCAACATGATTACTGAAGACAGTTTGAAATTTTTTAAATTATTCAGAATGTACTTCACTGGGTTTGTATGGGCACATTACTGTGTTTTTAAGCTCCCTTGAAATAGTTGATTTCCATGTGGCCATCTATACCAGCAACCAGATATATATTTAGGTTAATTCCTGTTTTTTTTTTTTTTCGGTACGTGGGCCTCTCACTGTTGTGGCCTCTCCCATTGCAGAGCACAGGCTCCGGACGTGCAGGCTCAGCGGCCACGGCTCATGGGCCCAGCCTCTCTGCGGCATGTGGGATCCTCCGGAACCGGGGCACGAACCCGTGTCCCCTGCATCGGCAGGCAGACTCTCAACCACTGAGCCACCAGGGAAGCCCATTCCTGTTGTTTCATTCCTTATTTGGGGAAACTAATTTTAAAATTTTATCATTATGTAAAATGTATTTAATGGTGCCAAAAACAAAATAAGGCATATTCAAAGAGCTAGCTCCCATGCCTGTCCCTTCCACCCTATTCCCTTCTTCCCACTGTAAACAACCATTTCAAAAGCTTTAAAATGCTAAAATTGTTTCTTTTCTTAAATGGAAGCAAATACACACGTAGATTTGTTTCCCCCCTTTCTTAGGCATATGCTTGGAAACTCTACATGCTATGTTTCCACCTGTATTTTCATTGGGAAATCTATCCCGGAGATCCCTTCAGAGTTGTTTACAATGACATTCCTCATTCCTTTTTAGATGCAAAGTACTCCACTGTATGTTCATACTATACGGTTGACCCTTGAACAAACACGGGTTTGAACTTTGTGGGTCCACTTAAATGCAGATTTTTTTCACGAGTAAACTGCTTTTCAGCAGTACTACAGGACCTGTGGTTGGTTGAATCTGCGGAGGATCAACTATAAGTTATAAGTGGATTTTCGACTACAGAGAGGATCGGCACCCCTAACCCCCATGTTGTTCAGGGGTCAACTGCACTACAGTTTATTCAGACAGTCTAACGGTGGAAGACCTTAACTAACCTCTGTCAGCAACTGACAGAAAACGATGGCCAAAAAATCGGTAGGACAGAGAAAATCTAAACAGCACAGTTAGCTAACACAAGTATAACACTACACCCAACAATCGCACAGTATACATTTAGCACGTAGAGCACTGACAAAAATTGACCACCACCTGGGTCATAAAGCAAATCTCAGATTTCAATGGATTCAAATCACGCACGGCTTAATCTTGATTAAGCCTCACTGAACCTGATCAGGCCAACACTTCAAAAGAATAGAACTTTCTGAGAGGATGAAAATATTCTGCAGCTTCACTGTCCAATGCAGCAGCCACGAGCCACACGTGGCCTCTGAGCATCTGAAATGTGATGAGACCGAGGAACTGAAATATTAATTTAATTTTAATTAATTTAGATTTAAATAGCCAAAGTTGGCTAGTGGCTAGTGTTTAGGCTGCACAGGTCTGGAATCTAATTTCCAATTCAAAGGAAAACAAAGAATGAGAAACACTTTTAAAAAAACGCTTCCACCACAATCACCTAAATTCAGCCTGGGAAATTCTATAGAACAAACTATCTAGTTTCTTCATCATTTGTGGAAGGACACTGCAAGATAGTCTGTATATTAAAAGAGTTGAAATAGGAAAATGCAAATCAAAATCACAATAAGCCATCACTTCATACCCACTAGTATGGCTACAGTCAAAACGTCAGACAACTGCAAGTGTTGTCAAGGAAGTGGAAAAACTGGAACCCTCACACACTGTTGATGGAATATAAAATGGTACAGACACTTTGGAAAACAGCCTAGCAGTTCCTCAAAATGTTAAATATAGACTTCCCATATGACCCAGCAGTTCTCCTCTCAGGTATATACCCAAGAGAAATGGAAACATGTGTCCACACAAAAACTCATATAGACATGCTCACAGCAGCATTATTCATAATGGTCCCAAAGTGCAAACAACCCAAATGTCCATTAACTGATGAATGCAAAAACAAAATGTAGGGGCTTCCCTGGTGGCGCAGTGGTTGTGAGTCTGCCTGCCGATGCAGGGGACACGGGATCGGGCCCGGGTCTGGGAAGATCCCACATGCTGCGGAGCGGTTGGGCCTGTCAGCCATGGCCGCTGAGCCTGCGCGTCCGGAGCCTGTGCTCCGCAACGGGAGAGGCCACAACAGTGAGAGGCCCGCGTACTGCAGAAAAAAAAAAAAAAAAAAAAAAAAAAAAATAAAAAAAAAAAAAAACAAAAAAAACCAAAATGTAGTGTGTCCATACAATGGAATGTTAGTTGGCAATAAAAAGGAATGAAGTACTGATACATGACATGGATAAACTTTGAAAACACTATGCTAAGTGAAAGAAACTAGTCACAAGAGATCACATGATTCCATTTATATGAAATGTCCAGAACAGGCAAATATAGAGAGATGGAAAGTTAATTAGTGGTTGCCAAGTGTTAGTGGGTTTGGGAGGAAATGAGAAGTGACTGCTATAGTATAAAAATTTTCTTTTTAAGGTGGTGAAAATGTTCTAAAATTGATTTTGGTGACGGTTGTACAACTGAATATACTGATAAAAACAAACTTGAGTTGTACATTTTAGAGGGTGAATTGCCTGAATGGTATGTGAAATTATATCTCAAAGATGTGACAAAAATCAAGATCTAAATGTGAAAGGCAAAACTATAAATCTTTAGAAGAGAATGTAAAAGTTATCTTCATGACCACGGGGTAGGATTTCTTCATAATTCATACAAAAATATATCAACCATAAAGGGAATGACATGCAATCTTGACTGTATGAAAATCAAGAGCTTTTGTTTATCAAAAGATAGTTAAAAAGTGAAAAGAAAAGGTACAGGGTGAAAGAAAAACTATTTCTAACACATAAAGAGAATTTACGGATGAATAAGAAAAACCAACCGGCTCAATGACAAACAGGCATTTTGTTGAAGAATGAAATGGCCAATAAAAATACAAAATAGGCAAATTTTTACCCCAATGGAATACAGCTGCATACTTAACAAATTGGTAAAACTTTAAAAACCTGATAGGACAGGATAGCAAAAATGTCCAGCAACAGAAATTCTCAAACTCTGTGGATAGGAGTGTAAATTGGTACAACTACTTTGGAAAACAATTTAGCATAGCCTAGTAAAAGTTGAGGACACACACCCTATGACCAAGCAAATTCATTCCTCTTGTTTATGTGCAGTGAGGGACAAACACAAGAAGCACTCAGCAGCATTATTTGTAACAAGCTAAAACAGGGAACAACCTCAAGTTGTAACAATAATAAAATACATGGCTATCACTATCACATAATGCTACAGCCATACCAAACAGTTATATAGAGCACCATGCACTACCTCAAGTACTTTTCATATATGAATTCATCTGAAACCTTTGAAACCTTTCAACAACCCTATGAGGTAATAGGTACTTTACTGCCATTTTTCAGGTGTGAAAACTGAGGCTCAGAGAGGTTAAATAACTTGCCACACAGATAGTATAGTTGACAGAGATTCAAACCCCAACAGTCTGATTCCAGAGTCCATGCTCTTTTTAACACACTCCAGAAGCACACAAAACAAGACTTCAAGAAATGGAAATACATGCCAGATCCTGGATAAGGAGATTCAACAAAGAGGTTTAATTCAACTATTACGTTGTGCACAGCTGTGAAAGTGAATGAATCACAATTAGGCCCATCAACATGGTTCGATTTATAAAAAAAAACGCAGCATCGTTCAAAGAAAGCAAGTCACATAAGAATATACACATATACCTGTAGTTTCATTCTGTTTTAGTCAAGGTCCCAAACAAGCAAAATTAAGCAATATGTTGCTTAAGGATACATTCACGGGTGATCCAACTACCAGGAAAACCAAGGATTGTACTTAGTATCTTACACTGGGTGGAAGCATATAGTTACTATTCTTTAAGTCACACACATACATATTCTTTCCCATGTATGGTATTTTGCAATAAAAATATTTTTTAAAACTAAGCTAGGGCTTCCCTGGTGGCACAGTGGTTGTGAGTCCGCCTGCCGATGCAGGGGACGCGGGTTCGTGCCCCGTTCCGGGAGGGTCCCACGTGCCGCGGAGCGGCTGGGCCCGTGAGCCATGGCCGCTGAGCCTGCGCGTCCAGAGCCTGTGCTCCGCAACGGGAGAGGCCACAACAGTGAGAGGCCCGCGTACCGCAAAAAAAAAAAAAACAAAAAAAACAAAAAAACTAAGCTAACTTCATTTAGGTATATCACTACTAACTTCCTCAATAAGTGATTAGTAAACAGAATTCAGTGTAACAATAAAGGAATAGCAAAACGTGACCAAGTGGGATATATTTCAGGAATTCAATATTAGAAAATCTATTAATAATAGATCTACCGTATCAATTGATCAAGAGTGGAAAAACTATGCATCTCATAGATTCTGAAAAGGCATTTGATGAAGTTTCATTTCATTCCTGATAATTACATTTATCAAAAACAATAGAAACCAAAACAAATTCCAGAGGATCACAGATTGAAACATTAAAAAAGAAAATTATAAAATAAAATATTAGAAGAAAATACAGGTGACAGGAGGAATGCCTTTCTAACTATGATACAAAATTCAGAAGCCACAGAAGAAAAGACTGATCAACTACATAGGAAAATTTCAGCCTAGGAAAAAACATGAAAAGCAGAGTCAAAAGATAAAAACAATTTTGGAAAAGAATATTTGCAACTCACAGCTCAGGCAAATGACTCATTTCCTTAATATAAGAGCTTCCATAAATCAATAAGAAAAAGTTGAACACCCTTCCACATGCATACACCCCAAAAGTGGACAAAGGAGATAAACAATAATTCACAGAAAAGAACATGAAAATTTGTCTTTTAAACACAAGGAAAAAATACTTAACTTCTCTCCAAAGAGAAATGCTATTTAAAATATATCGAAAATACTATTGAAATACCATTTCTCATTTTTGGCAATTTGATAGGTAAAGTTTGAGAACATACTCTTTGTGAGTATGGCAATGAAATGTAATTTGCTATTATATTTTAAAAATTAAGTACACATTCTTTGATGCAGTAATTTTATTTATATTTATCCTATTATATATGATCTCACAAAGATAAAATCCAAATATTCATCAATAGGGAAACAGGTAAATTAAATTATGGTACATGCAATACAATGGAACTCTATAAAGGTACAGAATCTCCCAAATAGGTTGCTACCATATAACGTGAGGTCACAATATATATATATATATTTTTTAATAAATTTATTTTTTTAATTTATTTTTGGCTTCATTGGGTCTTCTTTGCTGCACACGGGCAGCGAGTTCACAGCGTGCGGGCTTCTCATTGCAGTGGCCTGTCCCTGAGGAGCACGGGCTCCAGGCGCGCGGGCCCCAGTAGCTGTGGTTCGCGGGCTCTAGAGCGCAGGCTCAGCAGTTGTGGCTCATGGGCCTAGTTGCCCTGCGGCAGGTAGGATCCTCCCGGACCGGGGCTCGAACCCCTGTCCCCTGCATTGGCAGGCGGACTCTCAACCACTGCGCCACCAGGGAAGCCCACAATATTTCTTTAATAGATTTGTTGTAAGGATATGAGGTAGCACCAAATAAAAAGTAGGCCCTCCCCCAGAAGTAGTAAATAATAAAATAACAATGGATGTAGTAATAATAGTGAGAATTGGCTAAGTTCCTACAGCCGGTAAGGGGCTGAGCTGGGATTCAACACACACCTGTCACTCCCAGCTCATTCTTCTTTCTCTACTCAATTTGGCCTTTTATGTAGCAAACGCATGTGTTTTTCTATGTCTGTTTCAATGTTCCAACATAGTACTTCATCCCTTTCATATAACAGGTTTATCTGCATCTGAATGAGAACCACAGATGTGTCCTGCATTTAGAGCTTCCGGTTCTGTGGCAAGGAGATTGTTCTGGAACCTTGAATAGATTTGCTCATCCTACTTAAACCACAAAAGAAAACCACCAGATACAATGGCCTCAAAGCCAGTTCTAGGGCTGTTTCAAGGATCCCTATGTGGTTAGACTTGAGGGGTACAGATGGGGACCCCCAAACTTCTCCAAACCCCCCTATCTTGGAGATTGTAGCTTTAGCTAAAAACTCACCACTGGACCCCTGTGCTTTGGGTTCGATTGTAGTGCCTAAAGTTGATGGGACACAGGTTTGAGAAGTTTTGGCAAAAAGAAGTGAACTGAAAAGAAAAAGCACACGGAGTTCCGGGGAAGGCACATCTCCGTGGTCTGGGTGGTAGTGGGTCTCAGAGAGGCATCTCACCCTCCTTCTGTGATGGAGGATGGGCCACAAATGCACCCTGGGTGCTGGTGCTGGGTCCTTAGCCTTATGTCAACCATCTCATCATCTCATTTATTCCTTACAAAGCCCCATTACAAAGATAATAGCACCTATCTTGATTTTTCAAAAGAGGAAAGAACTATCTAAGGCCCACGGGTAAGTGAGGGAGGCTTGACTCCAGAGCTCTTGCACCCAACTCCAAGCTTACCGCCCCCACGAGGCTCCAAGTGCCAGAGGGGAAAAGTATGAGATGGAAGAAAAGGATGGGAAAAAAAATCCCAAAGCCATTCTTTAAATAGAAGCTTGATCTCCTTTGGTTTTGCCTACATACCGCCACTTGCCTGGGAAGCATTTTCAGTCTTGCAACAAAATTGGAATAAGGAACATGCCCCGGATTGAGCTACGTTACTGCCATTACTACTGTTGCCTGTGCAGTACCTGACATCTGGGCCAAAGATTACCTATTGGTGCTCAACATCAGTAATATTTAAATTCATACAAATGAAAATAATGACAGCATCATGCTTTTACCAGAAAATATCAAGTAAGGGATAGAATAATACTTGCAAGGTTGAGGTGAGATTAAAACCAAATACACTGCAAGTAGCATAGTAAGTTTCAATTCTCTCTAGAAAGGTAATGTCATATGTAAAAAAAAAAATCATTAGAATAATTATTATACCTTTGGTCCAGTAATGCAGTGCCTGAGAATTTCTGCTAAGGAAATGTTTCGAACAACTGATGTTTCTGGTTTCTGTGGTGTTCTCTAAAATCTACATCAAATTTACAACAGTGAAGAGTCAAGTATATTACACCAGCTGGAGAGAGTATGTATAGAGATTAAAGTAATGTTTATGAGATTATGCAGTCAATCTTTTCTCCCTTTTAAGGGAGAGCAGCAGAGTACAAATGTATATGTATACTGTGACTGCAAAATATATATGCAAATGTATGCTAATAGTCCCAGACTGGACTGGGATGTGGGCCAGACAGCGTTACATGAGGTGACAGGTACAGGTACTCGGTTGTCCACACTGTTCCCACTTCTTGTGTCTGTCTGCTTTTCCCACTGCCTGGTCAGACACTGGGTCCAAGAGTATTGTTATTTCTTTTTCCTATTGTGGTACTAAATGTCTGTTTTTGCTCTCACAGCCCCTGTACCTCCTCCTCTGACTACACCCCTACCACAGGTGTGTCCTCTCTCCCACTGGAAGGTGTCACGTGGTCCAGTCCAGTAAGATGCTCCCACCTCCTTTAGCCAAAAAGAGGGTGGAAGACACAGCTCAGACTTCCAGATTTATCTCTCCAGGGACTTAGACCTTGATTGCAGCAATATAAAGAAGGGAAATGGTCATTACTGACAGCTCAGTTTGGAGGTCACCTCAGTGTCTACCACTAGGGACTGAAGAGCATGGGAGATGCACCCCAGGGAATCGTTTTTTTTTTTTTTTTTTCTCCCCCGGGCGCACTGCATGCATGTGGAGCTTCCCCAACCAGGGATAGAACCCATTCCCCCTGCAGTGGAAGCGAGGAGTCTTAACCACTGGACCGCCAGGAAAGTCACAGTATCATGGAAAGATATTACATGCATTATGACAAAGAAACAAATTTACCCTTTAAGCAACATGCAAATCAAAGCTACATGTTGCACGTGGATATAGCCATATTTAAGGATGTGTTCCAAATGCCCTGAGGGGGAGGGAATCTCTAATTGGGACGGTGAATGGAGGAGAGAAGAAGGAGGAAAACAAATCTGGAGAGAGGCTTCACAAAGACCACAATGTGCGATAGGAACTGGGGACACTCCATCTTTGTCACCTGCATCTAAGGTCAAAAGAAAAGAAAAAAGTAACTCCTTTTTGGCCTAATTAGAGTTATTTCTATTGCTTATAACCAGTGAAATAAGACACAATGTAATAGGGAAGAACAAATCTGACTCCATATTAGATCTGTTCCTTTTCCTGTGCTCAGTCATGCTGGCTCTGCATGGTTTGTAAAAGAATTTTGCCTATAGCCTGAAATATACAGGGTAGCCTATTCTCAGGGCTCTGACCTTTAAGAGTCCATTCACACAGAGATAAAAACTTGCAGAACAGAGAATAAAATTTGTCTTGTTGGAGGTTTACAGGAACATGGTGACCTGACCTATGTGGACAGCTGCAAAAACAAAGGATTCCCACACCAAGAAGTTTGCAACAAGTAACCACGGCCCTCCCTCACCTTGCCTTTAAAAGTGCTTTGCTGAAACCCTTCAAGGACTTGGGGGTTTTTTGGGCACAAGCCCCCGTCTCCTTGCTCGGCCCTGCAATAAACCTTTCTCTGCTCCAAACTCCAAGGTTTTAGTTTGTTTGGCCTTACTGTGCATCAGGCGCCATGACTTGCGTTTGGTAACAATAACATAATGGATAGAATTTTTTTTATAAATTCAGTAGAAAAAGGATGATCTTTGGGCTCAAGCTAGAGCTCAAATTTTAAACCATGAGGTTCAATACAGGGATATGCCTTCTCAATAAATCTCTCGATCAGTGGCGCCCTGCCCTCCATCAACGAAATAACAAGGACACACACCTTGATGTTCCTCAACAGTTATTTGGTGACTTGTAGCTTGTGAGTAAAAGCTCTCATTTTTGCTGACAGAATTACAAAGCCTTTGGTGGCTGAACAATAAAGGCTATTGGATATCTGCTTTCTCTTTCCAAACCTAAACTGGAAGCAATCTACTCCATCCAAAAGACAATCACTAATGAATCCAGTCACTGCACGTTTCAGTTGTGACTTTTGCTGGGTCCAAGTCTGACCTTTTTCTATCACTGACTCCGTTGTTTTTCTTTGCATTGATGCAAGATCAGCAACAAGGCCTACTTCCATTTTGTTCTAAGTAATAGTATCTGAACAGTGAGGCATTCGGTTTGCTAGTTCTTTTCCTCAATACACATGAACACATAACTATGCCATCTCTGTACCAGTTAAAATCATCTAGATGCTTCCACTTTGTGAAACTAGTCTGATTTTTTTAAAAACTATAATTTTTTTTTGCAAATACTCAGCAATTGATTAAAAAAAAGTCATGAAAATCCAAATAGTGATTATCTGTAGTGGCTATGAAAGGAGTTGAATGAAAGAGGCACATGAGGGGTTTCTGGGGTAACCAGGATGGTAGTTATACGGGTGTGAGCTTTATAATAATTAATCAAACTGCACATTTATTTATACTCTTTTCAGCGTGTGGGTTATACCCCACAATAAAAAGCCTTTTAAAAAACATCACATCTTTGGGCTTCCCTGGTGGCACAGTGGTTAAGAATCTGCCTGCCAATGCAGGGGACACGGGTTCGAGCCCTGGTCCAGGAAGATACAACGTGTCGCAGAGCAACCAAGACCATGCACCACAACTACTGAGCCTGCGCTCTAGAGCCCGTGAGCCACAACTACTGAGCATGTATGCCACAACTACTGAAGCTCGCGCATCTACAGCCCGTGCTCCGCAACAAGAGGAGCCACTGCAATGAGAAGCCCACGCACCACAAAGAAGAGTAGCCCCCGCTCACCACAATTAGGGAACGCCTGTGTGCAGCAATGAAGACCCAATGCAGCCAAAAATAAATAAATTAAAAAACAAAACCAAAAAAAAAAAAAATATCACATCTTAATCGTCATGTTTCCTCTCAAGATAAAGAATGTAGGAGAGCAGTGTCTGTGAGGAAGTGCACACTTTTATTTTTCATTTATTCTCTATAAAATCTTAGCTGGGAAAGCTAAGTCACTGAGAAGCCTTGTTTCACCTGGAAAATTCATTAGACTTGTAAAGACAGCAGGTAACCAGGATAAACCAACAGAGAAAGACTCGGGGGATGGAAGTTACGTTCACGTTATCGGAAAGGAGATCAATCCTCTGTTGCACCTGTTAAAACTGTTGATTTTTGTATCTATTTCTAACACAGAATCCTGTGGCTGTGTCTCTTATCTAAAACTTAAAAACCAACGAGGATTTCAGGCAGCATCTTGCAAGCAAGACCCACTTCTGTCGACATCTTTAATTCGCAGATGAGAAACGCGTATCTGGTCTTTTTTTCTTAGTACAATACTTCAATATGATTAATCCCATGGAAAAAAGCAAGACTGTGGATGTCTTTGGCTACATCCATGAGGACCAAAGAGACTCTTTCCAGGGAATGAACACATTTACCCTCGACCCCATGAAGGCAGATGACCAAAGAGTTTGGAACATTACCTTCCAGAAAAATTTCACCAAGCATCAGACACAGCTATTCTTGTCCTCAGCACCCTCACATCAGTATTAGTAAAATTCCAGGGAGAGACAGAGAGACCCTTGCTATGGCAGTTGTCTCATTGGCAACAAAACAGTATTGAAACTCTGAAGTAGATATCCCCGCACCAATTCAAGCAGCACAGAAACTCCCATTAGTTTTGTCATAAACCGATTAGAGCTGGCACACAAACCCAAGGATCTCAATGCTTAGACGCTGAATAGCCACTCAAATCCCAATAGTTTGCCCCGTAAAACCCACTGGGAAATTCTTAATAAGTTCACCACAAGGTGACATTTGCAATACTCTGCAGTCACATATTCATCCACATGCATCCAGGAAAAAAAATAAAATGAAATTTAGCCAAGAGAAAGTGCCAACCACCCACGCCTGGGACATCTTTGCTTGTCTCTAAGAAAAAGGCTCCAAGAGTCGCTAAAGGAGGACCGTCCGTCCGGCTGCCGGAACAGGACAGAGGTCGGGGGCGGGGGCGGGGGGTGGGAGCTGCTACCCTTTCCCAAATCAAAAGGGGGGAAAGTAAGTGAGAAAATCTCCCGAGTTCAAACATTCCTTTAAACCCCGCAACTTTAAATACTAAATGTGTTTCATGGCTGCCATCTTGAAAAACATTAGTTTGCCAAAAGCGGCCTTTGATTCCCATTTGGGATGGAAACGCTTGCAGATAATCCATTGAAACAGGTCCGGCACAAAGGCCTTTTTGCAACAATCACGGTGCTTGTGAAGGACAACATTTTTGTGCGCAAAATAAAACATTTTAATGCGCTACAATCCATTACACATATAGTCCTCCATTTCCTTTCAGTAATTATTCATTAGAAAACATTTAACGTCACTGTGGATTTCACACTGGGCAGTCTGGACACAAAGAACAAGAGATGGCCCATTTATAAGGGGCTGGGGTCTTCTTTTCTAATCTGAGAAACTCCAAGGAGGTGGGGCCCACAGGACACAACAGGCCGGCTAAATTGTGCGGTTAACGGTCAAAGCCCCCCTGCCTACTTTGACACTCATTTAAAGATGACAGGAAACAAAAGAGATTTGTTCTGTGCAACCCTTTCTTGTTACGCAGTCTACATTGGGCTCCGCACATGAAACCCGCCCGGTATTTTAGTCCACCTGCCAGCTCCCTCCCGCCCTCCTTGACTCTCTCCTCTGCTACTTTGCTCGTTCCCACTTTAACACAAAGAGACAGGTAAAGAATATCGTTAAAAGCGGCCCATTCAGCATGTCAGCTTTCATAATACAATTGCCTGTCAGGTTCCCTAGGAGCTACGAGGCGCTGACACGTCTGGGTTCAGGCCAGAAATCCGGCCCGCAGTTCTGTTAGTTAGTGAGGCAGCTCCCAGTCACCTCCCACCCTCCCGTAGTGAAGGGCCATCTCCCGGGCGCGGACACCGAAAACCATCTTGAATAACAACAGTTTGAAACACTTGCTCCATCAGCGAAAGACTACATGCCAACTCACGATGGGCTGTATCTGTATTCCTTTCATGCCTCCATTAAAAAATTTAACTGAAAACTCAGACCCAAAGACCTAGAAGCCGATTCGTAGGAAAAGTTGGGAAACATTTATCTTAGAGCCAATTTTTTAAAGGTACTCAAAGGAATAAAATAGTTTTAACACCAGAGGATCCTTCCCTAAGGTGGTGGGGAAAATCCCATCTTGAAAGTCTGGCCAGATTAAGATGTAGCTAATCATACGGGAATATGTACAAATCTAAAACACCTCTGGTGCTGTTTCTACTTTGCAACTGTATGAAGATTATATACCACCTAGGGATGCTGATAAGAAACCAGTGAGTACCGATGGGCTTGGCTGTCACAGATTCTCAAAAATGACTCATGTCACTTTACGGTTATTTTTATAGCAATCCTGAGGTTTGCATGTTATACTTGCTTCTTGTTATCATCTTGATGTGTCGTAGGAAACTGCCTCTGGTCACAGAGTCAAACAGCGAAAAGATGCTGGAGAAAATCAGTGGGTACTTAAGGAGAAAGCAAAATTCAAAATGAAGCTAGTTACAGAAGCTCGGTCAGTGGTCAATGAAATTCTAAAAACAACACAGTTTTGATGCTCCGTGTCAGAGAACAGCAAACCATGGCCCGCGGGCCAAATCCAGACAACCACCTGTTTTTGCCAAAAACAAATAATAATTTTTTTAAAAGACATGAGAAAATCATATGAAATTCACAGCCACGATATTGTGTGTGTCTGTCTGTGGCCGCTTTCCTGCTATGACAGATTTGAGTAGTTGCAACAGAGGCTGATGGTCCACAAAACCTAACATATTTACTATCTGGTCCTTTATAAAAAATTTCTCTATTCCTTAGAAACCAGACTTCTGAATCCATGGTATTTAAAAGCTGCCCGCACCAACGGAAGCAAAGCGGAATTTCAAATATAACCCTTTCCAAACAAACGTTTGACGGTTTATGCTACATCCCTCAAACTGTGGCTAGGATTCTTCTTAGTTAAGATTTTTAGTTAGCATTGTTAGACGTTGAAAAATAAGGTCGTTGAGAACTCGAGGTGAGATGTTACTTTTCCAGACCCACAGCTGCTTCTTTGCTCACCAAACACAAACCAAAAATTAACTGTGCAAACAGCACGTAGCAGTTTCTCGAGTAGGACTTGGTGTTTGCTCCCTAAACAGACAACACTTCTAGCTCTCAAGAAAACCCTTCTGAAGGCACTGTCCCCAAGTCTGAATGATAGTACTCAGTGGCAGCTAAAATTTAAACCAAACAGACCTCCAGAAAGCAAGCATGGCCTGGTATTTTGATTGACAGGGTCACAGCTGTGGAAATGACAAGGCTCATACTTGAGTGATAAGAGCATTATAATATTGCAAGTTTTTACGTCTCCAATTTGCTCAACACCGATGGCTCAACGGCTGAAACGAGGGACTATCTTTTCATGTAACGACAAGAAAATGGTCAGCTTTTGATGATCCAACTGCGGCCTCTTAATCACTACTGAAAGCATATAATTATGAATATCAGTAAACAGAATAATGCTTCTAAATTACTTTAGGGATTAGATGGTCTCCTAGTAAGAATTAGAACAGTTCATGGAGTCTTAATTGCCCCATGGGAGTTGCAGGTGGAGAAAGAAATGGCCATTAACTGCACATACGTTTCAGCATAAAGGACTAAACAATATCAAAAGCAAGGGCTAGACTTCTCTCACTACTTCCCAACAATAAGTAAATAAACTAGATCCGTAAATATTAGCAAAAAGCTCTTTGGATGTTTACAGCATTTTTTTCCTCCATACACATTCTTTTTTTAAAGTTGAGGTGTAACTGACATATAACATTATATTAGTTTCAGGTGTACAACATGATTTGATTTTTGTATACATTAGGAAAGGATCACCAGGAAGTCTAGTTAACAGCCATTAGCTTACATAGTTACACAATTTGTTTCCTTTGATGAGACTTTCAAGATCTCTTTTAGCAACTTTCAAATATAGCTACAATATTATTAACTGTAGTGACCATACTGTACGTTACAGCCCCATGACTTATTTATAACTGGAAGTTTGTTATCTTTTGACCACCTTCATCCATTTTGCCCAACCCCCAACTCTGGCAACCACCAATCTGTTCTCTGTATCTATCAGCTCGGGTTTTTGTTTTATTTTGTTTTTGAGATTCAACATGGAAGGGGGAGGGGAGGGATAAATTAGGAGCATGGGATTAACAGGTATAGACCACTATATGTAAAATAGATAAACAATAAGGATTTACTCTATAGCATAGCGAACTATATTTCAATATTTTGTAATAACCTATAATGGAAAAGAATCTGAAAAAGAATATAATATGTAATTATATATATATATATAACTGAATCACTTTGCTGTACACCTGAAAGTAACACAATATTGTAAATCAACAATAGTTTAATAAAAAAAAAGATTCAACATATAAGTAATACCATACAGTATTTGTCTTTCTCTTTCTGACTTATTTCACTTAGCATAAGGCCCTCAAGTTCCATCCATGTTGTCACAAGTGGCAAGATTTCCTTCCTTTTTTATGGCTAATAGTCCATTGTATATTTACACAACATTTTCTTTATCCACTCATCTATCGATGGATACTTAGGTTGCTTCCATGTCTTAGCTATTATAAATGAGGCTGCAATGAATATGGTGGTACAACCTAGTAGTTTTGAATGGAGGATATCTATCCTAATTACTTTTAGCCTTTGCTCAAGTCCATGGAAGTTCTTAAAGTACCATTTCTTTGAGTTTATAGATGAATTTATAAAAGAAGCGTTTTCCCAAAATTCAAAGAGAGTCATGTACCAAAATGTTCATTGCAGCTCTATTTACAATAGCCAGGACATGGAAACAACCTAAGCGCCCATCATCGGATGAATGGATAAAGAAGATGTGGCACATATACACAATGGAATATTACTCAGCCTTAAAAAGAAATGAAATTGAGCTATTTGTAATGAGATGGATAGACCTAGAATCTGTCATACAGAGTGAAGTAAGTCAGAAAGAAAAAGACAAATACCGTATGCTAACACATATATATGGAATTTAAGGGAAAAAAATGTCATGAAGAACCTAGGGGTAAGATAGGAATAAAGACGCAGACCTACTGGAGAACGGACTTAAGGATATGGGGAGGGGGAAGGGTGAGTTTTGACAGGGCGAGAGAGAGTCATGGACATATACACACTAACAAACGTAGTAAGGTAGATAGCTGGGGGGAAGCAGCCGCAAGGCACAGGGATATTAGCTCGGTGCTTTGTGACAGCCTGGAAGGGTGGGAAGGGGAGAGTGGGAGGGAGGGAGACGCAAGAGGGAAGACATATGGGAACATATGTATATGTATAGCTGATTCACTTTGTTGTGAATCAGAAACTAACACACCATTGTAAAGCAATTATACCCCAATAAAGATGTTTAAAAAAAAAAAAAAAAAAAAAAAAAAAAAAAAAAAGAAGCGTTTTCTTGCCTGAAGGAGAATCTTCGTGGTATCCTCAGCTATCCTTCACTGGAAAGAAAGATGGTTCGTGGTCTGGGAGCCTTGCAAACCCTCAACAGAAACTGGACATTGGCCATGGATTATACTAAAACCTATCTGGAACAACAAATGCTAATGTGTGGCCTGGAATTTTCCCAGGGAACCCCCCACCCCAGTCCACATCCCTGTGGGACAAGGAGGAAATTAATAGACATCACAGAATAGACAACTTTCAACACAGCTTTTTAAACTATTCCCCATCCCCAAAGGAGTGCTTTCCTAACACTCAGGGAAAAATGGCTGTGGCGTCCCGCACAGTTAGCAATCACTTAAACCTAAGGAAGTGGTTCTCAAACTTCAACACGCAGGAGAATCTCCGGGTGAAGCCTGGGACAGGGCAGAGGGTGGGCCCAGGAATCTGCGTGTTTAACGGGTACCCCAGCCCATTCCAATGAGGGTAGCCCAGGACCATAATTATAACGCTGCTCCTCAAACTGTGGTGCAAGGTATCAGCATCACCTGGGTGCTTGTTAGAATTACAGAGTCTCAGGCTCTGCCCCGGAACTAGTGGGTTAGAATCTGCATTTTAACAACAGCCCTCTGTGATTGGTACCACCTTACTGTTTGAATAAAACCCATGTTAAGACCCAGTGATCTAGGGAAATTTTTAAAGTTAAGGAAGATTGAAAGTAAAAGGAAACTGTAATTCCCCTGAGGCAGAATGAATGAGAAAATGGAGAAAGAATTAGTGTTGAGAAAAGGGCTCACTGAAGGGGAGGGGGAGAGAGGGAGACCACACACGTATCCCTTGGGGACAAACATGCAACAAATAAAGATCGACATGTACCACTTTTTAAAATGGACTTTTCTGGATTTTGCTATTAACACTGAGTGGTTTCTGGGACTTCCCTGGTCCAGTGGTTAGGACTCTGCGCTTTCACTGCAGGGTCCCGGTTCAATCCCTGATCTGAGAACTAAGATGCCACAAGCCACGTGGCTCAGCCAAAAGAAAAAAAACAAAAACGAAAAACACTGAATGGTTTCTGATGAGATAAAGTAGGGAGATGAGGATGAAAAGTATACTTATTAAATAGGCAACTATTAAAAGCTCCCCCATAAATATAGCTCTTTTAAAATGCTATCTTTTCTTTTCCTGTCTGATTATAAAAGAATTACACGTTCATTTTAGACATTTTGGGAAAATGTGATGAGGAGAATAAAAAGTATCCATAATCCCACCACTCACAAATTACCATTGGGTCTTCCCTGGTGGCGCAGTGGCTGGGAATCTGTCTGCCAATGCAGGGGACACAGGTTCGAGCCCTGGTCTGGGAAGATCCCACATGCTGCAGAGCAACTTAGGCCCGTGAGCCACAACTACTGAGCCTACGTGTCTGGAGCCTGTGCTCCCCGCTCCCCAACAAGAGAGGCCGCAATAGTGAGAGGCCCGTGCACCGTGATGAAGAGTGGCCCCCGCTTGCCACAACTGGAGAAAGCCCTCGCACAGAAACGAAGACCCAACACAGCCAAAAATAAATATATTAATTAAAAAAAAAAAAGTAATTACCACTGTTTTCCTTTTGGAATATTCCTTTTAGTCTTTCCCACCCATGTGCATGTGTGTGTGTAAAAATACTGGGATACTGTTTTATATGTGATTTTATGTCATTTTTCTAAAATAACATGATTCTCACAAATTAAGAAGGACACTATAAAATATCACATGGTATAAGATCATCTGGAATTGAAACCTGCAGAATTACAAGGTTAGAAATCAAAATTCAGGCAACAGTTAATTTCCCAGTAAGTTCTCTGGGCCACAATGGTATTGTTTAAGTCTTATGGCCAAGTACCCCTGATATTAAAGTATTAAGAACTAGAATTACTTTCATCATTACATGTCATCTTTTAAAGACTCCATTAAAAGTGGAACCATGAGCAGAGCCAGGCTTCTGTGACAACAAAGGATCTAGCCTTGAAAAGAGGGAAAAACCCTTCGTCTTCTGAACCATACTGAGGGCATCCTCTTGTTCCACTAGTAAAACAAATTCTGAAGCAAAGAAAGAGTAAAGCTCATCTGACAGAATCCTGAACATCTAGAAAATCAAAGGGGAGAGAAAATAGTTTCATTTCCTTTAAATGAAAGTGATGGGGGTAAGAAAGCATAATTGGAACCAGCTTCTCTGACTACCATGGAATCATTTACGTTAGATTCAAGCAGAGAAACTTTTACAAAGCCTGCTAAAACTACTACTGGAAATGTTGACGCTAGAATCTGTACTGTCCACTTAAGAAGCCAACGATCACATTGGAAATTTGAGTGATCCAATTAAACAGGGACATGATGTGGTGCCCCAAGGACAATGGTGCTTCAAGGACAAAGGACGACCCTGCCTGAAAAAGTTTCAGCGACACACCCCCTACTGGACTGTTAATCGCCCTCCCTACCAATGGTTAAGAAATTCCTGAGCCCACCTCGCCAACGCCCACCTGGGCAATGGGACCTGTCCCAAATAAGGAAAGGCATATGCCCTGTCCCACTTCCACCCTATAGAAGGAAGGTATATGTGCCTTGACCAATCAGTAAATGAAATTTTCACCTCGGACCATTCCTTGTTTTCTGGCTATAAAAGCTGATCAATAGCACATGTTCGGGCTCAACCCTCCCAGACTACTAGGAAGTCGGCCCACTGTTCTGGCAGTGACCCTTCCCTCTAATAAATTCTATCGTCTTTACATTCTGCCTTGTGTCTGGAAATTCTTTTCCAACCCGCGTTCGGACCACGACAATGAGCACAATCAAAATCATCATAATTGTGGCTTCCCTGGTGGCGCAGTGGTTGAGCGTCCGCCTGCCGATGCAGGGAACGCGGGTTCGAGCCCCGGTCCGCGAAGATCCCACATGCCGCGGGGCGGCTGGGCCCGTGAGCCATGGCCGCTGAGCCTGCGCGTCCGGAGCCTGTGCCCCGCAACGGGAGAGGCCAGAACAGTGAGAGGCCTGCAAATCATCATAATTATGGGGGCTTTCTTCTCACTTTTCAAATGAACACAGCACCTGATCAACCAGTCAGCAAATATTTTCTGAGCATCTACTGTGTGCAAGGCATTGTGGTAGGTACCTGGTCCTTATAGGGAATTTATAATCTCTTTAGAAATAAAATACGATTATAGGAACAGTGAACAAGACAACAACCCTGGACTCAATGACTAACCTTTTAAATGGCTTTTCTCTGATTCTAGTAAAAAGTGGTTAACTACAAAGTTACTTAAAAGTGTCATAAGTTCCTGCTGTAAAATTTGGTGTGATTTTGCTTTTCTTCAAGATTTTAGTATAAAATATTTATTTTGTTAGTCAAAAAATAAGGTAAGATAGTGGAAGTGGACTGGAGGAAAGCGTTCATAAGAGTTTTCATAGTAGTAATAACAAAAACATGCAGCCTGGTTTAGATGCAGCTTTGCTATAAAAATAAGCCATACCAAAATTAGTGGCAAAATTCAAAATGACGTTATTGGAAATGAAACCCAAGATGCAACTCATCCAGCCCAATTATTCTCTGAACCCATCATATTACTTGGACACCACTTCACCTACATTCTAGTGAAACTACCTCTTAACAGAACAGGAGAAAAAGTTTCTTAGAGGCTTAATGAGCTTAATTAATTAGCACTTAAGACACCAGCATAAAAATAAATACATTGTGGTGATTGTTCCATGGATCTACAGATGTGATAAAAAATGGCATGGAACTACACATGCACTTCGTACCAATGTCATCTGTCCTGGTTTAAATATTGACTATACCTCTGTAAGAGGTAGCCATAGAGGCACACTGGGTTAAGGGTACATGGGATCTTCTCTGTACAATTTCTGAAACTTTTTATGAGTCTATATTTTAAAAATAAAAAGTTTAAAAATTGCTGATTGCATTTTGACTCTTTTTTTTGTTTTGTTTTGTTTTGTTTTGCGGTACGCGGGCCTCTCACTGCTGTGGCCTCTCCCGTTGTGAGCACAGGCTCCGGACGCGCAGGCTCAGCGGCCATGGCTCACGGGCCCAGCCACTCCGCGGCATGTGGGATCCTCCCGGACCGGGACACGAACCTGCGTCCCCTGCATCGACAGGCGGACTCCCAACCACTGCACCACCAGGGAAGCCTGCATTTTGACTCTTTGATGTGTCATAAAGGTACAAAATATATAAAGTCACAAAATATATTTGAACCATAGCAAAGTACTTATTTGAAACATGATGAAAGCCATCCTCTATAGATATTAAACATGTATGTAAACCATGAGTCTCTTCCTTATTACCTGATAGGAGAGTTTTCTGATTTCTGATCAAGTCCCTAAAATCCAGTTAACTTGAAGGAAAGAGGCAACTGACCACATGATTTGCATAAAGTGAGGAGCATATGGAAACACCCAAATATGGATGATGCCCAATCAAGTGGCAGGAACGAAGTACTAAGTTATCAGCATCATTATTCATGTGGCTTTAAGTTCTTCATTTTGCTTCTCTCATCAAACCCAGCTCCCTCTGAGGTCATTTCTAAATGGCTTCATTTCTAATATTTCCAAATAAGTTTCAACTTTTTATTGTGAAATAATTATAGACCCATAAGAAGTTGCAAAAATAATACAGAGATATCCCATGTAACCTTTACCCAAGTCCCCCAAAGGTAATATAACTTTACTACTAGGAAATTGACATTGGGACAATTTTCAGGTTTTATTCGGATTTCACTAGTTTTTACATGTACTCGTGTGTGTGTGTGTGTGTGTGTGTGTGTGTGTGTGCTTCTATGTAATTTCATCACATGTAAGGATTCATGTAACCACCGTGACAATCAAGATACAGAATTGCTCCATTATCCCTAAAGATATGTTACCCTGTACAGTCATACCAACCATCCTCTCTCTAACTCCAGGCAACCAGGAATCTGTTTTCCATCTCTATAATCAATATCATTTCAAAAATTACATGAAGACGTACAGTATACAAACCTTTGACATGTTTTTTCACTCAGCGTAATGACTTTGAGATCCACCCAACAACTTGGATGGATCAATAGTTTGTTCTTTTTTATTATGGAGTAGTATTCCATTCCAATAATGGTTTACCAAGTGAGTCTGGGAATTAATTCACCAATTAAGAAAGGATAAGTTCCTTCATTTAAAAAAAAAGTATAGGGCTTCCCTGGTGGCACAGTGGTTGAGAGCCCGCCTGCCGATGCAGGGGACACAGGTTCGTGCCCCGGTCCGGGAAGATCCCACGTGCCGCTAGGCCCGTGAGCCATGGCCGCTGAGCCTGCGCATCTGGAGCCTGTGCTCCGCAATGGGAGAGGCCGCAGCAGTGAGAGGCCCGTGTACCACAAAAAAAAAAAAAAAAAAAAAAAAAAAAAGTATAACTACACATAGATACATCTGCATGAATTTCATATGGCCATGACAATAGAAAATACCACACATGACCTTGCTTGAGGACAGGTCTACCTGTGCCATTTCCTCTGAAGACCCCATCGACAGTGAATACTCTTCTCCACCAATCAACCAAATTATTTCTCCCAGTGAATCAGGCTTCCAGAGTTCCTATTTTAAGATATGATGCAGGGGGCTTCCCTGCTGGCTCAGTGGTTAAGAATCCACCTGCCAATGCAGGGGACACGGGTTCGAGCCCTGGTCTGGGAAGATCCCACATGCCGTGGAGCAACTAAGCCCCTGCGCCACAACTACTGAGCCTGCGAGCCACAACTACCGAAGCCCATGCGCCTAGAGCCCGTGCTCCACAACAGACCACCGCAATGAGAAGCCCGTGCACCACAACGAAGAGTAGCCCCCGCTCGCCACAAGTAGAGAAAGCCTGCGCGCAGCAAAGAAGACCCAACGCAGACAAAAAAAAAAAAGATATAATGCAGGAATGGCGAGTAAAACCAGGACCTCTGGGCATTCAAATACATTTTCGGTCAAGGACAGTGCCTTTTGGAGTTACCGGTTGCCAAGGAGACAGTATTAGGTGCTATATAGAAATGAATCATTGACTGCACGGCTCGATGACAAGCTGTATCTAGAGTTTCTTCATTGTGCAGGAGGGTTCTGTGGCCAGCTACTAAATTATTCTAACTATATATATAAATGCTTCTGTAACCTTTTTGACTGTCTAGAGAAGGAGAAATAATCCTTCAACAATTTTTTCTGAATAGATAATGTATGAGACGGTTATGCCCCAAAAAAGGGGGGGAACCAGAAAAAACTGTCCTTCCAGATCTTATGCCTTTTAATTAACTCCTGGAAAAAGGCAATAGGTCTGACACTCAAATTCTATCTTCCGTCACCTCAGGAGAATTTTCTCATTGTCTACAGGCTAATGAAAATATCTGTTTTCGCCTTTCAAGGTCATTTTTACCTGGGATAATTTGGAGTCACCACGTCTAAGAATAAACACAACATATCTGGGATAAAAAAGAAAATTTACAGGTAGTCTCACATCTAAGGGCAAAAATTACCTACGATTTTCTTCACTATTAGGTCACCATCTATTATTTAAGGTTCTAGCTGGGCTGCTCAACACAGTAGCCACTGCCACGTGTGGCTATTAGAATAAAGAAAATTTTTAATTTAGTTCTCCAGTCACAGCAGCCACGTCACAAGCACTCAAAGGTCACACATGGCCCGGGGCTACTACAGGGGCCATCAAGAAAACAGACCACTTCCATCACCACAGAATGTTTGATTGAAGGCTCTGCTCTAGACCAATTTGAAATGAATCTGTAACACACCACATTTCAGTTCTCAGTGATCCCACCTCCTCCAACCAACAAAAGGGAGGCACTTCCAAAGACTGCCTTAAATAAAATTTTCACCAATTTCAGAATCTTATCCATGAGTCCTGTTCTCTCCCCATGCCTAATGGAAGCCCAGGTATTACTGTGTCTAGGTGGCTCCAGGTAGAAGAGAGAACGTCACAGCGAGGCCACCTTTGAGTCCCATTACCTTGGATGCCATCCTGCACAGAAGAGACTGGGTTGTTAGCAATGATTCCGCTTAAGCCACTCAAAGCTTGCTTCCCACTGGCTTATGCTCCCGCGACGCCCGGCGCTCAGTAGCAAAGTATGAGGTGACTCTACCTTGCTGGGCGGAGCAGCATTCATAATTTATCACGGGAGGCAGTGACTGTGTCCTATGGCCACCCCGCTGTGTGCACACGGGGCTGCTGGAGAGTGATAAGAACTGGAAACTGGACCTCCCTCGAGGTTATGTTACAGCTACTGCTGATCTTTGATTAGTCACTTACGTTCCTGACAGGTCGCCATGAGGTCCTTCAGTGAGCTATGCTGAAAAAGTAAAAATTAGCCCGACCTCCCAGCCTAGATCCAGCTTAGCAGAAATCCTCTTGGAATCCTCTCTTGATTCTGTTTGGAAAACTTTACATCCTCCGACTTCAAGGAAGCAAGTTGACAGGGCAACTTCAAGATCCAGAATATGGGGCTTCCCTGGTGGCGCGGTGGTTGGGAGTCCGCCTGCCGATGCAGGGGACACGGGTTCGTGCCTCGGTCCGGGAGGATCCCACATGCGGAGCAACTGGGCCTGTGAGCCATGGCCGCTGAGCCTGCGCGTCCGGAGCCTGTGCTCCGCAACGGGAGAGGCCATGGCAGTGAGAGGCCCGCGTACCGCAAAAAAAAAAAAAAAACCCAAAAAAAAACAACAACAAAAAAAAAAAAAAAAAAAAAAAAAAAAGATCCAGAATATGGAGACTCTGGCTCTCCCCAGAGATTTCTCTTATTTTCATTTTATTCATTTTCAGAAGCAAATATCATGCATGTGTGCCTCATTTAAAAATTACAATGTTCAGGGCTTCCCTGGTGGCGCAGTGTTTGAGAGTCCGCCTGCCGATGCAGGGCACACGGGTTCGTGCCCCGGTCCGGGGAGATCCCACATGCCGCGGAGAGGGTGGGCCCGTGATCCATGGCCGCTGAGCCTGTGCATCCGGAGCCTGTGCTCCGCAGCAGGAGAGGCCACAACAGTGAGAGGCCCGTGTACCGCAAAAAAAAAAAAAAAAATTACAGTGTTCTGATATCTATAAAACAGAAACAGACTCAGAGACAGAGAGGACAGACTGGTGTTTGCCAAGGGGGAGGGTGTGTGGGGGAGGGAAGGATTGGGAGGGTGGGGTTAGCAGATGCAGAACTATTACATATAGGGATGGAGAAACAACAAGGACCTCCTGTACAGCACAGGGCACTAGATTCAACATCCTGTGATAAACCACCATGGAAAAGAATATGAAAAAGGATATATAGGTGTATAAATGAATCACTTTGCTGTACAGCAGAAATTAATACATTATAAATAAACTATGCTTCAATAAAATTTTTTTAAAAAGAAAATTTTGTGAAATTAAAAAGAATTACAACGTTCGGGTTTTTGGAGGCAGTGGAACTGCAGGTGGCTTTGTTATGAAACTCAGAGCTGGTCCCTTCCAGGCTTGGAACTAATTTCTTTTTTAATAACTTTATTTATTTTTATTTTTGGCTGCGTTGGGTCTTCGTTGCGCATGGGCTTTCTCTAGTTGCAGCGAGCAGGGGCTACTCTTCCTTGCGGTGCGCGGGCTTCTCATTGCAGTGGCTTCTCTTGTTGTGAAGCATGGGCTCTAGGCGCGCAGACTTCAGTAGTTGTGGCGCACGGGCTTAGTTGCTCCGCGGCATGTGGGATATTCCCAGACCAGGGCTTGAATCCATGTCTCCTACATGGGCAGGAGGATTCTTAACCACTGAGCCACCAGGGAAGTCCTGGAACTAATTTTATGTTTGTCAAGTTGTATTCCATTGAAAAGACTTCTGTGGAGCAGGTATCTGGGTTGTTACCCCCCCCCCATGATCCCTATAGGATGTAGAAGGACTATGGGCAAGTGGCTCCCCTCTTGGGCCTCAGTTTCCTGCTGTATAAAACTTGGGAGAGGGCTTCCCTGGTGGTGCAGTGGCTGAGAGTCCGCCTGCCGATGCAGGGGACACGGGTTCGTGCCCCGGTCCGGGAAGATCCCACATGCCACTGAGTGGCTGGGCCCGTGATCCATGGCCGCTGAGCCTGCGCGTCCGGAGCCTGTGCTCCACAACGGGAGAGGCCACAACAGTGAGAGGCCCGCATACCGCAAAAAAAAAAAACAACTTGGGAGGATTATGGTACCACCTCCCCAGGCTGTTACGAGGATTGTAATACCTCTAAAGCACTTGGAAAGGTGCCTGGCACCAGTGGCATCATTAAGTGCTAGTACTAATATTATAGCTAAGATTGGCATCTTTAAGCCCACCTCCTCTGCAGGCCCCTCCCCACAGGGATCCACCATTATTTTCTTGCTGTGTTTCCTTCCAGACTTTTTTCTATGCATGTACGTGCCTGTACATGTACCCATAACAAGTACAGTGTTGATTTGTGTGTAGGGGTATGATCACATGTGCACATTTATGCGAGTGTATCATATGGTATACAAAGTTTTGCAATTTGATATTTTTACTCAATGTTTCAGCTTGGAGTTCTTGGCATTTCAGTGCCCAGCAGGCTATCACTAGATCATGCTTAAAATCTTAACTCGCGGCTTCCCGGGTGGTGCAGTGGTTAAGAATCCGCCCGCCAATACAGGGAACACGGGTTCGTAACCCTGGCCCAGGAAGATCCCACAGGCCGTGGAGCAACTAAGCCCGTGCACGACAACTACTGAGCCTGCGCTCTAGAGCCCGCACGCCACAACTACTGAGCCTGCTTGCCTCGAGCCCACGCTCTGCAACAAGAGAAGACACCGCAATGAGAAGCCCGCACACCGCAACGAAGAGTAGCCCCTGCTCGCCACAACTAGAGAAAGCCCTCGCGCAGCAACGAAGGCCCAACACTGTCAAAAATAAATAAAATAAAATAAATTTTAAAAAAATCTTAAGTCACTAGTGATGGACATTTGGGTTGTTTCCACTTTCTGGCTATTGTGAACAATGGCTTTATGAACATTCATGTAAAAGTTTTTGTGTACATATGTTTTCATTTCTCCTGGGCATATATTTAGGAGTGGAATTGCTGGTAAGTTATGTGTAACTCTATGTTTAACTTTTTGAGGAACTGCCAAATCTTCCAAAGTGTCTGCACCATTTTATATTCCCATCAGAAATGTACGAGACTTCCAGTTTCTCCGTACCCTGGCCAACACTTGTTATTGTTCTTTTTGATTATAGCCATTCTAGTGTGTGTGAAGCAGTATCCCACAGTGGTTTGGGCTTGCATTTCCCTAATGCCTAATGACGTTGAGCATCTTTTCATGTGTTTTTTGGCCATTTGTATATGTTGTGTGGAGAAATGTCTATTCAAATCCTTTGCTCATTTTTAAATTGGACTATCCATCCTTTTATTGTTGTGTTGTAAAAACTCTTTGCATATTCTGGATACTAGACTCTTAATAGATAAATAATTTGCAAATATTTTCTTCCTTTTCTGTAGGTTGTCTTCTCATTTTATTTTTAATATTTATTTGGCTGTGCTGAGTCTTAATTGCAGCATGCAGGATATTCGTTGCAGAATGCAAGATCTTCAGTTGTGGCATGCAGGATCTTCAGTTGCAGTGCACGGGCTCTAGTTCCCTGACCAGGGATCGAACCTGGGCCCCCTGCACTGGGAGTGCAGAGTCTTAGCCACTGGACCACCAGGGAAGTCCCTGTCTTATTTTCTTGATAGTGTCCTTTGAAGCACAGAAGTTTTTCATTTCAGTGAAGCCAAATTCATCTGTTTGTTAGGTGCCCTATCTAAGAAACCAGTGCCTAACCCAAGGTCACAAAGATTTACACCTATGTTTCTTCTAAGAATTTTATAGTTGGCCTATTTTGAGTTAATTTTTAAATACAATATGAGGGTCTAACTTCATTATTTTGCATGTGATATCCAGTTGTCCCAGCACCATTTGTTGAAAAGTTCTTCTTTCCCCCATTGAATTGTCTTGGCAACCTTGTAGAAAATCAGTTGAGCATAAATGTATGGGTTTATTTCTGGACTTTCAATTCTATTCATCTAATCTACACGTCTATCCTTATACCAGTTCTACACAGTCTTTTTGTTTGTTTTTTAATATTTATTTATTTATTGGCTGTGTTGGGTCTTCGTTGCTGAGCGCTGGCTTTCTCTAGTTGTGGCAAGCGGGGGCTACTCTTTGTTGTGTTGTGGTGGCTTCTCATTGTGGTGGCTTCTCTTGTGGAGCACGGGCTCTAGGCGCGCAGGCTTCAATAGTTGTGGCTCACGGGCTCCACAGCACAGGCTCAGTAGTTGTGGCACACAGCCTTAGTTACTTTGAGGCAGTGGGATCTTCCTGGACCAGGGCTTGAACCCGTGTCCCCTGCACTGACAGGCGGATCTTAACCACTGCGCCAGCAGGGAAGTCCCTACACCGTCTTAATTACAGTTGTTTTGTAGTAAAAGTTTTGAAATCGGGAAATTTAAGTAATACAACTTCATTCTTCTTTTTCAAGATTATTTTGGCTATTCTGAGTTAGGATCAGCCTGTCAATTTCTGCAAAAAGCCAGGTGGGATTTTGATAGGGATTGCATTGAATCTGTAGATCAGTTTAGGGGTATTGCCATCTTAACAATATTAAATCGTTCTTTCCATGAACATGTCTTTCCACTTATTTGGGTCTTCTTCAGTTTCTTTCAATGGTATTTTATAGTTTTCAGTGTACAAGTCTTACACTTCTTTTGTTAAATTTAACAAAATTCCTAATTCTTTAATAATTATTATTTAATAATAATTACTATTTAATTTAACAAAATTCCTAATTATTTTATTCTTTTTGATACTTTTTGTAAATGGAATTATTTTCTTGGTTTCATTTTTGGATTCTTCATTGCTAATATACAGAAATACAACGGATTTTTTTGTATATTGATCTTGTATCTTGAAAACTTGCTGAACTCATCAGGTGTAACAGTTCTTTTGGTGTCATAATATATATTTTTTTAATTTAAAAAGAGGTCAAGTCAAGGTCAACATCAACAGTCATAAATTATGGGTTTTTTTCGGTTTATTTTTTAATATTTCTTCTATTTTGGGCTGCGTTGGGTCTTAGTTGTGGCACTCTGCGGTGCACGGGCTCTTTGTTGCGGCATGTGGGTTTCTCTCTAGTTGTGGTGTGCTGGCTCAGTAGTTGCGGTGTGTGGGCTTACTTGCCCCACTGCGTGTGTGATCTTAGTTCCCTGACCAGGTATCGAACCTGCATCCCCTGCATTGGAAGGTGGATTCTTAACCACTAGACCACCAGGGAAGTCCCAGTCATAAATTATGTTTATAGGACATACCCTCAATGTGATGTGATGAAAATGATACTCTAACCTCTGTGGTTTTCTTCCCAATAACCCATAACCCTGAAATAATCATGAGAAAACATCAGACAAATTTCAAACAAGAGTGACAGGAGAAAAGACAAAAGAGAATGGCTTTACTGGAAAAAAAAAATTAATCAAGGCACTTAAATTACATTTCTGACATTTTATTTCCACCCATGATTGGAAGCTTGTTCTAAAGCAAAGAATGAAATAACATCAGTGTACACAAGAGACAGAATATATAAATGGACAACGGCCAGACCACGTATAAAATCAGAACTCTGACCCATAACCTGTAGCGACCTGCTCAGGAAACCAACACCGTACCTATAACACACAGCCCAGGAAGCCAACCTGCCACCCATCTCCAGTAATAATCCAGGAAAGTCAAACAATAACTCTGTAACTGTTGGCTCAAAATGGCCAGGACTTGATGAAAAACCACCAGCTTCCCTAGCTTTTGTCCCCACTTCCAACTTAGGACCAATTAGTGAAAGCCAAATATGTACCCTTAGATAATCACAGACGATGCCCTGCTTCTAGTTAGCCCACGTCCAGTTCCCTGTGCCAACAACATCCAGCTGAGGCATCCCTGATGCCTTCCCTTTTTCCCCACTATGCAGGCTTTCTCACTCCTCTCCCGGCCTTTGATTCCCTGCCCAAACACAAATGATGGTGGCTGACTCCCTTGTCGTCCCAAGCTCTGAATAAACAGCCTTTGTTTGTTCTCATTCGGTTGGTCTTCATTTATTTCCACAGTTGCTGTCATTCAGCCGTTTTCACTGATTTTTGCAGAAGAAAAACTTCAGAAATTTTCACTGAATACAGTGAATTCTCTAATAAAATTGTTGTGCTGGAAACTTTCATCTCTGGAGACATTGGAAAGTTGCAAGAATTGAGCTGAAGAAATAGACATGGACGATATTGCATTTTTCTGGAATGTACTGTGAAAACGAATTTTTATGAGTATCTACCAAGTTTATCCTTATGTTTAAGACTTTTTCTAACTGTTTGCATGGCCTGTTTCTTCACATCTATTTAACATGCATATGCAAAAAAGATCGGTAGCCATGAAGACGTTGGCAAAATTTGCAGAAGGCTTAAAAACTCAAAATGTAATGTTACTGTTCCTCACTGTGACAGAAAATATGTAGGCGTAACTTTTTTCCCCTTTTGTCACAAAACACGTTAATGTAATTAAAAAGTACTGATCCGTTACTTCTTTTCCTATTTTGTACTGAAATATTTTAATTTTGAAGTTTTTTTTTTTACTGGCATGATTTTACATATATTGGGTTGGCCAAAAAGTTCATTCGTTTAGTGAATATGTTGTTCCATACAATTCTTGGTGAGAACGAAAAACGTCTCTTACTTGTACTTAAAACCGAACGAACTTTTTGGCCAAACCAATAAAAAGTGAAATAAGACAAATTTCACTCTCTCCACATTTTTTCTGACTATCGTTGTCTAATTTCATGATTCTTACTGAAAATAGTTTTATTGTACAGAAGAGAGAGGTGTTCAAAATGACCTCGGCAGGTGGCAGACGCTCCAGGTACACAACTGTATTGGCTAATGGTCTTTTTCATGGCCGTGTAGGTTCCCGTCATGTGAATTCACCATAAAATACTGAACCAGACCCCAGAGATTAGCGTTTAGGTTGTTTCAAGTTTTTTGCTACTGTAAATAATGCCGTACACTTGACTTTGAGGCACACATATAGGAAGAACTGTGGGGTACTAAATTCCTAAGTGGAATGGCTAAGTCAAGGTTTACGTGCATTTTATAATTCGCTCAACATTGCCACGCTGTCCTCCATCAAAGATGCGCAAATTTACATGCCCAGCAGGGCCCAGAGATGCTTATTAGTTCCATCACAATATGGCCTGCCAGCTACCACTGCGTATTATCAAAAGTCTTGATTGCTCCAACTTTCTTTTAGTTGTAAAGAAGGCTGAGACTTTTTTTTCCTTATTCTTAAAAGCCACTTGAATTTCTTCATCCTTAGTCCTTGTCTTTCTCCTCCCTCCCCTTTTCTGGACCGTGGATCTTTATGTCACTGATTTGTAAGAGCTCTTTATAACTTAAGGAAATTGGCCCTTTGTCGCATGTTGCAAATAATTATCTCAGTTTCTTTCTTGCCTTTTCACATTTTTTGGGAGTTTTAAAACTTTGTTTTCAATTTGCATAGAGTTAAATTCGATCGGAAGTCATTTCCTTAATGGTTTCTAGGTTGGGATTTTGCTCATCAAGGCCTTTGCCGCTTTATGGCCTCTAGTCTTTAAAGGGACAGCAATGGCTCCAGGTGGAAATGTTAACTTATTAATGGGAAGCACTTCTTCCCCCCTAAAATTTTATATATGAACAAACCACTCTTTTACAGAAAAATATACAAGATTTTGAAAGCCTCCTATAAACATAAGTACCATGGCAGGAACTCTAAGAAAAGGGAGCGGGTTATTATTAGCACAGATGCTGTATGTTTTACCCAAGCCAGTCTGACAACAGTTTGTTCTGGAATTTAAAAGAATTCTTGGGAGAGAAAAGCCCTCTTATTCCACTGACATTGATAAACTGTAGGATGTTAGCCTGTAGTACTTAGAAGTGATCTCAAGGAGAAAATCTGTCTGAGGATTAACTCATCTTGGAAGAAAATAGAGCTGGAGAGCAAGTCTTGATATCAGCATAAAACCCTTGAATCCGGTCAAATTTTTCAGAAGTGTGATCCAATACTCAACCCAGTCTGGGCTGGATTTTTGCCCCTTGAAACTGACAGTCTTAATGAATACAGATGTAGTTCTGAAGGATGTAGTAAGAGGAGCTGGGAGGGAGGGAAGCTGGCAAGATGGATTGGGAAGTGAGGGGAAAGGAATGGGCTAGACTGGGAACGGTCTAGGTCACTGGATGAGGGTCCTTTGGGGCTTAGGAAGGAAAAAGAGAAGTAGAAGAGACCTAACAGACAGCATCAAGGAAGAACCAAATGGATTTGCATAAAAGGAGTCAGGGAAACATTAACTAGAGTGCTGTTTCATGTAGAGATTTCAAAAATTAAGAGGAATGCAGATGAAATGATGACATACCTAGAAAACTTAAGAGAAATAATGTAAAAACCCCTAGAGTTATAAAGGGCACTCGGTAAAGTGGCTGAATACAGGATAAATACAAGACACAACACGTGCTTATTGATTTTCTTTTCTTTCTTTCTTTTGGCCGTGCCACATGGCTTGTGGGATCTTAGTTCCTCGACCAGGGATAGGACCTGCGCCCTCAGCAGTGAAAGCACAGAGTCCCAACCACTGAACCGGCCAGGGAATTCCCTGCCTATTGATTTTCTAACAGAAAATACATTGGGAAGAAAAGCTCATCTACAGGGGCATAAGATCTCTAGCACTAACATTAAAAAGACATGTACAGGAGGCTCCTAAAGAAAAAGTTTTAAGTTTACTAAGAGATAAAGATGGCTTGAACATTCCTGCTACAAAGACAACACTTAAAGATGTCAGTTACCCTCCATTAATATTTATGTAGATTGAATGCAATTCCAATCTACAGATGAATCCGTATTTGAAAACTGACAAAATATTGTCAGTGTTTTGAAAAAGAATAAACAGATAAAAGCTAAGAAAAAGGATTGCAATTTAGGGGTGTTTGTCCTGCTGAGATAGTAAAACACTGTAGAGCTATAATAGTTCTATGTGTATGTACGTGGCTGTATGACTCTGAATGTATATGGTTGTGTAATTCTGAATATATTTTAAAAAACCGTTGAATTGTGCGATTTAAAGTGCTGAGTTAAAAAAAAAAATAAAATAAAAAAATAAAGTGCTGAGTTGTGTGGTATGCGAATTGGATGGGACTGCAACTAACAAGAGGCTGATGCCTGACAAGGAATCCTACTCCAGGGCAAGGCAGGGGCTGCACGTCCTTTCTTGTGGGAATGGTGTAAATAATCACCATGAGGTCAGCAAGGCCAGAGAGCCCAGGTGCGATGCCCAAATGCAATCATTCATGCACCCCTCAACAAATATTTGTGGAGGGCCTACTGGGTACCACATACTAAGAATTCAGCAGTGAACAAGACAGATGAGATGTGCCCTCAGGATGCTCACAGTGCACAGCAGGGCCAGGACTGAGGTGAGGTAAGTGTCTCACGGGTGCAAAATTTAAGAGGGTGTCAAAAAACTCAGTAATTATCTTAGCCTGGGCTGTCATAACAAAAGACCAGAGACCCTGTGGCTTCTACAACAAAAATTCAAACTCACCCTTCCTCCACCTTTGCTTTTTCTTTTTTAACATCTTTTTTGGACTAAAATGGCTTTACAATGGTGTGTTAGGTTCTGCTGTATAACAAAGTGAATCAGCTATATGTATACATGTATCCCCATCCTCCACCTTTTTATTCTATTCAGATCCTCAAACGACTGAATGACGCCCACCCACATTAATGAGGGTGATCTTTACTCAGTCTACCAATTCAAATACTAATCTCTTCTGGAAACATCCTTACAGACATACCCAGAAATGACATTTACCAGCTACCTGGGCATCCCTTAGCCCTGTCAAGTTGACACATAAAATTAACCATCACGCCTTATAAGAATCTTCTGAGTCAAAGTGAGAGAGTGGCATGGACATATAGGCACTACCAAATATAAAATAGATAGCTAGTGGGAAGCAGCCGCATAGCACAGGGAGATCAGCTCTGTGCTTTGTGACCTCCTAGAGGGGTGGGATAGGGAGGGTGGGAGGGAGATGCAAGAAGGCGGAAATATGGGGATATATGTATATGTATAGCTGATTCACTTTGATATAAAGCAGAAACTAACACACCATTGTAAAGCAATTGTACTCCAATAAAGATGTTTAAAAAAAATCTTCTGAGTCAAATACGAATAACCTCATTTTGCAGAGGAGCAAGATATAGATTTGAGAAACCAAGTAACTTGCCCAAGGTCAAGATCACACAGCTAGTAACTAGTGATATCAGGTAGACACGCAAGCCAATATTCTTAACCACTGTGCCAGATGCTGGGGAAATGTACCCAGTTCTCATTTATCAGGTTCTGGTACAATCAGAACAAAAACCTCTCATATTTTTTTCTTTTCTATTCTGTTGCCTTTGGGCTACATTTAAGAGTTTAAACCAGCATTTTACAACCATCTTAGTAAACACTGAATCAGGCTAGAATCCTGAATGGATACTGAACCCAGGGGGACATTTTGATAAGGTACAGAATATCTTCCAGCAGACTGCACATTAACAGAAAGGAGGAAAAGAGTAACTCTACAGTGGAGAAATCAGACCAACACCTCCACCGGGTGGCGAAAGTCAGCATCACCAACAAGGGGCAAACGGACATGGTGAGACTCCAGATCTGATTCCTTGAGAAGGAAGCAACATCACCTCTGCAGTATTGTGGACAAGAATGCATAACTGGAATCGAATTGCCAGGAAACATCGGACAAACACAAGATGAACAAGTTCCATTAAGCAAACGGGGTGAGAGGGACTGTATTTTTCCCAAATGTTAATGTTATAAAGACCAGGGAGAGGAACCAAGATGGCGGAGTAGAAGGACGTGCTCTCACTCCCTCTTGTGAGAACACCAGAATCACAACTAGCTGCTGGACAATCATCGACAGGAAGACACTGGAACTCACCAAAAAAGATACCCCACATCCAAAGACAAAGGAGAAGCCACAATGAGACGGTAGGAGGGGCGCAATCACGATAAATTCAAATCCCATAACTGCTGGGGGGGTGACTCACAGACTGGAGAACACTTATATCACAGAAGTCCACCCACTGGAGTGAAGGCTCTGAGCCCCAAATCAGGCTTCCCAACCTGGGGGTCCGGCAACAGGAGGAGGAATTCCTAGAGAATCAGACTTTGAAGGCTAGCGGGATTTGACTGCAGGACTTCAACAGGACTGCAGGAAACAGAGACTCCACTCTTGGAGGGCACATACAAAGTAGTGTGAGCAGTGGGACCCAGGGGAAGGAGCACTGACCCCATAGGAGACTAAATCAGACCTACTTGCTAGTGTTGGAGGGTCTCCTGCAGAGGCGGGACAGAGGTGGCTGTGGCTCACCATGGGGACAAGGACACTGGCAGCAAAAGTTCTGGGAAGTACTCCTTGGCGTGAGCACTCCCAGAGCTGTCGTTAGCCCCAGCAAACAGCCCAGGTAGGCTCCAGTGTTGGGTTGCCTCAGGCCAAATAACCAACAGGGAGGGAACACAGCCCCACACATCAACAGTCAAGTGGGTTAAAGTTTTACTGAGCTCTGCCCACCAGAGCAACAGTCAGCTCTACCCACCACCAGCCTCTCCCATCAAGCCTCTTAGATAGCCTCATCCACCAGAGGGCAGACAGCAGAAGCAAGAAGAATACAATCCTGCAGCCTGCGGAACAAAAACCACATTCACAGAAAGATAGACAAGATGAAAAGGCAGAGGGCTACGTACCAGATGAAGGAACAAGATAAAACCCCAGAAAAACAACTAGATGAAGTGGAGATAAGCAACCTTCCAGAAAAAGAATTCAGAATAATGATAGTGAACGTGATCCAGGACCTCGGACAAAGAATGCAGGCAAAGATCAAGAAGATGCAAGAGGGCTTCCCTGGTGGCGCAGTGGTTGAGAGTCCGCCTGCCGATGCAGGGGATATGGGTTCGAGCCCTGGTCTGGGAAGATCCCACATGATGCGGAGCAACTGGGCCTGTCAGCCACAACTACTGAGCCTGCGCGTCTGGAGCCTGTGCTCTGCAACAAGAGAGGCCGCAACAGTGAGAGGCCCACGCACCGTGATGAAGAGTGGCCCCCGCTTGCCACAACTAGGGAAAGCCCTCGCACAGAAACAAAGACCCTACACAGCCAAAAATAAATAAATAAATTAATTAATTAATTAAAAAGAAGATGCAAGAAATGTTTAACAAAGACCTAGAAGAATTAAAGAGCAAACAAACAGAGACGAACAATACAATAATGGAAATGAAAAATACACTAGAAAGAATCAATAGCAGAATAACTGAGGCAGAAGAATGGATAAGTGACCTGGAAGACAGAATGGTAGAATTCACTGCTGCGTAACAGAATAAAGCAAAAAGAATGAAAAGAAATGAAGACAGCCTAAGAGACCTCTGGGACAACATTAAACGCAACAACATTCACATTATAGGGGTCCCAGAAGGAGAAGAGAGAAAGGACCAGAGAAAATATTTGAAGAGAATATAGTCAAAAACTTCCCTAACATGGGAAAGGAAACAGCCACCCAAGTCCAGGAAGCGCAGCGAGTCCCACACAGGACAAATCCAAGGAGAAACACGCTGAGACAAATAGTAAGCAAATTGGCAAAAATCAAAGACAAAGAAAAATTATTGAAAGCACCAAGGGAAAAACAACAAATAAGAGACAAGGAAACTCCCATAAGGTTAACAGCTGATTTCTCAGCAGAAACTCTACAAGCCAGAAGGGAGTGGCATGATATACTTAAAGTGATGAAAGGGAAGAACCTACAACCAAGATTACTCTACCTGGCAAGGATCTCACTCAGATTCGATGGAGAAATCAAAAGCTTTACAGAAAAGCAAAAGCTAAGAGAATTCAGCACCAGCAAACCAGCTCTACAACAAATGCTAAAGGAACTTCTCTAAGTGGGAAACACAAGAGAAGAAAAGGATCTACAAAAACAAACCCAAAACAATTAAGAAAATGGTCATAGGAACATACATATTGATAATTACCTTAAAAGTGAATGGATTAAATGCTCCAACCAAAAGACACAGGCTTGCTGAA